>NC_134353.1:510303905-511010155 GCF_048569485.1 Anomaloglossus baeobatrachus
AATTCATTATTCACATGTTCAAATTAGCAAGTAGCATTTTTCATTGTATATTCCAATATTTTTCCATATGCTTGAGGCATTATACCATTATCTAAGTTTGATGTGCAGCCTTATTCTTATATATAGTATGTATTTTTGGCTTGCACTCATATATATATATTAGTGCTCACTTCAGTTATCCTATTCAGTTATCTGTCTATGGGAGGGGCTGCACTCAGAGCGCATGAATCGACTTTTTTTTCTTTTCATTACGGACTCTTTTTGCAGCGATTTGAAGCGCATGTGTGCTGTTCAAATCGCTGCAGAAATTTCTGCAGGGACAGTATGCAACGTGCGCACATAGCCTAAACATATGCCCTCTTGTAAAGAACATCAGAATTAGCACAAAATAAAAAGGACCATATTCTGGAACCTATGGAGAGTTTAAAAAAATAACAGCAAAATAAACAACAAAATACTCAGATGAGCTGTGGGAAACATAAATAAAAGCAAGAACTGTCCTCTTTTGACCTAATGTTGAAAGGGTCTTTTTAAGGCATTGCCAAGTATAATTATACTTTGTGTGTTGGATGTTTGCATAATTTTGAAAATTAAATTTTGCCTATTGGGGAGAAATACATTTAAATAAGCAGTGCCATAATTATTTTTACATTAAATTGTGTGTATGTGCATGTAGTGTAGTTTGAGTGTATTAATATATTCACCTACCACTGCTTTCTCTGGGATTTAGCGCCGTTATGCTCTTCTTCTCAGTGATGTCACTACAAATCAGACTATACAGAATCCTTCAGCCTTCATCTGCATCGAACAGCCAGGGGTGTAGCGGTGCTCCGCCCATTGGAGTTAACCTATTAAAAGCTGCTGACAGCAGCAAATAATGAGCCCTGGCGGGGGGAGTGCTGTTCTGACAACTCATCGGTGTTCCGCGATAGTGTTGTCATGACAGCCAGGGATTAGCTGATGACCACTGTGTCTGTCATCACAGTACACCAATGAAAAAAAAAAGACAGTTGCACTTTGTAATGCTAAAGCATACAAACCATGAATGTAAGAATATAGACATGCATTACTTCTAAAAGAAATCTAAGAAAATATTGAGATATTTCGTATACAAAAATTGTGATTTCTTTTTGTCTACTACTCCAATGAAAGCCAGCCCATGGTCGGCGTTCATAGAAAACTGTGATTTATTATTATTTTAAATAAAGGAGAGTTTTCATGGTTTGTGAATGTTTCCGAAAATCATAGATATGTTGGAGTTTGTCAACTTGAAATATAATTTTAGTCATGATTTTCCAAATACAAATATATACCCATGAATTTTTCAATTTTTAATAAAATGTTTAAATTTTTTTTCTCTGCACAGAAAAATAAAAGTTAAATATGAGTCAAGTTTGGTTGCAACATATGTTTCGGTTGTGGATGACTGGTATGCAGACATGTCAATCCTGCGGCTCCACAGTAAATAAAGGATGTTGTTAAGGCATTCATTACAGCAGTCACTGACAGGCATTAATGAAAGACTGACATGATGATGAATGCTATGCTATGCGACTGCTATACAGTATGTGAAGCAACATTTAGAGAAAATGACTGCAAATCTAAGGAGAAGAGTGTCATCTGCTGCACAGTAAAATTCAGCACTAAAATGTCATCCTTTCTCTTTTTGCTAAAAGGAACTGGTCATCTGATTCATGATGCACGAACCGTACACTGCATGAATCAGAGCTTGGCTGCTCAAATGCATCAAGATAGAGATGAGTGGATCGCTTCACGCAACCACAGTCCAGGTCACTAGTCTATGGCCATGGAAGGGAGCTGCGCCAATTGTATGACATTCTGGGTTCCCCGTTGTGACATTTGATTTGCGGCCTGGTGTGACATCTCTGCACTGTGAAGAGAAAATATACTTTAATCCCTTCACCCTCGAGACCGTTTTCACCTTCTTGACCAGGCCATTTTTATTCAATTCTGACCAGTGTCATTTTGAAAGGATATAACTCTGGAACGCTTCAAAGGATCCCAGTGATTCTGAGATTGTTTTTCTGTGACATATTGCACTTCATGACAGTGGTAAATTTAGGACAATATGTTATGTGTTTATTTGTGAAAATATCAGAAATTTAGCAAAATTTTAAAAATTTCACAATTTTCCAACTTTGAATTTGTATACCCTTAGGCTACGACCACACTTTGCGCTTCCATCTGCGTTTCCATTGCTTTTTGGTTGCGTTTACAGAAGCACCTTTTTCATGCCAAAATGCATGCGTTTCCATTTCCATTAAAACCAATGGCAAAAGTAGTGTTCCCGACCGCACTTTGCGTTTCTAAACGCAAGTTAAAATTTGCATATTTTGGAGCGAGCGAGGTGCTGAACTGAAGTAAAGTGCTGAATTTAAGATAAGTGCATAGCTTCAACACAATTACATAGTGGTGATAACTGTAATTGTTGAATTTAATTAGGGAATTGTGTGTCAGTTTGTGATTCTGTGAAAAGGGAAAAAAGAAAAAAAAAAAAGTTAGTCTTGTGATTTAATTAGTAGGATTAGTCACACCTGTTTCTAGAAGCTTCTAGCAGCTTCTGATAGTCATTGTACATCTATATAAACCACCCAGCACAAGCGAGGTGCTGAGCGAGCGAGGTGCTGAACTGAAGTAAAGTGCTGAATTTAAGATAAGTGCATAGTTTCAACACAATTACATAGTGGTGATAACTGTAATTGTTGAATTTCATTAGGGAATTGTGTGTCAGTTTGTGATTCTGTGAAAAGGGAAAAAAGAAAAAAAAAAGTTAGTCTTGTGATTTAATTAATAGGATTAGTCACACCTGTTTCTAGAAGCTTCTAGCAGCTTCTGATAGTCATTGTACATCTATATAAACCACCCAGCACAAGCGAGGTGCTGAGCGAGCGAGGTGCTGAACTGAAGTAAAGTGCTGAATTTAAGATAAGTGCATAGTTTCAACACAATTACATAGTGGTGATAACTGTAATTGTTGAATTTCATTAGGGAATTGTGTGTCAGTTTGTGATTCTGTGAAAAGGGAAAAAAGAAAAAAAAAAAGTTAGTCTTGTGATTTAATTAATAGGATTAGTCACACCTGTTTCTAGAAGCTTCTAGCAGCTTCTGATAGTCATTGTACATCTATAGAAACCACCCAGCACAAGCGAGGTGCTGAGCGAGCGAGGTGCTGAACTGAAGTAAAGTGCTGAATTTAAGATAAGTGCATAGTTTCAACACAATTACATAGTTTGACACAAGAACATAGTTTGAATTTATCCTTATACGTTTCCCATTGGGTTTTTTTTGTTTTTTTTCTCTTTGTTTTTCTACTTTACTGTTTATCCCCATTTGATAGGTGCTCCATGGACAATGCTACCAGGTGTGTATCTTGTCAGATGTATGCATGCCTTGAGCAGCCGTTTGAGGGTGAATATGTCTGCACTAGATGCGAGCATGTTGCGTATTTGGAAGCCAAGGTAACTGATCTAAATAAGCAGCTTGCAACACTAAGGGGCATTGCAAACCTGGAGAGGAGTTTAGAGCTCACTGAGCTTTCTCTGGCTGGGGCCAGTGATATGGAGGAGGGTGGAAGTGGGGAAGATCAGGACCCAGAGGTAGGTAGCTGGGTAACAGTTAGAAGAAGAGGTAGGGGGAAAAGTGTCAGGGAGCCTAGTCCTGACCTGGCACAACCTAGTAAATATGCCTGTTTGGCTGATATTAGGAATGAAGGGCCTGGACTAGGTTCACTACAGCAGGATGTTGCTCCTAGCAACCAGGAAAATAACTGCTGTAGGAAGGAGGGAAATAGGAGTGCAGCAAAGCCCAGACAGATGTTGGTGGTAGGGAACTCTATAATTAGGCGGACAGACAGGGTCATCTGTCGCCGAGACCGTGAATGCCGAACAGTGTGTTGTCTGCCGGGTGCTCGGGTTCGGCATATTGTGGATCGGATGGACAGATTGCTGGGTGGGGCTGGGGAAAACCCAGCGGTCATGGTGCACATTGGTACTAATGACAAAGTTAGAGGCAGGTGGAAGGTCCTTAAAAATGATTACAGGGAACTAGGAGAGAAGCTGAAGTCCAGGACCTCCAAGGTGGTGTTTTCAGAAATACTACCGGTGCCACGAGCGTCACTAGAAAGACAGCGGGAGCTTAGGGAGATAAATATGTGGCTTAGAAATTGATGCAGGAAGGAAGGGTTCGGGTTCATGGAGAACTGGGCCGACTTCTCAGTCGGCTACAGGCTCTATGGTAGGGACGGGCTGCACCTCAATGGGGAAGGTGCAGCTGTGCTGGGGGAGAAAATGGTCAGACGGATGGAGGAGCTTTTAAACTAGGATCGGGGGGGAGGGAGGGTAGTGGAGCAAAAAAGGGGATAGATAGAGCAGATAGAGACAGGGAGACGGTAGGGGTCAATGAAGGATATGGGGGGGATGGGACAAACAAGGAATGTAGGGAGGCTAGGAGTAATAAAGGTGTTACTAGGATTAAATGTCTACTGGCAAATGCAAGAAGTCTTGCAAACAAAATGAATGAATTGGAGACTCTTATGTCAACCATGGATTATGATGGGGTGGGCATTACGGAAACCTGGCTGGATGAAAGCCATGACTGGGTGACAAACATACAGGGTTATAGTACATTTAGGAAGGACAGGAAAGGCCAAAAAGGTGGTGGGGTGTGTATATTTATCAAATCTAACCTAAAACCTGTGTTGTATGATGACATTGAGGGGAACAGCAACAATGTAGAGTCAGTATGGGTAAATGTACATGGGGAGGGGAATAATGGAAAAATGCTAATTGGAGTTTGCTATAAGCCTCCTAACATACCTGAACAAATAGAGGGTGAAATGCTGGAACAAATTGAAAAGGCAGCTAATAATAATAATCGGGTTCTTATTATGGGGGATTTCAACTATCCAGACATTCAGTGGGACATAGAATCTTCTGGTTCTGCTAAAAGCTGTAAGTTCTTATCTACCATTCAAGACCATTTCCTCTCTCAGATGGTAGGTGAACCGACCAGGGGAGATAATTTGCTAGATCTGGTCCTGTCAAATAGACCGGATACAATTTCAGATCTACAGGTCCGGGAGCACTTGGGCACCAGCGATCATAATATGGTAAGCTTCAACGTAATATTCAATAGAACATTTCAAAGGGGGAATGCTAAAACCTGGAATTTTAGGAAAGCTAATTTCAACAAATTAAGGGAAGAGCTTAAATGTGTAGATTGGGACAAAGTCATGGTAACTGGGGATACCGAACATAAATGGGGTAAGTTTAAGGATATACTACTAGAGTCCTGTAAAAAACGTATACCCTCTGGTAATAAAATGTCCAGGAATAAAAAGAAACCACTATGGATAAATAAGACTGTACAAAGTATAATAAAACAAAAACAAAGGGCATTTAAAATCTTAAAGGCTGAGAATACAGAAATAGCATTGCAGGAGTATAAAGATATCAATAGGAAATGTAAAAAAGAAATCAAACAAGCAAAATTAGCTACTGAAACAAAAATCGCCAATGACATTAAAATAAATCCCAAAATCTTTTATAAATACATTAATGCCAAAAGGAAAACAAAGGATAGTATCGGCCCCTTAAAATATAATAACAAGTTAGTTATAGAGGACAAACAAAAGACTGAGATATTAAATAGGCATTTCTCATCTGTATTCACCAAGGAACTGACTGTACCAGGGATCATTAAACAAGTGAAAAATCAAAGTCCACCACCCGATATAATTAATTTAACACAAGATGAAGTACGCCTACGTCTGAGTAAATTAAACATTGACAAATCCCCAAGGCCAGATGGCATTCATCCACGAATATTGAGGGAATTGAGCTCCGTAATCGACAGACCACTGTATCTCATCTTTTTAGACTCAATGTAACAGGGTTGGTGCCTCAGGATTGGAGGATTGCTGATGAGGTACCGATATTTAAGAAAGGTAAGAGGGTAGATCCAGGCAACTACCGTCCAGTAAGCCTGACATCAGTAGTATGCAAAGTTTTTGAGGGCATTTTAAGGGATGACATGCAAAAATATATTGCAGAAAATAATATGATAACTGACAAACAGCATGGATTCATGAAAGATAAGTCGTGTCTAACCAACCTGTTGGGGTTCTATGAGGGGGTAAGTGCAAACCTGGATATTGGTAATGCAGCTGATGTGATTTATTTGGACTTTGCAAAGGCATTTGATACTGTATCACATAATAGCCTTATACTAAAGCTCCAGAAGCAAGGACTAGGGGACACAATATGCAACTGGGTAAGGAATTGGCTAAAAGATAGGAAACAAAGAGTAGTCATAAATGGTACATTCTCTAAATGGGCTATAGTCAGCAGTGGGGTGCCGCAGGGATCTGTGCTTGGACCGATTCTTTTTACTCTCTTTATTAATGACCTTGTGGATGGGATTGATAGTACAGTGTCAGTCTTTGACGATGACACCAAACTATGTAGGATATTAAAAACTGACCTGGATAGTACAATATTACAAAAAGATCTGGATAAGATGTCAGAATGGGCAGATACTTGGCAAATGAGATTTAATGTTGATAAATGTAAAGTAATGCACCTAAGACGGAGTAATCCTATAGCTGCGTATACATTAAATGGAAGTAAACTCGGGACTACAGAACAGGAGAAGGACTTGGGTATTCTCATTACAAATAAGCTGAGCAGCAGCACTCAATGTCAAGCAGCAGCTGCTAAAGCAAACAAGATTTTAGGGTGTATAAAAAGAGAGATTAGATCCCGTGATCCCAACGTATTGTTACCCCTCTATAAATCACTTGTAAGGCCACATCTGGAATACGGGATCCAGTTTTGGGCTCCACATTTTAAAAAGGACATTCAGAAGTTAGAGTCAGTTCAAAGGCGGGCAACTAGACTATTACAAGGAATGGAAGGCCTCCCATATGATGACAGGTTGAAAAAGTTAGATATGTTTAGCTTAGAAAAAAGACGTCTCAGAGGAGATCTCATTTATATGTATAAATACATGTGTGGTCAATATAAAGGACTGGCACATGACTTATTTCTTCCAAAGACAGTACTAAGGACCAGGGGGCACTCACTGCGAGTGGAAGAAAAGCGATTCCGACACCTAAATAGGAAAGGGTTCTTTACAGTTAGAGCGGTCAGACTGTGGAATACACTACCACAAGAGGTAGTAATGGCAGATACTATAACAGCTTTTAAAAAAGGGCTGGATGATTTCCTCAGTACACAAAACATTGTTGGTTATAAATGACTTAGTGACTAAATGTAGAACTGGTGGAGGAAGGTTGAACTAGATGGACCTAGGTCTTTTTCAACCTAAGTAACTATGTAAACACATGAACTTGTTTCCTGTTTGTGACCTCAGCTAATTATGGCTGAACGTCATATCCTTTTTTCTATAAAGATATCGTTTGTTCGAACAGAACACATCGTCCACATTGCACATCCATTTTACTGGTCAAAAAAAAAAGGAAACGTGAAATGTCTTGGTATAAGCGCCTCAAATTAGACGTTTCAAAACTAATAAGTCTGGTAAGTGTTTTTTTTTTTAAAAAATTATATTTGTTCTTTTTTTTTTTTGTTTTTTATTTTTTTATTTTGAGCCATAAAACAAATTTTGATTTATTTTTAAGATTTCCTATGTTTTTTTAAATTAAATTAAATAGACATTATGCATATGTTTGTTTTTTTGTAAACCAACAGGTTGAATCCATGTTCTGCATATGGGACCCTACATCACCAGACTATTTGTTAAAGTTAAAGAGAGCAGACTGTTGACTTATTATTTGTAAAGAGCTGTATCCTCAATGGGATGAGGCTGACCAAGCTCTTCAAAACAAGATTGGTATGGTTTGGGTTTTTTTTGTTTTTTTAATTTTTTTTTATATAACAGCAAATGAATTAAAAAATTAAAATTATTTTTTCACACATCATTGATTACATCTTCTATCAAAAAAGAAACTGATGTTCGCAAACGATGGCGTTTGGTCCGTGATAGATTCAATAAGATTCGTTATGAGCCAGGAAAAAGTGGGTCTTCGCCAGTCAAGCCCAACTTTATTTATTATAACGACTTAAAATTTCTATGTACTGGACGTAATTTGCGACAGTAAGTTTTTTATAAACATTAAAATTTAATTAATAATCCTACAAAATATTTTATTATTAGTGATGAGCGAGTACTAAAAAGCTCGGGTGCTCGAAGCTCGGGCCGAGCCTCCCAAGATACTCGTGTACTCGGCCCGAGCAACGAGCCCAATGTTATCCTATGGGAGACCCGAGTATTTTTGTGAAATGACCTCCCGGCAGCATGGAGAAACCCTAAAAATGTCACAAAAGTCTCAGAAGAGTGCTCAAATGACATGGCAACAGCATGGGGAAGACCCCTTGAAGCATTTATCACTCAAAAGTCACAGCTGTGAACAATTTTGTCCGCGTTTTACGCCATTTTTACGGACTCACCAGAAAACCTTCCAAAATGACCCCAAAATGATTTTTCATGGCGGAAATGTTAAGGGCACATACCCAATAGTGAGATAGAGCTGGTGTATGTTACTTTTTGAGATCAATACATGAAAGATTTTACGTGAAAACATTGTGTGGCACTCCGATGTCCCTGAGAAGAGACGTACATGAAGGCCTCTTGAGTCTAATGTGCCCATTTTGAGGAAGTGAGTCTTTGTAGTATTTTCCTTTGCCAGGGCAGTCCTAAATTGTGAGGTTCACCAATGCCCCTGCATACAGACGTGCATGAGGGCCTGTAAACCTGAAGTGCCCATTGGAAGGAAGTGGGTGTATTATAGTATAGCCCTTAGGCAGGGAAGCCAAACATTGGGAGGCTCCACGTTGTCCCTGGATAGAGACGTGCATGAAGGCCTGTAAACCTGAAGTGCCCATTGGAAGGAAGTGGGTGTATTATAGTATAGCCCTTAGGCAGGGAAGCCAAACATTGGGAGGCTCCACGTTGTCCCTGGATAGAGACGTGCATGAAGGCCTGTAAACCTGAAGTGCCCATTGGAAGGAAGTGGGTGTATTATAGTATAGCCCTTAGGCAGGGAAGCCAAACATTGGGAGGCTCCACGTTGTCCCTGGATAGAGACGTGCATGAAGGCCTGTAAACCTGAAGTGCCCATTGGAAGGAAGTGGGTGTATTATAGTATAGCCCTTAGGCAGGGAAGCCAAACATTGGGAGGCTCCACGTTGTCCCTGGATAGAGACGTGCATGAAGGCCTGTAAACCTGAAGTGCCCATTGGAAGGAAGTGGGTGTATTATAGTATAGCCCTTAGGCAGGGAAGCCAAACATTGGGAGGCTCCACGTTGTCCCTGGATAGAGACGTGCATGAAGGCCTGTAAACCTGAAGTGCCCATTGGAAGGAAGTGGGTGTATTATAGTATAGCCCTTAGGCAGGGAAGCCAAACATTGGGAGGCTCCACGTTGTCCCTGGATAGAGACGTGCATGAAGGCCTGTAAACCTGAAGTGCCCATTGGAAGGAAGTGGGTGTATTATAGTATAGCCCTTAGGCAGGGAAGCCAAACATTGGGAGGCTCCACGTTGTCCCTGGATAGAGACGTGCATGAAGGCCTGTAAACCTGAAGTGCCCATTGGAAGGAAGTGGGTGTATTATAGTATAGCCCTTAGGCAGGGAAGCCAAACATTGGGAGGCTCCACGTTGTCCCTGGATAGAGACGTGCATGAAGGCCTGTAAACCTGAAGTGCCCATTGGAAGGAAGTGGGTGTATTATAGTATAGCCCTTAGGCAGGGAAGCCAAACATTGGGAGGCTCCACGTTGTCCCTGGATAGAGACGTGCATGAAGGCCTGTAAACCTGAAGTGCCCATTGGAAGGAAGTGGGTGTATTATAGTATAGCCCTTAGGCAGGGAAGCCAAACATTGGGAGGCTCTACGTTGTCCCTGGATAGAGACCTGTTAGGTTCTTAGTGCCTCCGTGCTTGCATTTAAAAACCGCACGTGTGTGCCTGTTGGTGGCAGCTTTCCGCTGCATTTGTGTGAGTTTTGCACAAACTTGGATATAACACACAAGTCTAGTGAATACACATCAGCACAGCATTGCAAAATGCGCAAGGGCGTTGTCAACGAACAAGGAAGTGGACGTGATGGTGGTGCAGGCAGACACCGAGGTTGTGTGCAAGCTCTAATTTCGCCACAACAAAGGGCCACATCTAGTCGCTCGCACGTCCTGTCCCAAATTCTTGGGGACCGCAGCAGTACACCCCTCTTGAACCAAGACCAGTGTCAACAGGTTGTTAGTTGGATAGCGGATAATGCTTCCAGTCAGATTGGCACCACCACAAACACTCTGTCTTCCACACGGTCAAGTGTCAGTAGCCGTGATACTGCACCGCACATTTCAGAACCTGATCCTCCTTCCTACCACCAGGCCGAGTACACGTCCACGGACATTACTGATCCCACACTTGGACACTCGGAATAGCTGTTCGTTCACGTTTCCATTCACAAATTCTGGCCTCTCGCCAGCTCCTGTTGAAGTGGGCCATGACGAGATTGTATGTACAGATGCACAAATATTTGAGCAGCCACGTTCTCACGAAGTTGGCAACGTGTCTCAACAAGGGGTGGCCGATGATGAGACACAATTGTCAGGAAGTCAGGAGGAGGAGCAGGGTGCGGAAGAGGAAGACGACGTGGTGGATGATCCAGTAACTGACCCAACCTGGCAGGAGGATATGCAGAGCGAGGACAGCAGTGCACAGGGGGAGGGAGGCGTAGCATCACAACAGGCAGTAAGAAGCAGAGTGGTGGCCCCAGGCAGACGTCAGTCAACTGTTCCCCGGAACAACACGACACAAGGTGCCTGTACAAATGTTAGGTCTTCCCGAGTCTGGCTGTAATACTATTGTATGTATTGAGGATTTCGATTGCGTTAGGGCAATGACAACCAGAGACGAGTTCTTGGTGCAAGACATTTATAATATGCAACCAGCAAATATGTACATAAACGGAACAAAAACACAGTAGAACATAAATACAGGAAATACCTTCCAGGGACTGAGCGAAAGGGAATTCCCGGTACCGCGCACCGGACTCCCCCAGGGAGACCACCAACAGCAAACCCCTATACAGGGACTGTCTGGCAATCACCCCAGAAGCCCTAAATGCGCAGCAGCCGGGACACAAAAGGGCAATAGGTAAGTCGAAAAATGTCTGTACGTGATGTGAGTCCAGAGTGGTATTAAACGGAAGGAACCGGGCAGAAGTTCCGACCAAAGACGGCAAACGGAGTCCAGGTACAGCTAGATGATACCAGATGAAGTCCAGAGTCGGTGTCGGTTGTTTTCCAAGAGGATCCGAATAACAATCAGGAACCAAAAGCAGCAGGGCAGGAGCACACAGGAAGCAGTATACTCAGGCACTGGACTAAGCTTTAGGGGCGGCTTTTAAACAGATGGACAGGAAGTAGGGCAACATAACAGAAAACTCCATGTTAACAAAGGGCAAGCTCTTTCAAAAGAAAACTGGAAAACCAGGAACTCTGACACTGGCAGTTTTTTAAGTTGGCTCCAGATGATTCTAAAAAGGCCATTTGCAACACCTGCCATGCCAGCATCAGCAGGGGTACCAAAACTAGCAGCCTGACCACCACCAGCATGATCAGGCACATGTCAGCCAAGCACCCGACTTTGTGGGAAGTACAACAGAGTCGAGGAGCAGTGCTTGCTGATGTCACTGCTACGTCTTCGCTGGTTGTGCATGCGAGCCAATCCCCTGTCCATGCTGCCTGCGAACAAGCCTCCTCCACTCCTGCACCTGCAGTTGCCTACGCAGAAAGAACACCATCATCAAGCACGTCCTTGTCCCAGCGCAACGTTCAGTTATCCATTCAGCAAACCTTTGAGCGCAGGCGCAAATACACTGCCAACACCCCACATGCCACAGTTCTAAATGCTAACATTTCGCGACTGCTTGCGCTGGAAATGTTGCCTTTTAGGCTGGTTGAGACAGAAGCATTCCGCGAACTGATGGTGGCAGCTGTCCCACGTTACTCGGTCCACAGCCGCCACTATTTCTCCCTGTGTGCCGTCCCCGCATTGCATAACTAACCACGTGTCACAAAACATCACACGTGCCCGGAACAACGCTGTTTCAGCCAAAGTCCACCTAACCACAGACACGTGGACAAGTGCATGTGGGCAAGGCCGCTACATCTCGTTGACGTCACACTGGGTTAATATTGTGCAAGCTGGGACCCAGTCTGAGCGAGGGACGGAATACGTCCTTCACACACCAAGTTTTGCAGGCCCTACCTCAGTCAGGGTTTCACACACACTCTACAGCTCCGGAATGTCATGCTCCTCAGCCTCCTCCTCCTCCTGCGCATCCTGATCCACTTTACCCTCCACACCAGTCCCAAGCTGTAAGTGTCGCTGGCGGAGGAGGGGACGGTGCGCTCTCCCACTGCTCGGGTCCGGCTGACGCAGCTCTACGGCTGCTGCTGCTCGTTGGCTCGAGCGATGGCCGGATCCCGGGGACTCGAGCGGCGCTACTCGCCCGTGAGTGAAAAGGGGTGGTTTGGGTTTTGGGGATATTGTCCGTGACGCCACCCACGGTTGTGGTGATTGTGTGGACACCACCGCTGCTCTGGACGGGGATCCCGGGAGCCTGTGACAGGGAGCAGCTTTGTTGTTATTTCTCCCCTACGTGGGTAGGGGGGTTGGTTGTCCCGGGGCCTGGTGATGGGGTAGAGATGGATGACAGGCGGGTTGCGGGGCCTGATGAAGTGCATGGTCGCAGGGGCAGCGCTGTGCCGCACGGCACGGAGGTACTCACTCAGCCCAATGATGATGACACAGTTCAGGGTAAAACAAGTGGCTGGATGGACGGGTCACTCGGACGGCTGCGGTTGTTCCTCCCTGCAGGTTAGTGATGACTGTCTCTCCCTGCACCGAAGTTAAGTGTTGGTAGTGATGGTTTCCCAACGGTAACCCGCTCCCTGACCTGGATATGGGCCGGAGGAGCCCCTTTTGCCCACAGGCGCTGGCCCTGGGAGACGGTTGCCCTTGCCGGTGGCTGTGTCTCCCCTTCACGGTTGTACGGTTGCCTTCTATCTGGACTTGGCTGTTTGGAAACCCTGAGGTCCCCTTCAATAACGGATTTGGCAAATTCACGGCGACACCAAGCCTTGCCGGGATCCGAAAGTCCTCTGCCAATGGTGCTGGCTTCGCTTTGTATACCGGTCCGGTACGGCCGGGTCACCACCCGTCCACGGTCCTTATGGCAGACTCCAATCGGCCTCCACTGCAGACGGTCACCACATCCTGCCAACCTTGCTGTCCTGTCCAGGCCACACACCCGGACCAACTTCAGGCTCTTTGCTGTCACTTTTCTCCTCTCTACTACTTTCCTCCTTCCACTTCCTTAGCTTAACTCTCACTGCCTGTGTTTTCCCTCCTCCTCGGTGGGTGGAGACCAACCGCCTGGCTCCACACCCTGGTGTGGACAACAGCCCCTGGGGAAGGCAACAAGGATTTTGTGTTTTGACTATGATATGCCTGCAGGGAGTGTGGGGTGTTTAAGTGTTGTGCTCTGTGGCCCCTGGCTTGTCCAGGGCGACACAGAAGCACTGCAGCACTGCCTCGGCGAAGCGGCAACAGGCAGTGCTGAAGCTAATCTGCATAGGTGACAAACCCCACAATGCAGAAGAGGTGTGGACAGCTCTGAAACAGCAGGCAGATCACTGGCTCACAACTCTGAACCTAAAGCCAGGAAAGGTGGTGTGTGACAATGGCCGGAACCTGGTGGCGGCTTTGAGGCGAGGCCAGCTGACACATGTTCCATGCTTGGCCCATGTGCTCAACCTCGAGGTTCAGCGGTTTCTAAAGTCATAGTCAGAGCTGTCTGATCTGCTGGTAAAAGTTCGCCGCCTGTCTGCACATTTTCGAAAGTCACCTACTGCTTCAGCCGGCCTTGCCGCCTTAAGACGCCGTTTGCATCTTCCGGCACACAGACTGGTGTGTGATGTCCCCACGCGTTGGAATTCAACTCTGCACATGTTGGTCAGGATATGTGAGCAGAAGAGGGCAGTTGTTGAGTACCTGCATCACCTAAGCCGTCGGGAAATGGGTCAAACTCCACACATAACACCTGAGGAGTGGAGATGGATGTCCGACCTATGCACCATCCGCCAAAACTTTGAGGACTACAACAAGATGGTGAGCGGCGATGACGACATTATTAGCGTCACCATACCGCTTCTCTGCCTTCTAAAATGGTCTCTGCTCAGAAAACAAACATGATGCATTGCAGGCGGAGCGCGATGAGTTTCAGCAAGAAACAGTAGTGGGTGTGGGTGATGATAACACACAGCCCAGCCTCGTCTCATCACAACGTGCAGTGGAGGACTATGACGAGGAGGAGGATGAAGACATGGAGCAACTCTCTGGCCAAATTGAGGATATGACATGCAGTCATATCCTCGGTTCAGCGTGGCTGGCCAGAGGACAGGGTAGATGATGAGGAGGAGGAGGACAGCATGTTCAGTCATCGTGTCGGTCAGGATACTGAAGTGATGGCTGTTAAGAGTCTGGCACACATGGCTGACTTTATGGTAAGCTGCCTGTCTCGTGACCCTCGCGTTAAGAACATCTTGGCCGACAATCATTACTGGTTGGTAACACTGTTAGACCCACGCTAAAAGGAGAACTTTATGTCTCTTATTCCCGAGGCGGAGAGGTCAGGCAAAATGCAGCAGTTCCAGAAGGCCATAGTCACGGAAGTAGGCAAAGCATTCCCCTCACAAAACGCTAGCGGCATAGGTCATGAATCAGTGGACAACCGAGGCGTACAGCCGAGAGAGGCACAAGTCCAATCCGCCAGAGGTAGGGGAACAGTCTTTAAGATGTGTGACAGTTTTCTCAGCCCCTCACGTACCACAGCCCCTGAGGTGCGGGGTAGTGCCACAAGAAATCCTAAGTTTGCCCAGATGCTGAAGGAGTACCTTGCAGATCGAACAACTGTACTCCGACATTCCTCTGTGCCTTACAATTATTGGGTATCCAAGCTGGACACGTGGCATGAATTGGCTCTCTACGCCTTGGAAGGCCTGGCCTGCCCTGCTGCTAGCGTTTTGTCAGAGCGTGTTTTTAGTGCCGCAGGTGGAATCATTACAGATAAACGCACCCGCCTGTCAACTGAAAATGCTGACAAGCTGACTCTGATCAAGATGAACAAGGGTTGGATTGGGCCAGACTTCACCACACCACCAGCAAATGAGAGCGGAATTTAAAGTTTGCCATGTACCTCCACTCACCCATGGGTACACACTTCTGGAGTTTGGCTAATCGCTGGACTGCTCCTCCTTCTCCTCATGCGCCACCATGATGATGACCGTTACAAATTGCAATACTTAGGCCTTTGTTTCAGGTATACCCCCAGTGGTAAATTTTTTCGCCCATTCTTTGCAGAATGGACATTACAACGACAGGAGACCCACTCCTTTGCAATGGGAACAATGTTTTGAGGCCCTCATGCACGTCTCTATCCAGGGACAACGTGGAGCCTGACGCTGCCACCGACTGCCACACACGTGCTGTTTTTAAATGCAAGCACGGACGCAATAAGAACCTAACTGGTTTTTAGGAGCGACAATTACTGAGAAGTCTGACACTATCAGACACTGCTGACTGACGTGTATTATACACTAGACTTGTGCGTTATATAATAGTTTGTGCAAAACGCGCACCTGTACCCTGCCACCGACTGCCACACACGTGCTGTTTTTAAATGCAAGCACGGACGCAATAAGAACATAACTGGTTTTTAGGAGCGACAATTACTGAGAAGTCTGACACTATCAGACACTGCTGACTGACGTGTATTATACACTAGACTTGTGCGTTATATAATAGTTTGTGCAAAACGCGCACCTGTACCCTGCCACCGACTGCCACACACGTGCTGTTTTTAAATGCAAGCACGGACGCAATAAGAACCTAACTGGTTTTTAGGAGCGACAATTACTGAGAAGTCTGACACTATCAGACACTGCTGACTGACGTGTATTATACACTAGACTTGTGCGTTATATAATAGTTTGTGCAAAACGCGCACCTGTACCCTGCCACCGACTGCCACACACGTGCTGTTTTTAAATGCAAGCACGGACGCAATAAGAACCTAACTGGTTTTTAGGAGCGACAATTACTGAGAAGTCTGACACTATCAGACACTGCTGACTGACGTGTATTATACACTAGACTTGTGCGTTATATAATAGTTTGTGCAAAACGCGCACCTGTACCCTGCCACCGACTGCCACACACGTGCTGTTTTTAAATGCAAGCACGGACGCAATAAGAACATAACTGGTTTTTAGGAGCGACAATTACTGAGAAGTCTGACACTATCAGACACTGCTGACTGACGTGTATTATACACTAGACTTGTGCGTTATATAATAGTTTGTGCAAAACGCGCACCTGTACCCTGCCACCGACTGCCACACACGTGCTGTTTTTAAATGCAAGCACGGACGCAATAAGAACATAACTGGTTTTTAGGAGCGACAATTACTGAGAAGTCTGACACTATCAGACACTGCTGACTGACGTGTATTATACACTAGACTTGTGCGTTATATAATAGTTTGTGCAAAACGCGCACCTGTACCCTGCCACCGACTGCCACACACGTGCTGTTTTTAAATGCAAGCACGGACGCAATAAGAACCTAACTGGGTTTTAGGAGCGACAATTACTGAGAAGTCTGACACTATCAGACACTGCTGACTGACGTGTATTATACACTAGACTTGTGCGTTATATAATAGTTTGTGCAAAACGCGCACCTGTACCCTGCCACCGACTGCCACACACGTGCTGTTTTTAAATGCAAGCACGGACGCAATAAGAACCTAACTGGTTTTTAGGAGCGACAATTACTGAGAAGTCTGACACTATCAGACACTGCTGACTGACGTGTATTATACACTAGACTTGTGCGTTATATAATAGTTTGTGCAAAACGCGCACCTGTACCCTGCCACCGACTGCCACACACGTGCTGTTTTTAAATGCAAGCACGGACGCAATAAGAACATAACTGGTTTTTAGGAGCGACAATTACTGAGAAGTCTGACACTATCAGACACTGCTGACTGACGTGTATTATACACTAGACTTGTGCGTTATATAATAGTTTGTGCAAAACGCGCACCTGTACCCTGCCACCGACTGCCACACACGTGCTGTTTTTAAATGCAAGCACGGACGCAATAAGAACCTAACTGGGTTTTAGGAGCGACAATTACTGAGAAGTCTGACACTATCAGACACTGCTGACTGACGTGTATTATACACTAGACTTGTGCGTTATATAATAGTTTGTGCAAAACGCGCACCTGTACCCTGCCACCGACTGCCACACACGTGCTGTTTTTAAATGCAAGCACGGACGCAATAAGAACCTAACTGGTTTTTAGGAGCGACAATTACTGAGAAGTCTGACACTATCTGGACTGTTTTACACTGTGTACACCAGCCCCAGATATGATGAAGGCTGGTATACGGTCACCACTAGGAATGGCTATATATACCCTGCCTGCCTGCCTGTATACTGCTACAATAGTCCTGACAAGGACTCTTCTGGTCACTAGCCTGTATTCCGACCTGGCTATACCCTGCCTGTATATAGCAACAATAGTCCTGAGAAGGACTCTGCTACTGTACTCCGACCTGGCTATACCCTGCCTGCCTGTATACAACTAGAATAGTCCTGAGAAGGACTTCTGGTCACACTGTTTGCAGCCCTGCTCCGGAACTAACTATAAAGGGCCGCAAAGCTTTCCCTGAATCAGCGACACTCTCCCTACACTCACTGTCAGAATAGCTGTGAGCAGAGCACAGCGCGCCGGCCTATATAAAGGCTCGGTGACGCTGTGCAGGCCGGCCAATCACTGCAATTCCACAACTAACAGGGCTGTGGCATTGCAGTGGTCTGCCAGCCAATCCCTGCATGAGGGCTGGCTCTCAAAAGAGC
This sequence comes from Anomaloglossus baeobatrachus, assembly GCF_048569485.1. Lineage (NCBI taxonomy): Eukaryota > Metazoa > Chordata > Amphibia > Anura > Aromobatidae > Anomaloglossus > Anomaloglossus baeobatrachus. Next base: position 510,321,947 of record NC_134353.1, read on the forward strand.
GCCAACATGCAGAAATGAAGACCACGAGTAAAGCACGAGTATCGCGAGATTACTCGGTCCCCGCCGAGCAGCCCGAGTACAGTGATACTCGTGCGAGTACCGAGTAGTGACAAGCATGCTCGCTCATCACTATTTATTATATATACAGTTAAAATATTTTGTAAAAAGATAAAAAATTAAAATAAAAAAGGTGAGACATAAAAAAATAAATAATTGTATTACATTTAAATCAACAGGACAGAGGGCAATTTGACCAGCAAAGAAAGAACCAACACACCTGATTTGGAAAACCAATTTAGCATTACAGAAGCCACAAATGCTACTAATGAAGATCTGAATGCCCATGTGGACCCAACTAATGACACTGATGATGAGAATGTATTAACTGAAATAGAACTAATTCCGGTAGCGGATAAAACCAAAAAACAATATCAAAAACTAAAAAATAAAAAAAAAATTGTCAAATAAGAAATGAAATGATTAATGATCATCTAACAAATCAGACATTAGAAATTTTAAAAACTACAACAAATGATGATTATTTAGATCATTTCTCAATGAGCATGTCAAGCCGCATTAGAAATCTAGATAATCCCAAAAAAAAATCGGCATGTATGACGGCAATTTGTGGATTGTTGGAGTTATTTGAGGATAATATTGCTTTCCCATCTGGTGTTGAGGTTCTAAATTTATATGATAAAGTTTTTGGTGAAAAAAAATCCCCGATTGTGCAAGTGCCCAAACAAGTTAATAATCCTGCTAATTACAATAAACCAAGCCAATACCAACATATGCCTCAATCATATCTTGAACAAAATGTAGTACATCCTTTTCAAAGGAATGTACAGCAGGCGATGGTACCAAACCCCCAACAAAATTTAACCCATAGTCAGACATCGCGTTTGCGTCATAATGATACTATTTCAGGATTTTTTACAAATGAACTATTTTTCCAGCCATAATGTCATAACGAGGTATTTGTCAAAAGAGGACAACATTTATTTAAATCAGAAAAATGTATTTTATGCATTTTCTAAATATATAAAACCAAATATGTTATATATAATTTTGATGTCAATCTAAATTTTCACATGAAACTTGTTTACAAAATAAAAAAAATTTTAAAAATAAAATGTAACAAAGGCACAAATTAAATATTTGCCATATTGGATTATGAACATAATACATTTCTTTTATATTAATAATTAACTGATTTTTTTTTTGCTTTATGTTTTTTAAATTATTAATAAATATAAAAGTAATCATGGTTCTACAATGCCAACTGTAGCATTTTGCCAAGGTAACAAGCCTTCATTGGACACAAAATAATTAGCAAACTTTTCTCTAGTTTCTAGTCCGGAAACATTTGGGCGACCACTCATTGACAGAACAGGTAGGAAGTTATTTGGCTGCTGGCCATCCACTAGATCTTTTCTATATCTTCTTAGGTAATTGTGTAAAATACAAAACGCTTTAATGACTTTTACCACAGAATCTATCTTTAAATTAATTGATGAATGTAAAATCCTCCATTGGCTTGTCATGATCCCGAAGGTACATTCTACATACCTTCGGGCACGACTAAGTCTATAATTAAATATTCTTTTTTGATTATCCAAATGTCTTCGTGGATATGGTCTGAGTATATTCGGCTGTAGAGGAAAGGCTTCATCTGCCACAAAAACAAATTGTGTTGGAACATTTGTTCCTGGTAATGGTGTTGGCATGGGCAGATCATTATTATTGACAATCAATTGATTCCAGATTTGTGAATTTTGAAGTATGCGTGAGTCTCCAGTGCTACCGTATGAGCCAACATCTATTGCTATAAAACGATATTCTGAATCAGCCACTGCCATCAACACGATTGAAAAATATTTTTTATAATTGAAAAATATTGATCCATATTTCTTTGGTTGAAAAATCCTAATATGTTTCCCATCTATCGCCCCTATGCAATTAGGGAAGTTTGCAATAGTGTTAAATTGTTGTGCTATCTGGAGCCATCTTTCCAAATTTGGTTTAGCCATCTTTATTGGCGATAAGATTCTCCATATGACTTCGCATGTTTCATGGACTATTTCAGAGGCCCCCTTCACACGTCCGTGATACACGTGCGTGTTTGGTCCGTTTCCGTATATACCGGAGACACGGCCAAACGTGCACCAATGTTAATCTATGATTGTGGTCACACGTCCGTTATTTCATTATGTCCGTGTGTGCGTGTCCGTGATCCGTATGTGTTTGCGTTTTGCACGGATGCATGTCCGTTATCTGCACGGAGCACGCACACGTGGACACAATGAAAGTCTATGGGTATGTGCACACACGTTAGTAAACACGTATGCATCTACCTATAGTCCGTGTCCGTTTGGTGTTTTTATTTCTAGTGATGTCGGCTATTCTTTCTATTTCTGTGTATGTCGGTCAATCTCCCTGAGTCCGTCGGTCGGTCTCTCTGTCTCTCTGTCGGTCTCTCTGTCTGTCTGTCCCTCTCTCACAGTCTGTCGGTCAGTTTCCCCCCCTCTCTCATACTTACCGTTCCCCGATCTCCGGCGCAGCGCTGCACGGCATTCACACTGTTGCGGCGGCTTTTACTATTTTGAAAAAGCCGGCCGCTCATTAAACAATCTCCTATTCCCTGCTTTCCCCGCCCACCGGCGCCTATGATTGGTTGCAGTGAGACACGCCCCCACGCTGAGTGACAGGTGTCACACTGCACCCAATCACAGCAGCCGGTGGGCGTGTCTATACTGTGCAGTAAAATAAATAAATAAATAATTAAAAAAAAACAGCGTGCGGTTCCCCCCAATTTTAATGCCAGCCAGATAAAGCCATACGGCTGAAGGCTGGTATTCTCAGGATGGGGAGCTCCACGTTATGGGGAGCCCCCCACCCTAACAATATCAGTCAGCAGCCGCCCAGAATTGCCGCATACATTATATGCGACAGTTCTGGGGCTGTACCCGGCTCTTCCCGATTTGCCCTGGTGCTTTGGCAAATCGGGGTAATAAGGAGTTATTGGCAGCCCATAGCTGCCAATAAGTCCTAGATTAATCATGTCAGGCGTCTATGAGACACCCTCCATGATTAATCTATAAATTACAGTAAATAAACACACGCCCGAAAAATCCTTTATTAGAAATAAAAAACACACACATATACCCTGGTTCACCACTTTAATCAGCCCCAAAAAGCCCTCCATGTCCGGCGTACTCCAGGATTGTCCAGCGTCGCATCCAGCGCTGCTGCATGGAGGTGACAGGAGCTGCAGCAGACACAGCCGCTCCGGTCACCTCCACGCAGCTAATGAAGACAGCCGCGTGATCAGCTGAGCTGTCAGTGAGGTTACCCGCTGTCACTGGATCCAGTGACAGCGGGTAACCTCAGTGACAGCTCAGCTGATCGCACGGCTGTCTTCATTAGCTGCGTGGAGGTGACCGGAGCGGCGGTGTCTTCTGCAGCTCCTGTCACCTCCATGCAGCAGCGCTGGATGCGACGCTGGACCATCCTGGAGTACGCCGGACATGGAGGGCTTTTTGGGGCTGATTAAAGTGGTGAACCAGGGTATATGTGTGTGTTTTTTATTTCTAATAAAGGATTTTTCGGGCGTGTGTTTATTTACTGTAATTTACAGATTAATCATGGAGGGTGTCTCATAGACGCCTGACATGATTAATCTAGGACTTATTGGCAGCTATGGGCTGCCAATAACTCCTTATTACCCCGATTTGCCAAAGCACCAGGGCAAATCGGGAAGAGCCGGGTACAGCCCCAGAACTGTCGCATATAATGTATGCGGCAATTCTGGGCGGCTGCTGACTGATATTGTTAGAGTGGGGGGCTCCCCATAACGTGGAGCTCCCCATCCTGAGAATACCAGCCTTCAGCCGTATGGCTTTATCTGGCTGGCATTAAAATTGGGGGGAACCGCACACCGTTTTTTTTTAATTATTTATTTATTTATTTTACTGCACAGTATAGACACGCCCACCGGCTGCTGTGATTGGGTGCAGTGTGACACCTGTCACTCAGCGTGGGGGCGTGTCTCACTGCAACCAATCATAGGCGCCGGTGGGCGGGGAAAGCAGGGAATAGGAGATTGTTTAATGAGCGGCCGGCTTTTTCAAAATAGTAAAAGCCGCCGCAGCAGTGTGAATGCCGTGCAGGGCCGCGCCGGGGATCGAGGAACGGTGAGTATGAGAGAGGGGGGGAAACTTCAGTCACTCGGGGGATTAGCGGTCACCGGTGAATCCTTCACAGGTGACCGCTAATCAGTACTCGACACAGACAGAGCCGCGGTATGAGGATGAAGTCGGGTGAAGTTCACCCGAGTTCATTCTCATCGCGCAACTCTGTCTGCTGTCAGCCGACATTTATAAACGACATTGTGCATCACACACACGGACATTCCACACGGACATTCCACGTACACATACACGTTAATTCCACACGCACACACGGACGTTCTGCACACAAACACGGCTAGCATACACAATTCACACAGGTGCCACACGGACCATAAAAACGGACACAAAAACGGGACACGGACCCGAAAAACGGCCCGTAACACACGTGCGTGTTTTTCACGGACGTGTGAAGGGGGCCAGAGATGGTAGTTTTTGCTAGTCTAAATTGCAAGTGCAAAGATGCAAAGCTTTCGCCGGTTGCTAAGAACCTGAAAATATTTGAAAAAAAAAGTTATTTTTTATCATAATTAAGAAAAAAAAATAAAAATATAATATTTCTAAAGTTTTGAGAATTGCATTTTAAATAACCAAAAAAAAATAAAATCTTTTTTAAATAAACATATACCGTAATGTCACAATGAGCCTCTCCTCTGGACTTATTGCCTGTCGCATGAAAGTATTTTCATGTGTAATTTCATTTCGCACTAGGGACAGTAAATTATCGAAGGCTTGGATTGGTAATCTACAGAAACTGATGAATTTATCCTCATACCTATATTTAATAGAAATTTCAAGCATGAAAACAAAATAAGAAAAACCAATACAAAATATAAAAATAATTTAAAGTTGCAAAAATATTTTGTTCTTTTCATAATTTTTCAAAAAAAAATTAAAAAAATATAAATATAAAACAAAAACTCACTTCCGCAAATCAGCATATGTGACGCTAAAATGGCCTTTTTGATGCCTCTCCGATAATAAAGGGTGCACCCACATTCTTCTAATATTTTCAATCTGCTGTGTAAATTAAAATTAACATAAATAAAAAAAAAATAATAATAATAATAATTTTTCATAATTAAAAAAAAAAACAAACAAAAAATACCATATATCTTCTCCGACGATGCATCAACATCAAAATTAATAATAAACGGTTCCTTTGTGATCTTCGCAACCTTAACGCCAATCTAGTATCAGACATGTTGCAAACGATTTGTGAACAACAAATTCACAACCAACATGCGTCGGAAAGGAAATGACATCAGTAGAGAACTATTTAACCTTTTTTTCTAACATGACGAGGGCAAGACATACAAAACAATTGTGTCAAAAGCCAAAAGGAAAAACGCAGATATTTGGAAACACATTATGAACGCACATAAGAAAAAAGCAAAACACAACTTTTTCACGTTGAAAACGCAGCAGAGAAGCAAGGGAAACGCATACGTTTTCATGACTATTTGGGTTAAAAACCACAAAAAGGCAAAAGCAACTTGAGCATCAATTACCCTTAACCCTTGCGTTTTGACAAACGCAAAGTGCGGTCGCACCCTTACACCTGAGATTTATGCCACACAAAATAGAAAAGAAATAACATTCATGTCTACTTTACATCAGCACAATTTTTAAAACAGCATTATATTTTTTTGCTAGGAAGGTAGAAGGGTTAAAAGATTATCAGCAATTTCTCATTTTTCCAACAAAATTTACAAAACCATTTTTTTAGGGAACATTACATTTGAAGTGATTTTGAGAGGCCTAGGAGACAGAAAATGTCTAAAAGTGACACCATTCTAAAAACTGCACCCTTCAAAGTAACCTTTTTGATACTTCACAGGAACTAAAGCAATGAGGAAGGAAAAAATTAAAATTTTACTTTTTCAAACAAAATTGTTACTTTAGCCCCAAATTTTGCATTTTTACAAAGGTAAAAAGAGAAAATAGACAGTACAATTTGTTGTGCAATTTCTCCTGAGTACAACAATACTCCATGAGTGGTGGAAAACTACTGTTTGGGCACACGCCAGGGCTCGGAAGGGAAGAAGCACTAATTTTAAAGAGCAAAAGTGTCTGGAATACATAGTGGATGCCATGTTGCAGTTGAAGAGTCCCTAATCTATCTAAACAGTGGACCTCCCCACAAGTGACCCATTTTGGAAACTAGACCGCTCAAGCAATTTATCTAGATGTTTGGTGAGCACCTTGAACCTCCAGGTGCTTCACAGAATTTTATAACATTGAGCCGTGAAAATTAAAAAATACATTTTTACAACAAAAATGTTGCTTTCACCCCAAATATTTTATTTTCACAAGGGTAACAGGAGAAAATGCACTGTACAATTTGTTGTGCAATGTCTCCTGAATATGCCGATTCCCAATATGTGATGGGAATCTAATGTTTGGGCGCATGGCAGGGTTTGGAAGGGAAGGAGCGCCAGTTGACTTTTTGAATGCAAAATTGCCTGAAATCGTTAGCGGTTGACATGTCATGTTTGGAGAGCCCCGGATGTGCCTAAACAGTGGAGCACCCTCACAACTGACCCCATTTTGGAAATTAAACCCCTCAAGGAATTTATCTAGTTGTCTGGTGAGCACCTTTAACCCACAAGTGCTTCCCAGAATTTTATAACATTGAGCTGTGAAAAGGAAAAAATACATTTTTACCACATAAATGTTGCTTTAACACCAAATCTTTAATTTTTACAAGAGAAATAGGAGAAAATGCACAATACATTTTCTTCTGAGTACGCCAAGACCCTATATGTGGTGGAAATCTACTGTTTAGGAGCATGGCAGGGCTCGGAAGGGAGGCGCGCCAGTTCATTTTTTAAACATAAAATTAGCTGGAATAGTTATTGGAAACCATGTCGCGTTTGGAGAGCCCCTTAGGTGCCTAAACAGTGGAGCTCCTTCATAAATGTTTTGTGAGCACCTATAACACCCAGGTGCTTCACAGAATTTTATAACACTCGCCTTGAAAATTAAGAGTACAGTTTTACTACAAAAATGTTGCTTTAACCCCAAATCTTTCATTTTCACAAAGGTAACAGGACATAATGTACCATGCAATTTGTTGTTCAATTTTTACTGAGTTAAGGCCCTGTCACACACAGAGATAAATCTTTGGCAGATCTGTGGTTGCAGTGAAATCATGGACATATTGTTACATTTATACACAGCCACAAACCTGGCACTGATTGTCCACAATTTCACTGCAACCACAGATCTACCACAGATCTGCCAGAGATTTATCTCTGTGTGTGACTGGGCCTTTAGCCCATATGTGGTAAAAAACTACTTTTGTGGCACAGTACAAAGTGAATCACGTTATGATTTGTTCAGTTAAATTTTTCCTGCACAGTTTGAAGTGAAGAAGCTAAGGAGCACCATATTTGAGATCAAATTTAGTTGGAATGGTTTGGCGGTGCCATGTCACATTGGCAGAGCCCCTGAGGTGCCAGAACAGCAGAAATCCCCAAAAAGTGACCTCATTTTACAAACTACACTATCTAATGAATTCATCTAGGGGTGCAGTGAGCATATTTACACTACAGGTGTGTCACAAAATGTTATACAATTGGGTGGTGAAGTAAATATAATTACATTATTACCACTAAAATGTTGTTTTAACCCCAGATTTCCAATTTTGACATGGGGAATAAATAAAAAAAGCCATAATGTGTTACACAATTTCTCCTGAACATGGTAATACACCACATGTGACTGTATAGGACTATGGGTGTAGTTACGATTTAGACTGGGAAAAACCCATTGAGTCAAACGCAATGAAATTTGCAGAATTAAAAATTGCAGATAAGTCATTGTTGTGCCCAGTTCATTGTAGTCCTCATACATTGTCCCCAGCACGTGCTTCTCCACATAAATTAAGCAGGCTCTACTCACTACAATAATGCCAAACATGTGGACACTAACTCTGTTTTAGGCACATTGTGGGGCTCAGAAGGGAGGAGGTCATTTGGATTTGGGAGTGCACATTTTGCTGGATTTGTTTTTTTTAATGGGGGGGCATAGTGTTTTTTTTATAGCCTTTGTGCTACCAGTAACATGGAAGTCCCCTATATTTCTATAAACAGATGACAGACCTGAGTGGGGACTTGTATTTTTTTGGGTTAAATTGAATGCTATTTGGTGGCAATTTGGATACACATTTTGGATCAGTTCATATTTATCCTGTACTTTATGCTGAACACTTACATCAGGATTTCCATCAATATCTCTGAAATACTTGATTCGTTGAAACTCCCGACAGATCAATTCACTAATGAGACAGCAGAGTTACTCTGAACTCTGTTTGGCCTCTGTTCAAAGGTGTCCGTCTTTTCAAAGATGAACAAAAGTATTCATAACCAGACTTTTGTGCATGTCTAAAAAGATGGACACCGCTGGACTGCAAGCCAGATGGGAGTTTAAAGTGAGGAATTTTGTCTGAATCACGTTTTTCAGAAATTTACACATAATCCCCGGTGTAAGTGTTAGGGTGAACTCTTACAAAGTTCCACAAGTTGCCTACTGCCTGATTCTAATTGGTGTCGAGTGCATGCTTGAAAAATTAGATTAGACACATAGTCGGATATTCATCTTTTCTCGACCAAGGTCAGCCCAGAAACTGAGAGATGAATATGCCTTTATAAAAACTAAGAAAAGGGCATGGTCAGCCCCACAGTGGGTATACTTGAATGTGTCCATTGGTCAGTGGGTTGAACAATCTGTTAGTCCATGAGCTGATTGGTGGGCATCACCGTATACGGGTCTATGACGTCATTGCATGGATCCATGGTGATGCTGATGGGAGGGACGTCATCTAGTGGATCCATGCTGATGGGAGGGTCTGTGATGTCATCGGTGGCCATCTTATTTATATTTGAAAACCTGGCTCATGTAAGGCAAATTGACACATTTCCCACAATCCCCCGTCAAGAGGTTAATCAAGTATTTGATTAAATGGCCCTCCTCAACAGTCCCCCCTAAATACTTTATTAACCTTCTGACCCTACCATGGTCTTCTAACACATCAGCTCTAATGATTTAACTGCAATTTTTTTCGTTTTGTTATCTGCTATACGAGCAATGCTAAGCCTTTTCCCCCATTGGTACAGACTGTTGATCAGAGAGTCTGATGTACTCACCCTTCTCTGACTGAATAGCTGGGGACTGTGAAAGACTGAAGGGGCCTAGCTGTTCTATATCTACAGAATAACTAACCTCCTGAGCTAGGAAAGTGAGGACTGACGTTTCTACTCCATTCTCAATCATCTTCCATACACAGGGAAAGACACAACAAACAATAATAGCTGTTCAAACTTACACACTGATAACATCCCGCGCACACAGTTCCCAGAGGCATAGGTAATGTCCCAGTCCTTAGAACAGACTATTTAATGCCGAAGAGCTCACCCAGATTTAGAGATTAATCGATTAGAAAGAGTAAGGCAATTGTAAGAATAACCTTCTTACCGTTATGCTGCAGCTTTTAGCATTACTGTTTCTGAAGGACTGTTTCTCAGTCAACATCTGAGACTCTCTGAGACTCTGAGTCTCTGAGACTTTTCTACCTGAATACACCTGATTGTATCACAATACTAATGGATCTCTTCTTGTCTCGGGTCCATAATCTACCACCAGGAGGCCTTTAACAAGATTTCCCTTACACATGGATCTGATTGCCTTCAGTAACACAGAGTAGCACTTTTATGGCTTCAAATACCAACAAATAAGACAATACCAGTTATCTACAAGTGTATGATATCCTTAAAAAGTCACTTAAACCCTTAAACTAATTGGTTGGTTCAGGTCAGATAATGTTTTTCCCACCATGAGCCCTTATGTGTGTAATGTTCTTGTACCCATTGTTCCCTTATCATGGTTATTTCTTATGTATCAACCCCAATCTAGAAATTCTCCATAAGTGTCTACGTGAGATAATGCAGCACTATGTGTGTTGTGACCCTTATTCTGCTGGTATGATGACTCTTTACAGCGGCTGTTGTCTTCAGATGGGTTTTCCCTCAAGCTTCATGGAAGTTGCTGTGGTCGGGAAAAGCTGGATTGGCCTACCTGATTTTGACTCATGGCTCATTCTCACTTGTTTTTTTAGGATCACCTTGTCTCCTGGCTTGAGACCACGTGCTCCTGACACTGATTTAGGATCTGGAATTGGAGGATACACATGTTTAACACACTATATAGGCAGTTGTATATGGCTCATACTTCACTGGTCAAGATATTATGCTGCATCTATGGGAAATATAATCACGTTCTAGGTGCTAAACTAAAAGTATTTTATATAAGGATCTACTTATTAAGAAAAAGGAAAACAAGCATTTGTTACATGATTTGCCAGCGTCCAGCATTATCTTGTGGTTCGTTACATTTTTATGTCCATTCAGCCTTTCCACATTCCCACGGCTCTGTGAAGTGTGAGAAGTATTGAAAGCTGCATCAGAAACCGTAAGGATAAATATATATAAGGGTATCAATTATGCTAAACCAGAAAAACCTTTTAAAACTCAATTTTATTATAATCATTAAAATTCTAAACATAATGCAAAGCCCAATGCATTTCTCCCCTCTTCACAATGGCACACAGGGTTCATCAGGGGCATCCCCAGGTGAGGACCGTTAGTGTAGCCAGTTTCCTAGCCTGTTCAAAGTACCTGCTAATCCCCAGATACTGTAAGATCTCTATAATGACCTCTGCTATAGAATATGTACTTTTACCACTTTTAGGAACTCCATTTTTACATACCACCAGCATCATGAGTTTTTCAGCAGTAACGTTTTCCACACTGGATACATTTCAGAGCAGGCCTGAAAAGAAATTCACACAACATGCACAAAACTCATATAAACCATGTGTAGGTTTATATGACTAATCTGCAATCCCTGGAGCAGTAGAGCGAATGAGGGGGGTGTTGGTACGAGGTCTTTACAGTTTTCCTACCTATATTAAGCACACGTCTTTCAAAACTGAGTGAGTCTGGCCACTTGGGTACTGAGCAGTGGTGCCGCCCATATTTTGTCCACCACCACACTTATAACGGTCTTTGTCACGTCTTCATTGGTTACCTGGGCCATCATTGAGTAGAGCGCTCATGGCAGAGAAAGCTTACAGCCCTTTATCCACAGACCTTCCTCAGTCAGCTGGCTCCCTGCGTCTCACACTCTATTACTTGTTGAATCGCTTGTTCCAGTAGGGATTTAAGAACTGCGAGGTAGCGTTGTCGGCTGCGCGGCAGAAGACACGGGATCCAGGCACCAATGGTCACAGCACACGGTTTATTGCACAAACAAATGTCCAATACAGCACACACATGTCTGTCTCTGGCAGAAACTCAGGGAGTTGTGTTCACTCCCTCACACTAAGGACCCACGCCCATGTTCTTGTTTCCTTTTAACCCTCCTCTCAGCCTGCAGGGAAACAGCATTAACCCTGGAGTGGAGTTGCTTTCTATACATGGAGGGAGCACAACCGGGGCGAGACATACCGGCCGTCATAGATAACCCCGGTCACAGTCTCACATACCCCCCCCTCAGTTCAAGCGTGCGGGGTTGAACTCCCGCCATCAAACACGGGCCGCGGGACAAGGCATCGGCGTTGCCCTGCAACCTACCGGCCCGGTGTTCCACCGTAAACCAGAAGTTCTGCAGAGAAAGGAACCACCGGGTAACCCGGGCATTCCGTTCCTTGGCGGACCTCATCCAGACCAGTGGAGAGTGATCAGTCACCAAGCGAAACTGTCGTCCCAGCAGGTAATAGCGTAGGGACTCCAAGGCCCACTTGATCGCCAGGCACTCCTTCTCCACTACGCTATAATTCCGCTCGGGAGGGGTGAGCTTCCTACTCAAGAAGGGGACGGGGTGTTCCTCCCCCTGAACCACCTGAGACAGCACTGCCCCCAGGCCGACCTCAGAGGCGTCAGTCTGTACTATGAACTCCTTAAGCAAGCATTGTTGACCTTAGGGAGATCAACATATCCACTGCGGAGACACCATCACGTGTTTCTCAACGCAGTGATTCTAGAGCATTGCCCCCTGGGAAGTATGCAAATAAGAAAGCCGCGGAGACACCATCACGTGTTTCTCAACGCTGCCAGGAAACTAGCCAGGTCTTTAACCGGGAAGGAACAACCACGGGAAGGGCAGTCTCCAGTCAAGGAGACCACCTATACCAAACATGGTATCCATCCACAGACAGCCGTTTCGGGGTATTTGCCCCTCATCAGTGTGGAGTAGGAATCTGGCTAGTGGGGGCAATGCCTAGTAAAAGACTACTTAAGCAAGCATTGTTGACCTTAGGGAGATCAACATATCCACTGCGGAGACACCATCACGTGTTTCTCAACGCAGTGATTCTAGAGCATTGCCCCCTGGGAAGTATGCAAATAAGAAAGCCGCGGAGACACCATCACGTGTTTCTCAACGCTGCCAGGAAACTAGCCAGGTCTTTCACCGGGAAGGAACAACCACGGGAAGGGCAGTCTCCAGTCAAGGAGACCACCTATACCAAACATGGTATCCATCCACGGACAGCCGTTTCGGGGTATTTGCCCCTCATCAGTGTGGAGTAGGAATCTGGCTAGTGGGGGCAATGCCTAGTAAAAGACTACTTAAGCAAGCATTGTTGACCTTAGGGAGATCAACATATATGTTGATCTCCCTAAGGTCAACAATGCTTGCTTAAGTAGTCTTTTACTAGGCATTGCCCCCACTAGCCAGATTCCTACTCCACACTGATGAGGGGCAAATACCCCGAAACGGCTGTCCGTGGATGGATACCATGTTTGGTATAGGTGGTCTCCTTGACTGGAGACTGCCCTTCCCGTGGTTGTTCCTTCCCGGTGAAAGACCTGGCTAGTTTCCTGGCAGCGTTGAGAAACACGTGATGGTGTCTCCGCGGCTTTCTTATTTGTACTATGAACTCCTTCCGGAAATCAGGGTTGACAAGAACAGGCTGTCCGCACAGGACCCCCTTCAGGGCCCGGAAGGAGTCCTCGGCCTGCAAAGTCCAGCGCACCATGACGGACTTCTTGCCTTTGTGAAGGTCCGTCAAGGGGGCTGATAGTCCCGCAAAATCTTTTACAAACCTCCTGTAGTACCCCACGATACCCAGGAAGGCCCTAACCTGCTTCATGGTCAGGGGTCTAGGCCACTTCTGGATCGCCTCAACTTTGTTAATTTGGGGCTTAATCACTCCTTGGCCTATTACGTAGCCCAAGTAGCGGGCTTCCGTGAGCCCCAACGCACATTTCTTGGGATTGGCTGTCAATCCAGCTGTTCGGAGCGCATTCACCACCGCTTGTACCTGTTCCAAGTGGGTCTGCCACTCAGAGCTGTAAATAATGATGTCATCAAGGTACGCTGATGCATACGCCTGGTGGGGTTCCAGCACCAAGTCCATCAACCTCTGGAACGTGGCCGGAGCGCCATGTAACCCAAAAGGCAAGACAACATAGTGGAAGAGACCCTCCGGCGTAACAAAAGCGGTTTTCTCCTTGGCGGACTCCGTCAGTGGCACCTGCCAGTACCCCTTGGTCAGGTCGAGCATGGTGAAATATCGTGCTTGTCCCAGGCTATCAATCAGCTCATCCACCCGGGGCATGGGGTAGAGGTCGAACTTGGATATTTCGTTCAATCTCCTAAAGTCGTTGCAGAACCTTAAGGAGCCATCGGGTTTTGGTATCAGGACAATGGGACTAGCCCATTCACTCCGGGATTTTTCGATGACCCCCAGGCATAGCATTGTCTTCACTTCCTCTGATATGGCTTGTCTTCGAGCCTCCGGTACCCGGTATGGCTTCAGGCGTACCTTCAGGTGAGGCTCGGTGACAATGTCATGTCGTATCAGACTGGTCCTACCAGGCAGCTCGGAGAAGACATCGGGGTTCTGCTGAACCAGCCGTCTGGCCTCTCGCCTCTGTTGCTTGGTGAGGGCTTCTCCAATCCTTACTTCCGGTTCGTCCTCTCCGGAGGTCGCTGGAACCGGGTTTGAACGACCCGAAGAGGAGGGAGATGGGGAAAAATCAACCATCAGGCTTTCCCGTTCCTGCCAAGGTTTTAACAGGTTGACATGGTATATTTGTTCAGATTTCCGCCTACCGGGCTGCAATACCTTGTAGTTGACCACCCCGATTCTTTCCTTTATCTCGTAGGGGCCTTGCCACTGAGCCAGGAATTTACTCTCCGACGTGGGGATCAATACCAACACCCGATCCCCTGGTTTAAAGGTCCGCACGGTGGCTTGTCTATTGTAGCGGCCGCTTTGCGCGGCCTGAGCCTCCTGTAAATGCTCCTTCACAATTGGCATGACCGCGCTTATGCGGTTCTGCATTCCTAAAATGTGTTCAATCACACTTTTATGGGGGGTGGGCTCCTGCTCCCATGTTTCCTTGGCCAGGTCCAACAATCCCCGGGGATGTCGCCCGTATAACAACTCAAAAGGCGAAAACCCCGTGGATGCCTGTGGCACCTCTCGGATGGCAAACATCAAATAGGGAAGCATCATATCCCAGTCTTTCCCGTCTTTGGAAATCACCCTTTTGAGCATGGTTTTCAGGGTTTTATTGAATCGCTCCACTAAAACATCCGTTTGAGGATGATACACAGACGTACGCAACTGCTTGATCTGGAGTAGCCGGCATAGCTCTTTGGTCACTTTAGACATGAATGGGGTCCCCTGATCCATAAGGATCTCCTTGGGCAACCCTACCCGGCAGAACACAGCAAACAACTCCCGAGCTATAAGCTTCGCCGCAGTATGTCTGAGGGGTATCGCCTCTGGATACCGGGTGGCAAAGTCAACGATCACTAGGATGTGTTGGTGCCCTCGAGCGGACTTTACGAGGGGCCCCACCAGATCCATCCCTATCCGTTCAAAAGGGACTTCTATAATGGGTAACGGTACCAACGGACTGCGAAAGTGGGCCAGGGGTGCCGTAAGCTGACACTCCGGGCAGGTTTCGCAGAACCGTTTTACCTCCCCAAAGACCCCGGGCCAATAGAACCTTTGCAATATTCGCTCCTGCGTTTTCTTGACCCCTAGGTGGCCACTCATCAGGTGTTTATGAGCCAAGTCGAGGACCCGCCGGCGATATGGCTGGGGCACCACCAACTGCTCTACCCCCACGCCCCGTATTTCATCTACCCAGTAGAGTAAATCCTGCTTAAGAGGGAAATGGGGGTACCTTACCTGGGCACCGGGCAGCTGTGCCACCCCGTCAACCACTGTCACCCAACTCCGGGCACGTATTAATGTAGGGTCCTGGAGTTGGGCTGTCCCAAACGTATCCGGGGACGCCTCCAACTCCGGGAGGGGCTCGACCATCTCAGCCTCTCCTGCCAATACCTCTAGGGGCGATCTATCGGGTTCACATTCTGTCCCTATCATGGGGACCCCTACGGCAAGCGTCCCGGATTCGGGATTGTCGGGCTCAGGTCTCGGACTGTCCAATACCTGAGGGAACTTAGGAGGCCCCTTCCATAGAGTCCAAAAATACGGCAGATCCCTTCCTAATATCACGTCATAGGGAAGAGTGTTAATAAGTCCCACCTCATGTTGCACCCGACCACAGGGTGCTGTGATGGTGACAATCCCCGTGGGATAATCTCGGCGGTCCCCATGTATGCAAACCACCCCCACGGTACGTCCTGTGGCCTTTACTTCAGCCCTTAGGGTTGATCGCACAAGGGTCACTAAGCTTCCGGAATCCAACAAGCCTGTAACCGGACACCCATTCACCTGTATTTGGCACAAGTGGGGCTCAGTCTCCGGGGAGACAAGGTCCGCGGTACACACCGCCTGAGCATACATTGAACCCCGCCGGATAACCCCACAATCCCTGGGCTCCGTGGTGAGTGGACACTGGGCTTCCATATGTCCCACCCGCTGGCACCGCCAACATCTAATAGGGAAGGAAACCCCCTTGACGAGTTGTCGTTTAGGGTGCATAGCCTTCCGGACCTCAGGGACGGCGGGCGCGGCCTCAGACGGGACGGTAGCGGACTCCCGCACCGGTGTCCGCGGTGGGTCCTTGGCCCGAGGTTTGGAGGGGCTGGACCGATGGGCGGCACGCAAAGTCTCAGTGTCCCGTATCAAGTCCTGCGTAGCCACATGCCGCTCCACCAGGCACACTAATTGGTCCAGGGTACTTGGGTCGCCCTGTCCTACCCACCGTTGAATGGTGACGGGTAAAGTGCGCACAAAGCGATCAACCACTACCCTTTCCACCATTTGCGCAGGGCTCAGAGTGTCAGGCTGCAACCACTTCTTTACCAGATGCAACAAGTCATAGGCCTGGGAGCGTACGGGTTTGACCTCCTCATAGAACCACTGATTTACCCGCTGAGCCCGTACATAGGTATTCACCCCCAACCGAGCAAGTATTTCGGCTTTCAGGGTCTCATATTCTATGGCGTCCTCGGTACAGAGGTCCAGGTATGCTTTTTGGGGCTCCCCCGTCAGATAGGGCGACAATACCTCAGCCCACTGGGGGGTCGGCAGCTTTTCCCGCTCGGCCACCCGCTCAAACACCGCCAGGAACGCTTCCACATCATCCCCCGGGGTCATCTTTTGCAACGCTTGTCTCACCATTTTCCGGACGCTGCCGTCGTCACCCTGTCCCGGGGTTGTTGCTGCCGGTCCGGCACGGATCGACTTGGCCAGGAGAACCATCTGTTCTTGGTGCCTTTGTTCCTGCAATTGCAAGGATTGCTGCTGACGATCCAACGACCGGAGCAGGTGTGCATTGGTCTGTTGTTGCTGTGCATTAGCCTGAGCCAGCTGCTTTAGTATGTCCTCCATGGCGTCGCCGGGTTTGGGCTGTAGTATAGCCGCTCGAATCCAGGACATGCGCTGCTGGGTCACCAGGGATGGATGCTACACCT
This sequence comes from Anomaloglossus baeobatrachus, assembly GCF_048569485.1. Classification (NCBI taxonomy): domain Eukaryota; kingdom Metazoa; phylum Chordata; class Amphibia; order Anura; family Aromobatidae; genus Anomaloglossus; species Anomaloglossus baeobatrachus. The sequence goes on from NC_134353.1 coordinate 510,339,037, forward strand.
CACCGGGCTGGCATGCCCGCATTCTCCACCATCTGTGAGGTAGCGTGGTCGGCTGCGCGGCAGAAGACACGGGATCCAGGCACCAATGGTCACAGCACACGGTTTATTGCACAAACAAATGTCCAATACAGCACACACATGTCTGTCTCTGGCAGAAACTCAGGGAGTTGTGTTCACTCCCTCACACTAAGGACCCACACCCATGTTCCTGTTTCCTTTTAACCCTCCTCTCAGCCTGCAGGGAAACAGCATTAACCCTGGAGTGGAGTTGCTTTCTATACATGGAGGGAGCACAACCGGGGCGAGACATACCGGCCGTCATAGATAACCCCGGTCACAGTCTCACAGAACACAAGTAGTGACCAATGTCACAGAAGTGACAGGTGCCACCGAGGTATGGTACTGGTCTGTGTTGGTAAAATACTCTCAACTCTATGCCCGTTCACTGCTTCTTTGTTATCTGCACCTGTGTGAGCATGTTCTCCGGCTTCATCAGTCACCGGCTCCATCAGTCAGCTCACACGTGAACCCTATCTTCCACTGTGCCAGGCTCCTTTGATAACAGAAGAGCCTCCGTCTGGGCTCATACCCACACTACGGTCTTTTCTAAGTTTATCACGTCACACAAGCAAAGATCTGCTGCCTATATCCACATTTGAATATCTTACCCCTTTCCGCTCTACGAACCACAGTGATTGCAAATCTTCATCTCTTTCTCCTATTCCGATAGGAGAGGAGCGAGTGGTTCGATTTTTTATTACCTCATGTTGCGCAACCTCAGCATATCCAGTGTAGAATCAACCAGCATCTTGGAATCTGGATCCGTCTATGGAAAACTCAAAATCTGCATTAGCAATGGGCTCATCTGAGACATGTTCAAAACCTGACAATTTTTGTTAAATCAGAGCAATCATGAGATATATGTATATCGGCTGTATCCTCCATTACAGATAAAAATTTAAAGAAAACTTAATGGAAAAACCCAATAGATGAACAAATTAAAAACTTAAAAATAGGTGTGACTTTCCACATCATCTTTTCCCCTCCCTTTTTGAATCCATTATCCAAAGAATAATCAGATTCAAAAAGTGTCTGGCACCAGAGTTCTACATTTAGGCATAAAAGTCACATTGTGTAGATTGTACATAACCAGGAACACCATAAATATCGTGTAACCTTATAATGGAAAACTATTTAAAGGGCTTTTTAACCTTCACTTGGACCACAGAAACCTGCATTACAATCTTTCTTTCTATAAAAAGAAAACAGATAATTCAAGACATTAAATATCATAAAAGCAGAATGCCATAAATCATCTACATACTGTGAGGTAGCGTGGTCGGCTGCTCAGCAGAAGACACAGGATCCAGGCACCAAGGGTCACAGCACACGGTTTAATATCCAAACAAAAGTCCACAACATTACACATGTGCCTCACCGCCAGAGAACTCAGGGAGTTGTGTTCACTCCCTCACACCCGGCACACCCGCCCTTGTTCCTGTTTCCTTTTAACCCTTCCTTCAGCCTGTAGGGAAACAGCATTAACCCTGGAGTGGAGTTACTTTCTATCATGGAGTGAGCACAACCGGGGCGAGACATACCGGCCGTCATAGATAACCCCGGTCACAGTCTCACATACCCCCCCCTCAGTTCAAGCGTGCGGGGTTGAACTCCCGCCATCAAACACGGGCCGCGGGACAAGGCATCGGCGTTGCCCAGCAACCTACCGGCCCGGTGTTCAACCGTAAACCGGAAGTTCTGCAGAGAAAGGAACCACCGGGTAACCCGGGCATTCCGTTCCTTGGCGGACCTCATCCAGACCAGCGGAGAGTGATCCGTCACCAAGCGAAACTGCCGTCCCAGCAGGTAATAGCGTAGGGACTCCAAGGCCCACTTGATTGCCAGGCACTCCTTCTCCACTACGCTATAATTCCGCTCGGGAGGGGTGAGCTTCCTACTTAAGAAGGTGACGGGGTGTTCCTCCCCCTGAACTACCTGAGACAGCACTGCACCCAGGCCGACCTCAGAGGCGTCAGTCTGTACTATGAACTCCTTCCGGAAATCAGGGTTGACAAGAACGGGCTGTCCGCACAGGACCCCCTTCAAGGCCCGGAAGGAGTCCTCGGCCTGCGGAGTCCAGCGCACCATGACGGACTTCTTGCCTTTGAGAAGGTCTGTCAAGGGGGCTGATAGTCCCGCAAAATCTTTTACAAACCTCCTGTAATAACCCACGATACCCAGGAAGGCCCTAACCTGCTTCGTGGTCAGGGGTCTAGGCCACTTCTGGATCGCCTCAACTTTGTTAATTTGAGGCTTAATCACTCCTTGGCCTATTACGTAGCCCAAGTAGCGGGCTTCCGTGAGCCCCAACGCACATTTCTTGGGATTGGCTGTCAATCCGGCTGTTCGGAGCGCGTTCACCACCGCTTGTACCTGTTCCAAGTGGGTCTGCCACTCAGAGCTGTAAATAATGATGTCATCAAGGTACGCTGATGCATACGCCTGGTGGGGTTCCAGCACCAAGTCCATCATCCTCTGGAACGTGGCCGGAGCGCCATGTAACCCAAAAGGCAAGACAACATAGTGGAAGAGACCCTCCGGCGTAACAAAAGCGGTTTTCTCCTTGGCGGACTCCGTCAGTGGCACCTGCCAGTACCCCTTGGTCAGGTCGAGCGTGGTGAAATATCGCGCCTGTCCCAGCCTATCAATCAGCTCATCCACCCGGGGCATGGGGTAGAGATCGAACTTGGATATTTCGTTCAATCTCCTAAAGTCATTGCAGAACCTTAAGGAGCCATCGGGTTTTGGTATTAGGACAATGGGACTAGCCCATTCACTCCGGGATTTTTCGATGACCCCCAGGCGTAGCATTGTCTTCACTTCCTCTGATATGGCTTGTCTTCGAGCCTCCGGCACCCGGTATGACTTCAGGCGTACCTTCAGGTGAGGCTCGGTGACAATGTCATGTCGTATCAGACTGGTCCTACCAGGCAGCTCGGAGAAGACATCGGGGTTCTGCTGAACCAGCCGTCTGGCCTCTCGCCTCTGTTGCTTGGTGAGGGCTTCTCCAATCCTTACTTCCGGTTCGTCCTCTCCGGAGGTTGTTGGAGCCGGATGTGAACGACCCGAAGAGGAGGGAGATGGGGAGAAAACAACCATCAGGCTTTCCCGTTCCTGCCAAGGTTTTAATAGGTTGATATGGTATATTTGTTCGGGTTTCCGCCTACCGGGCTGCAATACTTTATAGTTGACCACCCCGACTCTTTCCTTTATCTCGTAGGGGCCTTGCCACTGAGCCAGGAATTTACTCTCCGCCGTGGGGATTAAAACCAACACCCGATCCCTGGGTTTAAAGGTCCGCACGGTGGCTTGTCTATTGTAGCGGCCGTTTTGCGCGGCCTGAGCCTCCTGTAAATGCTCCTTCACAATTGGCATGACCGCGCTTATGCGGTTCTGCATTCCTAAAATGTGTTCAATCACACTTTTATGGGGGGGTGGGCTCTTGCTCCCATGTTTCCTTTGCCAGGTCCAATAATCCCCGGGGATGTCGCCCGTATAACAATTCAAAAGGCGAAAACCCTGTGGCACCTCTCGTATGGCAAACATCAAATAGGGAAGCATCATATCCCAGTCTTTCCCGTCTTTGGAGATCACCCTTTTGAGCATGGTTTTCAGGGTTTTATTGAATCGTTCTACTAACCCATCCGTCTGAGGATGATACACAGACGTACGCAACTGCTTGATCTGGAGTAGCCGGCATAGCTCTTTGGTTACTTTAGACATGAATGGGGTCCTCTGATCCGTAAGGATCTCCTTGGGCAACCCCACCCGGCAGAACACAGCAAACAACTCCCGAGCTATAAGCTTCGCCGCAGTATGTCTGAGAGGTATCGCCTCTGGATACCGGGTGGCAAAGTCAACGATCACTAGGATGTGTTGGTGCCCTCGAACGGACTTTACGAGGGGCCCCACCAGATCAATCCCTATCCGTTCAAAAGGGACTTCTATAATGGGTAACGGTACCAACGGACTGCGAAAGTGGGTCAGGGGTGCCGTAAGCTGACATTCCGGGCAGGTTTCGCAGAACCGTTTTACCTCCCCAAAGACCCCGGGCCAATAGAACCTTTGCAATATTCGCTCCTGCGTTTTCTTGACCCCTAGGTGGCCACTCATCAGGTGTTTATGAGCCAAGTCGAGGACCCGCCGGCGATACGGCTGGGGCACCACCAACTGCTCTACCCCCACGCCCCGTATTTCATCTACCCGGTAGAGTAAATCCTGCTTAAGAGCGAAATGGGGGTACCTTACCTGGGCACCGGGCAGCTGTGCCACCCCGTCAACTACTGTCACCCGACTCCGGGCATGTATTAATGAAGGGTCCTGGAGTTGGGCTGTCCCAAACGTATCCGGGGACGCCTCCAACTCCGGGATGGGCTCGACCGTCTCAGCCTCTCCTGCCAATACCTCTAGGGGCGACCTATCGGGTTCACATTCTGTCCCTATCATGGGGACCCCTACGGCAGGCGTCCCGGATTCAGGATTGTAGGGCTCAGGTCCCGGACTGACCAATATCTGAGGGGACTTAGGAGGTCCCTTCCATAAAGTCCAAAAATAGGATTACGTCATAGGGAAGAGTGTTAATAAGTGCCACCTCATGTTGCACCTGACCGCAAGGTGCTGTGATGGTGACAATCCCCGTGGGATAGTCTCGGCGGTCCCCATGTATGCAAACCACCCCCACGGTACGTCCTGTGGCCTTTACTTTAGCCCTCAAGGTTGATCGCACAAGGGTCACTAAGCTTCCGGAATCCAACAAGCCTGTAACCGGACATCCATTCACCTGTATTTGGCACAAGTGGGGCTCAGTCTCTGGGGAGACCAGGTCAGCGGTACACACCACCTGAGCATACATTGAACCCCGCCGGGTAACCCCACAATCCATGGGCTCCGTGGTGAGTGGGCACTGGGCTTCCATATGTCCCACCCGCTGGCACCGCCAACATCTAATAGGGAAGGAAACCCCCTTGACGAGTTGTCGTTTAGGGTATATAGCCTTCCGGACCTCAAGGACGGAGGGCGCGGCCTCAGACGGGACAGTAGCGGACTCCTGCCCCGGTGTCAGCGGTGGGTCCTTGGCCCTAGGCTTGGAGGGGCCGGACCGACGAGCGGTACGCAAAGTCTCAGTGTCCCGTATCAAGTCCTGCGTAGCCACATGCCGCTCTATCAGGCCCACTAATTGGTCCAGGGTACTTGGGTCGCCCTGTCCTACCCACCGTTGAATGGTGACGGGTAAAGTGCGCACAAAACGATCAACTACTACCCTTTCCACCATTTGCGCCGGGCTCAGAGTGTCAGGCTGCAACCACTTCTTTACAAGATGCAACAAGTCATAGGCCTGGGAGCGTACGGGTTTGGCTTCCTCATAGAACCACTGATTTACCCGCTGAGCCCGTACATAGGTATTCACCCCCAACCGAGCAAGTATTTCGGCTTTCAGGGTCGCATATTCTAAGGCGTCCTCGGTACAGAGGTCCAGGTATGCTTTTTGGGGCTCCCCCGTCAGATAGGGCAACAATACCTCAGCCCACTGGGGGGTCGGCAGCTTTTCCCGCTCGGCCACCCACTCAAACACCGCCAGGAACGCTTCCACATCATCCCCCGGGGTCATCTTTTGCAACGCTTGTCTTACCGCTTTCCGGACGCTGCCGTAGTCACGCGGTCCCGGGGTTGTTGCTGCCGGTCCAGCACGGATCGACTTGGCCAGGAGAACCATCTGTTCTTGGTGCCTTTGTTCCTGCAATTTCAAAGAGTGCTGCTGATGATCCAACGACCGGAGCAGGTGTGCATTGATCTGTTGCTGCTGCTTTAGTATTTCCTCCATGGCGTCGCCGGGTTTGGGCTGTAGTATAGCCGCTTGAATCCAGGACATGTGCTACCGGGTCACCAGAAATGGAAGCTACACCTCACCGGGCTGGCATGCCCGCCGATTCTCCACCATATGTGAGGTAGCGTGGTCGGCTGCGCAGCAGAAGACACGGGATCCAGGCACCAAGAGTCACAGCACATGGTTTAATATCCAAACAAAAGTCCACAACATTACACATGTGCCTCTCCGGCAGAGAACTCAGGGAGTTGTGTTCACTCCCTCACACCCGGCACACCCGCCCTTGTTCCTGTTTCCTTTTAACCCTTCCTTCAGCCTGTAGGGAAACAGCATTAACCCTGGAGTGGAGTTACTTTCTATCATGGAGTGAGCACAACCGGGGCGAGACATACCGGCTGTCATAGATAACCCCGGTCACAGTCTCACAATACCTTGTACTAAACTATTAAAATTATTCATAAATTAGATTATTAATAAAGATGCTTATTCTTATTATCACTAATGCAACACAACCTCTGGATATAACGATGTCAATATTAGTAAAATTGAGAACATTATCAGCAAATTTTCAGCATTTCTGTGCTAATTTTGTCCATGTATACTATAACTTCTCTATGTCCATGAAGGGATAAAAGAATCTAGAACAAATAAATACTGGCTATCTGGCAACAGATATATGAAATAAAAATTAATTTTCCAAGCAAATCACCATGAAATGCTGATTTGCCATAGAAAATTATCTGAATAACAGACTTCTATGCTCCAGTATCTACTAATAAATCCAAACATGTCCACAATTATTTTTATTCTTTTGGGATAAAATCAGTAAAATAAACTATTTTCAATTATGTTTCCCAATATAATTTACAATTAATTAAATGTGGAAAAAAAAACATGTTTGGCTTGCTCTTTCACAGCTGGCCCACAATAGATCCCACTGCAAAGTGAGCCAAAAAATCCTGCTCCACAAGTTTTTTTTTTCTCAACACCTTAAAGCCAAAACCAAACAGGACTTCCCTTTTTTTTTCTGGACACAGGCCAAAATCTCTCTCCTCACTTGGATACATTTATTTTTATTGATTTATTTTTAAAACATGCAACTTTCAGGATCCGTTCAAACCCATCCATAACTGGAATATCTATGTATTTATTTTTTTATATATATACCGTATTTTTAGCTTTATAAGACGCACTTTTGTTCCCCCAAATTTTGGGGGAAAGTATGGGGTGCATCTTATAAACCGAATATACGGAGGGGGTGTAAATATATATATACTTCAGGGTCCGCTCTGGAGCGGTGCTGGGGGCAGGTGACAGCTGCGGGCGGCAGCGTTAGATCTCCTGCTCCCGCTCATATAATATGCACAGCCACTGTCCATCAGCATGGTGCTGAAACCGCATCACGCTGAAGGGCTGGGGCAGCGGGGCATATTATATCTGCCTGCGCCCTCCTTTGATCGCACATGATCCCACCTGTGTTAGATATGGCCCCCGTGCTGCTGCCCATAGATAAATAAATAAATAAATAAAAAAAAGCTTTACTTACCTCCAGCGCTGATCTCCCGATCTCCTGCTGCTGCTGACTGTGATAAGGCACGCAGAGATGATATCACTCTGCCGTGCCGATCACATGACCGGCAGCAAGAACCAGGAAGTGGAGGAGGGAGGACTCAGAGCTCAACTGCGAGGAGGGAGACACAGGGATTACAGCGCTGAGAAGGTAAGGAAAGTGTTTTATTTTATTATGGGCAGCAGTATGGGGGGCATATCTAACAAACACAGGGGAGATGTGCCATCTATAGTGGCCATGGCCAGCACACATGGGGGTCATATCTAACACAGGGGAGGTGTGCCATCAATAGGGGCCATGGGCAGCAGTATGGGGGCCATATCAAACACAGGGGAGATGTGCCATCTATAGGGGCCAAGGGCAGCAGTATGGGGGCCATATCAAACACAATGGAGGTGTGCCATCTATAGGGGCCATGGGCAGCACACATGGGGGCCATATCAAACACAGGGGAGGTGTGCCATCTATAGGGGCCATGGGCAGCACAGGGGGACGTATCCCAGCACAAGGGGGCTATATTCAATATAAGGGGGCCATATCCAGATTAAGAGGGGCTAATTTTAGGATGGGGGGCTATGAGGGACATATACCCTATATGATTTGTTAGACGGACACTGGCATTATAAGATGGACCCTATTTAACATTAAAAAAAAAATCTCTTTTCCTTTTCCAAATTTGGGGGTGCGTCTTATAATCAGGTGCGTCTTATAAAGCGAAAAATACGGTGTATATATATATATTTATTTATTTTTTTCCCATAAGATCTGTTTTTAAGGTACGCTTATTTAATTTATCATTTTCAATATTGCAATGGACTTTAACATTTTGATCCCCGAAACTCACATTGCAAATACTCATTTTATCTAATTCCTACTAAAGATGGCTGCACAGCGCACGGTCTCCTTGTTAGAGTAGGAGAATGTGGGAAGGGAGGGTAAACTGATTTTTACTTTTGCTCAACTATTTCCCCCCTATATTCTATAGTCTGTGTTTTATACATACACACACACACACACACACGCACACATATATATATCCATGATCTTAGTCTAATTATAGATAAAAACACTTATTTTTCTGTCTAAGTATGTAGTAGTCTACCCAGTCTATTGTTCAAACATTTACACAGCACATGGTCCTCGCACATCCCCCACTCACTTTTTTTTGTCTCTGGTCCCATCTTAAGTTTCAAATCTACAGCATGCTTAGATGACCCAAAATGGCTGCCACCAGAGTGAGTACATGGTTTATCAACACAGTATTGTGGCCTAAGGTCCCCACATCCCAACAAAGTCCACTCTCATCTGGATTTTTCCGACCACAAATAGACACAACTTTATCAATTTCTCCATCTTTCTCTTAAGATGAACAACACCAAACAAGCAATCTTTCTCTATGCAGACCAAGATAAAAACAACAGACAAACAAAAAGATGGGGGGAGATGACTCAAAACTGACATACAACTGAAACAATAAAGAAAACTTTGTTTGCAGCACACACTTCCAAATCTGTCCTTATTCTGCCATATGGTCCCTGTCTGATTCCTGCATTCCGTAATTTACAAATCCACTTCCAGAGTTACCCCTGGCTTCAAAGTGTCTATACCTGTCGATTCACGTCCAGGAAAACATTTTAAAAAGGTTAGATTTATGTATAAAGCAAGGCTCTGCACTCAGTCTAGCTGAGCTGAGCACTATATATGGCTCTGCACTCAGTATATCTGAGCTGGGCACTACATATGGCTCTGCACTCAGTATATCTGAGCTGGGCACTTACACTGGAACCACAAACCATATCATAGGCGACCAAAAACCATATAATTTACACGTTTTCCAGACACCACTCACAAACCCACTTGCTCTCTTAACTACCAGTCAAACTCCTCTCTAGACAACACACAACAGGCAGCAGGTAACTAAACACGTGACGGTTCTTCCGAGATTAATATGGCCAGCAGAGGAGAGACGCTTCTGCCATCACAGCTATTACAAAAACTGGACACGGTCAGGCAATCAGTGCCAAACACCCTGAGAGACACAAGTAAGACTTCAGATTATAAAAATCAGCAGACTTAACGTGTTCTCGTATAAAGAGTTGATCAGACTCTTGGTTCAGGGTGTCCAGAATGTCTTGATATTTCAATCGCTGGTCCTCAAGATTTTAGGGTTTCTGCTATGCTGGCCCCACGTTGGGCACCATTTGTTAGGGTGAACTCTTACAAAGTTCCACAAGTTGCCTACTGCCTGATTCTAATTGGTGTGATTGAGTGCATGCTTGAAAAATGAGATCAGACACACAGTCGGATATTCATCTTTTCTCCACCAAGGTCGGCCCAGAACTGAGAGATCTATTCAAGAATATGCCTTTATAAAAAACTAAGAAAATGGGCAATGTCAGCCCCACAGTGGGCATACTTGGATGTGTCCATTGATCAGTGGGTTGAACAATGTGTTAGTGCATGAGCTGATTGGTGGGCATCACCGTAGACGGGTCTATGACGTCATTGCATGGATCCATGGTGATATTGATGGGAGGGACGTCATCTGGTGGATCCATGCTGATGGGAGGGTCTATGATGTAATCGGTGGCCATCTTAGTTATATTTGAAAACCTGGCTCATGTAAGGCAAATTGACACATTTCCCACAATCCCCTGTCAAGAGGTTAATCAAGTATTTGATCTAATGGCCCTCCTCAACATAAGAGCTCAGCATAGACCGCAGGATAAAGATGAGTCACATCGTACTGCGATCTTTGCGAGGCAGAATAAACAAATCAACAGCAGTTGAAGTATTGGCTTTATTTATGTCTTATGCCGTACACCGTGCAGTATAAATCATAGGGTGGCTTTATTCATCAGGTCAGTATGATTAATAATATTATAATATTTATTCATTTATATAGCGCTATTAATTCCACAGCGCTTTACACAGTGATAGCAGTGATTATTTTGTTTTTTTTTAGGCTTACGCTAAACCAGAGGTTCCCAACGCCAGTCCTCAAGGCACACCAACAGTGCATGTTTTCAGGATTTCTTTAGCATTGCATGGGTGTTGGATTCAGCACCTTTGCAGGTGATTAAATTATCACCTGTGCAATACTAAGGAAATCCTGAAAACATGCACTGTTGGTGTGCCTTGAGGACTGGAGTTGGGAACCTCTGCGCTAAACAATGCTTTTTTACAAAATAAAGTTTTTTTGTCTCATTGAATCTTGAAGGCTAAAGTTTTTTTATTTTTATGCCAACAGAGTCATTTGAGGGTTTGTTTTTTGCAGGAGGAGTTGGAGTTTTTATTGGTACCATTTTGAGCCATATAGTATTTAGTATTTTTAGATCGCTTTTTATTTTCCACACTTTTATTGAGGCAGAATCAAGAAGAAACAGCAATTCAGGAATTGTTTTTTATGCCATTCACCTTTCGATAGGTGATAAGATAGCTTTATTCTTCACATCAGTACGATTACAACGATACCAATCTATATAGTTTTTTTATGTTTTGCCGCTTTTACACCAAAAAAATTATTTTGTACAAAAAAAAAAAGTTTTTGCATTCCTGTATTCTGGGAGCTCTAGCTTTTTTATTTCTTAGCTAACTGAGCTGAATGGCGGCTTCTTTTTTTATGATGTTTTCAGCAGCACAATTTTTATTTATATACGGCTTTTTGAACGCATTTTATTTCACTTTTATTGTCAGTTGTATGATGAAAAAACAGTTTTTGCTACAATTTTTTATTATTTTTTTACTGTTCACTGAAAGGCTTAACTAGTGTAAAAGTTTTATAGGTCACTGACTTTATTGAGGTCACCTGAGGTCAGGTTATCTGCGGTAACAGGTGGAGAGCCGTGGAAACTTCTAGCTGTGCCCGCAACTTACCTGAGTGACGTCACCACTGATCGCTGTTTAGTGTCTGTCTAAAGTCCGCAGTGGGTATTCATGTTCCATGATCGCGATTTGTGCTCTGTGAGTAATGTAGTAGAGTTGGCATCTTCGTGGGATCTCATATGGATTATGTTGGACTTGCAGGTGTCTTTTGGGGGTTAATAAAGTGGTGAAAGAGGGTGCCTTTTTGTATTTTATTTCAAATAAAGGATTTCTTCGGTGTTTATTTACTTTTATTACAAATTACTAATGGGGAGGCTCATAGATGCCTCAAATTACTAATGTAATCTAGTTGCAGCTGTGAGCTGCGATTAACCCCTTATTACTCCAATTGCTACTGCACCAGGGCAATCGGGAAGAGCCGGGTAAAGTGCTGGGATGCGACAATTCTGGGTGGCTGCAGGCTGCTATTTTTTAGGTGGGGGGCTCAATAAGCCTGGGTCTTCCCAGCCTTAGAATACCAGCCCTCAGGTGTCGGGCTTTATCATGACTGGGTATAAAAATTGAAGGGGACCGCATGCTGGTTTTTTAAATTATTTATTTAACTAATTAAAAGGGAAAAAAAGACACATGCAGTTCCTCCTATTTTGATACACAGCCAAGATAAGCGCACGGCTGGGGGCTGCAGCCTGTAGCTGTATGCTATATATGTGCTGGGTATTATAATATGGGAGGACCCCACGCCAAATTTTTTGATTTATTTATTATTACTGTATGAAAGACCTGCAGACAGCACCCATGATTGGTTGCTGTCAGACACTGTCACACATGCTGGGGGTGCATCTATCTGCAAATAATCACCGATGCCAATGGGCTGGGAAAGCAATGCATATTCAATGAAGATAGTGAGTGGCCCCATAAGTGAATATGCTGCCAAGGAAGAAGTTACAGCCACCCTGGAGACTAAGTAAATATAGCGCTCTTGCTTCATTATTTTCTTTATTTTTTCTTTATTTTTTTAGTTCCTGAGCTGCCGAATCCAGATTATTAGCCGGAATTCCGGGCCTGGGTCCGGCACTTGGGTATGTTTGAAACCATGCAGATCCGAACTTTTACAGTCCGGGTCCTCCCATCACTTATGACTAAATGTTGGAGACATCTGAAGAGTGGAAAGTGATGCTATTACATAGAACTGTGTGCTGGAGGGGTGTGAAAGGTAGTGGTGATGTGTTTTGTAATGAGACTGTATCTGAACGTAGAGGGTGATGTTTACGTACATGGAAATGTTTGGTGGAAGAAGCTTTAGGGAGGTGAGTGATGTTTTGCACATGAAACTGTGTGCTGAAAGGGACTGAAATATGGGGATTCATGTCATTTACATGAGACTGTATATTGAATCAGGATGAAGGAAGAGGGGAGGGATTTTCAGATTTTCTGCAGAATGGTAGGTATGACGTTATGGCCTAAGAGGTACTATAGTAACTCTTTTTTGTATCTCATGATATCAGCAACTTTTCAATTGTCTTCTTAACCACATGACCACTATTCAGACAAGCTAACACAGTGTATTTTGTGTCCACCAGATGTTCAATCCTATATTTGGGTCTCATAAGATTCCAATGAAAAATCAACTCCTGCTCCACTAAGCAGATTGTCATGAATCCTGCATGGCTCTGCCGCCGCAGAACCAGTGCAGGTATCTGTTCTGGAAATTGGGTCTCTGGGGAGGGGCCTGCACTGTGTGACCTCGTACCGGGGGTCATGCCGCAATATCTGGGCTCTGCTGCCTCCGGGATGCCGCCACTGATATTTCTGGCTTTGTGTCGTGCTACTCCTGCTAGAGTGCTCTGCTCAGTTTCCCTGCTACCTGGTACCGTTGTCCTGACGCCTGACCTGTCGAACCTGTTTCCCCTCCGTCCAACCTACCCTGACCTCCACTTTAACTTCTTGTCTTGGCCTTCGTCTGTCCTGCCCAGTCTTAGTTTCACAGTCTTCTGCCCTCCCTGGTGTCTCTCCTGTGAAGTTTGTCTCCCGGCATCTGACCTTGGCTCTGTTCTTGACTGTGGCTAGTTTTGCTCCCTTGTTCAAACGTGACGTCCCAATATTGACCCTTTTCTGATTGACTACTCTTAAGTAGAGATGAGCGAACCGGCCGTGGTTCGGCTCGAGTTCGGTTCGTCGAACGGACGTCCCGTTCGAGTTCGGTTCGGCGAACGTTCGACGAACCACTCGAACCGCATAGGAAACAATGGCAGGCAATCACAAACACATAAAAACACCTAGAAAACACCCTCAAAGGTGTCCAAAAGGTGACAAACAACTCACAACACAACACAAACACATGGGAAAGTGACAAGGACATATACTCATGCTAAAACAAAAGAGCAGGACAAGGAAAAAGAGGAGGAGACACAGATATAGGCATGGCACGCCCTTCTAAAATCATGTAAAATACCGCAAGGTGACTCCAAGCGGAATTCTCCCTTTTTTCCAAAAATTGGGCCACACACACACCCACCCCTTCAGTGGCAGCACTTGTGCCCCAGTTGTACACTTCACAGCTAGATTTGCATCAAGCACAATCAAAAATACGCCATACTTAACCGTTCCCAGGATGACCCCGGGTTAGGTAGCAAAGTCTTTGCTGAACCATGACTTGTTCATCTTGGCTCCTTTTAAAAAACAGAGCAAGCAAGGGTTACTCCAAGCGGAGTCTCCCTTTTTTTCAAAAAATTGGGCCCCACACACACCCACCCATTCAGTGGCAGCACTTGTGCCCCAGTTGTACACTTCATAGCTAGATTTGCATCAAGCACATTCAAAAATACGCCATACTTAACCGTCCCCAGGAGGACACCGGGGTAGGTAGCTAAGTCTTTCCTGATCCCAGCTCTGTTCATCTTGGCTCCTTTTAAAAAACACAGCAAGCAAGGGTTACTCCAAGCGGAGTCTCCCTTTTTTCCAAAAATTGTGCCGCACAGACACTCACTCCTTCAGTGGCTGCACTTGTGCCCTAGTTGTACACTTCACAGGTAGATTTGCATCAAGCACAATCAAAAATACGCCATACTTAACCGTTCCCAGGATGGCACCGGGGTAGGTAGCAAAGTCTTTGCTGAACCATGACTTGTTCATCTTGGCTCATTTTAAAAAACACAGCAAGCAAGGGTTACTCCAAGTGGAGTCTCCCTTTTTTTTCAAAAAATTGGGCCCCACACACACCCACCCCTTCAGTGGCAGCACTTGTGCCCCAGTTGTACACTTCACAGCTAGTTTTTCATCAAGCACATTCAAAAATACGCCATACTTAACCGTCCCCAGGAGGACACCGGGGTAGGTAGCTAAGTCTTTCTTGATCCCAGCTCTGTTCATCTTGGCTCCTTTTAAAAAACACAGCAAGCAAGGGTTACTCCAAGCGGAGTCTCCCTTTTTTTTTCAAAAATTGGGCCACACAGACACTCACCCCTTCAGTGGCTGCACTTGTGCCCCAGTTGTACACTTCACAGGTAGATTTGCATCAAGCACATTCAAAAATACGCCATACTTAACCGTTCCCAGGATGACCCCGGGGTAGGTAGCAAAGTCTTTGCTGAACCATGACTTGTTCATCTTGACTCCTTTTAAAAAACAAAGCAAGCAAGGGTTACTCCAAGCAGAGTCTCCCTTTTTTCAAAAAATTGGGCCCCACACACACCCACCCCTTCAGTGGCAGCACTTGTGCCCTAGTTGCAAACAGAATGTTTTGATTTGCATCAAGCACATTCCAAATCCACAAGCATTTACTCTCCCCGGGATGACACAGGGGTAGTAAATTCCTTGTGGATCCATGACTTGTTCATTTTGATGAACGTTAGTCTGTCCACATTGTCACTGTACAGACGCGTGCGCTTATCTGTCAGCACACACCCAGCAGCACTGAAGACACGTTCAGAGACAACGCTGGCAGCTGGACACGACAAAATCTCAAAGGCATAAGTTGAGAGCTCTGGCCATTTTTCAAGATTTGAAGTCCAAAATGAGCAAGGCTCCATTTGCAAAGTCATGGCATCGATGTTCATTTGGAGATACTCCTGTATCATCCTCTCCAGCCGTTGACTATGTGTCAGACTTGTTGTCGCTGGTGGCCTTGCAAAGGAGGGTCTAAAAAAATTATGAAAAGATTCAATAAAATTGCTGTTACCAGCACCAGTTACGGTGCTACTGGTACGGGTAGACTGTTGAAGATGAAGAGACCGTCCCATGTTTGTCAGTTACAACTGGGAGATTCACTCCCTGCACCTGCACGGTTGTTTGGTGGAAAAGCCGAGCAAAGATCGAGTAACAGCTTCTGCTGATACTCCTGCATACGTGCGTCCCTTTCTATGGAAGGAATTATGTCACAAAATTTGGACTTGTACCGGGGATCTAATAGTGTGGCAAGCCAGTAGTCATCATCACTTCTAATTTTGACAATACGAGGGTCATGTTGGAGGTAGTGCAGCAAGAAGGCACTCATGCAGCCATGCGACTCCGCATGACTGACTCCGAATAGTGTTTAGCGTGTGCTCCAGCATGTAAATGACTGGAATTGTCATGCTGATAATGGCATTGTCAGCGCTAAACATATTAATCGCCATGTTGAAACTGTGCAGAAGGGTGCATAGGTCCTTGATTTGAAACCACTCCATCAGGGTGATCTGCCCCTCCTCTGCATCTCGTTGGCCCAGGCTATACGTCATGACGTATTGCACCAGGGCTCGGCGGTGCTGCCACAGTCGCTGTAACATGTGGAGAGTCGAATTCCAGCGTGTCGGCACATCGCATTTCAGGCGATGAACCGGCAGGCCGAAAGACTTCTGGAGCGATGCAAGTCGCTCAGCAGCGGTGGTTGAACAGCGGAAGTGAGCAGACAGTTTTCGTGCCCTGTTCAGAAGGCCATCTAGGCTGGGATAGTGTGTTAAAAATTGCTGGACAACAAGGTTCAACACGTGAGCCATACAAGGCACATGTGTCACCTTGCCCAGGTAAAGGGCCGCACCCAGGTTTGCAGCATTGTCGCACACGGCCTTACCAGGCTGCAGGTTGAGTGGAGACAACCATTTATTAAACTCAGTCTCCAGAGCTGCCCACAACTCAGCCGCTGTGTGACTCTTATTTCCAGGACATTTCAAGCTAAAGACCGCCTGATGACGTTGCGCTCTGCTGCCAGCATAGTAATGAGGGGTGCGTGATTCCTTCTGCGCAGTGAGAACGCTGGTGGCCTGACCTGGCAGGCTTGGGGCGGAGGTGGAGGACCCAGATGAGGTGGAGGAGGCAGAAGCAGTGGCGGAACTTGGACAGACAGGATTGACACACAAGTCGTGGGGACGGCAAGACTTGTGCAGCAGACCCTTCACCATCTATCACCATAGTTACCCAGTGCCCAGTCAGCGACATGTAACGTCCCTGTCCATGCTTACTAGTCCAAGTATCGGTGGTGAAATGCACCCGTTCACACACAGAGTTTCTCAAGGAAGCGGTGATGTTGTGTGCGACATGCTGGTGTAGCGCGGGCACACCTTTCTTAGAGAAGTAGTGGCGACTGGGCATCTGGTACTGGGGCACAGCGACAGACATAAGGTCTCTAAGATCCTGTGTGTCCACCAGGCAGAAAGGCAGCATTTCGGTAGCCAAGAGCTTACAGAGGGATAAAGTCAACCTCTTAGCTTTGTCATGGGTCGCAGGAAATGGCCTTTTATTTGTCCACATCTGAGGGACAAAGATCTGGCTGCTGTGTGTAGACGGTGTTGAGTAGGGTGTCCCTGGAAAAATGCAGGTTTGTGAGGAAAGTGCAGGCGTAGACATGATGTTGCCTTCATCCAACGTTGGTGCTATCGATGTCTGAGAGAGCTGTACACACGCACTTGTTTCCCCTTCCAAACCAACTGACGACCTACCAAGCAAACTGCCTGTTGCGGTTAGAGTGGTGGAAGCTGTGCGTGGAAAACCAGGTGTGACAGCTGTCCCCACAGTCCTAGAAGATGAAGAGCGCACGGATGCACTGGAAGGGGCAGGCGGTGGATAGTTCTCTCCGCTAGGCCGCATTGCAGCACGGTGAGCTTCCCACTGGGACATATGATATTTATTCATGTGACGATTCATGGAAGAAGTTGTCAAACTGCTGAGGTTTTGCCCTCTACTAACAGAATCACGACAAATTTTACAGATCACATAATTTGGGCGATCTTTTGCTATGTCAAAAAAGGACCAGGCTAGGCAAGGCTTTGAGGGCATGCGACCTGCTGATCCACCCCGACTAGTGCTCAGAGGCAGAGTGGTGGCTGAGGATGCAGTTGTAGACGTGCTACCAGTGTTCCGACTCTGTCCAGGAAGGCGCAAGGTAACTTCGTCGTCGGTTGCATCCTCCTCCACCGCCTCTGTTGATCTCCTCGAGTGCCTGACTGTGGGTTGACAGTAGGTGGGATCTAGAACTTCCTCATCAATTGTTGTGTTTGCACTCCCCTCACCCTCAGACCGAGCCTCTTCTTGCCCTGACCGAATATTTAAGTTGTCATCCCAATCTGGTATCTGCGTCTCATCGTCATCAGTATGTTCCTCATTGTCTATAACAACAGGTGTTACAGTTTGTGAAAAAGGGTCAACATTATGCTCAGAAACTTGGTCCTCACGGCCTGAATCAGAGTCACAAAGGTTCTGGGCATCACTGCAGACCATTTCCTGGTCTGTACTCACTGTAGCTTGGGAGCAGACTTCTGATTCCCAGGCTATAGTGTGACTGAACAGCTCTGCAGACTCAGCCATCTCAGTTCCACCATACTGTGCAGGGCGGATGGAGACTTCAGAGCTGGGAGAAAGCAAGTGTGATTGGGCTGACAACTCAGAGGACTGGTGTTTTTTGGATGCGGTAGTTGAGGTGGCGGAGAGGGCACTTGTTGGACCACTTGAGATCCATTCAAGCATTTTCCTTTTTTGTCCATCATCTACCTTTGTTCCAGTTGTTCGTGTCCGTAAAAAGGGAGCACATCGGATTGTCCACGGTAAGTAGTAGACATCTTACTTTTGCTGGAAGATGGTCTATCTTCAGCAGATGTTAATGGAGCTTTGCCACCTTCCCCACGGACAAACCCTTTTTTTCCTTTTCCAACACGCCTCTTCCCCTTTCCACCAGCATCTGTCATTTTGCCACTCATTTTGATTGCGACAAGATTGCGCACTTAAAATGTGGTAGTAAAAATTGAGAGGTGGTGTAGATTTCAGCGGTGGTCTAGCTTTATTAACAGCAGAATAAACAACAATAATTATCCCTGACAATGCAACTACGGCCCTTAAACTGGCAGCATAGTTTGCTAGTATAATGGCTTAGTAACAATCAGTTTGAGTGTGCAATGCAGTGGTGCTGCAAATAGCTTTGCACCAGTGGGACACTAATGGAAGTCCAACAGCCACTTTTAGGATGCCACTAAGTTTCCTCAGTGTTTGCTAGTATAATGGCTTAGTAAAAATGAGTTTCAGTGTGCAATGCAGTGGTGCTGCAATTAGATTTGCACTAGTAGGACACTAATGGAAGTCCAACAGCCACTTTTAGGATGCCACTAAGTTTCCTCAGTGTTTGCTAGTATAATGACTTAGTAACAATGAGTTTGAGTGTGCAATGCAGTGGTGCTGCAAATAGCTTTGCACCAGTGGGACAATAATGAAGTCCAACAGCCACTTTTAGGATGCCACTAAGTTTCCTCAGTGTTTGCTAGTATAATGGCTTAGTAACAATGAGTTTGAGTGTGCAATGCAGTGGTGCTTCAAATAGCTTTGCTCCAGTGGGACACTAATGGAAGTCCAACAGCCACTTTTAGGATGCCACTAAGTTTACTCAGTGTTTGCTAGTATAATAGCTTAGTAACAATGAGTTTGAGTGTGCAATGCAGAGGTGCTGCACATAGATTTGCACCAGTGGGACACTAATGGAAGTCCAACAGCCACTTTTAGGATGCCACTAAGTTTCCTCAGTGTTTGCTAGTATAATGGCTTAGTAACAATGAGTTTGAGTGTGCAAAGGGCAGGAGGGTACAGTGGCAGGGTTGTGGGTCTGGGTAGAGGAAAGGAAGCCTCCCTTTCTATCCCTCCTAATGGGGAAATGCAGCGAGGAAATCCCTGACCTTAGCTACACAGATGCTGTCATCTTGTGTAGCTGTTAAAATCTGTTTTCACGGACCTGACTGTCACCTATGGCTCTGACCCTACCGGTATTAGCCCTTACAAGGGCTGAAAGAAACTTCTATCCCTATTCTGTATAGCGCTGTGTATAGAGCGTACACAGCAGTATCGGAGACAGGAGCTACGCCAGCGGTGACTGACACCAAGACGCAGAAGGCAGATAATGGCGTGCTGGAGGAAAATGTCCGTTTTTATAATGCAGGGACATGTGACAAGGACATCCTATCACACATGCCATTGCTTCTCTGGCTAAAAGTCCACTTAGCTGTGTGTGTGTCTGGGATTGGCTGACATGCTGGCCCGCCCCACTAGTACTACATGTGCGCGCTTAGGGAAGGAAGAGAAAAAAAAAAGGGCGATCGCCATTGTCCAAACAGCAGTGATCTGAATGCGCTGTTCCCGCACACTATACGCTGAAATTTCATAATAGTGTGAGTCACAGAGTGACTTACACTATTACAGCGGAAAGCCAGCTAGTAATTAGCTTGTCTTTTTGCTGCTAGAACCGTTCTCGAATGTATCTAGAACTATCGAGCTTTAGCAAAAAGCTCGAGTTCTAGTTCGATCTAGAACAGCCCCCAAAATCACTAGAACCGCGAACTGGAGAACCTCGAACCGCGAACGGCGCTCAACTCTACTCTTAAGTTTAGTTTGACAACCTCTGATGGGATTCTGCAGTATTACACTCAGGTATAGTTTTCCTGCCTGACTGTCAGCATCACCTAGTGGTAGCCTGACACAGATGCTGTGTGAGCCTGCTAGTCTGAATTGTGGTCACATAATGCAAAAGAGGACCAGAATGGTGTTGATATGAGGAAAAGATGGTGATCAGAATGTACACGAACACATGAACATTGCATGTACAACATGCAAATTGACAAGGGACTAAAGCTATATGCGCATGCTGCAGTTTTAACTGCACCCAAAACTGCAACTAAATGGCACCTTGTCACAGAGAGCCTAGAAATGTAAAAAAACCCACTTGTAATGATGGTGCGTTTATGCCGCGATTTTGCTACGTTTTTGTTAATGTGTTTTTAAAGGAGAAACAAAATATGATAGGAAAGGATAATTGATAGATAGCTAGAATAGATGGATAGATAGAAACAATAGAAACAATAGATAGACAGATACAGTTAGGTCCAGAAATATTTGGACAGTGACACAATTTTCGCGAGTTGGGCTCTGCATGCCACCACATTGGATTTGAAATGAAACCTCTAAAACAGAATTCAAGTCCAGATTGTAACGTTTAATTTGAAGGTTTGAACAAAAATATCTGATAGAAATTGTAGGAATTGTACACATTTCTTTACAAACACTCCACATTTTAGGAGGTCAAAAGTAATTGGACAAATAAACCAAACCCAAACAAAATATTTTTATTTTCACTATTTTGTTGCGAATCCTTTGGAGGCAATCACTGCCTTAAGTCTGGAACCCATGGACATCACCAAACGCTGGGTTTCCTCCTTCTTAATGCTTTGCCAGGCCTTTACAGCCGCAGCCTTCAGGTCTTGCTTGTTTGTGGGTTTTTCCGTCTTAAGTCTGGATTTGAGCAAGTGAAATGCATGCTCAATTGGGTTAAGATCTTGGGATTGACTTGGCCATTGCAGAATGTTCCACTTTTTTGCACTCATGAACTCCTGGGTAGCTTTGGCTGTATGCTTGGGGTCATTCTCCATCTGTACTATGAAGAGCCGTCCGATCAACTTTGCGGCATTTGGCTGAATCTGGGCTGAAAGTATATCCCGGTACACTTCAGAATTCATCCGGCTACTCTTGTCTGCTGTTATGTCATCAATAAACACAAGTGACCCAGTGCCATTGAAAGCCATGCATGCCCATGCCATCACGTTGCCTCCACCATGTTTTACAGAGGATGTGGTGTGCCTTGGATCATGTGCCGTTCCCTTTCGTCTCCAAACTTTTTTCTTCCCATCATTCTGGTACAGGTTGATCTTTGTCTCATCTGTCCATAGAATACTTTTCCAGAACTGAGCTGGCTTCATGAGGTGTTTTTCAGCAAATTTAACTCTGGCCTGTCTATTTTTGGAATTGATGAATGGTTTGCATCTAGATGTGAACCCTTTGTATTTACTTTCATGGAGTCTTCTCTTTACTGTTGACTTAGAGACAGATACACCTACTTCACTGAGAGTGTTCTGGACTTCAGTTGATGTTGTGAATGGGTTCTTCTTCACCAAAGAAAGTATGCGGCGATCATTCACCACTGTTGTCATCCGTGGACACCCAGGCCTTTTTGAGTTCCCAAGCTCACCAGTCAATTCCTTTTTTCTCACAATGTACCCGACTGTTGATTTTGCTACTCCAAGCATGTCTGCTATCTCTCTGATGGATTTTTTCTTTTTTTTCAGCCTCAGGATGTTCTGCTTCACCTCAATTGAGAGTTCCTTAGACCGCATGTTGTCTGGTCACAGCAACAGCTTCCAAATGCAAAACCACACACCTGTAATCAACCCCAGACCTTTTAACTACTTCATTGATTACAGGTTAATGAGGGAGATGCCTTCAGAGTTAATTGCAGCCCTTAGAGTCCCTTGTCCAATTACTTTTGGTCCCTTTAAAAAGAGGAGGCTATGCATTACAGAACTATGATTCCTAAACCCTTTCTTCGATTTGGATGTGAAAACTCTCATATTGCAGCTGGGAGTGTGCACTTTCAGCCCATATTATATATATAATTGTATTTCTGAACATGTTTTTGTAAACAGCTAAAATAACAAAACTTGTGTCACTGTCCAAATATTTCTGGACCTAACTGTACATAGATAGATACATAGATAGAAAGAACATATAAAATAGAAAGAAAGAACATATAGAATACATAATAAGAAAGAACAGTTAGAATAGATAGAAAGAAATAACAGAATCGCTCGATAGAGGGATATCCAGCACAGTAACAGCAGCAGCTGCAGGCTGCAACCCTCAGCGGTCTGCTGGTTATGAAAAATAGAGGGGATCCCATGCTTTTTTTCTTAAATTGTTTTATTTACTTATTTATTTTTAAATGACATGGGGTCCCCTCCATTTTTCTAAAACCAGCCAAGGTACAGCAGACAACTGGGGGCTCATATTATCAGGGTGGGAAGGGCCATCAATATAGCCCTCTCCAGCCTAACAGTAGCAGCCCGCAGCCGCCTCAGAAGTGGCGCATCCATAAGATGCACCAATTCTGGCGCTGGACCTGGCTCTTCCTGTTGCCCTGGTGCAAAGGTAATCAGGGTAATAAGGAGTAAATGGCAGCCCACTGCTGCCACTAAGTCCTAGATAAGTGATGGCAGTCATGTATGAGACCCCGCCCCATTACTAATCTGTAAAAGTAAATAAACACAAAGCCCTCAAAAATCCTTTATTTGGAATAAAATGCAAAAAGCAACCTCTTTCACCACTTTATTAACCCCCAAACACCCCTACAGGTCCAAAGTAATACACACAAGGTACAACGGCAATTCAGCTCTGCTACATCCCTGTCCTCTCACAGCAAGCATCATAGAACATGACTGCCCTCTGTGAGCATACAGCAAGTGAAGTCAGCCGCGCGATAAACAATAACATCAGTCGGTTGATTTGCGGTCACAGCAGGAGTCCATGTGTCCTGGAGTTCGCGACTGCAGTGGTGTATGGTGTGAACCTGAACAGTGGCAGGCTGGACAATGTGACAGTGAGTACCTGTTCTGTTTGTTATTTTAGATATGAGCCTTTGGGGTCCTTTTTCCTTAAAGTGGAAAATAATTTTAACATTTCTTTGTAATTACACGAGTATATATATTTATCTTACCACATAAAGAAAATGTGGCGCCCTGGACTAGCCAGAGGCCACAGGTAACAACCCCCACCCCCAGCAGGTCACAGCAGTCATCTCCAGTGAGACCTGATTTCCTCCCTCGGGTTCAGACAGACACACCAGGTGGGCGGAGTCAGGCAGATGGACACGCTCACCGAGGAGTCTAGCTGGTCTGAGGCAGGAAACAAGTGAGACAAGTCCATGCAGAGGAAGGGAGAGGAGGTGTGCAGAGTGGCAGAAGCAGACGGGGGCCTAGGTTGGAGCCTAGGGCCCTCGTGTAGCAGTCAGGCAGACGGTAGTGGCTGTCTGCGGGAGCCGGGAAGACAGTCTTGGTGGAACCGTAGGTAGCCGGGGTTGGGCGATGGCCCACCGGTATCGAACCGGGAAGCCAGCTGGAAACCGGAGCACAGGAGGAGCGTACAAGAAGGTGCAGGAAAGGACTTACACTACCAACCTGGGGTCAGGAAAAACACTGCAGCCGTCTGTGGGACCCGTCCATCCAGCCGTTTGTTTTACCAGAGACTCCGTGTACGTTACTGGCTGAGTGAGTACCACCATGCCGTCTGGCACTGCGCTGCCCCCGCGACCCTGCACCCGGCCAGGCCCCGCAACCCACCTTCCGACCTCCACCACCGGGCCTCGGGACCACCAAACCCCCCCTACCCACGGAGGGGAGAAAACATCTCAGCTGCTCCCTGTCAACGCTCCCGGGATCCCCGTAGACAGCAGCGGTGGTGTCCCAACCTCACCACAAACCGTGGGTGGCGTCACGGACAATATCCCTAAACCAAACCACCCCTTTCACTCACGGGCGAGGAGCGCCGCTCGAGTCCCCGGGATCCGGCCCACCGCTCGAGCCACCGACCAAGAGAGCAGCAGTCGGACCCGAGCAGTGGGTGAGCACAGCACCCTCCCCGCCCGTGACAAAAACATTCAGGAAAATGCAGGAAACAAATTGCAAAATTTCAAAACTATTGTTACATGAAGGGGTAAAAAACGGCCCACAAATTGTTTTATCACTAAAATGGGGTTAACTGAGCATAAGTAACCGCTGTCCAACATCTCCATTCTTATCAATCCTGTTACGAGCCAACTAGAATGAGGGAACAAGAACATTGTTATAGGTCCTCCATACAGCAACACTGTTCCAGTCATTTCTTAAGACTAGAATGGAGTTGCTGGATAGATAACATCCTTATAGACACTATTCAGCCACACCCCTTCCCACAAAGTTCCACCCACTCTTCACAATGTTGATGGATCTAGGCAGGACTGGTGTAATTATGCTAAAAGTCGAATTTTCGAAAATTGTTTGACAAATTGGGGCCACATGTAATTTTTATGTTATGACAAGTGATAAACTGAAATCAACTTTTGTTTGCATAAAAAAAATGCAGAATTTGGTGTCCCTATATAGCAATAAATACAAGAAGTTTGCACAGCCACAATGATGCATGTGTATGTATTTATGTATGTATGAATGTGTGTGTGTGTGATATACAGTGGGTACGGAAATATTCAGACCCCTTTGAATTTTTCACTCTTTGTTTCATTGCAGGGATTTGGTAAATTCACAAAAGTTCATTTTTTTCTCATTAATGTACACTCTGCACCTCATCTTGAGAGAAAAAAAAAGAAATGTAGAAATTTTGGCAAATTTATTAAACAAGAAAGACTGAAATATCACATGGTCATAAGTATTCAGACCCTTTGCTCAGTATGGAGTGGAAGCACCCCTTTGAGCTAGTACAGCCATGAATCTTCTTGGGAATTAAGTTTTTCACACCTCGATTTGGGGATCCTCTGCCATTCTTCCTTGCAGACCCTCTCCAGTTCTGTCAGATTGGATGGTGAACATTGGTGGACAGCCATTTTCAGGTCTCTTCAGAGATGCTCAATTGGGTTTAGGTCAGGGCTCTGGCTGGGCCAGCCAAGAATGGTCACAGATTTGTGCTAAAGCCACTCCTTTGTTATTTTAGCTGTGTGCTTAGGGTCATTGTCTTGTTGGAAAGTGAACCTTCGGCCAAGTCTGAGGTCAAGAGAACTCTGGAAGAGGTTTTCTTCCAGGATATCTCTGTACTTGGTCGCATTCATCTTTCCTTCAATTGCAACCAGTCATCCTGTCCCTGCAGCTGAAAAACACTGGACTCCCCATATTGTTCTAGTATGTACATGGCTGTAAAGGGCGCTTTACATGCAGCGACATCGCTAGCGATGTCGCTCGTGAAAGCACCTGCCCCTGTTGTTTGGACGTCACGGGCAATTCACTGCCCGTGGCGGACAATATCGCTAATTCCTGTCACACGTACTTACCTTCCAAGCGACGTCGCTGTGGCCGGCGAACAGCCTCTTTTCTAAGGGGGTGGTTCGTGCGGCGTCACACGGCAGGCGTCCAATAGAAGTGGAGGGGCGGAGAGCAGCCGCATGAAATACACGCCCACCTCGTTGCCGGAGGACGCAGGTACGGTGTTGTTCGTCGTTCCTGGTTTGTCACACGTAGCGATGTGTGCTGCCTCAGGAATGACGAACTACCTGCATCCAGAAGCAGCAATGACATTTGGGAAATGGACGACGTGTCAACAGTCAACGATTTGGTGAGTATTTTGCATCGTTAGCGATCCCTCGTACGTGTCACACGCAACGACGTCGTGCTAATGAGGCCAGATGTGCGTCACGAATTCCGTGACCCCAACGACATCTCGTTAGCGATGTCGTTGCGTGTAACGGGGCCTTTAATGCAAAGCAAAGAACACATGGAATTGTATAACAATGTTTAAATCAGCAATATACATAAATGTAGAGATTCAAATGTGTGCATTTATGTGCCCAAAAAGATAACTGGCAACAAATCACTGGTCAACATTTTTTTTTCCATTTTCTGTTGAATGAGGTTTTAGAAATGTATCTATATATTTCTGCATCGCTGATTCCAAATCTGAAATCCGTTTTTTGATGCATGCTCTAGATTTTTTGGCAATTTAAATTTCTTTTTGTTACAGTTACGGCATGCATTGATTTTTAAACTGGAGTTAAAGGGCAACGACTCTTGGATTGAACATAACCACAAGGCAATTAAAGAAGAACTGTCGTCATGTTTTGGTGTGTAAACTGCATATTGGATCATGTAGAGTAGCATTAGTAGCATTAGCACATACATAGCTACAATCTGCTCACACAGCCTTTTTAATTTGTTACAAACATCACTTTTACATAATTGTAGTTGTTTTGAAATGTCATAAAATATATTATATGATAAAGAAAAATACCCTCTTATTTTGTTTTTAGATTGAATCATGACTTCTTCGAGTAGGCATAAATGTAAGAATAGTTCTGACACCTTCTGTTATATACATGGCTGTTATTCAGTTCAATATTTCATCATTTGTGACACATGCATATATTGCCTATTTTCAAGTTCCCCTTGGCGATTAACAGAAGAATTGGGCTCCTCATATTGTGTGTCATAATTGTGAGGTAATACTTCGTGACTGGACAAAAGGAAAACACAAAGGAATGCCTTCTGGGATTCCCATGCTTTGGCATGAACCTAAGGACCACAGCAGTAGAGATGAGCGAGCCTCTAAAGGCTCGAGTTCAGTTCGGTTCGTCGAACGGAGGCCGCGTTTGAGTTCGGCTCGACGAACGTTCGACGAACCTCTCGAGCCCCATTAAAACCAATGGCAGGCAAACACAAACACATAAAAACACATTAGAAATGTACACATACAGTTAATAAACATTGCCATTACACTTACAGGTCCCCGCGACGCGTCCTGCACTCTGTCTCCTGCCGCTTTTCCTTCCGATAATCGCTGCATCCTCCCGGTAACCAGCACTGATGGTAGGACCTTCCGTGATGTCAAAAAAAGCATGTGACCAGTCCTGTGTCTATTATCTCATTGGCTACAGACTGGTCACATGGCTATGACATCATGCTAGGTCCTGTCATTGCATCTCTCCGGTACGCAGTGATCGTTCCAGCATCTCCGTATACCGGCGAAATGCTCTGGCACATGGTCGGCTTCCCCGTTCTGCTTCCCCGTTCCGTTATTCACCGGCTGCCACAGCCGGTTAATAATGGAGATCACTGTTGCTATAGCAACCCGCCTGTCAGCGGTGATGTCACCGCTTACAGCCTGCAGCCTCTGCTCACTCTCACTGAGTGAATAGACTGCAGTGCACGGGGAGCAGTAGCGTCTTCCTCCCAAGCAGAGCTGCATGGGTTGAAGGAGAAAGAAGACAGAAGACCATGGATCGTGGAGGGCTGACATGGAGTAATAAACATGCAGTCTCTAAGTGTGTCTGTGTATTTATTTCTATTAAAGTATTTTTTCTCTCTGTGGTGTCTTTTTTTTTTAACCCTTTATTGGAGATTCTTAATGGCCGGGTCCAACTTGCCTGACATTAAGAATCTCTGACTTAATACTAGCTAGTAAAACAAAGCTAGCATTAACTCATTATTACCCAGCAAGCCACCCGACTTCAGGGCAGCTGGAAGAGTTGGATACAGCGCCAGATGATGGCGCTTCTATGAAAGACCCATTTTCTGGGGTGGTTGCAGACTGCAATTCTCAGCAGAGGAGCCCAGAAAGCTCAGGCCAACCTGTGCTGAGGATTCCAATCCCCTAGGCAGCTGGGGTTTGGAATCCGCAGCTCAGGGTGCCCAAGCTTTCTGGGCACCCCTGCTGCGAATTGCAGTCTGCAGCCGCCCCAGAAAAAGGCGCTTTCATAGAAGCGCCATCTTCTGGCGCTGTATCCAACTCTCCCAGCTGCCCTGGTGACGGGTGGCTCGCTGGGTAATAATGGGGTTAGGGCTAGCTGTATATTATCAAGTGGCCCTAAGCCCGAAATTCATGGTGTCACGCCAATATTAGACATGGCCACCATGAATTTCCAGTACAGATAAAAAAAAACCACAACACACAGAAAAATATTTTTATTAGAATTAAAACACAACACAATTAGTGACTCTATCTTTATTGAAATAAAGAACCCCCCTCCGCAGTAATCCTGGGTCAAGGGACCCGCGCCGTCCAATCCGGATCCAATATCATCTGATCGGTTTGCTGGAAGGCAAAGTGATCAGATGATGTGTCAGGTTCAAGGGCCTGAATCACATGACACAGCAGCTGATTGTATAAATGGCTTTTATACAATCGGATGATGTATCAGTGAAAAAAAACAAACTACACACTTCTGTGCAGATTCCTGTCCGACAACATCAGCTGATAGTTTAGCTGGCCGGGCGGTAAAAAGCCAGCCTCGCCGCACGACTTACAGTGTCAGCTGATGCCGTCAGGTGACCGCATCAGTTGATCATCGCCAGGTCTGAGAGAGAGAGAAAGAAGAGAGAGAAGAGAGAGAAAGAGAGAAAA
The DNA here is from genome assembly GCF_048569485.1 of Anomaloglossus baeobatrachus. Taxonomy (NCBI): domain Eukaryota; kingdom Metazoa; phylum Chordata; class Amphibia; order Anura; family Aromobatidae; genus Anomaloglossus; species Anomaloglossus baeobatrachus. The sequence continues at coordinate 510,367,686 of NC_134353.1, forward strand.
AAGAGAGAAAAGAGAGAAAAGAGAGAGAAAAGAGAAGAGAGGGAGAGAGAGAAGAGGAGAGAAGAGAGAGAGGGAGAGAGAGAGAAGAGAGAGAAGAGGAGAGAAGAGAGAGAGAAGAGAGAGGGAGAGAGAGAGGAGAGAAGAGAGAGAGAAGAGAAAGGGAGAGAGAGAAGAGGAGAGAAAAGAGAGGGAGAGAGAGAAGAGAGAGAGAAGAGGAAAGAAGAGAGAGAGGAGAGAGAGAGAAGAGATAGAAGAGGAAAGAAGAGAGAGGAGAGAGAGAAGAGAGAGATAAGAGACAGGAGAGAGAGAAGAGAGAGGGGAGAGAAGAGGAGATAAAAGAGGAGCGAAGAGGAGAGAAGAGGAGAGAAGAGGAGAGAGAGAGAAAGAGAGACTGACTGACTGACTGAGACTGACTGACTGACTGAGAGAAAGAGAGAGAGAAATGCAGCCTCATTCCGTGAACTGCTCTGATTTTAGAGGTGTGGCCCACAGCTGATGTCCGGCTCCTCCCCGCAGTGCATAATGAAATTAAATTAGAATTATAAATAATTCTAATTTAAAATTAAAAATAAATTACATTTTTTACCAGGATGGCCGGGGATAGAACTCGTGATGTACTGCTTCTTAAGCGAGCACTCTAACATTCAGCATTCAGCACTCTAGCATTCAGCCACTGCCTCTAATGAAAAGCATAGGCAGATTTGGTAATCTTGACTTCTGCATTGCAGACTGAAGTCTCAGATTACAGCGTGGTTCACTTCAGCTGCTACGTGAAGAGGACACAGAACGCTCCCTGTCATCTTCATGTAGCAGAGCTGACAGTGTCGTGTGGATTACTTTGGACCTGGAGGGGTATTTGGTGATTTTAATAAAATGGTGAAAGAGGATTTTTTTTGTCTTTTATTCCAAATAAAGGATTTTTCGCTGTGTGTTTCTTTACTTTCACTTTCAGTTTAATCATGGAAGGTGTCTCGGGGAGACGCCTGGCATGATTAAACTCATTATTACCCCGATTGCCACCGCACCAGGGCAATTCGGGATGAGCTGGGTGGAGTCCCGGGACTGTCACATCTAATGGATGCAGCAATTCCAGGCGGCTGCTGGGTGATATTGTTAGGGTGGTGGGCTCCCCATACCATGGCGCTCTCCATCCTGACAATACCAGCCTCCGATGTGTACTCCAGCTACGTGTGCAGGGAGCCAGCACTGGCAGCGTGAGAGCACACCGCTTAGCGCTGGCTCCCTGCACGCCTAGCCAGAGTGCACATCGGGTTAATTACTCGATGTGTACTCCAGCTACGTATGCAGGGAGCAGGGAGCCGGCACTGGCAGTGTGAGAGCGGCGGACGCTAGTAACTAAGGTAAATATTGGGTAACCAAGGAAAGGGCTTCTTGGTTACCCGATGTTTACCGTGGTTACAGCTTACCGCAGGCTGCCAAATGCCGGCTCCCTGCTCGCTTCAGTTTGTCGCTCTCTCGCTGTCACACACAGCGATGTGTGCTTCACAGCGGGAGAGCAACGTCCAAAAAATGAAGCAGGACATTCAGCAACAACCAGCAACCTCACAGCAGGGGCCAGGTCGTTGCTGGATGTCACACACAGCGACAGCGACGGGACGTCGCTGCTATGTCACAGAAAATGGTGACTTAGCAGCAACGTCGTTGTCATCGTCGCTATGTGTGACACCACCATTACAGGCCAACAGAATAACGGCTATTTCTTAAAAAGCTCTAAACGGAGTCTGAAATGTGTTCTCCTACATAATGGTAATGTTTATGCAGTGGTTCCAATTGCTCATTCAATTGATCTGCGAGAAGATTATAATGACATAAAAATTGTCCTCAACTTACTGAAGTATGAGGATCATTTGTGTAGATCTTATAATGGTAAATTTCCTACTAGGAGAACAGAGACGTTTCATGAAGTATCCTTGTTTTCTGTGTTTGTGGGACAGCCGAGCTGGGGAGAAACACTGGACATAGAACGAGTGGCTGAAACGTGAAGCTCTGGAATTAGGAATGCAAAATATTGTGAATGAACCTGTAGTTGATCGAGACAGGATCATTTTTCCCCTACTTTACATCAAACTTGTTTAATGAGCAGTTTGTTCGGGCTTTGAATAGAGAAAGTGAATGCTTTCAACATATTATTTCTTCTTTTTCTGCCTTATCTTTTGAGAAGATAAAAGCAGGTGTATTCGATGGACCTCAAATTTGAACCATCATACATGACGAAGAATTTGCCAAGAAGATGAATAAGGAGGAGAAAGAAGCATGGCAGTCTTTTGTGGCAGATACAAAGAACTTCCTTGGCAACAAAAATGCAGAAAACTATGAAATTCTTGTTCAAAACATGCTGTTGGCTTTCCACGACATTGGATGTAACATGAGCGTTAAGATTCACTTCCTGAACAGTCACCTTGATAAGTTTCCTGAAAATCTTGGAGCTGTTAGTGATGAACAGGGAGACTGCTTTCATCAAGATTTGAAGACGATGGAAGATGGGACAAAAATATGATGGCAGGCTACTGCTGGAGCAAACGAGATTGTCCTCAACGAGTACACAAACGCAAGAGCTACAAATGCAAATTTTTGCCTGAATAGAATTAAAATACATTTTGCGCAAATTTTACAGTTAAAATCAGTGTTTTAATATGTTCTATTTCAAAATTGAAGACAAATTCTGATGCAGTCATATCTTTTAGTGTATTAAGTGTATTTACTGCATTACATTGTTAAATTTCATAAAGATGATGCCCAAGAAGACATTCTACTTCATTATGTTAAACTAAATGTTGAAATTTGTACACTAAGATGAAAACCTAAAATTGTAGCTTACAGAGAAAAACTATTCTCAGGTTTGAGATCAACACACTCGAATTAAGAACAAGTGTTTTTGTGGATATAACAAAAAATGTGTTCCCCAGTGAAAGCAATCCTTGAATAAGGCTCTACTAGCTGAAACATGTTGGATTTCTCTTAATGTGTCCCCCCTCACTGTTTTCATGATCGATGGATCTTTTTTAATAGAACCTCAATAAATATTTTTTAACCTTCTTTGAAGTGCTGGAGATCATACTCTAGTTTCCTTGTCTGTGTTCTGCCTGAGGCCAGGGCAGCTCCGTGCACCAACACCGATCCTGACCTGGACTTTAGGAAGGGTGAGCTGAACTACTTTTTCTATTTTCTGTCAGTGAAAGCACTGAGTACAAACCTAACATTAATGCAAGGAGATATTTTAATTGCCACAATAATAAAGTGTAAGTATATAGCTAAAGTGCTTATTCACTAGGTTAGGTACACCAATAAACATGCAAAATGCAAACAGTAATCAATAGGGTTAGTGTCACGTCCTCACCAAAGTTCACTCCTGTGACTTATGCTTCAGACACCAGGCGCCGCCGTATTCCCACTATGGACTGTGCTGGTGATGGGGGAGGAGTCGGTGCCAGTGGCTCTGGTGGGCGTAAGCTCCGCTCATCCACTAGGTTGGGTTTTCCTGGTGCCTGTAGTACCACTGGCTGAGTGCAGGTGGCGTGCCTTCCAGCTGAGGTTGCCACAATTCAGCTACAGCCAATGGGAAGACACCACACTCTTTTTATCCCCTCTTCTGTCTGCTGGCCATTGCCAGATATAGATTGTATTGCTGCTAGACTCTGGTTCTCCCTACTCTGATTATTTGATTCCTGCTTTGACCCCGGCATGCTCTCTGACTACTCTCCTGTCTGCCATATTTGTATCTCGCTGCCTAATCCGGATTTGACCTCTGCTTTGTTTTATGATTACATCTTTGCCTGCCTGATTCTGTCCCAGTTTTGCATTTCCCGGTTTTACCCTGCCTGGCTACTACTCTCATCGGACTGCAGCCTACCACAGATAGTGATCTCAGGGGCCCTGTGTAATTCCACATCCCTGTATAGGGGATAAAGGGTTTCAGGTTCTCGGGGTCCTGCTCCGTGAACAACTTTCTTCTAGCCTATCCATTACCTAGCCTGTCCATTACAGCCAGTCTGAGCTTGTAGTTCCAGGCAGGCATTACAGTTAGGCAGAGCAAAGGTAACAGGTTGGTATAACCTAGCCCTAATAAAAGGGGTTAAATAAAATATTGCTGCTAACTGCAACTCATATATAAGTATTTTTAGAGGTGCATTACCTGGACAGGAGCAGTGTGCATATATGAAACCCACCTCGATGCATGTTTCAGCATGTCCTTCATCAGGGGTCACGCCAAAATGCGCGTTGGTTTCGACGTTACCTCAATGCCGCTGTATCCCCACAGTGTGTATGAATATATGAATAAAGTGGGTGACATAAGTATTAAACATATCACACATTTTCTAAGTAAATATATTTCTAAAGGAGCTATTGACATGAATTTCTCACTAGATGTCAATAACAGCCCATCCTTCCACACAGGCAGGTAAATCAAACCATAGATGTCTAAAAATTACGTTATGTGTAATGATGAGAAATGACACAGGGAAAAAAGTATTGAACACATGAGGAAAGAGAGGGGCAAAAAGCCATGGAAAGTCATGATACCAGCTGAAATCTATTAATAATTATAAAGCAATCCTGTCACTTAGTGAAAAATAATATCAGCTGGTTCAACTAACGGCCTATAAAAATTCAAGATTTGAAGAGTGTTTGTGTGGAAGGCTAGCCCAAAATCACACCTGAGCAATGAATGCCACTAGTTTCTCTGTACAGGAGGCATCTTAAAGAGGTCATCACCAACAAAGGCTTTTTTATGAGGTATTAAATTTCAGTAAGCATGTTCAATACTTTTTCCTGTTATTTCTCATTATTACACATATTTTAATGCAGTGGCATGCAAACATTTAGTCACCCTTGGTCAAAATTACTGTTATTGTGAGAAGCTAAAATTGAAAGCTAAAGTTGAAAATGAATTGATCTAAAAAAGCATAAAGTTAAAGATGACACATTTTGTTTGAATTTCACACAAAAAAATATTTTTATTTTTCACATTTTAAAAGTTGCAAAAAGGAAGATGGGCCGATGCAAAAGTTTGGGCACCCTTGGGGATTTGTGTGCTCAGATAACTTTGACCAGAGTTTCAGACTTCAATTAGCCTGTTAGGGTTATGACTTATTCATTATCATTGTTAGGAAAGGCCAGGTGATGCAAATTTCACAGCTTTATAAAACCCAGCCTCCTCTAACCTTGTGCCAAAAAAGGGCAGCCATAGGTTTTTCTAAGCAGCTGCCTAGCACTCTGAAAATGAAAATGGTGAAGGTCCACAAAGCAGTAAAAGGCTATAAGAAAAAGCAAGGCGTTTTCAAGTTGACCTTTCCTCAGTTCAAAATGTAAATAAGAAAAGGCAGTTACCAGGAACAGTGGAGGTCATGACTAAGGTCTGGAAGATCAAGCAAAATTTCTTTGAGAGCTGCTCATAGGATTGCTAGAGGCAAATCAGAACCCCAGCTGACTGCAAAAGACCTTCAGTAAGATTTAGCAGACTCTGGGGAATAATGGTACATTTTTCTTTTAGAGACACCTGTGGAGACCCGGGGGTCAGTGGGAGCTCTCGTCCGCTGGCCCGGCCACCTTTAGAAAGACAGCTAGGCCCAGGGCTCATCCCAACTGAACGCCAACCTCCTTAACCGTGGGCCGAACACTACTCAGACAACACATGGTGAGGGAATCACAATATTAAGACTTTATTGGATCACCAAACAATTAACGGCACATAACACATAACCAGCAAAACACACAAGTGTAACAGGCAACAGAGTCTCACCCTTCCGCTGGCTCACCAGGGATTAGAATGTCCGTGCCTCAGAGCTTCCAGGGCTACTTACTCCAATCCAGCAGCACCCCGCTTTCGGCGGGCACCCACCGAGACTGGAATAACGCCAGATTTAGGAAGCTGGCTGAGGTCTGCAAAGTCTGTAGCCAGGTGACCAAATTGTCCCAACCTGGGTTTCTTCCTTAAGTAGTCTCTGGTGTAATGATGTGATATAATCCTGGCAGCCGGAGTCAAAATCCCTAGACTGTGGATATGGCCTCCAATCGGAATCGAAGTCCTTAGATTGAAGCCATGTAGCCAAGTGATCCTGTAGTCGGAGCCAAAGTCCATAGACCGAGTCCACAAGGAATCCTGTTTCTGATCCCCTAGCCAGCTCCTAAGAGCTTAGACTGGATCATGCAACATCCATCAACAACCTGGTGACTCCAAGAAGTCACCTTTTATAGCTGTGGCGCCCCTGTGGTTAGGCACTACAGGGGAATACAGCACCTTAACAGCAAGGTGCAGTGCTCTTTGGTTACAGGTGAAAGAGAGAAGAAATTCAGAGTCTTATATTAGATTGAGTAACATTGACTCAGCAGCCCCTACCTTCATATTCCTGGGACTGTTTATATAGTAGGTCCATAAGGGGGTGGAGCCTAGCTGAGCGTAAGACGCAACGTGATTGACAGGATGACTGAGTGACAGTTAGTCAGTTAACAGTCATTCGGTAAGGAGTGACAAGAAGAGACAAGAGTAAATTGATGACTAAAAGAAGGGCTAGAAATAACATAGGCCCGATGTCCTGAGCGAGGGTACCCCAAAAGAAAAGAAAGACACAGGAAAAGGGGTAACCCACACAGAAAGGGGACACTTTAGGTCTGGCGAGAGCCGGCTGAAGAGTTCAGGTCCACACCGGTATAACGGAACCGAGGAGGTTTGTCAGGTTTATCCCCAAACCATTAACTGTTAACCTGGGATCCTAAATTAGAGGAGTCCCGGTACCCATCAAGAGTCTGACTACTAACCCCAGCGTTCACGACGCTGTTGCGGGATAGATAAAGAAATCGTGCAGCAGTGCAGCATCAGACCCCTGGGAAAACCAGTGATGAGACTAACGAGTGGGTTAAAGAGGGAGTCACAGAGCCCTCAGAGCAGGGAACGAGAAAGAGACATAGAAAGGTTACCTCACAGAGAGACTCTGTCATTAAATCTCCTCCGAAATTTGTGACCATTGGCCTTCTGGTAATTGAACTGTTTCTGCTGTGTACTGTGCAAAACAAACCAGATGCCAGTAAAAAGGACTTGTTTAAGCTGATGTGGACTCGGTGTGTTGTCTCTCCGCCGTTCGACAGGACCCTGCGACGTCAGAGAAGAAGGCAGCCATCACCGCTCGGTCGCTTCCCTCCTGGTCAGCGACCCGCCGCCCTGAGGTAAAATAGCTCCACATGTGGGGAGCTGAGAGATCTTAAGCTGCCGTCACCATCGCCTCAGAGGTCGGCCGCGGGCAGTGCTGGTGTATCCCGCTTACCAGACACCACAGGTGGCATCACATATATCGCCAAAATCATCCCTGTACCCCATTCCACAGCCGCAGAGTGAGCGCTCAGGGCACGAAGCCGGGACCGACCACCTGTGATAACCCCATCGAGAGTAAATTATCCGTAGTCCCGGCACCAGAGTACCCCCTATCGAAAACCCTGATGGTCGACACAATTGGCGTCACGAACAGGATCGAACTTAAAAACCAACAATGTGTGCCTAAAAAGACATTATTGGCTATGTAAAGTGCGCACAGAACCGCCATAGTCATTGTAATTAAACGGCGTTGCTCAGTGGTTTGAAATAGCTGCGAGCTACCACAGAAAGTAAAGCTGCGCCACACAACAGGTAAAAAGGAGAGCGAGGATAAGTCCCGCTCAGCGCTCTGCTCAGACTACCCAAAGTGCAGTGGCTGGTTCCGAAAAGACCCGAGAACTGACAAAAGGCGGGTCTGTCTATGCAAAAGCCTAGTGAGTGCTGAACTTTGACTGTATCTAAAGGTTTTGCAACTAGCCACAATTAACTAAGGGGGCACTGCCATGAGTGAGGACAATTCCTGGGTCCCTGTAGAAGTAGGAGACGCGCCAGTAGCCTCAATAATGCCAATAACCTTGCCATATGTGCCCGGAGCAAAATGGTTGCCAATCTATGAAGGGAAACCAGGCACTCTGGCAGCTTTTAAGAGGAAAATATGTGCAGTGCTGCATATGTATGCTATGGCCGGGAAACAGTGAGCCGCTATGGTGCTGGGACAATTAATCGGTGCAGCAGAGCTGGAGGTGGAGTCATGGAAAGATACTGACAGAGACTCTGTAGAAAATGTACTTGCCAAGTTAAAAGCTGCTTGTGACGACATGGACTCTCATGGGTTAACGTTTCTTAAAATCCAGCCAGACAGCATGATAGATTGTCTATAGATGGGGGAGAAGTCCCTCATTGTTTTTACAAGACTCTTGTTGACTCAATGTAATTGTGTTGGCCACTGAAAGCTAGACGTATTGTTCTCCAGACATTTCCAGTAACCATTGTATTGTAGTTGTGTATTGATAATGTAATTACCTTAGTAGCCATTGTCTAGTCGGTGACTCCCAGTTTACATGTACACCCTCAGCCTTTCTATGCACATCATTTAAATGATCATTGTCTATGCAGCTTGAAATTCCTCCAATGGGAGAAGCAATCTTGTCCAACCAATCGATGAGGACGCAGTGTATCCAAGTGGAAGGTTGTGGCTATAAAAAGGACTTCTTTAAGCCACCAGTTGGTTGTTGATGGATGCTGATGGATCCAGTCTAAGCTCTTTGGAGCTGACTAGAGGATCAGGATATCTTATGGCTTCAATCTAGGGACTCCGGATCCGGTTGGAGACCATATCCACAGCCTAGGGATTTCGACTCCGGCTGCCAGGATTTTAACATCAAACCAGGACTACCTAAGGAGGACACTCAGGTTGGGACAGTTCAGTCACCTGTTACAGACTTTGCAGACCTCAGACAGCTTGGAACCTGTGAGGCATGGACATTCTAAATCCCTGGTGAGCCAGCGGAAGGGTGAGACTCTGTTGCCTGTTACATTTGTGTGTTTTGCTGGTTATGTGTTATGTGCCGTTAATTGTTTGGGGATCCAATAAAGTCTAATTATTGTGGTTCCCTCACCCTGTGTTGTCTGAGTAGTGTTACGCCCACGGTTAAGGAGGCCGGCGTTCAGTTGGGATGAGCCCTGAGCCACGCTGTCTTTCTAAAGGCGGCGGGTTTTAGTGGACGAGAGCGCCCACTGAGCCCCGTGTCTCCACAATTGGTGGCAGCAGTGGGATACTACTCAGCCTGGTTTACCCAGGGGAGCTGCACTGGACTGGTGTTTTCGGACACCGTCCAGGGCTCAACAACCAGGGAGGCACATAAGCATACCCAGCAGGCCATAGGGGAGGCATTCAGGTTTCGGACGCTGCCATGTCCAACCCCACCAGCTCAGCCATGGGACAAGGACCAGAGAGGAGTTACGACCGCAGCAGTAAATGGATGCTACAGGATCTGTGCCAGATGCGAAAGATTGACTACAGGAACACTGACACTCAGTCAGACTTGATCCGGAAATTAGTCTGTTGGGATGTCCAGAATGACGCAGAGGATGATGAGGACACTGCCGTTGTGGTATCAGAGGAGGTAAACCCTGTATCTCATCCTAGATCCAGTGACAGTCTGGAAACAAACCAAACCCAAGCAGACCGAGTCAAGGAATTGTTTACTGCATTGGGGCCTGAAGCTTCAAGGGAAGAGAGGGCTGGTGTTCTGCAATTTGTGTTTGGATTTCCAATTTCCTCACCATCAGCACCTACCTCCAGGATAGACCACCACCAAGGAAGTCATCTTCGCTACAGGGATGTGCCAGTGTTTAATGATTCCAGCACTGAGATAGATGAACACTTGCAAAACTTTGAGATGCTAATGCGTATGCACCAGGTGCCCACAGATGAGTGGTCCAAATACCTGTGGACAAGCTTGCCGGTCCGGGCCCAGGAGGCTGTCCGATCACTTGGGCCTCAGGACTGCTTGGACTACGGAATTATTAAGGACACTTTGTTGGCCCTTTTTACCATAACACCCGAGAGACATCGCACTAAGTTCCGGACTATGTCTCGCCAGGGTGTCTCGTACGTCGAATTTGGCAGTCAACTCCGACGACACTGTAATCGCTGGCTTGATGGACGGGCTGCCCACTCCGCTGCTGCCCTCCGTGATGTGATAGTGCTTGAACAGCTGCTGGTGCAGATGGACCCGGAAATCCGAGAATGGGTAGCTGACAGGAAGCCCGACACCCCAGAGCAAGCAGCGCGATTGGCTGACGAATTTACAGCCAACCGACCCAGCTGGAGGCCCAATAGGTCCCTCAACCATGGATCCAAGCGACCCCCAGACTCACGTGCTGGACTAACTCGTTACCCCACAGAAGCCCCAACAAGACAAAGGTTTACCAACAGGGTGGGTGACTTGTCTAACCCACGGCGCTGTTATACGTGTGGGCGCCTTGGACACATGGCCAAAGAGTGTCTACAAAACCGGGGCCCCATGCCTGGAGCCCGTCTACCAGTCAACATATGCCGAGATGAACCAACGAGACCTGAGGAATGCTACTCCCGAGAAACACCAATAGCTGAGGAAGTGGTTTATCCAGTCCACACCCTACGGCAGGCCGGACACCGTACACCAGCTAACCTCCATCCCCACATCCAGACGGTCAAGGTCGGTGATATACAGGCTCAGGGACTTCGAGACTCGGGATCTTCCATCACCCTGGTCAGCCCAGATATTGTTCCCACAGAACATCATTTACCTGGCCGCCAAGTGACCATCATCCTTGCTGGGGGCCAGCGCTCGAACATCCCTCTGGCACGAGTGCAGTTGGACTGGGGAACTGACCAAGGAGAGGTTGAAGTGGGGCTCATGGACGGCCTCCCCACCCCTGTAATTTTGGGAAATGACCTAGGACAAGGACTATCCAGCCAGTTTGTCACCGCCATCACCCGCAGCCAAGCCAAACACCATCCTGGTGCAGGTCTTTCTTCCAGCCCATCAGAGGAGAACCCAACTCCTCAATCTTCAGCCTCCTCATCAGAGCCAACAAATGTGAGTACATCAGACCCAACTGTGGCCATTGATTGGGGGGAGATAGATCGTAAAGAGTTCAGGGAAGCTCAACTGTCAGACCCCACCTTAGAGCTTATCCGTAGTGCGGCCACCCAACCTGGGGGAGGAAATCAGGGGGAGGTATATAGATGGGAAAAAGGCCTCTTATATTGGGAGAAGCCCGCATCCTGCCCAGAAAAACCCTGGACCCGTGTACATCAGCTTGTGGTACCCCAGCCATACCGACCCCAACTGTTGCGTTTAGCTCATGATGTTCCTGCGGCTGGGCACATGGGGACCAAAAAGACTCGGGCCCGCCTGCTGCGTAGTTTTTTCTGGCCAAGGGTCACTCAAGAAGTGCAAAAATACAGAGCCTCTTGCCCAGTGTGTCAGCGTATGGTGGGAGCCCCATGCCGTGCCCCACTTCAACCCATGCCCTTGATAGGAGAACCGTTCCAGAGAGTTGCCATTGATATAGTAGGCCCCTTAGCCATCCCCAGCCGCAGTGGAAAAAGATTCATCCTCACCCTGGTAGACTTTGCCACCCGTTACCCAGAAGCCGTTGCCTTAACCTCCATAGATGCAGAGCACGTGGCTCAAGCTCTACTGGACATCTTTAGCCGGGTAGGGTTTCCACAGGAAGTATTGACTGACCAGGGGGCACAGTTCCAAAGTGAACTGATTCACACCCTGTGGGAAAAACATGGAGTCCGCCCCATGCGCACAACCCCCTACCATCCTGAAACAAATGGATTGTGTGAGCGCTTCAACAAAACGCTCAAACAGCTCATTAGCCGATATGTCGAGTCCGAGGGGGGGGACTGGGAGAAAAACTTGCAGCAGCTCCTTTTTGCTTACAGGGAGGTGCCGCAGGACTCCACTGGGTTCTCTCCCTTTGAATTGCTGTACGGCCGAAAAGTACGAGGGCCCCTAGAGCTGGTACGAGAGAGTTGGGAGGGCACCTTCCCCACAGAAGAGGTTCCCATACTGGACTATGTTCAAAAGTTTAGGGAAAGGATGAGGCACCTCATGGCGTTAGCCCATGGGAATTTAGAAGTGGCTCAGGAAAGGCAAAAACGATGTTACGACCGCACTGCCCGGCCCCGAGAATTTGCCTGTGGACAGAAGGTCCTAGTACTAGTACCGGTGCGGAAAAACAAGCTGCAAGCCATGTGGGCGGGTCCATTCACCATTACCAAGAAATGTGGCAATACTGACTACACCGTGGCCCTGGATCGAGCAGGTGTTCGTGAGCGTACCTACCACATCAATAGGCTAAAAGCTTATGAGGAACGAGAAGTCACCAATTTAGCAGTTTGCTGTCCAGAGTTAGATGATCCAGAGTTGTACCAGATCCCAGACCTATTAGTGGACTCCAAAAGGGAAATGGGTGTAAAAGATGTATCACTAGGGGAGCAGCTTTGTCCATCACAGAAGCGACAGATATCAGACATACTCGGAACATATGAAACCCTGTTCACAAGTCAGCCTGGTAGAACCCCCCTGGTCCAGCATCATGTCAATACAGGGGCAGCCACCCCACTAAGACAACCCTCCTACCGGGTGACCCCTCCTGTGTTGGCAATGATGAAGGCCGAGGTGGATGACATGTTAAATATGGGAGTCATAGTCCCCTCCCATAGCCCATGGGCTGCCAGTGTGGTATTGGTGCCAAAAAAGGACAAGAGTACTCGTTTCTGTGTGGACTATAGACGGCTCAATGAGGTCACGATTACAGATGCTTACCCCATGCCCCGGGTGGATGAACTACTAGATAGGTTAGGGGGGTCTCGGTTTATATCTACCCTCGATTTGAGCAAGGGATACTGGCAGATCCCACTCACAAAAGACGCTCAAGAGAAATCGGCCTTCATAACCCCTTTTGGCCTCTTTGAGTTTACCAGCATGCCTTTTGGGATGAAAAACGCCCCAGCCACCTTCCAGAGGATGGTAGACCATTTACTAGAGGGATGTCAGGGGTATGCCCAGGCCTATTTGGATGACATCGCTATCTTCAGCGACACTTGGGAAGAGCATCTTCAGCATGTGTCCCAGGTGCTGCAGAGGGTAGCCAAAGCCCAGCTCACCATCCGACCTGACAAATGCCAAATGGGGATGGCCGAAGTGCTATACCTGGGACATCGGGTGGGAAGTGGGTGCATTCGTCCCGAACCTGCAAAAGTAGAAGCCATTATCCAGTGGCCACGCCCGGTCAATCAAAAACAGGTCCGTGCATTTCTAGGAACCGCAAACTACTATCGAAAGTTTATCCCCAATTACAGTACCATAGCAAAACCGCTCACTGACCTCACAACCAAAAGATATGCCCGTAACCTTATCTGGACCCCAGAATGTGAAACTGCATTCCTCCAATTGAAAGACCGGCTAGCCCAAAGCCCAGTCTTGACTGCTCCTGACTTCCGTCGCAGATTCATTGTCCAAACAGACGCATCGGACACAGGACTAGGAGCTGTACTTAGCCAAGTGGGGGACAACGGTGAGGAACATCCGATAGCTTACCTCTCCCGGAAGCTGTTGGACCGAGAGAGGGCTTATGCCACCATAGAAAAAGAATGCCTGGCCATAGTCTGGGCCCTAAAAAAATTGCAGCCCTACCTCTATGGCAATGAGTTCACAGTCCTCACTGACCACAATCCATTGAGTTGGCTAAATCGCACTGCCGGGGACAACGGACGCTTGCTCAGGTGGAGTCTGGCATTACAATCTTACAATTTTTCCATCTCCCATAAACAAGGCAAGAACCATGGAAATGCGGATGGGCTTTCCCGACAAGAGGAAAAGGATGATCGGAAGCCTATCATGTCTGGCTAATATTAAGAAGGGGGAGGAATGTGACGACATGGACTCTCATGGGTTAACGTTTCTTAAAATCCAGCCAGACAGCATGATAGATTGTCTATAGATGGGGGAGAAGTCCCTCATTGTTTTTACAAGACTCTTGTTGACTCAATGTAATTGTGTTGGCCACTGAAAGCTAGACGTATTGTTCTCCAGACATTTCCAGTAACCATTGTATTGTAGTTGTGTATTGATAATGTAATTACCTTAGTAGCCATTGTCTAGTCGGTGACTCCCAGTTTACATGTACACCCTCAGCCTTTCTATGCACATCATTTAAATGATCATTGTCTATGCAGCTTGAAATTCCTCCAATGGGAGAAGCAATCTTGTCCAACCAATCGATGAGGACGCAGTGTATCCAAGTGGAAGGTTGTGGCTATAAAAAGGACTTCTTTAAGCCACCAGTTTGTTGTTGATGGATGCTGATGGATCCAGTCTAAGCTCTTTGGAGCTGACTAGAGGATCAGGATATCTTATGGCTTCAATCTAGGGACTCCGGATCCGGTTGGAGACCATATCCACAGCCTAGGGATTTCGACTCCGGCTGCCAGGATTTTAACATCTAACCAGGACTACCTAAGGAGGACACTCAGGTTGGGACAGTTCAGTCACCTGTTACAGACTTTGCAGACCTCAGACAGCTTGGAACCTGTGAGGCATGGACATTCTAAATCCCTGGTGAGCCAGCGGAAGGGTGAGACTCTGTTGCCTGTTACATTTGTGTGTTTTGCTGGTTATGTGTTATGTGCCGTTAATTGTTTGGGGATCCAATAAAGTCTAATTATTGTGGTTCCCTCACCCTGTGTTGTCTGAGTAGTGTTACGCCCACGGTTAAGGAGGCCGGCGTTCAGTTGGGATGAGCCCTGAGCCACGCTGTCTTTCTAAAGGCGGCGGGTTTTAGTGGACGAGAGCGCCCACTGAGCCCCGTGTCTCCACACTGCTTTTGAGAAACGCACCCGGACTGAGTTGAGGATATTCTACCAATGTGAACAAGGGCCAAAGGAAACCATCAGAGATTATGCCTTACGTTTACAGGTAGCACTCCATTCCTTAAAGCAAGTGGATCCAGCAAGTGTGGACGATGAGGATAAAATGCTTGCCGAACAGTTCATAGCTGGCTTGAGGTCAGAAGTCAGTCATCAGCAGGTGCATATGTGGGTCTTAGATCACCCTGATGTTGACTTTGATGCTATAAAAGATAGAGTAATAACAGTATTACAGTACAAGTTGCCGGCCAAGTCAGTGGACCCATCCTGGCAGGTTGATACTTCGCCCGCCGGCATAACAAATGCTTCCAAAGATTTGGTAAAGGTTGTAAAGGTGACTGAGACATCAAGCAGAGAGGATGATTTGCGCAACCAAGTACAGCAGCTGACTAAAAAGATGGACTTTGTGTTAACACTCTTGCAGAACCAGTCAGGGTCACAACTACCCAGTAAAATACAGTTAGCTGATTCTCCTGAGGATGTTCCATGGATGAAGAAAAGGCCCATGTCGCCCGTGGAGGGGACCAACATGTCGCCCGTGGAGGGGACCAACAAGTCGCCCGTTCAGGGGACCAACGCACCATTCCAATGCAGAGCCATGGACCACACAGATACTTCAGGACAACCCGTCTCCCTCCGTTGTAACAAGCCAGGCCATTTCGCAAGAGGATGTCTTTTAAACCGACGATTCCTGGGGCCCAGGGCCGAGCCTCAGGAATAAGACAGTCGGCCCCGAAAGACTGGCGTAGGCGGTACGTGGGAGGCCGCCCGTACCTTAATATTACACTAGACGGAATCCCCATGTCAGTTCTTTTGGACACTGGGTCACAAGTAACCACCATCCCACATATATTGTACAAACACTATTGGTCTGATGACGATCTTAGACCCCCAGATTCTAGGTTGGTTATACTAGCAGCCAATGGGCTACTACTAAACCAGGTTGGGTTTAGGGAAGTCACATTAAAACTGGGGAGAGTAGAGTTAAAAGACCAAGGATTATGTGTGGTAGAAGATGACCCTAACAACAAATGCCCCTCCATGGTACTTGGAACAAATGTAATTGAAAACTGCCTTGGGGAAGTATTGTTTTTGCTCCGACAGATTGCTGTGACTGCTGATCATGGACAGAGGAGAGTACTACATCGTGAGATTCGTGTCCTGACACACAGACAACAGGTAAATCTGTCTGGAGGGAAAAATGGCAGTGTACGGGTTACAGACCAATTTTCTATTATGTTACCACCTAAAAGTGAAATGATGATCTGGTGCGAGCAGCTATTGGTCTTAGAAGAAAGGAATACCAGGCAGTTGTAGAACCAGTATACTCAGAGCACAGACCTACGCTGCTGACAGCCAGAGGGGTGGTGGATGTACGCAAAGGAAGAGTACCAATTCGTATCATAAACTGTGGGGAAGAGGAAGTAAAATTACCCAGGTACGCTACAGTAGCAAAGCTATACACTGTCTGTGACAGCCATATACAGGGGAAAAAGCCTTTGCCCCCGTCAAATCAAGTGGAGAACAACTCCAAGGGACAGCTGGAGGAATGGTGTAAGCAGTTGCATGTAGGGACTGATACCACCCCTTCCTATCAAAAACATGGAATCTATCGGATAGCACGAGAATTCGAACAGGTGTTTAGTAAGCATCCGTTAGACTTTGGGAAGGTCGAAGGGGTACATCATCATATATCCACAGGGAATCATCCCCCAATTAGACTGAGACATAGACCCGTGCCACCAAAACACTACCAGTGTGCAAAAGAGATGCTGCGGGACATGAGAGAGGCAGGGGTTATAAGAGATAGTTGTAGCCCCTGGGCAGCACCCTTAGGCCTAGTTAGAAAAAAAGATGGCACTATGAGGATGTGTGTGGATTACAGGGAAATAAATTAGATCACTCACAAAGATGCTTACCCGTTACCCCGTATAGAGGAGTCTCTTGCTGCATTGAGGACTGCTAATTATTTTTCTACATTAGATCTCACTAGTGGATATTGGCAGGTCTCCGTGGCAGAGGAAGACCGAGAGAAGACGGCATTTACAACACCAATGGGCCTATGTGAATTTAATAGGATGCCGTTCGGATTATGTAATGCACCAGGAACATTTCAAAGGCTCATGGAATGTTGCCTGGGACACAAGAACTTTGAGACCGTACTCTTGTACCTAGACGATGTAATCGTATACTCCAAGACCTATGAAGATCACCTGGAACACTTGGCTGAGGTATTTGCATCTCTAGCAAAATATGGAATGAAGCTTAAACCATCAAAATGTCACCTGCTGAAACCAAATGTCCAATATCTTGGACATGTAGTTAGCGCAGATGGAATAGCACCAGATCCAGAAAAGATAACAGCTATCCAAGATTGGCAGAGACCAACCACCATCAGAGAGGTATGCCAGTTCCTAGGTTTGGTAGGATATTACCGGAGATTTATAAGGGGCTATACGAAAATGGCAGCACCTTTACAAGACCTACTGGTAGGCCAAACTAAACGAAGAAGGTCAGAACCATCATTGGTATGGAGTAAAGAGCAAGAAGATTCCTTCCAACAGATGAAGACAGCTCTGACTGGTGAGGAAATATTGGCATATCCTGATTATAACCTACCATTTGTCCTGTATACCGACGCACGTAATGTAGGCCTAGGAGCATTATTATCTCAGGTACAAGATGGAAAAGAAAGGGTAATTTCTTATGCCAGCAGGAAACTTCGACCCACCGAAAGAAACCCTGAAAATTATAGTTCTTTTAAGTTGGAGTTTTTGTCCTTGGTCTGGGCCATAACGGAAAGGTTTAAACATTATCTGGCTGCTTCAAAATTCGTCGCCTATACGGATAACAACCCATTGACGCATCTGGACACCGCAAAACTCGGTGCATTGGAGCAACGCTGGATGGCCAGATTGTCAAATTTTGATTTTATCATCAAGTAGAGGACAGGCCATAAAAATGCCAATGCTGATGCCCTGTCTAGGAATCCTCAGGCATATCTACCAGGATCAGAAGTAGAGGAGGATAACTTGGAGGAAGTAGAACTCCCAGCTTTCCACAAGAACAGAAAATGGGAAGTGACAGAGGCTGTTATCTATCAAAACCAGCAGAATATAGCATTGAACCTGTTGCCTCACTATAATTGGAAAGAAACCCAAGATAGTGATCCGGCAGTGAGTCTAGTGAAAAAGCTAGTAACCGAACCAAGCTGCAAACTTGACAAAGATTCCCCACTGGAGGCCAAGCAATTGTGGAAAGAAAGAAGTAGGTTATTTACCCATCAAGATAAACTGTGCAGAAGATATATTAATCCTAGTACACATGAGATGGTTTGGCAAATTGTGGTTCCAAACTGAGACACCCAAATGGTGTTAGATATGTATCATAATCATCAGAACATTTTGGATGGAAGAAGTTGGAGATCCTGTTACGTGAAAGATTTTACTGGATTGGCATGAGATCTACTATAGAGAAATGGTACATAAAAACATTCAGTACAAATAGGGTGTGGCCCCCTTCTCAGTGAGCTGGGCATATCATTCTGTGCATCCCCTGACTGTATGTCCTGTTGGGACCCGGTCACTCTCAGCCCTTAGCCACATTGAGGCCTATTTTAGACCCATGGTAAGGTTTTAATATTAGAGAGTGTAGGTACTATCCCAACTGGGTACACCTTGGCGTTGGTGGGATAGCTTTATGCTTTTTTTGATCAAAAAACAGTGTTTACTAAGTACCCTATGTTTATATGCACTATGCTTTTATTTAGTTACAGCAGGGTATGTTTTCACAATTTATTTATTTTTTTCCTTGGTTTCTCTATAGAGAAATGGTGTAGAGATTGTGGACCATGCTCATTAAGAAGAAAAGACTGTAACAGTCAGAAGGCACCACTACAGTCCATCATTGACAAACAGCCATTAGAGCTGGTTGTCCTTGATCACGTCAAGCTCATACCCAGCAGATCCGGTTATACGTATGCTCTTACCATGGTGGACCACTATTCCAGGTTCCTAGTAGTAGCTCCAGTGAAGGACTTAACGGCTCGAACAGCGGCAAAAACATTCCAAGCCTATTTCTGCAGACCACATGGATATCCAGAACGGGTATTAACAGATCAAAGCCCGACTTTTGAGTCTGAACTATTTCAAGAATTCTGTAAATTATACGGATGCAAGAAAATTCGCACTACGCCTTATCATCCTCAGACTAATGGCATGTGTGAGAAAATGAATCACATTGTGATAGAGCTGCTAAAAACTCTGCCCTTGGAGGAGCAGAACTGATGGCCAGAGAAGTTACCAGATCTAGTTGACATGTATAACAACATTCCAGTAAGCTCAACAAATTGCACCCCTGCATACCTTATGAGAGGAAGACCAGGAAAATTGCCGGTGGATTTGGAGATGGACATAATAGTTCCTGAAGAAAATACCTCAGATGCAGATTGGGAAGTAAAAAGAAAGGAGCAATATCAGAAAATACAGGAATGTGTCGAGAGAAGTCTGGAAAAATCAAAGGAAAAATAAGAAGCAAACTTTAACAAAAGTGCTCAAGGAACACCCTTACTACCAGGTGAATTAGTCTTAAAGAGAAAAAGACGACTGCATAAGTTAGATGATCAATGGGAGGCAAAACCCTACACTGTACAACCATCAAACTTCAACAATCAGAAAACCTGTTTGATTAGTAAAGACAAAGGTGAAATAATGATAACGGTGTCCAGGGATCATTTAAAGAAATACCCTCAACAGCTGCAACCAGTAGAGAGAGTTCCTATTCAGAGAAAAGAAGAGAAAGAAAGAATAGTCAAGACAATTTTAGGAGAACTTCCTGCAGATTGGCCGCAAGTAGATGGCGTATACTTGATACCGATGGTGACTTTTCCACAACCTAGTGAAACGCCCAGAGCAGAAGAACCACCCTGTCTTGCTAAATTCTCCTAAAAAAGGGGCTAAAAGGCCGTACTTACGAAGCGCTCACTGATATCCTAATCAGGCATGAATACTAAGATTCTTTATAGCAAGATACTATTTATTTTAATAGCACATGAATAATCAATGGTACATAGGCATTAGAACTATAGTCATAGAATCTTATACAATAACAGAAATATGCATCAACATTACCGTTTGTTGTAGCAATCCTTCTCATCGGAGGGACTCGATTTAATGATAAGGAAACAACATGGCATTTGCATCACAGGAACAGTGCGTCCACTTGAGCGTCCTGGAAAATGTACCTAATCATTAAGCGAGTCCGGTGTATTTTTATAGGAAAATTTGTACGTCGTGTGCACTGAGTGGTGAATTAGTGACCAGCATGTGACAGCTGAGTCATGTTGATGTAACTTGACCACAAACTGCTGTGGGCACCAGCAGCTTCCTGCACATTTCCTGTACATTCTGCCAGTTGACCTCAGTTTTCCTGGAGATATTGCAATGAGCCATAAATTTTACAGGCCAGCTTCCTTGCACCTGTTGTCAAATAACCACAAATTTCCTGACTGTGGAACTGTAAACGTTACTTCCTCATTATCGTGGTTTTGCTTAAGATCTGTTTAACGTATTCTTTGGTCATAGTGAAATAAGTTCAACCAGAGGACATCTCTCTCTGATACTGAATTATTTATTGGATCAAATAATGGGATCACTATCTTTTGATTATGATCCCTATCTAATCACACTCATTCTTTCAGTCATATCACATTGGTATCACAATCGGTCCTTGATCCCAGGGATTATTTTCCATCATCAGTATTCCACTAGAGGAAGATCACTCGGAATATACCATACCATGACCAAGAAATATTGTTTGCCACAAATTTAGTTTTCTTGGTTTGTTTAAATAAACGTTGAATCACAAATATAATCACTTTCACTATGTATATTAACCCCTTAACGACCGCGGGCAGTAAAATTACATCCTAAATGTCATAATGTTACTGCCCGCGGTCCTCCGGCGGCAGCATGCCGCGATCGGCGCACGTCTCAGCTGATTTTCACAGCTGAGATGTGTGCCTGCTAGGCACAAGCAGAATCGTTATCTGCTCGTGCCGATTAACCCCTTAAATGGCGCTGTCAATACGTGACAGCGCCATTATAAGCGCGATCGCGGTAAACTTTTACTTACCGCCCGATACCGGAAGTCACATGACGCGATCACGTGACTTCCGATAGTTGTCATGGTAGCACAGGGTCATGTGATGACTCCTGTACTACACATGACTTGCTTTCACTTTCGCTGTGCCAGTGGCACAGCAAAAGAGAAAGAGAGCGTATCTGCTGTTTACAGCTGTGTAGCTGTGATCAGCAGATACTGCAGAGCGATCGGATTGCTGATCGCAATAACCCCCTAGGGGGACTAGTAAAATAAAAAAAAAAAGTTTAAAAGAAAGTTTTAAAAAATTAAAAAAAAAAACAAAAAAACCTAAAAGTTCAAATCACCCCCCATTCGCCCCATTGAAAATTAAAGGGTTAAAAAAATAAAAAATATACACACTTTTGGTATCGCCGCGTTCAGAAACGCCCGATCTATCAAAATATAAAATCAATTAATCTGGTCAGTATACGGCGTAGCGGCAAAAAAATTCCAAACGCCAAAACGACGTTTTTTTGTCGACACAACTTTTGCGCAAAATGCAATAAGAGGCGATCAAAACGTAGCATCTGCGCAAAAATGGTACCGTTAAAAACATCAGCTCGAGACGCAAAAAATAAGCCATCACTGAGCCATAGATCCCGAAAAATGAGAACGCTACGGGTCACGGAATATGACGTAAAACGTGCGCCACTTTTTTCGGTCAAACTTCCGATTTTTTTTAACCCCTTATATAAAAGTAAACCTATACATGTTTGGTGTCTGCGAACTCGCACTGACCTGAGGCATCACACCCACACATCAGTTTTACCATATAGTGAACACAGTGAATAAAATATCTCAAAAACCATAGTGCTATCGCAGTTTTTTTGCAATTTTTCTGCATTTGGAATTTTTTTGCCATTTTCCAGTACACTATATGGTAAAACTGATGGTTTCATTTAAAAGTACAGCTCGTTCCGCAAAAAATGAGCCCTCACATGACCATATTGACTGAAAAATAAAAAAGTTACGTCTCTCAGAAAAAGAATGGCAAAAAAAAAACGGAAAGCGAAAAATCGGCCGGTCATGAAGGGGTTAAAACTAAAAGCAATATTATCTGAAAATTTCCCTTGAATATCATGTGTTTTGGCATTTGCTCGATATTCAAAGGAATCATTACACATTAAATTTCCCGATATGTTACTACAGGTTTCACTAGACCCATTTATGAACATATTGGCATAAGGCCATAACATATCATGAATTGTCCTTTCCACTAAGCTGGGTTTAAAAGCATCTACAGTATTTATAGCTGTCCCAAAACTTATTTTTATATTCTCTATAGGGATGAATCTCAGGTTAGTCAGTCCAGTCTTATTTCTTGGTACCCAAATTCCTCCTTTAAAAGCCAGATATTGTAAAATGGTGACTATTGCATTCAAATTGCCTTGCCACCATGGAAGATTGATCCATCCCACTACGGGAATGGGTAGTATTCTATAGAAGAACATTTCGAGTGTCTTTATCAGCAAGATGATCAGAACAACTTTTCCCCTTTAAGATTTCCTCCATCGGTACCGGGATATCCAGATAAGGGATACTGGTGGCTGTAACTGAAGAATGTGTACAGATCCAGCAATCTGTGTGTTGAAAATGTGATGGTGCATCAGAAATGTATTTGCCACAGGTTCGTCCTGATGTAGACCTGTCCATCCAACGACCAAAGAAGTAAACATCAAACACAGGAATTTCTCCATCTCATCACTATCGAGCTCTTCCCAGTAACCGATACCATGGATTCCGCTTATTTACAACACCATCTGCAAATAAAGATACACTATTATTCTCGTAAATAACATTTTTCTTGTGGAACAAATTCCCTCTTCTCCACTCCTGGTCTCATTATCAGGAGAGTACAATCTTTTCCGACTGCTATTACCTCGGTCTCTGAGGGCGGTCCTTGGAAGTTTTGAATCCATATTTTTGCTCCTACATTTGTAATATTAGAGGATTCAAAACCTTTAGTACCCCATATTGTTAATTCTGCTGGGGCAGTTCCTTCTCTTATTTCAGACAAGTTTATTGGAATTATCAACATCTGAGCCACCCTCTGGTGTTTCACTAAGATCAAAGGTTCAGTTCCCAAATTTAGCATCAATACCTTGATTTCTCCCTGATAATCTGCATCTATTACCCCTCCCACCACTATGGCTCCTTTTAACACTAAACTAGAACGAGTGGCTATTTGACCATAATGATCCTTTGGTATCTGGCAACCCAATCCTGTTGAAATTGGTTTTCCCTTACCTGAGGGTACCACGACAGTTTCCAATGTACTGAGGTCTAAACCTGCTGAATAAGGTGTCGCTCTTTCTGGTGTGCCCAAACAGCTGTACCTTGCAACCATGCCTCTTTTTTCCTTGTCAACTGTTGGACTGATTTGTCTGATGGCTGCTGCTTTATCTGCTTCTGAATTAAACAAACGTTCAAGTGAGTTAGTAGGGACATGAGCATCAACATGAAATACAGTGGTTTTGGTAGATTGAATAATCTTTTCAATGTCTTGCCACACTTCTCTGACCATCTCAAACACATTTTGCTGTTCCTCTCCCCAGTGGAACTCATATTTTTTCCTCGTTACTTTGTACAAATGAGCCAACATTTGTCCCAAATGAGGGATATGTTGTCTCCAAAAATCAAACAAACAATCTAATATAAGACTGAGTCTCCTGTTTGGATTTAGGGACCGGAAAATTAATAATTTTCTGTCTGGCATTAGGCAAGATCTCTCTGTGCCCCTTGTTCCACTGAATCCCTAGAAATGTTACCATCTGAGACGGTCCTTGAACCTTGGCATCATTAATTTCCCATCCTTTACTCCTCAAATGAGCAACCAGTTTTGTCAATTGATCTTTCACACTTTGCTCATCTTGTCCTTGTATCATTATATCATCGATATAATGTGAGATCTGCATTTCTGATGGTAAATCAAATCCATCCAAATGCTTTGCCACCGTCCGGTGACAGATTGTGGGGCTATGTAGCCATCCTTGGGGTAACCTGGTAGAGGTATATTGTCTCCCTAACCAAGTGAATGCAAATTGATCTTGAGCCTTCTCTTCTATAGGTATAGTAAAGAAAGCATTTGCCAAATCAATTACTGCATACCAAGTTCCGGAGTGAGTGTGAATATTTTCCACAATCGTTATTGTATCCGGAACTGCAGCTGTCAAAGGAGGAGTATTCTGGTTTAACTCCCTATAATCAACTGTCATGCGCCAGGAGCCATCACTCTTTTTAACTGACCAGACAGGATTATTCCATGCGGTAGTATTAGGGCGCATTACCCAAGTTTCTACCAATTCTTTAATGGTCTCTCCTATCTCTCTGTGACCTCCTGGTATTTGATATTGTTTCATAGCTACCATTTTTGTAGCTGGAGGCACATGTACAGGGGGCATTTTGATTTTGCCCACCACCACTGGTCGCATTTCCTTATGACAAGACTTAATCCCAAAGGAGAATTTTCCTTCTGTTAGATTAAGAGTCATCCCTTTTAGGACATCAATTCCCAAAATGTATTCTGGTATAGGAACTACCAGTACCGTATACTTTTTGATAGGTAATTTACCTATCTTCAAAGCTACCTGTGTCTGGACCCCGGTGATCACTTGACCACCTAGTCCAGCAATTTTTACTCGAGGTCCTTTTATTTTTCTGGGTTTCCATGAATTAAAGTAGCCTCCGCCCCCGTGTCAATCAAAGCTGGGACTCTTGAACATTTCCCCCTTTCCAATGTATGCTAAGATTGACGTAGGGATGTTCGTCCCTTTTTATCAATAGGGGGGCTTGGCTGGCTACCTATGGTAAATCCCTTCCTTCTGAACTTTCATTTACATAGACTTCAGTCTGTGTATTAGCCCTTCCTTCCATGACCTTTGTAGCCACGGCTGCAGCCAGTTCTTCCCATGGATAAACTGACTGAAAATCTTCCCAAGACACTTTCTTTGGGGGGTTTTCCCCTTTTCCCTCTGATTTCTTTACCTTGGGGGTTTTTGAACCTCCTTCCACATTTATAGTGGTCACTTTCTTTGCGGATAGAACTTTCTGTTTGTACAACTTCCATAATTCTCCTGTCTCCTTTCCATCAATCCTTTCCTTATTGATCCCGGCTTTAAGCAAAGCCTGGAACATGTCTTTGCGAGACACCTGTGGGGCCTCCCCTACAGATTTCTCTTTACAATCAGGATAGTGTGGCTTACTGTTACCAACATGGCCTCCAGGGGACGATTTATCCCACTGTCCCATATCCTGTAACTCCCTTATCCTCCCTAGAACTACACCGATTGATTCTCCAGTCAGCGCTACAGTTAAGGTTAAAATAACTGTTTTGTATACTGGAGGAGCATGTTTAACCAGCCTATTTCTTATGCTGGCTGTCAATGGGTACTGGAGATAATCATCATCCATTCCCAAAAGAGGAAGAGCATTCCTCATTGCTTCTTCCTTTAGCCTTTCCATACCATCTTTTAAGGTATACCAAGGTTTATCATTGATAGGAAAGTTTGCTTCTGATGGGTATTTGTCCAGAAAAGCATGGGCTAAGATCATGATTAAGTTTTGAGTACCATGCTCATTATGATCAACAAAATAATTTTTTATTGATCTCTGAATTACTGGGTCCCGAGACATGGTGACAAATTTTGCCACGTCTCCGGCGTCAAAGTGCACTCCACCTCCTCCGAGATCGTGCACCCTGACCAACCAGGGAATTTCTCCTTCTCCTGGTTTTTGTCTAAACTGTGTTAAAATGCTATCAACATCTCCCTGAGAGTAATCTTCAATGGTTACTCGATTTTTTACATGAATTGTTCTCTCATTTGTGATGGCATTACCATCTTCGTTATATTGCAGATTTCCCTGACCATCCCGGACATGTTCCCGGATGATCGCATTCTCTGTCCTCTCTAGGCGCCTCCTTACTGGATTAGCCTGAATCTTCCCTTTATGGTAATTCTCCTCATCAGATGATGAAGATGAATCCCACACATCCCAATCCCAAGTATCGGGATCCCAGTTTATAGAAGCTGAGGCGATACTTTTATGTACTTTGGTTTTATTTATTTTCCTCTTCTTTTCATGTACTTATTTTGAGCAATTTTATGGCAGCTTTTTCTGCCACATTCTGATATTGTTCCAATTTATCCTTCAACAGTCTGGTATTACATTCCAGAACTGTTTTCTGGCCACCTAATTCTATCATCTTTTGTTCCATCTGGGAACCTTTCTTCTGCATCTTTAGATTACGCTCATGCATTACACTATATGCACTTGCCAAAATCCAGATGTGCCGTCCTAAAGACACTACATCACCTGCTTTCACAGGAACACTACCGAATACATTCACAACATCAGTAGCTTCACTACCCTTAAGCTTATCCTGCCATTGTTCTGCCAATCCACAAGACACTACATCACCTGCTTTCATAGGGGCACTACTGAGTACATTCACAACATCAGTAGCTTCACTACCCTTAAGCTTGTCCTGCCATTGTTCTGTCAATCCACAAGACACTACATAACCTGCTTTCACAGGGGCACTACTGAGTACATTCACAACATCAGTAGCTTCACTACCCTTAAGCTTGTCCTGCCATTGTTCTGCCAATCCACAAGACACTACATCACCTGCTTTCACAGGGGCACTACTGAGTACATTCACAACATCAGTAGCTTCACAACCCTTGGGCTTATTCTGCCAATCTACAATTGACCAATTCATGTGCTATAAGATTGTAGGGAGCCTCAGTCCAGGCGGGGATCTCCACAACAACCTCCTTATTATTATCCTAACGTTTTCTGAATATTTTGACACTATGCAAAAAGATTGAAAAAAATATATCTGTAAATTTGCCAAATATGTTTTTAATTTCTAAATTACAAAAATTGGTTTTATTGCTTCTTATAGAAGTAATCCTGCCGACTACGCCAATTTATGTCTTGCTAAATTCTCCTAAAAAAGGGGCTGAAAGCCCATACTTATGAAGCACTCACTGATTTCCTAATTAGGCACGAATACTAAGATTCTTTATAGCAAGATACTATTTATTTTAATAGCACATGAATAATCAATGGTACATAGGCATTAGAACTATAGTCATAGAATCTTATATCTTATACAATAACAGAAATATGCATCAACATTACCGTTTGTTGTAGCAATCCTTCTCATTGGAGGGACTCGATTTAATGATAAGGAAACAACATTGCATTTGCATCACAGGAACAGTACATCCACTTGAGCGTCCTGGAAAATGTCCCTAATCATTAAGCGAGTCCGGTGTATTTTTATAGGAAAACTTTGTACGTCGTGTGCACTGAGAGGTGAATTAGTGACCAGCATGTGACAGCTGAGTCATGTTCATGTAACTTGACCACAAACTGCTGTGGGCACCAGCAGCTTCCTGCACATTTCCTGTACATTCTGCCAGTTGACCTCAGTTTTCCTGGAGATATTGCATTGAGCCGTAAATTTTACAGGCCAGCTTCCTTGCACCTGTTGTCAAATAACCACGAATTTCCTGACTGTGGAACTGTAAACGTTACTTCCTCATTATCGTGGTTATGCTTAAGATCTGTTGAACCCCTTCACGACCGGCCGATTTTTCGCTTTCCGTTTTTTTTTTTCCGCCATTCTTTTTCTAAGACGTAACTTTTTTATTTTTCAGTCAATATGGTCATGTGAGGGCTCATTTTTTGCGGAACAAGCTGTACTTTTAAATGAAACCCTCAGTTTTACCATATAGTGTACTGGAAAACGGCAAATAAATTCCAAATGCAGAAAAATTTAAAAAAAGTGCAATAGCTCTATGGTTTTTGAGATATTTTATTCACTGTGTTCACTATATGGTAAAACTGATGTGTGGGTGTGATGCCTCAGGTCAGTGCGAGTTCGTAGACACCAAACATGTATAAGCTTACTTTTAAATAAGGGGTTAAAAAAAAATCGGAAGTTTGTCCGAAAAAAGTGGCGCATGTTTTACGCCATATTCCGTGACCCGTAGCGTTCTCATTTTTTGGGATCTATGGCTCAGTGACGGC
Organism: Anomaloglossus baeobatrachus; assembly: GCF_048569485.1. Classification (NCBI taxonomy): domain Eukaryota; kingdom Metazoa; phylum Chordata; class Amphibia; order Anura; family Aromobatidae; genus Anomaloglossus; species Anomaloglossus baeobatrachus. Next base: position 510,395,630 of record NC_134353.1, read on the forward strand.
TTATATTTTGCGTCTCGAGCTGACGTTTTTAACGGTACCATTTTTGCGCAGATGCTACGTTTTGATCGCCTCTTATTGCATTTTGCGCAAAAGTTGTGGCGACAAAAAAACGTTGTTTTGGCATTTGGAATTTTTTTGCCACAACGCCGTATACTGATCAGATTAATTGATTTTATATTTTGATAGATCGGGCGTTTCTGAACGCGGCGATACCAAATGTGTGTATATTTTTTATTTTTTTAACCCTTTAATTTTCAATGGGGCGAATGGGGGGTGATTTGAACTTTTAGGTTTTTTTGTTTTTTTTTAAAACTTTTTTTTTTTATTTTACTAGTCCCCCTAGGGGGCTATTGCAATCAGCAATCCGATCGCTCTGCAGTATCTGCTGATCACAGCTACAAGGCTGTAAAAAGCAGATACGCTCTCTTTCTCTTTTGCTGTGCCGCTGGCACAGCGAAAGTGAAAGCAAGTCATGTGTAGTACAGGAGTCATCACATGACCCTGTGCTACCATGACAACTATCAGGAGTCACGTGATCGCGTCACGTGACTTCCGGTATCGGGCGGTAAGTAAAATTTTACCGCGATCGCACTTATAATGGCGCTGTCACATATTGACAGCGCCATATAAGGGGTTAAACGGCACGAGCAGATAACGATTCTGCTCGTGCCTAGTAGGCACACATCTCAGCTGTGAAAATCAGCTGAGATGTGTGCCGATCGCAGCATGATGCTGCCGGAAGACCGCGGGCAGTAAGGTTATGACCGCAGGGTCGTAATTTTACGGCCCGCGGTCGTGAAGGGGTTAACACGTATTCTTTGGTCATAGTGAAATAAGTTTAACCAGAGGACATCTCTCTCTGATACTGAATTATTTATTGGATCAAATAATATCTGGGATCACTATCTTTTGATTATGATCCCTATCTAATCACACTCTTTCTTTCAGTCATATCAAATTGGCATCACACACCCGTTGTAATGGAATCAGAGATTCCTGCAGTCGGTGTACCTGCCATTTCCACTAGGAGAGTAAGTAGACCCTCAAGTATACCAGTTTTACGCAGGTCAACACGTATTAACTTTGGCTGTCCACCACTTAGAAACAGAGAATAAAATGTAGAAAGTGGAATATGTAAATATTTGAATAGGTAGATAGTATTAATGTATAAAAGGTGTGAAGGAAGCTGGCATAATACTGTATAGGGGCCAGGAAGGTGACTCCAGGGCCAAGAGGCTACAGTGATTATGACTGATATGGAACCTCACCACACTTAGAACTGTTAAACTAAAGCACGCGTAACTGTTGATATATTGTTTTGTTTGTTGATGCACTTTAAGCGAAGACTGAGCCACAAGACTGGGTGTGGCAAAAGTTTCTTTAACAGCTTACAGCCAATGGACTAATGCTGTATGAGCTGGTGACCTATCTTATTCAATTTCTGTAGTTTTTATTTTTAAGACTCTGTGTTAAAAAAAAAATAAAGTAAATAAAAACCAACATGTTACGGTTAAATTATAAGAAAATGTTTAGCTTGACCCAAACCTTTTTGCCACACTCGGGGATGAGTGTGATTAACTAAGGGGGTATGTGGCGCTCCTGTGGTTAGGCACTACAGGGGAATACAGCACCTTAACAGCAAGGTGCAGTGCTCTTTGGTTACAGGTGAAAGAGAGAAGAAATGCAGAGTCTTATATTAGATTGAGTAACATTGACTCAGCAGCCCCTACCTTCATATTCCTGGGACTGTTTATATAGTAGGTCCATAAGGGGGTGGAGCCTAGCTGAGCGTAAGACGCAACGTGATTGACAGGATGACTGAGTGACAGTTAGTCAGTTAACAGTCAGTCAGTAAGGAGTGACAAGAAGAGACAAGAGTAAATTGATGACTGAAAGAAGGGCTAGAAATAACATAGGGCCGACGTCCTGAGCGAGGGTACCCCAAAAGAAAAGACACAGGAAAAGGGGTAACCCAGACGGAAAGGGGACACTTTAGGTCTGGCGAGAGCCGGTTGAAGAGTTCAGATCGACACCGGTATAGTGGAACTGAGGAGGTTTGTCAGGTTTATCCCCAAACCATTGACTGTTAACCTGGGATCCTAAATTAGAGGAGTCCCGGTACCTATCAAGAGTCTGACTACTAACCCCAAGCCGAGTTCACGACGCTGTTGCGGGATAGATAAAGAAATCGTGCAGCATCAGACCCCTGGGAAAACCAGTGACGAGACTAACGAGTGGGTTAAAGAGGGAGTCACAGAGCCCTCAGAGCAGGGACCGAGAAAGAGACATAGAAAGGTTACCTCACAGAGAGACTCTGTCATTAAATCTCCTCCGAAATTTGTGACCATTGGCCTTCTGGTAACCGAACTGTTTCTGCTGTGTACTGTGCAAAACAAACCAGATGCCAGTAAAAAGGACTTGTTTAAGCTGATGTGGACTCGGTGTGTAGTCTCTCCGCCATTCGACAGGACCCTGCAACGTCAGAGAAGAAGGCAGCCATCACCGCTCGGTCGCTTCCCTCCTGGTCAGCGACCTGCCGCCCTGAGGTAAAATAGCTCCACCTGTGGGGAGCTGAGAGATCTTAAGCTGCCGTCACCATTGCCTCAGAGGTCGGCTGCGGGCAGCGCTGGTGTATCCTGCTTACCAGACACCACAGGTGGCGTCACATATATCCCCAAAATCATCCCTGTACCCCATTCCACAGCCACAGTGTGAGCGCCCAGGGCACGAAGCCGGGACCGACCACCTGTGATAACCCCATCGAGAGTAAAGTATCCGCAGTCCTGGCACCAGAGTACCCCCCTATCGAAAACCCTGATGGTCAACTCATAGCCATAGCCTTCCCTTAGTATATACTGTGACCTTATCGGATTGGTTGTACAAGGTTGCTTCTCTTATTGGATGAATTTCAAGCTATATTCAAATATCCAGAGACAAGGGTGAGACAGGTAAATTACATCACATCTAGCAATTCACTTAGGGTACCGTCACACTTTAGCGACGCTCCAGCGATCCCACCATCGATCTGACCTGGTCAGGATCGCTGGTGCGTCGCTACATGGTCGCTGGTGAGCTGTCAATCAGGCAGATCTCACCAGCGACTAGTGACCAGCCCCCAGCGACGCGTGGAAGCGATGCTGTGCTTGGTAAGGTAAATATCGGGTAACCAAGCGCTTGGTTACCCGATATTTACCTTGGTTACCAGCACACACCGCTTAGCGCTGGCTCCCTGCACTCGTAGCCAGAGTACACATCGGGTTAATAAGCAAATCGCTTTGCTTATTTACCCGATGTGTACTCCGGCTATGTGTGCAGGGAGTCGGCACCGGCAGCCTGAGAGCGGCGGACGATAGTAACCAAGGAAAATATCGGGTAACCAAGCAACGCACTTTGCTTGGTTACCCGATATTTACCTTGGTTACAGCTTACTGCAGGCTGCCAGAAGCCGGCTCCCTGCACATTCAGATTGTTGCTCTCTTGCTGTCAAACACAGCGATGTGTGCTTCACAGCGGGAGAGCAACGTCCAAAAAATGAACCAGAGCAGTGTGTAATGAGCAGCGATTTCACAGCAGGGGCCAGAACGCTGCTCAGTGTCACACACAGCGAGATCGCTAATGAGGTCACTGGTGCGTCACAAAAACCGTGACTCAGCAGCGATCTCGCTATGTGAGAAGTACCCTTTAAGGTACCGTCACACTAAGCGATGCTTCAGCGATCCCACCAGCAACCTGACCTGGCAGGGATCGCTGGAGCATCGCTACATGGGTTGCTGGTAAGCTGTCAAACAGGCAGATCTCACCAGCAACCAGTGACCAGCCCCCAGCCAGCAGTGACGCGTGGAAGCGATGCTGCGCTTGGTAACTAAGGTAAATATCAGGTAACCAACCCGATATTTACCTTGGTTACCAGTGCACACCGCTTAGCGCTGGCTCCCTGCACTCCTAGCCACAGTACACATCGGGTTAATTACCCGATGTGTAGTCTGGCTATGTGTGCAGGGAGCCGGCACTGACAGCGTGAGAGCGGCGGACGCTGGTAACGAAGGTAAATATCGGGTAACCAAGGAAAGGGCTTCTTGGTTACCCGATATTTACATTGGTTACCAGCGTCCACAGAAGCCGGCTCCCTGCTCACTGCATTCAGTTGTTGATCTCTTGCTGTCACACACAGCGATGTGTGCTTCACAGCAGGAGAGCAACAACTAAAAAATGGTCCAGGACATTCAGAAACAACCAGCGACCTTACAGCAGGGGCCAGGTTGTTGCTGGATGTCACACACAGCAACATCGCTAGCAACATCGCTGTTGCGTCACAAAAGTTGTGCCTCAGCAGCGATGTTGCTAGCGACGTTGCTTAGTGAGACATGGCCTTTTAGTAATACAATGGGAAGTTCGCATAATTGAGTTATCTGGGTGTCTGGCCTTCAGTGGCCAAAACAATTACATGAGTCAACAAGAGTCTTGTATAAACAATGAGGGCTTATCCCCCGTCTATAAACAAACTGTCTTCATGTCTGGCTGAATGTTAAGAAAGTTAACCCATGCTAAGCATTGACAGAGTCCAGGTAGTCACAACACCTACACAAATATGGCCTTCATCGAAGTCATAAAAAGAAAACCTCTCCTGCATCCTCACCATAAAAGACAGAGTCAGAAGTCTGAAATCGAACATCTAAACAAGCCTGATGCATTTTGGAAACAAGTTCTGCGGACTGATGAGGTTAAAATAGAACTCTTTGGCCACAATGATCAAAGGCATGTATGGAGAAAAAGGGCACAGAATTTCAGGAAAAGTGCATATTGCCAACCATTAAGCATGGGGGTGGATCAATCATGCTTTGGGATTGTGTTGCAGCCAATGGCACGGGGAACATTTCACAGGTAAAGGGACAAATGGATTTAATGAAATTTCCACAAATTCTTGATGCAAACATAACACCACCTATAAAAAAAAATGCTGAAATTGAAAAGAGGATGGTATCTACAAATGGATAATGATCCTAGACACGTCAAAATCTACAATAGACTACCTCAAAAGGTGCAAGATGAAGGTTTTACAATGGCTCTCCCAGTCCACTGGTCTGAACATCATTGAAAATTTGTGGCTAGATCTTAAAAGAGCAGTGCATGCAAGACGACCCAGGATTCTCACAGAACTGGAAGACTTTTCCATGGAAGAATGTAGGAAAATCCCTCAAACAAGAATTAAAAGACTCTTGGCTTGCTACAAAAAGTGTTTACAAGCTGTGATATGTGCCACAGGGTTTCTACTAGGTACTAACCATGCAGGGTGCCAAAACGTTTGCATTGGTCCATTTTCCTTAGGCTAGGTTCACATTTCCGTTGTTTTGCATCAGTCACATGCGTTGCTTGACGCATGTGACTGATGCGTTGTACGACGGATGACAAAGAACATAAATCGTTGTCGGACTCCGTTGTGTGTGGGGGGCGGAGCCGAGCGGGGCCGTGGCGCTGAGGACGTCAGTGCCGCAGGGACTGCAGGGCTCGGGACAAGTGTGTGTTTGAGTGTGTGTGTGTGTGTGTGAGTGTGTACACATGCGGAGTGCGGGAGGGGGCAGAGCCGAGTGGGGAAGTGTCGGCCTCCTTGCACACATATCTAGGGTAAATATCGGGTAACTAAAGCAAAGCACTTTTTGCTTGGTTACCCGATATTTATCTTGGATACCAGCGTACACCGCTTAGCGCTGGCTCCCTGAACACGTAACCACTGTAAATATCGGGTAACTAACCAAAGCGCATTGCTTGGTTACCCGATGTGTATCCTGGTTACGTGTGCAGGGAGCCAGAGAGAGCATGCACAGCAAAATCCTACGGATTGCGCTGCTCAAAAAAGTTACAGGCTGCGTTGTTTCCGCCCAGCAGTCAGTTAAAAAACGTCTGACCGCGACACAGCGGATGCAACGCTGCATCATCAGTCGCAATCCGTCACTAATAGAAGTCTATGGGGAAAAACTGGATTCCTGCAAAATATTTTGCAGGATACCATAATTTCCTCAAGGCGACGGATTGTGACTGATGCAAAACAACGGAAGTGTGAACCTAGCCTTATTTGTTAATGTAAAAATGTAAAGGATGAAAAAAAAAATGTTTTTCTTTGCCTAAAATACAAAGGAAATGTTTGGGGAGGAAGGGCTGCAGGCATTGGAGGCTCTGGAGAGGAGTGGCTGTGGGGAGGAGCAGCTGTGCGGAGGAGGAGAGACAAAGGGGAGTATGGGCTGTGGGGAGTAGGGGCTGTAGAAAGGAGTGACTGTGGGCAGTAGGGGCTATGAGGATGATTGACTATGCGGAGGAGCTGCTGTGAAGAGGAGGGTCACTGGGGAGGGGAGGCTGTGTGGAGGATTGGCTTTGAGGAAGAGAGGCTGTGAGGAGGAGGGGCCATGGGGAGGAAAGGCTGTAGAGAGGAGGGGCTGTTAGGAAGGAGTGGCTGTGAAGAAAGGCTGTAGAAAGGAGTGGTTGTGGCGAGGAGAGGCTGTAGAGAGGAGTCTGTGGGGAGGAGTAGCTGTGAGGGGGAGAGGTTGTAGGGAAGAGCAGCTGTGCGGAAGAGAGCTGGAGAGAGGATTGGCTGTGAGGAATAGGGACTGTAAGGAAGAAAGGCTGTAGGAGTATTGGCTGTGGGGAAGAGAGGCGAGGCTGTGGTGAGGAGGGGCTGTATGGGAGTGGGGCTGTGGTGAGGAGAGGCTGTAGAGAGGATTGGCTGTGGGGAAGAGAGGCGAGGCTGTGGTGAGGAGGGGCTGTATGGGAGTGGGGCTGTGGTGAGGAGAGGCTGTAGAGAGGATTGGCTGTGAGGAGTAGGGACTGTAAGGAAGAAAGGCTGTAGGAGGATTGGCTGTGGGGAAGAGAGGCGAGGCTGTGGTGAGGAGGGGCTGTATGGGAGTGGGGCTGTGGTGAGGAGAGGCTGTAGTGAGGATTGGCTGTGGGGAAGAGAGGCGAGGCTGTGGTGAGGAGGGGCTGTATGGGAGTGGGGCTGTGGTGAGGAGAGGCTGTAGGAGGATTGGCTGTGGGGAAGAGAGGCGAGGCTGTGGTGAGGAGGGACTGTATGGGAGTGGGGCTGTGGTGAGGAGAGGCTGTAGGAGGATTGGCTGTGGGGAAGAGAGGCGAGGCTGTGGTGAGGAGGGGCTGTATGGGAGTGGGGCTGTGGTGAGGAGAGGCTGTAGTGAGGATTGGCTGTGGGGAAGAGAGGCGAGGCTGTGGTGAGGAGGGGCTGTATGGGAGTGGGGCTGTGGTGAGGAGAGGCTGTAGGAGGATTGGCTGTGGGGAAGAGAGGCGAGGCTGTGGTGAGGAGGGACTGTATGGGAGTGGGGCTGTGGTGAGGAGAGGCTGTAGGAGGATTGGCTGTGGGGAAGAGAGGCGAGGCTGTGGTGAGGAGGGGCTGTATGGGAGTGGGGCTGTGGTGAGGAGAGGCTGTAGTGAGGATTGGCTGTGGGGAAGAGAGGCGAGGCTGTGGTGAGGAGGGGCTGTATGGGAGTGGGGCTGTGGTGAGGAGAGGCTTGGCTGTGAGGAGTAGGGACTGTAGGAAAGAAAGGCTGTGGAGAAGAGAGGCTGTGCGGAGGAGGAACTGTAGGGACGAGCTGCGGCACGGAAGGAATGGGATGAACGTTCGTTGGGAGGAGCTCACAGGGGCCTCCTCCATTCTTCACCGTTCTGTCACGCACGGACCTGTGCGGTGGGCGTGGCTACAGTGTAACCGGAAAAAGCGCTTCTCACAACATCCGGGTCACGTGGTGACGCTGCCCACAGCTCTTTGTGAGTATACTGTACATGGCTGCGGTGATGGGGGCTCCCGTGCAGGGTGACCGCTCCGGGGGTCTCTGGCTATGGAGTCTCCTTTATTGCTGTAGTCCCTCACACCATAATGGCACACACAGGTGGCAGTGCTGGGGCCACAACCCTGCTTTCTAGCGTGTGCTGGGCTCTGCTTCTTCTGCCCCCTCCGCTGTCTGCTGTGTCCCTCGTTACAACATACGGCTTATTTAGCAGTGTTACATAGAGAACAATGAGAGCCACAAGCACAAAGGATATATATATATATATATATATATATATATATAAATAACGTTTTCTACCGTGATGTTATCTATAGCTTTTGCTGCAAAATCTGATAGCTGGGGGAAAAAACATCATAAACATGGCAAAACATGGTTTTTATGCAGCATTTTTTTGCCAAGAGAAACTATTGATGGTATGCACATTACATGAGATAATCAAGGTCCTCAGATGCATCAGTAATGGCACTGATCATGGCAGAGCGCCCATCTTTTATGGAATTTTCGACGTAACTTTATAACCTCATATCAGTTGTCATTTTTACTACAGGGGCCTAAAGGCTGCTTTACATGTTACGATTCTGCATACGATATCGTATGCGATCGTAACCGCCCTCATCGTATGTGCGGCACGTTCAATTTTGTTGAATGTGCCGCACAAACAATTAACCCCCATTACACGTACTTACCCGTCCATACGGCCTCGATGTGGGCGGCAAAGATCCACTTCCTGGAGGGGGAGGGACGTTCGGCGTCACATAGACTTCACGCGGCAGCCGGCCAATAGAAGCGGAGGGGCTGAGCGGGACGTAAACATCCTGCCCACCTCCTTCCTTCCGCATTACGGTCCGGGAGACGCAGGACGCAGGTAAGATCTGTTCATCGTTCCCGGGGCGTCACACACTGCGATGTGTGCTACCCCGGGTACGATGAACAATCTGATGTTCAATTCATGAGGTATGAACGACGTGCGTGCGATGAACGTTTTACCGTTCAATCGCACGTAGCTGTTACATGCTACAATGTAACTTACGGTGCCGGATGTGCGTCACTTACGACGTGACCCCGCCGACATATTGTAAGATACATTGCAGTGTGTAAAGCGGGCTTTACACTGACGCAAAGCCTAAGCATTATTAAACTGTTCACCATTGGCAATTCACATCACAATAGACTCAAACTGCACTTCTTACCAAGTAGCACATAATTGTTATGGCATCCCTTAGACACCATAAGAAATAGATTACATGGTTTTTTTTTTTTAGGTGTGCTATGCAATCCTGGGGTCCAAGCAATGATCTTCTAACTAAAATGTCATAATAGGGTCAGATGTGGGAAATTATACTGTGGGGGCGTCATCATACTGTGTGGGGGACTGTGGGAGACATTATACTGAAGGGGAGCTGTGGGGGCCATCATACTTTATAGGAGTCTGTGGGTGACCTTATACTCTGGGTGCATCATAATCAGGGCCGGCCTTAGCCTGAATGGTGCCCTATGCAAAACTGCCCTTTGGTGCCCCCGAATAGATATGATAGACAGACAAGAGAGAGACAGATATTGCACACTATACAGGACACACACATGTTATACATAACACATACAAACAGCACATAATACATTACAGATGACACACAGCATGTTATACTCACATAGTCACTTCCTGGGCTCCAGGATGTAAGTGGGGCTTTAGTAGCATCTCCGGCAGTGATGCTGCCCCTCCCCCCTCTCTCTGGTAGAGACAGAGGAGAGAGGACAGAGACGAGAGCAGGTAAGGATGCCCCCTGCTGGAGCTAGTGCAGGGAGCAGACACTATGCAAAGCCGAGAGGAGGGGAAGGGCGCTCACAGTTGGAGCCTGTGCAGGGAGCAGACACTATGCAGAGCCGAGAGGAGGGGGGGCGCCCCCTGCTGGAGCCTGTGCAGGGAGCAGACAGTAGCAGAGCTGAGAGGAGGGGGGTGCCCCCTGCTGGAGCCTGTGCAGGGAGCAGACACTGCAGATCCGAGAGGAGGGGGGTGCCCCCTGCTGGAGCCTATGCAGGGAGCAGACAGTAGCAGAGAGGAGGGGGTGCGCCCCCTGCTGGAGCCTGTACAGGGAGCAGACACTATGCAGAGCCGAGAGGAGGGGTGCGCCCCCTGCTGGAGCCTGTGCAGGGAGCAGACAGTAGCAGAGGTGAGGGGGGGGCGCTCCTTGCTGTACACTGTGCAGCGTGGGAGGAGACCGGACACAGGGCACAGAGAAGGGGGGGCGCTCCCTGCTGGAGCCTGTGCACCGGAGCAGCAAAATGAAAGTAAACAGCTGCTCCCTAGGCGCCCCCCTCTGCTGCCGGCACCCTGAGCAACCGCACCGCTCGCACATAGGTAAAGCCGGCTATGATCATAATATATGGTGGGCTTTGAAGAACATCATACTGTATGGTAGATTGTGGGGGGGGCATCATTCTGTATAGGGGACTGTGGAGACCATCATACTGAATTGGAGACTGTGTGGGGGGGGTTCATACTGTGTAGAAGGTGCTGTGAGGGACACCATAGTGTGTGGGGGCCACCATACTGTATATGGATCAGTGGTGGACATTATACTGTATATAGGGGCTGTGGTGGACAACTGAAATTGTTATATGCCATACTTCTGGTCTAAAACGGTTTATGAATGAATCCAAAAGTGGCAAGCCTTAGCACCAGTGGTGGACGTGTTGCCTGTGCAGCCAGTTCATTTGCACAAGGGCCAAGACGGTGAGGGGGCTAGGCTGCGCAGGCGCACTATACTACTTTGATCTGCCCTGCTGCGGGCCCTGCTATACTGCCTGTGTCGTGGCACTGACCTCAGAGGTTCACCTGAGTTCATTCTCATCACATGGCTCTGTCAGCAGGCAGTCATGCTATCTATTCTTTCTATTTTTTTTATCTGTCCCTCAATTTATGTATTCTAGCTATCTATCCTATCATATTTTATTTCTCCTTTAAAAATGCACTGTCCAAAACTCAGCCTAAATGCAGTGAAAACGCATGGGTTTTTACCGCATTTTTTTGTCAAACGCAGTGTTTACCTTTGCAAGAGTCTGCCAGAGGGTGCATTTTTGTTGTCAAACCAGAACACAGCGTGCGGACATAGCCTTAGGGGCACTTTGCACACTACGACATCGCAAGCCGATGCTTACGATGCCGAGCGCGATAGTCCCCGCCCCCGTCGCAGCTGCGATATCATGGTGATAGCTGCCGTAGCGAACATTATCGCTACGGCTGCTTCACATGCACTCACCTGCCCTGCGACGTCGCTCTGGCCAGTGAACCGCCTCCTTATTAAGGGGGCGGGTCGTGCGGCGTCATAGCGACGTCACACGGCAGGCGGCCAATAGAAGCGGAGGGGCGGAGCTGAGCGGGACGTAAACATCCTGCCCACCTCCGTCCTTCCGCATAGCCGGCGTGAGCCGCAGGGCACAGGTAAAGTGATATTCCTCGCTCCTGTGGCTTCACACACAGCGATGTGTGCTGCCGCAGGAACGAGGAACAACATCGTAACATCGGTCCTTCCGAAATTATGGAAATGACTGACGCTACACCGATGATACGATTACGACGATTTTGCGCTCCTTAATCGTATCAAAAAGGATTTACACACTACGATATCGACTGCGACGCCGGATGTGCGTCACTTATGATTTGACCCCACCGACATCGCAGCTGTGATGTCGTAGTGTGCAAAGTGCCTCTAAAGGCCCTGTCACAAACAGAGATAAATCTGCGGCAGATCTGTTTTTGCAGTGAAATTGTGGACAATCAGTGCCAGGTTTGTGGCTGTGTACAAAAGGAACAATATGTCCATGATTTCACTGCAAGCACAGATCTGCCAAAAATGTATCTCTGTGTGTGACGGGGCCTTTAGGGTCCCTCCAAATCATTGGAGGCTGTCTGAACTCTGAACAGAAGCAGAGCGCATGTGAAAGGGATGGTAGGCTCATCGTCAGCAGATTCAGACAGGACAAGAAAAGAGGGTTCAGGGTACAGTCCTCTCCATTCTGTGTTCTATATCTTCCTCCCTCTATAACTGCTTATAGCTCCCTTGTTATGAAGGCACTTGCTGCTTCCAGAGATTGTATGAGATCAGCATTAGTAAGTATATGTATTAGGCTAGGTTCATACTACTGTATTTTCAGTCCAAGTGTGATCCAACAATAGATAAAGTTGAATTCAGACCAATGTTAGTCTATGGGGACTTGCATATGTACGATTCAGACAAAGGGGGAAAAAAAAAATATTGCATGTCTCAATTTGATCCGGATCGCACTTGACAATTCAAGTCAGTGAGTGCATGCAAAACATCAGAGAGTTTGATCAGTGTCATTTGCATAAATGACTTGCATCTCTCGGTGCATGAGCCCTGTGTGTGTGTGTGTGTGTGTGTGTGTGTATATAGTTGTATAAGTGTGTGTGTGTATATATATATATATATATATATATATATATATATATATATATATATATATATATATATATACCATCAATGCAGAAGAACCATACAACCCCTTTAAATAAGGGAGCTGCGCTCCTCCCTCTGTTCAGTGGTCCTGTCCAAATCCTCTGCAAAACGGGATTTTGACGTATGCGCTGACAAGGCCTCTGACTATAATGATGCAGACAGTCACCATGTGCTCTGTCGTGCACCATTTTCGTGAGTATACGCCTATTAGAGTTGGACACCCAGACACAGTAGACCGCTTCCAGAAAGTGTCTACCCCCGAAAATGGTGCACGACAGAGCACATGGCGACTGTCTGCATCATTATAGTCAGTGGCCCTGTCCAGGGCCGGCGCCAGCACCCGGCAAACCCGGTCAAATGCCGGGGCCCTGAGCTGCCGGGGGGCCCACTCGCGGTGGCAGGAGTGGCGCACCGCTACTCAGGGTGCCCCGGTGGCTGCGCTGTCACCGCCCCCCGCCGAGGATCGAGCTTTCAATTGCATCGGCATCGCAGGTGCCGATACAATTGAGAGCAATGATGAGAGAGTGAGCGGCGCTCTCTCTCTTATCATTCTCCCCGCTGTGACTGTCAGCGTTCTTCTGACAGCTCTGCAGCGAGCGCGGTGACGTCATCACTGCGCGCCTGCTGAGAGGTCAGCGAGCGACAGCAATGGACGATGCGCCGAGGAGACCGGATCAGCGGGGGAACGAGGAGACGTGAGCCGCCCCTCTACTGACACTGGGCTCCCCTGACTCACAGGCCGGCCACTACACAGCAGCACTAGTACACATAGGGGCCCGGCAGCCGCTCTGAAGAGCCCGGCTGCCGGGCCCCTATGTGTAGTGCCGCTGTGTAGTGGCCGGCCTGTGAGTCAGGGGAGCCCAGTGTCAGTAGAGGGGCCCCTGACCTGGAGAGGCCACCAGCCGTGTCTGAGCTGCAGGAGTGCTCCTGACCTGCACAGCAGACGGAATCTCCATCCTGCAGGACCTGCGATGATGTCACGCCCATGTGACTGTGTGGGAGGAGACACAGGATGCCGGGCAGAAAGCAAGATACTGAATCCTGAAGGAGATAATGGACACATGATGACTGGTAATAAGAAAAGAGGGGACATGAGGGTGAGGGGGGCTGCAGGGTGAGTGGCATATGAGGGCTGCAGACTGACAGAAGGATGTGAAGGGGTGCACAGTGTTTGAGAGGGGTAAGTTGGGGTACAGGCAGGGTGAGATATGTGGGCAGGGTGTGTGTGATATGGGGGTGTAGTGTGTGTGATATGGGGGGGTGCAGGCTGTATGGGGAGCAGGGTATGTGACATATGGGGGTGTAGTGTGTGAGATCTGGGGGGGTGCAGGCTGTATGGGGAGCAGTGTGTGGGGGAAATGGGGGGTGCAGGCTGTATGGGGAGCAGTGTGTGTGTGTGATATGGGGGGTGCAGGGTGTGAGAGATATGGGGGTGTAGTGTGTGTGATATGGGGGTGTAGTGTGTGTGATATGGGGGTGCAGACTGTATGGGAAGCAGGGTGTGTGTGATATGGGGGTGCAGGGTGTGTGACATTTGGGGGCAGGGGCGTAACTACCGCAGTCGCAGGGGTCGGAAGGAGAAGAGAGGTACTTGTTTTTTTATTTTGCTGGCTGCATGACACATGGAGGCCTGGGGGTGCTGGCTGCATGATACATGGAGGTCTATGGGACTGCATAATAAACATGAAGGACACCTTATACATGGACTAGGGGTGCATTATACATGGAGGAGTATGGGGCTGCATAATACAAAATGATGATTTATGGCGCTACATTATAATACATATAGCACTATGGGGGCTACATTATAATAAATGGAGAAATATGGAAGCTACCTTACACATGGTCACACATGGGTGTGCGTTATAAAACATGGAGGACTGTGGTGCAGTATAATATATGGAGTACTATGGGGTGAATTATAATACATGGAGAACTATGGGGGTGCATTATAATATATGACGGGTTATGTGGGACCCTTTATATTATATGGAAGGCTATGTGGGGGCCATTATAGTATTTGGAGATCTATATACAAGGAGGACAAAGATACAAGTATGGGATGGGAATGTTTTGTGCTGAGGGAAAAAGGCTCTTTCCCTCAGCACCCAGCTTTCCCATGCTCTGCTATACATCTCTCAGCACCCAGCTTTACTCTGTTATGGGAAAGCTGGGTGCTGAGGGAAAGATGGATATCAGAACATGGGAAAGCTGGGTACTGATAGAGGGATTTCAGATCATGGGAAACCTGGGTGCTGAGGGTAAGAGCCAAGTGTCAGCATCATTATCCTGTACCCCGAGTGTCAGTGTCATTATCCCGCACCCTAAGTGTCGGTGTACGTGGAGGGGGGCCCCGGTCCAAATTTTGCACCAGGGCCCATCAAACTCTAGTTACGCCACTGAGTATTAATCACTGTATTCTACATGAGGGTGCCTACTGCTATCTGGCTCTGCACTGTGCTATATACAGGCTATGCTATATACAAGCTGTATGCTACATGAGAGTGCCTAATGCTATCTGGCTCTGCACTGTGCTGTCTGGGTCTGCACTGTACTATATAGGTCTGTGTACTACATGAGGATACCTAATGCTATCTGGCTCTGCACTGTGTTATATAGGTGCTGTGTACTACATGAGGGTGCCTAATGCTATCTGGCTCTGCACTGTGGTATTTAGGTGCTGTGTACTACATGAGGGTGCCTATTGCTATCTGGGTCTGCATTGTGCTATATGTGTGCTGTATACTACATGAAGGTGCCTAATGCTATCTGGGTCTGCATTGTGCTATATGGGGGCTGCATAGTGCATATGGGGGCTACATAATACTATATGGAGGACAATGGGGGCTTCATAACACAATATGGGGCTGCATACTACTATACCCCCAGAGTTGTATGTCCCCTCCACCCAGGTGCTGTATGTCCCCCCCCACCCCAGAGCTGTATACACCCAGAGCTGCATGTCAACCCCCCACCTCACAGCTGTCCCCCCCACCTCAGTCACTGCCCTCCTCTAGAGCTGTATACCCCTTTCCTCAGTAATATGTATTCCCCCCAGTATTGTTTGTCCCCAGCCTCTCTTGTGATGTATATACAGCAGTGTTAGTGTGCCCTATGTGCGGCCATGTCTGTTAGACAAGCCGGGAAGTGAATGAGGCTGTTGCCGGCTTCCCAATATTAGAAATATATATACAGGATAAATATATAAAAATAATGTGTGTGTGTATGTATGATGTGTATCTATGTATGTCAGTGTATTTGACTGTGTCTAGATTTATGACTATTTATGTGTTTTTGTGAATTTCTCTTTAAATAAGTATGTGTACGTATGCCTGTATGTGTATGTATCTGTGCATGTCTATGTGTGGATGGGGCCCACTGAGACTCTTTCGCCCAGGGCCCACAAAAACCTGGAGCCGGCCCTGGCCCTGTCAGCGCATACATCAGAATCCCGTTTTGCGGGGGATTAGGACAGGACCACTGAACAGAAAAAGGAACGTAGAGTGAAAGCTCCCTTATTTAAAGGGGTTGTATGGTTATTCTGTTTTGATGGTTTATCCTTAATATAGGTCAGCATTACCTGATCGGTGGAGGTGCACAATACCTACAAGCAAGCAAAGTTACAACACTATTACTATAATCTTTGTTCTGTTTTCTCTGTCCTATTCTTCAATCTAGATCGATGAAGGTCTCGTTTTACACTAGAATGCAATATAATTATTTCAGTGGATTGCATCTCCAATAAAAAGTTTTGTTTATTTGTATCTACTGTGCCTAATTGTAAAATGCTGCGGAATATGTTGGCGTTATTTAAATAAAATTATGTACCCTGGAGTGTCAAGTTCGTTATAAAGACTATGTTAAGGATAAGCCAACAATAATAAAAAAAAACAAAACTGACAACCCCTTTAAATGACCTGCCCTATTGTGACAGGTTACGTATTAAGAAAACAAAAAACCATATTCACAGTTCCAGTATGCTTTACCATATATAAGACCTATAAAAGAGCACTGAAACTCATATTCAAACAATAATTTTTATTATTGACAATTATAAAATATTACAAGGGATATCATTGGGGAAGAAGGAAAAATTGGGAAGAGAAGAAGGAGCAGCGTATCAAATTCTGTTATGTTCACCCAGTGATTGTATACAGAATATATATAATAATACAGTACATGGATTGGAAAATAAAATTCATGACATGGGCAACAATACTGTGTATTAAATCAGTTATCAGTATGCATTAATTGCCTACAACATATCAAGAAATGATTAGTACACAGATTTAAATAGTCCCTCATACGATTTGAAACGAGGTGCCGATGTAGCTACAATACCACTATCCTCACTACCAGGAGTACGGTAAGCAAGGTATAAATATAAAGTGCCTAGTGCTCTCTATTAGACCTCAAATGTCTGTAGGACAAAAACAGTTCATCACTGGATCATTCTATTTCCAAAGGTTGGGCTACAGTTAATGGCAACTAACTCATAGGGATAACACAAATTCCAAATACCATGTGACTGTGTAAGGGAATTCCCCTCTACATAAGTTCACCACATAAGTTTGACAAGCAAAGCACTCATGTATCCTGTATTATAGACCGCGCTGGTGCCTGTAGATGGCAGACAACACTAGTATAAAAAGTATAAATAATAATAATAATATATGCAATGCCCCACCAGTACAGTACTTTATGATCCGTACTGATGGTTGGGGATGAGCAGCCTACTACTGAATGTTCCATACTTTAAGGATATATTACCGCATGCCTTAGCCCCTGGTGGGGCATTGCATATATTATTATTATTATTTATACTTTTTATACTAGTGTTGTCTGCCATCTACAGGCACCAGCGCGGTCTATAATACAGGATACATGAGTGCTTTGCTTGTCAAACTTATGTGGTGAACTTATGTAGAGGGGAATTCCCTTACACAGTCACATGGTATTTGGAATTTGTGTTATCCCTATGAGTTAGTTGCCATTAACTGTAGCCCAACCTTTGGAAATAGAATGATCCAGTGATGAACTGTTTTTGTCCTACAGACATTTGAGGTCTAATAGAGAGCACTAGGCACTTTATATTTATACCTTGCTTACCGTACTCCTGGTAGTGAGGATAGTGGTATTGTAGCTACATCGGCACCTCGTTTCAAATCGTATGAGGGACTATTTAAATCTGTGTACTAATCATTTCTTGATATGTTGTAGGCAATTAATGCATACTGATAACTGATTTAATACACAGTATTGTTGCCCATGTCATGAATTTTATTTTCCAATCCATGTACTGTATTATTATATATATTCTGTATACAATCACTGGGTGAACATAACAGAATTTGATACGCTGCTCCTTCTTCTCTTCCCAATTTTTCCTTCTTCCCCAATGATATCCCTTGTAATATTTTATAATTGTCAATAATAAAAATTATTGTTTGAATATGAGGTTACGTATTAAGGTGAATTCTGCATGTATTCCCATTGGCTACTATGCATATAGATCCACACTATATCAGACTGCATGTCTGAGAATTCATCAAGTTAACAATTGCTCCATCTGTAAATATGGATGTATATTATCACATCTGTAAGTTTGGTATTGACAGAACTCTCACTGTCCTCCCCTGCTTTGACCAATGAATTTGAACCCTGAGAACTGCCTTTTACCTACCATCATACTTGGATCTTCTTTTGATTAGTCGGCTTGGTGCGAAATCACGTGTTTAATGCTGGAGTTTACAGGAGTATTGTAATGACAGGCATGGGAGTCTTCGGGAGGCCCCCTGCTGTTATGGCAACTCATCGGTGCCCTGTGATCACGCCGATGGGCATGTGAACTGTCGCCCCCTCCTGCTGCCACATGTTAAATGCCACTGTCAGAGATTTGACAGCGGCATTTAACCAGTTACGAGCTGTGGGCAGAGCGCCAATATACCAGGGGCTGTTAAAAGCACATGATGGCTGATTAAATCACCAATCGTGCAGGGAAAGATGCGGGGTAGGCATGTCAGCCTGCACCAAAGTTGTTAGAGGCAGATCCCAGTTATATAACAGAGCCAACATCTGCCTGTATACAATGGGCTTTACTCCTGAGCCCACTCCTTACAGCCTGACTTGGTCCATGATGTACATATCTGTTGTTCAACATACGGCACCCCAACCAATTATCTATTTGCTGGTCTAGCAGGAGCCAGATACCATGCAGTGCATGGAGTGGTACAGCACATCTCCGTATGTTGTATAGTGGTAATGTTTAAAGATTAGCAAACCTGAGGTTTGGTGTTCGTACCGAACACAGACTTTTCCCAAAAAACAGAGTTCAGGTGCTTTATATATGCAAACCACTCTCCTGAGCATCGCTGTGCTTGGCCCAGTGCAAGCTGTTTGCAGTGTTTGAACGGCTCACAATGGGGGTAAAATAAGTGTTATCGGATGTAGTGTGTACAAAAATATAATAAACCCTGCCCCCAGAAGTGTTTACGACTGGCTGCATGTGGGCGGAGACCTGAACTGCCAATCAGTGACTTCCATTGGGGTTTCGGGTCAAGTCGAAGTCCAAAACCAAACTTTCCCTAAAGTCTGGTTAACTCACTGAACTTCCACGGATCTGCTCATCTCTAGTCGTATTTCAGAGCTGCAGTTTAGTTGACATTTAATTCAGTAGGAGCTGAGCTGCAGTACCTGGGAACGACCACTGTGCTTTGTATGGAGCCATGTTGTTCCATGTATGTACACTGTGTACATTCGGGCACTGTGGGGGTGGTGTCGAAACGACTCGGAACCCCGCAGATCTGATG
The DNA here is from genome assembly GCF_048569485.1 of Anomaloglossus baeobatrachus. Taxonomy (NCBI): domain Eukaryota; kingdom Metazoa; phylum Chordata; class Amphibia; order Anura; family Aromobatidae; genus Anomaloglossus; species Anomaloglossus baeobatrachus. The sequence goes on from NC_134353.1 coordinate 510,414,701, forward strand.
TTGATTACCTATTTTTTTGATAGGTCATCAATATCTGGTGGACACAAGAAAAATAGCTCTGCATGAACATGTGCACACCGAGAATAAAGACAAAAAGTTTACATATTTAATATCAAAAACATTTTATGGCAATAAATGGCAGCCACAAACAATGATAAAAACATTCAAAATAGCAACCAACCCCCACACCCTAAGTGGATAAAGTCCACAATAGAGTAACTGCCCCAATAAGCAATGCAATTGTATAGAAAGGAACCTGTAGTAATCAAGAATAACAAACTACAATAGCCTGAACACAAAACCTGGAGGACAAGAGTAAAATAAATGGCCAGGATATAAAAGCCACCTTAACCAAATTATGCACATAATAGTAAACACAACTATTGCATATAAAGAGCTCCTGTGCATGATAGGTGTACTAATCAAAAGCAGAAATCCACCAAGAGGACTCGATGGATATGTAATATGGTGTGGTAGAGAGCAACAAGACAAATAATAAATTATAACCCCAAGGCCAGATAATACTGAGCCCGGGGCAGCACACACAGGCTAAGTAATAAGAACCTGGTAGCTCCATGAAAGGAAATTGAGAGGCACAAGAGGCTATAGGAAGACCCAAGTAGACCTGGGGGTGGAGGTAGAGAGAACATTACTCGTGTCGCCACGCACAGCGGCTTCGTCAGGGGTGAGACTAGTGGACAACCCCTTAGCAATTCTGTAGCGTGACTCTAAAATCGCATTTCTTTATCGCTCCTAATTGGGAGACCCAGACGATTGGGTGTATAGCTACTGCCTCCGGAGGCCACACAAAGCACTACACTTAAAAGTGTAAGGCCCCTCCCCTTCTGCCTATACACCCCCCGTGGGATCACGGGCTCCTCAGTTTTCATGCTTTGTGCGAAGGAGGTCAGACATCCACGCATAGCTCCACTGTTTAGTCAGCAGCAGCTGCTGACTATGTCGGATGGAAGAAAAGAGGGCCCATATAGGGCCCCCAGCATGCTCCCTTCTCACCCCACTTTTGTCGGCGGTGTTTGTTAAGGTTGAGGTACCCATTGCGGGTATGGAGGCTGGAGCCCACATGCTGCATCCTTCCCCATCCCCCTTAGGGCTCTGGGTGAAGTGGGAATTTACCGGTCTCCAGGCACTTAGACCGTGCTCCATCCACAGCCCCTGAAAGGAACTGTTGCATATGGAGCTGAGTATCGTCAGGGACAGGACCCTGCTTCATCAAGGTACTCTGTGTCCCCACACAGACGCAGGCACACTGCAGCATTGCTGGGTGTGTTAGTGCGCCGGGGACAACAGCGCGCACGCTTGTGCCACTGCTCACTACAGCTCTGCTGAAGGAGTATATGTATTTGGAACTTGCATCTTGACTTTGCAACTAATGATGTTCTAGTGTCTGATTGTGAGCTTCAACCTTCTGTGACAGTCACTGACAGTCGCTAATGTTTCCAAATGTGTTGGATTTTGTGTCACCGCTAGCAAATTGGACATGCTTCACTTGCCATAAACTTCAGTACAAGTCACATCCTACTGCAACTTTTCTGTGACTGGTCCATTTTTAATTCTTACAGCAAAATCACAGCTCCAAATTAGTGACATGACTGCAAGTCAGAGAAATGTTACACAAATGTCTTTGGTTGCGTGACTTGGCTGAAAAATGCTGTCTCACGACACGTCACCATTAGAGTTGAGCGGACTGGCAATAATCCGGGTCCGGTGGATCAGCTGCGGGTTGACAAAGACGTCCGGATCCGACCCGGAATCTGGGCCCATATATGTCAATGGGGAGCGGGAGAGTGAGTGAGAGATTATATATATATATATATATATATATATACACACAGTCAGGGCCAGAAATATTTGGACAGTGACACAAGTTTTGTTATTTTAGCGGTTTACAAAAACATGTTCAGAAATACAATTATATATATATAATATGGGCTGAAAGTGCACACTCCCAGCTGCAATATGAGAGTTTTCACATCCAAATCGGAGAAAGGGTTTAGGAATCAGCTCTGTAATGCATAGCCTCTTCTTTTTCAAGGGACCAAAAGTAATTGGACAAGGGACTCTAAGGGCTGCAATTAACTCTGAAGGCATCTCCCTCGTTAACCTGTAATCAATGAAGTACTTAAAAGGTCTGGGGTTTATTACAGGTGTGTGGTTTTGCATTTGGAAGCTGTTGCTGTGACCAGACAACATGCGGTCTAAGGAACTCTCAATTGAGGTGAAGCAGAACATCCTGAGGCTGAAAAAAAAGAAAAAATCCATCAGAGAGATAGCAGACATGCTTGGAGTAGCAAAATCAACAGTCGGGTACATTGTGAGAAAAAAGGAATTGACTGGTGAGCTTGGGAACTCAAAAAGGCCTGGGCGTCCACGGATGACAACAGTGGTGGATGATCGCCGCATACTTTCTTTGGTGAAGAAGAACCCGTTCACAACATCAACTGAAGTCCAGAACACTCTCAGTGAAGTAGGTGTATCTGTCTCTAAGTCAACAGTAAAGAGAAGACTCCATGAAAGTAAATACAAAGGGTTCACATCTAGATGCAAACCATTCATCAATTCCAAAAATAGACAGGCCAGAGTTAAATTTGCTGAAAAACACCTCATGAAGCCAGCTCAGTTCTGGAAAATATTCTATGGACAGATGAGACAAAGATCAACCTGTACCAGAATGATGGGAAGAAAAAAGTTTGGAGAAGAAAGGGAACGGCACATGATCCAAGGCACACCACATCCTCTGTAAAACATGGTGGAGGCAACGTGATGGCATGGGCATGCATGGCTTTCAATGGCACTGGGTCACTTGTGTTTATTGATGACATAACAGCAGACAAGAGTAGCCGGATGAATTCTGAAGTGTACCGGGATATACTTTCAGCCCAGATTCAGCCAAATGCCGCAAAGTTGATCGGACGGCGCTTCATAGTACAGATGGACAATGACCCCAAGCATACAGCCAAAGCTACCCAGGAGTTCATGAGTGCAAAAAAGTGGAACATTCTGCAATGGCCAAGTCAATCACCAGATCTTAACCCAATTGAGCATGCATTTCACTTGCTCAAATCCAGACTTAAGACGGAAAGACCCACAAACAAGCAAGACCTAAAGGCTGCGGCTGTAAAGGCCTGGCAAAGCATTAAGGCCCCTTTCACACGTCAGTGATTCTGGTACGTTTGTGCTTTTTTTTAAACGTACCAGAATCACTGACATACGCAGACCCATTATAATGAATGGGTCTGCTCACACGTCAGTGATTTTTCACTGCACGTGTCTCCGTGCGGCGTCCCCGCGTGTGCGTGATTGCTGCACGGAGACATGTCCATTTTTTTCTGGCATCACTGATGTTCCACGGACCACGCAGTGGTGTGGTCCGTGAAACATGTGCCAGAAAAAAACGTGCATTTAAAATAATAAACATTTTAACTCACCCGGCGTCCAGCGATGTCCTCTGCAGCCCGACCTCCCTGCTGCTTCTAAGCCGGCTGATTACTGTCGCGCATATTCATTATGCGCGACACAGCCGACCCGGAAGCAGCTGCTGCGGGGGTCACCGCCGGCCGGATGCTGCGTCGCGGGAGCGATCAGCACCATGGACAGCGGGAGCGGGCGCAGGTGAGATGATTTCTAAGTGCAATCACGGGCCACGGAGAACGGAGCCCGGATTGCACTTAGACAACCCACGTGTGCCGTGATTCACGGCACACGCAGGGACATGTGCGTGTTTTACACGCCAGTGAAAAACGTCACTGTTTTTCACTGACGTGTGAAATGGGCCTAAGAAGGAGGAAACCCAGCGTTTGGTGATGTCCATGGGTTCCAGACTTAAGGCAGTGATTGCCTCCAAAGGATTCGCAACACAATATTGAAAATAAAAAAAATTTGTTTGGGTTTGGTTTATTTGTCCAATTACTTTTGACCTCCTAAAATGTGGAGTGTTTGTAAAGAAATGTGTACAATTCCTACAATTTCTATCAGATATTTTTGTTCAAACCTTCAAATTAAACGTTACAATCTGCACTTGAATTCTGTTGTAGAGGTTTCATTTCAAATCCAATGTGGTATATATATATATATATATATATATATATATATATATATATATATATATATATATATATATATTATATATAATTTTTATTTGCCGGATCGTGCACCCGGAATCCCGAGTCCGGGTCGGACTCTGTTCTGCCGCTCAAACCGCGCGGATCCGGATTTTGCCAGTCCGGGTCCGCTCAACACTAGTCACCATGTAGCCCCAGCCTAAATGTTGCAACCATTGTATTCCCCGTAAATTAACACATTTTGATACATCTTGTTCCATAATTGTTATAGAAATAGAGGAATATATTATATCAGCAATGTCAGGACCGTTATCAGATCTACATTAGTGAATTATTGTGTGGTCCATGGAATGGTGTAAGCTTCTTTTCTCTGCTAAATACTTAAATACTCTTATTTTGGTCTTCTTTTATAGCCGCCACTTCCTGGTTCTTTGCTCCCAGCTGTGGTCTTGGATGGTAAACTCTTGATTTGGCATAAGGATACTGTGCCCATCAGGATGGACTCTGAACCAGTGACAGACTCTAAGCTCGATGAAGAGAAGACATTGCCAGCTGCTGTTCGGGCAAGGATAGAGCGAAATAGGCAAAGGGCATTGATGCTAAGACAAGCCAGACTAGCCAGCCGACCGTACCCTACTGGTGAAGGTGAAAATAATGTGAATACTCGTTTCCACTTCTATCTTTCTTTTTGTCATTATTTGGTATTTTATCTTTATTGAATGGGAGCTCTTTGGCAGGAGCAGCCAGTAAACAGAGAGGTGGTCCTCTGATCTGTATACTGTTCAGATTTAGCCAAAGCCAGTGTTAATGACAACTTATTGAAAGGGGTGCTGGTTTGCAGACCCCCACTAATCTGATAGTGATGACTATCATAGTAGTGGACAATGCCATTAAATTTATTTGCTAAGATAGTGTTTATTCTACCGGCTATACATTTCTCTAGCAGATTAGGGTCATCAAAACTGATGACAGGTTCTACTTAACCATTATGATTTTAATATGATTACATAGAATTTGAATACAATACTATGTGAAAAAAATATCAAATGCATTGTCATTAGAGTTGAGCGAGTCCCTAACTATTTGTACTCGCTATACTCGTAATGAGTACTGTCTAATACTGGTGTATTTGTTCCGAATAGTGTGTGCAATGCAAGTCAATGGAGAATACTCGCAATGTAAAGAGTAACCCGAATTCCGCACTATTCACTACTTGCACGAATAGTACAGCATTCTGGTTACTAGTTACTTTTCGAGTATTTGCCACTGACTTGCATTGCACACGCTATTTGGAATGAATACGCGAGTATTAGACAGTACTCATTATGAGTATAGCGAGTATGAATACTTAGGTACTCACTCAACTATAATTGTCATGCCATCCTATATGGATAAATTAGGGTAAAGCATATATGTTAGAAAACTGCTTCTCACAATACTAGTTTTCATAATACATTTAATTTTTTGGGTAAATGGCTGAAACGAGTATAAATAATTACCACCACTATATCACTTGTTACTTCCTACCATGCATACAGATCTTACCAGGATACCATTAAATTAACTAAAACAAATTAGCAATATGGAAAATAGTGTTAATTGGTAATAAGCGTATTATCACTTTTACTGTACACAGCTCCTTTGCAAACATATTTTTTACCCCTTAGTTCTAAATTATGTACAATTGTTACAGCATTTGTGGAGACGGCCCAGGAGCTGAACTCCTCTGTGTGCAGCAGATGCCGGCAAGATACAGAACACTTGTGTCTAATAGGGGATTCCGGAGCGGAGTTACAAATGCTGCTGTTAACCATTTAGCTGCTGCTCTCAATCTCGGACAGTGGTGTTTGAATGGAGCCGTTGCATCTCAATCACGGCACACTGATGGGCTTCCATGACAGCCATGAGACTGCTCATCTGTTGTCTTGCTTTATGATTATCATTCATGCAAGTAATATGGACTCAACCAAGATTTTCTCTTTACGAAATCACTTAAATCTCTCTAATTTATCCTTAGGGATTTTTGCTGTGAAGGCTCCTCCAAAGATCGTAGATTCAGGTGGAGGATTCTTTATAGAAGAGGAAAACATAGAAGAGAAAACTGTGGAAAATGTTGTTCATCAGCCAGGTAAGATAATGAAATATTCCAAGCTGTCAAAGACCACATTCACACATTGGGGAGTCAGGGTCCTGGTATTGCTTGTTATCTGTGGTTTGGCAGCAGGTCTACAGACCCAAACTTCACTGAATCATAAGTGGGTGTGTGAGGCTGTCAAGGTCAGGTCAGAAGAGAAACACATGCATTACAGTCTGCAAGAAATGGATGTGCGAATCTGGCCTAAACATATCTTACCTGTAGAATTCATTAAACAAAAATAACTTTCTTTGTCGCTCCTTATTGGGAGACCCAGACAATTGGGTGTATAGCTATGCCTCCGGAGGCCACACAAAGTATTACACTAAAAGTGTAAAGCCCCTCCCCTTCAGCCTATACACCCCCCGTGCTGCCACGGGCTCATCAGTTTTTATGCTTTGTGCGAAGGAGGTCAGACATGCACGCATAGCTCCACAGCTTAGTCAGCAGCAGCTGCTGACTATGTCGGATGGAAGAAAAGAGGGCCCATAACAGGGCCCCCAGCATGCTCCCTTCTCACCCCACTTGTCGGCGGTGTTGTTAAGGTTGAGGTATCCATTGCGGGTACGGAGGCTGGAGCCCACATGCTGCTTTCCTTCCCCATCCCTCAATTAGGGCTCTGGGTGAAGTGGGATCCTTTCGGTCTCCAGGCACAGGAGACCGTGCTCCATCCACAGCTCCTGCGGACCATGCTGGATAGGAGCCGAGTATCGTTCAGGGACATGGCCCTGCTACTTTGAGGTACTCTCTGTCCCCGTGGGGACCGCGCACAGCAACACTCCAGCATTGCTGGGTGTGCTAGTGCATCGGGGACAGCAGCGCTGACTGCGTTTGTGCCATTACACACTTCAGCGTCGCTGAGTGTGTTCGTGTAGGGGGACTGCCGCGCTGACCGCCGCTGCCATGGTTATCACTGCGGCGCGGCTGGGACTGTTAGTGCGCCGGGGACTTCCGCGCCGACCGCGCTTATACGGCGGCCGCGCTTATAACTCGAGTCCCCGGCTTTTGCGGCCTAGTCTCGTTTTCTTCCCGCCTCCAGCCCTGCCAATCAGGGGAAGGGCGGGACGCTGTACAGGACGGCAGCACTGAGGGCTGGAGCATGCTTTGCATACTCCACCCCCCTCACTCTGCACAGTGGGGTACCAGTTCCCGCACTTTTCTGGGTCACGCCCACGGCTCCCTCCTCTCCTCAGGACGCCGGCAGCCATTCCTCTCAGCTCTGCTAACGCTGGAGGGGAGAGACAAGCTCAGGGAGACCCAGGCAGGATTTCTGGTGCCCACACAACCGCCTTGCGCAGGCGGTAAGCAGCACCTGTGGTGCTGGCCCCACTAGTGCAGAAGTGTACTTATAGATTATATGATTATGACTATACTTTACACTGTATGGTGCACTGTTGATTTTTGTCTATATACCCTCCTGTATTGCTCAGAGGAGACAACAGCATGTCGTCCACAAATAGCAAGGGTGCCAAAGCACAGACTTACTATGCTGCCTGTGCAGCATGTACGGCTATACTGCCGGCAGGTTCCACTGACCCTCATTGTGTGCAATGCTCGGCCCCTGTGGCACTTTCTCAGCCGGAGCCCCTGCTAAGGGTGGCCCAGGGAGAACCACCTGTTAACACTGTCCAGGTGACAGGGACGGAGTTTGCAGTTTTTACTGAAAGACTTTCTGAGACTATGGCTAAGATATTAGAAGCCTTGCAGTCCAGGCCGCCATCTCAAGCCAGGGGCACTGTGGAATCATTGCCCCCTGGTCCCCCTCAGTTGGAACAGCAATGTCCTCCCGGGGTGTCTCATGGATCCCAGGGTGAGGTCTCTGACACGGACCGCAGCCCCAGACCGATTAAGCGAGCTCGCTATGATATCCACTCGACATCATCACAATGTTCAGGGTCTCAGCGAGAGGACTCTCTGTATGATGAAGCGGAGGTAGCTGATCAGGATTCTGATCCTGAAGCCGCTCTCAACCTTGATACTCCTGATGGGGACGCCATAGTGAATGATCTTATTGCGTCCATCAATGAAATGTTGGATATTTCTCCCTCAGCTCCTCCAGTGGAGGAGTCAGCCTCTCAGCAGGAGAAATTCCGTTTCAGGTTTCCCAAGCGTACAAAGAGTATGTTTCTGGACCACTCTGACTTCAGAGAGGCAGTCCAGAAACACCGAGCTTGTCCAGATAAGCGTTTTTCCAAGCGCCTTAAGGATACACGTTACCCTTTCCCCCCTGACGTGGTCAAGGGCTGGACTCAGTGTCCCAAGGTGGATCCTCCAATCTCCAGACTTGCGGCTAGATCCATAGTTGCAGTGGAAGATGGAGCTTCACTCAAGGATGCCACTGACAGACAGATGGAGCTCTGGTTGAAATCCATCTATGAAGCTATCGGCGCGTCTTTTGCTCCAGCATTCGCAGCCGTATGGGCACTCCAAGCTATCTCAGCTGGTCAGGCGCAAATTGACGCACTCACACGTACGTCTGCGCCGCAGGTGGCGTCCATAACCTCTCAAACGTCGGCATTTGCGTCCTACGCTATTAATGCTGTCCTGGACTCTGCGAGCCGTACGGCGGTTGCAGCCGACAATTCGGTGGCTATACGCAGGGCCTTGTGGCTGCGGGAATGGAAGGCAGATTCGGCTTCCAAAAAGTGCTTAACTGGATTGCCATTTTCTGGCGACCGTTTGTTTGGTGAGAGATTGGATGAAATCATCAAACAATCCAAGGGAAAGGAAACATCCTTACCCCAGGCCAAACCAAAAACACCCCAACAGAGGAAGGGACAGTCGAGGTTTCGGTCCTTTCGGGGTGCGGGCAGGTCCCAATTCTCCTCGTCCAAAAGGCCTCAGAAGGATCAGAGGAACTCCGACGCATGGCGGTCTAAATCACGCCCTAAAAAGACCGCCGGAGGTGCCGCTACTAAGGCGGCTTCCTCATGACTTACGGCCTCCTCACACCGCATCCTCGGTCGGTGGCAGGCTCTCCCGCTTTTGCGACACCTGGCTGCCACAAGTAAAAGACCGTTGGGTGAGAGACATTTTGTCTCACGGTTACAGGATAGAGTTCAGCTCTCGTCCTCCGACTCGATTCTTCAGAACATCTCCGCCTCCCGAGCGAGCCGAGGCTCTTCTGCAGGCGGTGGGCATTCTGAAGGCAGAAGGAGTGGTGGTCCCGGTTCCTCTTCAGCAACAGGGTCACGGTTTCTACTCCAACCTGTTTGTGGTTCCAAAGAAGGACGGGTCCTTCCGTCCTGTTTTGGACCTAAAACTGCTCAACAAACACGTAAGGACCAGGCGGTTCCGGATGGAATCCCTCCGCTCCGTCATCGCCTCAATGTCCCAAGGAGATTTCCTAGCATCGATCGATATCAAGGATGCTTATCTCCACGTACCAATTGCTCCAGAGCATCAGCGCTTCTTGCGCTTCGCCATAGGAGACGAACACCTTCAGTTCGCGGCACTGCCGTTCGGCCTGGCGACAGCCCCAAGGGTTTTCACCAACGTCATGGCTACAGTAGTTGCGGTCCTCCACTCTCAGGGTCACTCAGTGATACCTTACTTAGACGATCTGCTGGTCAAGGCACCCTCTCAAGAGGCATGCCAACACAGCCTCAACGTTACTCTGGAGATTCTCCAGAGTTTCGGGTGGATCATCAATTTTCCAAAGTCAAATCTGACACCGGTCCAATCGCTGACATATCTTGGCATGGAGTTTCAGACTCTTCCAGAGATAGTGAAGCTACCGCTGGACAAACAGCGTTCACTACAGACAGGGGTGCAATCTCTCCTTCAAGGTCCGTCACACCCCTTGAGGCGCCTCATGCACTTCCTGGGGAAGATGGTGGCAGCAATGGAAGCAGTCCCTTTCGCGCAGTTTCACCTGCGTCCACTTCAATGGGACATCCTACGCAAATGGGACAGGATGCCGACGTCCCTAGACAGGAACGTCTCCCTCTCTCAGGCAACCAAAGCTTCCCTTCGGTGGTGGCTTCTTCCCACCTCATTATCGAAGGGGAAATCCTTCCTACCCCCATCCTGGGCGGTGGTCACGACGGACGCGAGTCTGTCAGGGTGGGGAGCAGTTTTTCTCCACCACAGGGCTCAGGGTACGTGGACTCAGCAAGAGTCCTCACTTCAGATCAATGTTCTGGAGATCAGGGCAGTGTATCTTGCCCTAAAAGCGTTCCAGCAGTGGCTGGAAGGCAAGCAGATCCGAATTCAGTCGGACAACTCCACAGCGGTGGCTTACATCAACCACCAAGGTGGGACACGCAGTCGGCAAGCCTTCCAGGAAGTCCGGCGGATTCTGCTGTGGGTGGAGGCCACAGCATCCACCATATCCGCAGTTCACATCCCGGGCGTAGAAAACTGGGAAGCAGACTTTCTCAGTCGCCAGGGCATGGACGCAGGGGAATGGTCCCTTCACCCGGACGTGTTTCAGGAGATCTGTTGCCGCTGGGGGATGCCGGACGTCGACCTAATGGCGTCACGGCACAACAACAAGGTCCCAACATTCATGGCTCGATCTCAAGATCACAGAGCTCTGGCGGCAGACGCCTTAGTTCAGGATTGGTCGCAGTTTCGGCTTCCTTGTGTTTCCTCCTCTGGCACTGTTGCCCAGAGTGTTACGCAAGATCAGGGCCGACTGCCGCCGCGTCATCCTCGTCGCTCCAGACTGGCCGAGGAGGTCGTGGTACCCGGATCTGTGGCATCTCACGGTCGGCCAACCGTGGGCACTGCCAGACCGACCAGATTTGCTGTCTCAAGGGCCGTTTTCTTTGTCGCTCCATTGGGAGACCCAGACAATTGGGTGTATAGCTACTGCCTCCGGAGGACACACAAAGTATTACACTTAAAAGTGTAAAGCCCCTCCCCTCTGCTATACACCCTCCCGTGCATCACGGGCTCCTCAGTTTTTAAGCTTTGTGCGAAGGAGGCACACATGCAAGCATAGCTCCACAACTTAGTCAGCAGCAGCTGCTGACTATTTCGGATGGAAGAAAAGTGGGCCCATATAGGGCCCCCAGCATGCTCCCTTCTCACCCCACTCTGGTCGGCGGTGTTGTTAAGGTTGAGGTACCCATTGCGGGTACGGAGGCTGGAGCCCACATGCTGTTTTCCTTCCCCATCCCTGCAGGGCTCTGGGTGAAGTGGGATCCATAATCGGTCTCTAGACACTGGGACCGTGCTCCCTCCGCATGCCCCTGGGAATCTGCTGGACAGGAGCTGAGTATCGTCAGGGACATGGCCCTGCTACTGTGAGGTACTCTGTATCCCCTTGGGGACGGCGCATGGCGCGCTTGTGTCGTACACGCTGCAGCACTGCTGGGCGTGTTAGTGCGCCGGGACCGCGCTTGTGGCCGGCTGCGCTTACACTCTAGTCTCCGGCTTCTGCCAGCGACTGCGGCGTGCGTGTGGGTCCGGGACTACCGCGCCGACCGTGCACTGCCGGTCGGCCGCGATTTCAACTTTAATCCCCGGCTTTCGCGGCCTAGTATGGGATTCTCCCGCCCCCAGACCTGCCAGTCAGGTAAAAGGGCGGGACGGTCGGTATGACGCCGACAGTGAGGGCTGTAGTACATTGAGCTGTCCTCCGCCCCCCTCACTACCCACGCTGAGGCACCAGATTCCCGCACTTTTGTGTGAACACGCCCACGCCTCCCTCCTCCTCAGAGAACGCCGTCAGCCATGTTTTTTCAACACCTTCTGGCTGCAGCTGAGGGAGATCCGGGTCAGAGAATCTGAGGGCTACAAGCCACATCCGCAGCCCCTGCCGGAGACGGAGTATCGTCAGGGACACCCTGCAGCTACAGGTACTCTGTGTCCCCGTTGGCACGGTGCCTGAAGCACCTTGGCCTCAGACGCAGCTGCGATTGCGGTGGGCATTCTTTGTCCGGGACTACCGCGCCGACCATGCATGTTTGCCGGCCGCGGTTTTACTTGAGTCCCCGGCTTTTGCGGCCTAGTGGGTTAACACTCCCGCCCCTGAGCCTGCCAGTCAGGGAGAGGGGCGGGAGGGTCGGTAGGTTGCCGACAGTGAGGGCTGGAGCACACCTCGCTGTCCTCCCCCCCCCCGCACTGATCCCTATAGACCACCGGATTCCTGCAGACACCTGCATCATAACGTAGGGAGTGCTGGAGCATACGTTGCTATCCTCCTTCCCCCTCACTGAGCACTGGGGGGCACCAGTTTTTCAAAGGTGGTCTTCCTAGGGTGTTGTCCTGGGTGCCGCAGTGTATATATATATATATATATATATGTGTCTATCTATATGATTTCACTGTTCGGCAGCATTATTGTTTTTGGCTGTATACCCTCACTGATTACTCTGCGGACGACAGGCTGTTGTCTGCTCTAAAAGAGTAAGGGTGCCAAAACACTGGCTTATTTTAACCTCTTGTGCGCCTATATTACAGGCACTGCACAGATAACAGCGACAGAGTTTCCATGATGAAAACTTCGCCGGCGTTCCCGGTCCAAGCGGCAGGGACAGAGTTACAGCTTGCTGAGAAACTCTCTGGGTCATTTTCCCTATCCATGTCTCAGGCTATGGACAAGTGGTCGGCTAAGAGACTAGGAGTTTGCAGTCCAGACCGGTCCCTTAAACAGGCCCCGGGCACTGCGAGATCGCCCCAGGCCTCTATCGGTCTGCGACGAAGCGTGTTCCTGGGGTGGCCTCTAGTTATGACGTGGGGTACTCCAGCACGAACCGCAGTCCCAGTCCGGCTAAGCAGCCTTGCTTGGAATCTTTCCCGACTTCTTCAAGGGTCTCAGCTTGAGGACCCTCTAGAGGATGGGGCGGAGGTCGCAACCCAGGACTCTGTCCGGACGTGGCTCTAACGGCTTCACAGATACTGTACAGAAGCACACCTTCCCGGACAAGCGTTTTACTAAACGTATTATAACACATTCTCCTCTAACGTTGTTAACGTTCGGGCTCAGTGTCATAAGGTGCCCTCCAGTCTCTTGACTGGCGGCTAGATCAGCAGTAGCAGTGGCTGACGGGTCCACGCTCAAGAATGCCACGGACAGACAGATAGAACTCCTAATGAGATCCATCTATGAACCCATAGGCGCGTCCGTTGCCCCAGCCTTTGCAGGGGCGGGCACTCCAGGCTATCTCAGCTGCTCTGTCTCAGATTAATGCGGTCTGCTCCGCATTTAGCGTCTTTGACGTCTCAGGCGGTGGTATTTTCATCCTCCGCCGTGCACAGAGAACCTTTCCTGTATGGCGGTCCAGGACAGGGGAGTGGTCCCCACGTGTCCTAGACCGATGTAAGGGACATTCTGTCTGACGGTCACAGGATAGAGCTCTGTTCTCGTCCTCCGACTCGTTGCTTCAGAGCATCTCCGTCCCCCGAGCGAGCCGATGCATTTCCAAGCGGTGAACACCAGATAGGACGGATCACTCCACCCCGTTCTGGACTTCACACTGCTCAACGGACAGAGAACCTGACGGTTCCGGATGGAATCTCTCCGCTTTGCCATCGCCTTTGATGGCCCAAGGAGGCTTCCTAGCATCAATCGATATCAGGGATGCTTATCTCCACGTGCCGATTGTACCAGAATTTCAGCGCTTACTGCGCTTCGCCATAGGGGACGAACACCTTCAGTTCGTGGCACTAACTCTCGGCCTGGCGACAGCCCCACGGGCCTTCACCAAGTTCATGACAACGGTAGTAGCGGTCCTACACTCTCAGGGACACTCGGTGATCCTTTACTTAGACTATCTGCTGGTCAAGACTCCCTCTCGGGTGGCATGCCAACATAGCCCGAACATTGCTCTAGAGACTCTCCAGAGATTCGGGTGGATCATCAATTTCCCAAAGTCAAGATGGACACCGGCCCAATCACTGACATATCTCAGCATGGAGTTTCATACTCTCTCAGCGATAGTAAAGCTTCTGCTGGACATACAGCGTTCACTACAGACAGGGGTGCAATCGCTCCTTCGAGCCCAGTCACACCCTTTGAGGCGCCTCATACACTTCCTAGAGAAGTTGGTGGCAGCAATGGATGCAGCTCAGTTTGCGCAGATTCATCTACGCCCACTTCAATGGAACTTTCTCCACAAATAGAACAGCAAATCGACGTCCCTCCACAAGAACGTTGCTCCTTCTCGGGCAGCCAAGGCATCCCTTCAGTGGTGGCTTCTTCTCACTTCTTATCGAAGGAAAAATCCTTCCTACCCCCATCCTGGGCTGTGGTCACGGCTGACGCGAGTCTGTCAGGGAGTCTTCCCCCGCCACAGGGCTCAGGGTACATGGACTCAACAGAGTCCTCCCCCCAGATCAATATTCCGGAGGTGAGGGCAGTGTATCTAGCCCTAAAAGCGTCCCAGCCATGGCTGGAATGCAGGCAGATCCGATTTCAGTTGGACATCGCCACGGCGGTGGCATACATCAACCACCAAGGCGGCACAAGCAGTCGGCAAGCCTTCCAGGAAGTCCGGCGGATTCTGCTGTCGGTGGAAGCCACAGCCTCCACCATCTCCGCAGTTCACATCCCGGGCGTAGAAAACTGGGAAGCAGACTTTCTCAGTCGCCAGGGCATGGACGCAGGGGAATGGTCTCTTCACCCGGACGTGTTTCAAGAGATTGTTGCCGCTGGGTGAAACCGAACGTCGACCTATTGGCGTCCCGGCACAACAACAAGGTCCCGGCATTCATGGCACGTTCTCAAGGCCAGATTGGTCGCAGTTTCCACTGCCTTACGTATTTCGTCCTCTGGCGATGCTGCCCAGAGTGTTACGCAAGTTCAGATCCGACTGCCGCCGCGCCATCCTCGTCGCTCCAGACTGGCCGAGGAGGTCGTGGTACCCGGATCTGTGGCATCTCACGGTAGGAGTCCCTCCTTCCAAGCGTCGGCTAGAACCCTGGATCGGAACAGGGTGATACCGGCTCTTCAGGAACCACCCTTCGAGCCGATGAGGGATATTTCTCTTTCACGCTTTCGCAGAAGGTGGTCTTCCTAGTGGCAGTCACGTCACTCCGCAGAGTGTCTGACATAGCAGCACTGTCATGCAAAGCCACCATTCCTGGTGTTTCACCAGGACAAGGTGGTTCTGCGTCCGGTTCCGGAATGTCTCCCGAAGGTGGTATCCTCTTTTCATCTCAATCAGGATATCTTCTTACCTTCTTTTTTGTCCTCATCCAGTTCACCGATGTGAAAAGGATTTGCTCTTGTTAGGTCTGGTGAGAGCACTCAGACTCTACATTTCTCGTACGGCGCCCCTGCGCCGCTCGGATGCGCTCTTTGTCCTTGTCGCTGGCCAGCGTAAAGGGTCGCAGGCTTTCAAGTCAACTTGGCTCAGTGGATCAAGGAACCAATTCTTGAAGCCTACCGTTCTGCTGGGCTTCCGGTCCCTTCAGGCTGGAGGCCCATTCCGCCAGAGCCATGGGTGCGTCCTGGGCATTGCTGCACCAGGCTACGGCTCGGCAGGTGTGTCAGGCGACTACCTGGTCGAGTCTGCACACTTTCACGAAGCACTATCTAGTGCATACCTACGCTTCGGCAGATGCCAGCTGAGGTAGGCGGGTCCTTCAGGCGGCGGTGGTCCACCTGTAGGAAGGAGCCGTTTTACGGCTCTTTTATCGAGGTATTCTTTTACCCACCCAGGGACTGCTTTTGGACGTCCCAATTGTCTGGGTCTCCCAATGGAGCGACAAAGAAGAAGGGAATTTTGTTTACTTACCGTAAATTCCTTTTCTTCAGCGCTCTATTGGGAGACCCAGACGATTGGGGTATAGCTACTGCCCTCTGGAGGCCACACAAAGCACTACATTAAAAGTGCAAGGCCCCTCCCCCTCTGGCTATACCCCCCCGTGGTATCACGGGTTCTCCAGTTTTAGCTTTGTGTGCGAAGGAGGTCAGACATCCACGCATAGCTCCACAGATTTTAGTCAGCAGTAGCTGCTGACTATTTCGGATGGAAGAAAAGAGGACACATATAGTGTCCCCAGCATGCTCCCTTCTCACCCCTGGATGGTGTTGTAAGGTTGAGGTACCTATTGCTGGTACGGAGGCTGGAGCCCACATGCTGCTTTCCTTCCACATCCCCCTGAGGGGCTCTGAGGAAGTGGGATCCTGCCGGCCTCAAAGCTCTGACGCCGGGCTCCATCCACAGACCCATTTGAACCTGCTGGATACGGAGCTGGAGTACCGTTCAGGGACATGGCCCTGCATCATACAGGTACTCTGTGTCCCCGTACACACAGGCACAGCACACTCCAGACTTGCTGGGTGTGCTAGTGCGCCGGGGACAGTAATGGGTTACAGTCACTGCAGCTTTGCTGAGTGACTTTGTGTTTTGGGGAACTACCGCGCCGGACGCTCCGGGAGCGGCGGCGCGGCTGGGACTTGTAGTTCGCCGGGGACTGGGCGCCGACCGCGCTTTTACGGCGGCGGCGCTTATAACTCCAGTCCCCGGCTTCTGCGGCCTAGTGCCGCTTCGTTCCCGCCCCCTCCCTGTCACTCAGGGAAGGGGACAGGCGCTGAGCAATCAGCAGCGCCGAGGGCTGGAGCCTTATTTACATGCTCCAGCCCTCTCACTGCACACTGTCGGACGCCGGATTCCCGCTCTGCCTTGGGGGCACGCCCACGGCCCGCCCCTCCTCACACGAGCTGGGGAAGAAGCCGGCAGCCATTACTGCACCGAGATCGGACTTTCAGTACCAAGGCAGGACGGTGGCGGTCATACACCCGCTTATAGGCGGGCGGTAAGAGGCACACATAGTGCTGAACACAATATAACTGCAGTGTATACATGTGTTGTTTTTAACTGCAAGCGACACATCAGCAGCAGGAAAGCAGGTGTGCTAAGGCACAGGCTTTCTAGGCTGCTTGTTTTGCACGACTGAGGTGTTCATTTGTGTTTATGCTGATATGCTATACATTGCACTGTACAGTCGCTAGTCTTAGCTATATTCTCCTGGAATGGCTAGACTACAGCAGCAGAAAACCAAGGGTGCTGGGGCACAGGTTTTTTTCCAGGCTGCTTGTATTGCATGGGCTGCAGTGTGCATTTGTACTTGTGCTTGTATGCTATACATCGCACTGTATGGTCACTCTTCTGGGCTATATTCCCCTAGATGACTAGTCTACAGCAGCAGAAGAGCAGAGGTGCCAGGGCACAGGCTTCTATGCTGCTTGTATTGCATGTGCTGCAGGGTTCATGTGTACTTGTGCTTGTATGCTATACATTGCACTGTAGGGTCACTCTTCTGGGCTATATTCCCCTAGATGACTAGTATACAGCAGCAGAAGAGCAGGGGTGCCAGGGCACAGGCTTCTATGCTGCTTGCATTGCTTGTGCTGCAGTGGTCTTTTGTACTTTATGCCTGTATGCTATACATTGCAATGTACGGTCACCAATCTTGGCTATATACTTCTAGATAGCTAGTCGGCAGCGGCAAAAAAGCAACACAGATTTCAGTGCTGTTTTTACTACATGGGATGCTGTTCATGACACCGTCCCATTGGGTGCATGCTCCCCTGTAGCACGTCGTCTGCAGGGGTCTCTAGCACTTCGTCTGCCGGGGCTCTACTAGTTGTGGCCAAAGAAACCTCCTGTCAACCCTGTCCATGGACAGGGACGGAGTAGTCATAATATAGAGACTTGCACCCATGGGCAATCTACTGGACCAAAAGGCAGCTCTTCAGGGTTTTGATACTGACATCGCTCTCAATCCGGATACACCGGGTGGTAACGCCATACGGAAGGATCCTATACCGTCCATCACTGGAAGGTTGGATCTTTCTCCCTCAGCTCCCCCAGTGGAGATAGGAGACGAACAGGAGAAGTTCCTTTTCAGTGTCTCACGCAGATATTGAGTATTTTTCTGGCCACGCTGACTTCAGAGAAGCAGTCCAGGAATACCACGCTTACCAGATAAGCGTCTTCTCCAAACGTTTTTAGGATACACGTTATCCCTTTCCCCCTGACGTGGTCAAGCGCTGGACCCAGGGTCCAAAGGTGGATTATCCAATCGCCAGGCTTGCATCTAGAGACATAGTTGCACTGGAGATGGGGCATCACTTAAAGATGCCATTCACAGACAGATGGACTCTGGTTGAAATCTGTCTAGGAGGCTATCGGCGTGTCGGTTGCTACGGCATCCACAGCCGTATTGGCAACCTAACCTTTTCAGCTGTTCTTGCGCAGCTGACCTTGAGCAGCGTCCGTAACCCCGCAATGTCTGCACGGCGGCTTACCCTGTTAATACTGTCCTAAAAGTACAGTCGAGGTTTCGGTCCTTCCCAAGCTCCGGCAGGTCCCAATTGTCCTCGTGCAAAAGGGCTACAAAACCTCAGACGGGCGCAGATTCCGGCCGGGCTCAATCTCGCCCAAGGAAGGCAGTCGGAGGAACCGCTACCAAGGCGGTCTCCTCAGGACTCTCAGCTCTCTCTCTCTCTCTCCGCATCTGCGGTTGATGGCAGACTCCCACGCCTTTGGCGACATTTAGCTGCCACAGGTCACAGACCGGTGGGTGACGGACTTTGTGCTCACGTGCACAGGACAGTGTTCTGTTCTCGTCCTCCGACTCCATTCTTCAGAATGGCCCCACCTCTCCACCGAGCAGATGCCCTGCTGCAGGTGGTGGACGCTCTAAGAGCAGAAGGAGTGGTGATCCCTGTCCCCCCTCAGGAACGAGGGCGAGGGTTTGTACTCCAATCTCTTTGTGGCTCCAAAAATGGACGGTTCCCTCCGTCCTGTTCTGGTTCTGAAACTGCTCAACGAGCATGCGAACGCCAGGCTGTTCCGGATGGGATCCCTCCGATCCGTCATTGCCTCAATGTTTTGAGGAAACTTCCTTGCCTCAACAGACAGCAAAGATGCCTATCTCCACGTGCCAATTGCTACGGAGCACTAACGTCTTCTACGTTTTGTGATAGGAGACGAACATCTTCAGTTCGTAGCTCTGCCATTCAGTCTGGCGACACCCCCACGGGTGTTCACCAAGGTCATGGCAGCTGTGGTAGCAGTCTTGCACTCTCAGGGACACCCGGTGATCTCGTACTTGGACGATCTACTCGTCAAAGCACCCTCCCTCGAGGCATGCCAACGCAGCCTGAATGTTACGCTGGAGACTCTCCAGACTTTCGGGTGGATCATCAATTTGGCAAGGTCAAATCTGTCTCCGACTCAATCACTAACGTATCTCGGCATGGAGTTTCATACTCTATCAGCCATAGTTAAGCTTCCGCTGAACCAGCAGCGTTCACTGCAGACAGAGGTGCAGTCTCTCCTTCAAGGCCAGTCGCACCCCTTAAGGCGCCTCATGCACTTCCTAAGGAAGATGGTGGCAGCCATCGAGGCAGTTCTCTTTGCGCAGTTTCATCTGCGCCAACGGCAATGGGACATTCTCCGCCAATGGGATGGGCAGTCAACCTCCCTGGACGGGAAGTCTCCCTTTCCCTGACGGCCGAGGACTCTCTGCAATGGTGGCTCCTTCCCACCTCATTGTCTCAGGGAAGATCCTTCCTGCCCCCATCCTGGGCAGTAGTCACGACAGATGCGAGTCTGTCAGGGTGGGGAGCAGTTTTTCTCCACCACAGGGCTCAGGGGACGTGGACTCCGCAGGAGTCCACCCTTCAGATCAATGTTCTGGAAGATCAGGGCAGTGTATCTTGCTCTTCTGGCCTTCCAACAGTGGCTGGAAGGAAAGCAGATCCGAATCCAATCGGACAACTCCACAGTGGTGGCATACATCAACCACCAAGGAGGGACGCGCAGTCGGCAAGCCTTCCAAGAAGTCCGGCGCATTCTAATGTGGGTGGAGGACAGAGCATCCACCATCTCCGCGGTTCACATCCCAGGCGTAGAAAACTGGGAAGCAGACTTCCTCAGTCGCCAGGGCATGGTCGCAGGGGAATGGTCCCTTCACCCGGACGTGTTTCAGGAAATCTGTCGCCGCTGGGGAGTGCCGGACGTCGACCTAATGGCATCCCGGCACAACAACAAGGTCCCGGCATTCATGGCGAGGTCGCGCGATCAAAGAGCTCTGGCGGCAGACGCCTTGGTTCAAGATTGGTCGCAGTTTCAGCTCCCATACGTGTTTCCGCCTCTGGCGCTCTTGCCCAGAGTGCTACGCAAGATCAGATCCGAGTGCAGCCGCGTCATACTCTTCGCTCCAGACTGGCCGAGGAGGTCGTGGTATCCGGATCTGTGGCATCTCTCGATCGGTCGACCGTGGTCACTGCCAGACCGACCAGACTTACTGTCCCAAGGGCCGTTTTTCTATCAGAATTCTGCGGCCCTGAACCTGACTGTGTGGCCATTGAGTCCTGGATCCTAGCATCTGCAGGATTGTCTCAAGGAGTCGTTGCCACAATGAGACAAGCTAGAAAGTCGAATTCGGCTAAGATCTACCACAGAACGTGGAAGATTTTCTTATCCTGGTGCTCTGCTCAGGGAGTGTCTCCCTGGCCATTTGCATTGCCCAAGTTTCTTTCCTTCCTGCAATCGGGGTTAGAAAAGGGCTTGTCGCTCAGCTCCCTTAAAGGGCAAGTTTCGGCACTATCCGTGTTTTTTTCAGAAGCGTCTAGCACGTCTTTCTAAGGTGCGCACGTTCCTGCAGGGGGTCTGTCATATTGTGCCCCCGTACAAGCGGCCGTTAGATCCATGGGATCTGAACAGGGTACTAGTTACTCTCCAGAAGCCGCCCTTCGAGCCTCTAAAGGAAGTTTCCTTTTCTCGGCTGTCACAGAAAGTGGCGTTTCTTGTTGCGATCACATCGCTTCGGCGAGTGTCTGAGCTGGCAGCTCTGTCATCCAAGGCTCCCTTCCTGGTGTTCCACCAGGACAAGGTAGTGCTGCGCCCTATTCCGGAGTTTCTCCCTAAGGTCGTATCCTCTTTTCATCTTAATCAGGATATATCCTTGCCTTCTTTTTGTCCTCATCCGGTTCACCGGTATGAAAAGGACTTACGTTTGCTAGATCTGGTGAGAGCACTCAGAATCTACATTTCCCGCACGGCGCCCATGCGCCGTGCCGATGCACTTTTTGTCCTTGTCGCTGGTCCGCGCAAGGGGTTGCAGGCTTCTAAAGCCACCCTGGCTCGATGGATCAAAGAACCAATTCTAGAGGCCTACCGCTCTGCGGGGCTTCCGGTTCCTTCAGGGCTAAAAGCCCACTCAACCAGAGCCGTGGGTGCGTCTTGGGCATTACGTCACCAGGCTTCGGCTCAACAGGTGTGCCAGGCAGTTACCTGGTCCAGGCTGCACACTTTCACCAAGCATTATCAGGTGCATACCTATGCTTCGGCGGATGCCAGCTTAGGTAGAAGAGTCCTGCAGGCGGCAGTGACACCCCCGTAGGGGAGGGCTGTTTTTGCAGCTCTAACATGAGGTATTTCTTTACCCACCCAGGGACAGCTTTTGGACGTCCCAATCGTCTGGGTCTCCCAATAGAGCGCTGAAGAAGAAGGGAATTTTGTTACTTACCGTAAATTCCTTTTCTTCTAGCTCTTATTGGGAGACCCAGCACCCGCCCTGTTGTCCTTCGGGATGTTTTTTTGTTGTTTGCGGGTACACATGTTGTTCATGTTGAACGGTTTTTCAGTTCTCCGGTGTTATTCGGAGTTAATTTGTTTAAACCAGTTATTGGCTTCCTCCTTCTTGCTTTGGCACTAAAACTGGAGAACCCGTGATACCACGGGGGGGTATAGCCAGAGGGGGAGGGGCCTTGCACTTTTAATGTAGTGCTTTGTGTGGCCTCCAGAGGGCAGTAGCTATACCCCAATCGTCTGGGTCTCCCAATAAGAGCTAGAAGAAAAGGAATTTACGGTAAGTAACAAAATTCCCTTCTTCTTCTAGCTCCAATTGGGAGACCCAGCACCCGCCCCTGTGCCCTTCGGGCTGTTGTTTTCTTTGTGTACACATGTTGTTCAGATTGAATTGTTCTTGGTTATGGTTTCAGTTCTCCGAACATCCTTCGGATTGAATTTACCTTTGACCAATTTATAAGTTTCCTCCTTCCTGCTTTTGCACCAAAACTGAGGAGCCCGTGATGCACGGGAGGGTGTATAGCAGAGGGGAGGGGCTTTACACTTTTAAGTGTAATACTTTGTGTGTCCTCCGGAGGCAGTAGCTATACACCCAATTGTCTGGGTCTCCCAATTGGAGCTAGAAGAAAAGGAATTTACGGTAAGTAAACAAAATTCCCTTCTTTCCATCTGAATTCTGCGGCCCTCAACCTGACTGTGTGGCCATTGAGTCCTGGATCCTAGCGTCTTCAGGATTATCTCAAGAGGTCATTGCCACTATGAGACAGGCTAGGAAACCAACGTCCGCCAAGATCTACCACAGGACGTGGAAAATATTCCTGTCGTGGTGCTCTGCTCAGGGGTTTTCTCCCTGGCCATTTGCCTTGCCCACTTTTCATCTCAATCAGGACATCTCCTTACCCTCGTTTTGTCCTCATCCAGTTCACCAATGTGAAAAGGATTTGCACTTGTTAGATCTGGTGAGAGCACTCAGACTCTACATTTCTCGTACGGCGCCCCTGCGCCGCTCGGATGCACTCTTTGTCCTTGTCGCTGGCCAGCGTAAAGGGACACAAGCTTCCAAGTCAACCCTGGCTCGGTGGATCAAGGAACCAATTCTCGAAGCTTACCGTTCCTCGGGGCTTCCGGTTCCCTCAGGACTGAAGGCCCATTCTACCAGGGCCGTGGGAGCGTCCTGGGCCTTGCGACACCAGGCTACGGCTCAGCAGGTGTGTCAGGCAGCTACCTGGTCGAGCCTGCACACTTTCACGAAACACTATCAGGTGCATTCCTATGCTTCGGCAGATGCCAGCCTAGGTAGGCGAGTCCTTCAGGCGGCAGTTGCCCACCTGTAGGACGGAGCCGTTACGGCTCTATTATGAGGTATTATTTACCCACCCAGGGACTGCTTTTGGACGTCCCAATTGTCTGGGTCTCCCAATAAGGAGCGACAAAGAAGAAGGGAATTTTGTTTACTTACCGTAAATTCCTTTTCTTCTAGCTCCAATTGGGAGACCCAGCACCCGCCCCTGTTTTTGTATACACATGTTGTTCATGTTAAATGGTTTCAGTTCTCCGATATTCCTTCGGATTGAATTTACTTTAAACCAGTTTATAATTTTTTCCTCCTTCGGGCTTTTGCACCAAAACTGATGAGCCCGTGGCAGCACGGGGGGTGTATAGGCTGAAGGGGAGGGGCTTTACACTTTTAGTGTAATACTTTGTGTGGCCTCCGGAGGCATAGCTATACACCCAATTGTCTGGGTCTCCCAATTGGAGCTAGAAGAAAAGGAATTTACGGTAAGTAAACAAAATTCCCTTCTTTTAAAGGTGTTTTCTGGTTTTAACAAGCAAATGAAGTTGTATAATGAAAACCTATCCAATTTTACAATATAAAGACGTTTAGAAAATTGTTGGGTCTCGCCTGTTAAGGATGCTTTACACGCTGCGATCTCGTTAGCGATCTCGTTAGCGATGTGACACGCCAGATCGCAGATAAGATTTGCCCAGATCGCACATAGGTCATTTTTGTAGCGCCGGTCACATGTGCAATCTCGGCAAATCGTATGTGCGATCTGGCGTGTTACATCGCTAACGAGATCGCTAGCGATGTCTCAGCATGTAAAGCACCCTTTAAAGTAAGAAAAATTCACAGTGGTCACTGAAATAACTTGAAACTGATAAGTAATTTTCAGTTTAAATTTACTGAATATAAACTAATGAAAATAGGATATTGCTTCTGAATTGTGGTTTAACAGAAAACTATATAAAATAATCCAATGCAAATGTCTTGGACAAAAATGATGGTACACTTAGAAAAGGTTGTAATAATTGGACCATAGGGACGTGTGACACCTAAGGTAATTAGAGAAACCAATTACATAAGAAGCTGATCATAGAGTAAAAATATACAGAGACCAAGTAATTAGAAAAGTAATAAAAAACTTTATTGAATTAAGTAGTGGTATGTGGGGGACAACCAGCAAATGTAAAATATATGGCATTATTAAGAGTATTCACAAGGAAACCAATATTGCAAGTCGTAATAGACCACTACGGCCGGTTTCACACATCCGGCTGTTTGCCGGATCCGGCGCTCTCCCATACAGTGACTACAGTACAGTGACAGCGCAACAAGCGCCGGTCACGTGCTGTCATCTGACCGGCGCATGTGACCCGGAAGTTACAGCGCTGTCACTGTACTGTATTGTCTGTACGGGAGAGCGCCGGATCCGGCAAACCGGCGAAAAGCCGGATGTGTGAAACCGGCCTACAGTAGCTGTATAGTACTGCACTTGAAAGTAATATCATAAGATGGCCACAAGGTGGCAATAGAGCCATGTATATAGTCCAAAAGTAGGGCTTCCGATATCATTTATAGAATAACTTGTCACATCTACATAAGCTTATGTTCACATGTCCAGTAGTCATCCGTTAGAACAGATCCAGCAGAGATCCATTGGCAAAAAAGTTGTGCAAACACAACTTTTTTATCCGTTTTGAAAAAAATGATTTATGGAGGATCCGGTTTTTTTTAACATAGGATTCTATGGAAAATGGATCTGTTAACTGATTGTTATTTATTTTCCATTTGAAACTGATCCAGTAAGCAAAACAACAGATTCTTTACAAATGAAAGAAAAATTGATGGCTAAATAGCAATCAGTTAACTGTTCTATTTTCCATGGACTTCTATGTTAAAAAAACGGATCCTGCAAATATCAGTTTATTCAAAACGGACCAAAAAGTTGTGTTCACACAACTTTTTTTTTTTTTTTTTTTTATACCAACGGATCCATTCTAATGGATGACTACTGGATATGTGAACCTTGCCTATAAGGTATATATGCCAAGGGGATAGTAAGCTAAAATTAATATTGACAGCAAATGAAAGGATAGGAGGTAGCAGCAATTATAGTATGGTTAATGACCATGCCTATGCAAGAGCATTCTGAGTTGGTGGCACCCCCACTGATGCATGTGTTGGCAGAGCCTTCGTCAGGGGGTGGCATCAGCAGGGAGGCGGGGATTAAAAGAGTGGCAGATACCAAAAAGACAAGGCAAGGCAGGTGGTGACACATCGGGCATTCTTGAGGACCCAGAAGTCTGCCAGCATGCGCGTTATGCCACCCGCAAAGTCTGACACACGTGAGGAGGTATGTGATCCAACGTCATGTGGCACATAAAGATAAAGATAGCGACGAACAGCCAAGGCACAGGATGCGCTTACATAATTACAGGCCCACTCATAATGGCATGATAATCAGATATGTGAGGCACATAAGTGTGAATTAAAAGTAACGTAATGCTGTGCAGACCAATGTAGTAATTATACAGTGTGTCCACCCATATCCTGTCCACCGCCATTAGCTTGAGAACAGTGGCAGCTATAGGAATAGAAGTGGTGTCTAGGTATAGTAAAGTAGCCATGCGCTACGCAATGAAACCACCTATAGCGCCACCTGGTGGAAAACAACGGAGTTAGCATTTTTATCTCGAAAACGGAACAAGATAGAGAAAAAAAGTGAATTAAAAAATTGTAGGGCATCATCAATTCAATACAAATCGACACCTTGCATACAGAAATGCTATGATAAGAACGTGTAAAACTCACAAGCCTGTGGACGTGAAGCGATACCTCATGGAGACCTTCCTACAAGTCATTGGGTATAGTGGCTGCATGGAGTGGCCTCCACACTCACCTGACCTGACCCCATTGGACTTCTTTCTGTGATGTCACATCAAACAGCAGGTGTATGCGACCCCTCCACCAACATTGCAGGATCTACGACGACTTATTACAGATACTTGTGCAAACGTGTCACCTACCATGTTGCACAACGTGCAGCAAGATACAGTATGCTGTCCAGAGTTCAGATGTGCATTGCAGCTGACGGTGGCCACTTTGAGCATCAAATCAAAGTTAAATGAGCGCCATATCCGTGACCAGCATTCAATGTTTTGGGGGGTCATGGGTTTCATATCATAGCATTTCTGTATGCAAGGTGTCGATTCGTATTGAATTGATGATGCACTACAATTTTTTAATTCACTATCTCATTCCGTTTTCGAGATAAAAATGCGAACTCCGTTGTTTTCCACCAGGTGGCGCTATAGGTGGTTTCATTGCGTAACGCATGGCTACTTTACTATACCTAGACACCACTTCTATTCCTATAGCTGCCGCCGTTCTCAAGTTAGTGGCGGTGGACAGGATATGCGTAGACACACTGTATACGGTGGACACATGATAGTGATGAATGGACATGTATATAAAAAGGCGACATAATATAAGGGGATACAAATGACAAAGTATTGACATGAGGGGGGAGCAATTACATGATAAAACAAGAATAATACACATAAAATGAGTGTATGGAAGCAATTAAGTACATTACTGAGAAAAATATGATCTCATATACAAAATTATATACTATTGTACCTACTGTGAAACATGGAGGAGGCTCAGTTATGTTTTGTGGCTGTTTTGCTAGCACAGGGAGTCTTGAATTTGCAGAATGCACTAAAATCTCAAAACTATCAGGGAGTTCTGGAGAAAAATGTGCTGCCCAGTGTCAGAAAGCTTGGTCTTAATTACAGGTCCTCCAACAGGATAATGACCGAAACACTCAGCTAAAAACATCCAAGAATGGTGAAGAGCAAAGTGACCCTATGAGCTCTGATGTAAATCTTAGTGAATATCTGTGGAAGGAGCTGAAACCTGCAGTCTGGAGAAAACACATTCACACCTGAGACAACTGAAGCAGTTTGCGCACAAGGAGTGGGCCAAAATAGCTGTGGACAGGTGTAGAAGTCTTATTGACAGTTACAAAAGTCATGAATTGGTTAATTTAATATCCCTGATTTCTGTGTGTCAAACGTTGTGTCCCTGTCTTTGATGAAGGGCTTGCACGCTGAGCCCGCATATTTCCCCACATATAATGGCTGATTTAATTAGTGATCACGTGCCTCTAACAGCTGCGAGTGGATTGGAGATTCACCCTTGGCTGTTTAACCAGTTAAGTCCCGCTTTGCCGCTGTTAAGTCCCCTCAGTTAAGCTGCATATAACATGTGGTGGCAGCGGGTATGTCATTCCTCCTGCCCATCAGCATGCCCATGACATGATTGCGGGGTGCCAATGCATTCTTCTTGAATATAACAAATGGCACTTCCTTGAAATGGAGAATATTGTGTAGATGGAAAGGGGTGCACTTAGTAGGTTCCAAAGCCAAGAAACTAAGTATAGACATAAGGCACTCCCAAAATTCTTGATGCTGTGATTTTATTTATCAGTGGATGTGCATAAATAACGTTTTCGGTCACAGAAGACCTTCATCAGTTGCACATGGGGAAACTGGATGGTGCTCGTGTCACAGCTCGTGTCATGGGGGCTGCCCCCATGCAGCGGTGGATACCGCGCTGTGACACGAGCACCATCCAGTTTCCCCATGTGCAACTGATGAAGGTCTTCTGTGACCGAAAACGTTATTTATGCACATCCACTGATAAATAAAATCACAGCATCAAGAATTTTGGGAGTGCCTTGTGTCTATACTTAATGCATTCTTCTGACAGCTGGAGGTCTGTTGATGACCCCCGTGCCTGTCTTTGTGTCTCCTGTGAATGACGGCCTTTGGCCAGCATTCATAGGACATCATGATTTTCACTATACAGTACATAACAGTGCTGATGCCCTGCTCTATATAGCACAAGTGATCAGACGATGGCAGCTTCAAGTGCACTTGTAACTACAATAAATAGTGAAAAAATTTCAAATCACCCCTCTTTTTGCCACATTAAAAATAAAAGCATTTAAAAAAAATACACATTTCTTTGTCGCTCCTAATTGGGAGACCCAGACAATTGGGTGTATAGCTATGCCTCCGGAGGCCACACAAAGTATTACACTAAAAGTGTAAAGCCCCTCCCCTTCAGCCTATACACCCCCCGTACTGCTACGGGCTCATCAGTTTTTATGCTTTGTGCGAAGGAGGTCAGACATCCACGCATAGCTCCACAGCTTAGTCAGCAGCAGCTGCTGACTATGTCGGATGGAAGAAAAGAGGGCCCATAACAGGGCCCCCAGCATGCTCCCTTCTCACCCCACTCTTGTCGGCGGTGTTGTTAAGGTTGAGGTATCCATTGCGGGTACGGAGGCTGGAGCCCACATGCTGCTTTCCTTCCCCATCCCTCAATTAGGGCTCTGGGTGAAGTGGGATCCCATCGGTCTCCAGGCACAGGAGACCGTGCTCCATCCACAGCTCCTGAGGACCCTGCTGGATAGGAGCCGAGTATCGTTCAGGGACATGACACGGCTCCCTCCTCTCCCCAGGACGCTGGCAGCCATTCCTCTCAGCTCTGCTAACGCTGGAGAGGAGAGACAAGCTCAATTGGAATCATTGTCCCCTGGTTCCCCTCAGTGGGAACAGCAATGTCTTCCCGGGGTGTCCCATGGATCCCAGGGTGAGGTCTCTGACACGGACCGCAGCCCCAGACCGACTAAGCGAGCTCGCTAGGAAATCCCCTCGACCTCATCACATTGTTCAGGGTCTCAGAAGATGAAGCGGAGGTAGCTGATCAGGATTGTGATCCTGAGGCCGCTCTCAACCTTGATACTCCTGATGGTGACGCCATAGTGAATGATCTTATCGCGTCCATACATCAAATGTTGGATTTTTCTCCCTCGGCTCCTCCAGTGGAGGAGTCAGCCTCTCAGCAGGAGAAATTCCGTTTCAGGTTTCCCAAGCGTACAAGGAGTATGTTTCTGGACCACTCTGACTTCAGAGAGGCAGTCCAGAAACACCGAGCTTGTCCAGATAAGCGTTTTTCCAAGCGCCTTAAGGATACACGTTACCCTTTCCCCCCTGACGTGGTCAAGGGCTGGACTCAGTGTCCCAAGGTGGATCCTCCAATCTCCAGACTGGCGGCTAGATCCATAGTTGCAGTGGAAGATGGAGCTTCACTCAAGGATGCCACTGACAGACAGATGGAGCTCTGGTTGAAATCCATCTATGAAGCTATCGGCGCGTCTTTTGCTCCAGCATTCGCAGCCGTATGGGCACTCCAAGCTATCTCAGCTGGTCAGGCGCAAATTGACGCACTCACACGTACGTCTGCGCCGCAGGTGGCGTCCATAACCTCTCAAACGTCGGCATTTGCGTCCTACGCTATTAATGCTGTCCTGGACTCTGCGACCCGTACGGCGGTTGCAGCCGTCAAATCGGTGGCAATACGCAGGGCCTTGTGGCTGCGGGAATGGAAGGCAGATTCGGCTTCCAAAAAGTGCTTAACTGGATTGCCATTTTCTGGCAACCGTTTGTTTGGTGAGAGATTGGATGAAATCATCAAACAATCCAAGGGAAAGGAAACATCCTTACCCCAGGCCAAACCAAAAACACCCCAACAGAGGAGGGGACAGTCGAGGTTTCGGTCCTTTAGGGGTACGGGCAGGTCCCAATTCTCCTCGTCCAAAAGGCCTCAGAAGGATCAGAGGAACTCCGACGCATGGCGGTCTAAATCACGCCCTAAAAAGACCGCCGGAGGTGCCGCTACCAAGGCGGCTTCCTCATGGCTTACGGCCTCCTCACACCGCATCCTCGGTCGGTGGCAGGCTCTCCCGCTTTTGCGACACCTGGCTGCCACAAGTAAAAGACCGTTGGGTGAGAGACATTTTGTCTCACGGTTACAGGATAGAGTTCAGCTCTCGTCCTCCGACTCGATTCTTCAGAACATCTCCGCCTCCCGAGCGAGCCGAGGCTCTTCTGCAGGCGGTGGGCATTCTGAAGGCAGAAGGAGTGGTGGTCCCGGTTCCTCTTCAGCAACAGGGTCACGGTTTCTACTCCAACCTGTTTGTGGTTCCAAAGAAGGACGGGTCCTTCCGTCCTGTTTTGGACCTAAAACTGCTCAACAAACACGTAAGGACCAGGCGGTTCCGGATGGAATCTCTCCGCTCCGTCATCGCCTCAATGTCCCAAGGAGATTTCCTAGCATCGATCGATATCAAGGATGCTTATCTCCACGTACCAATTGCTCCAGAGCATCAGCGCTTCTTGCGCTTCGCCATAGGAGACGAACACCTTCAGTTCGCGGCACTGCCGTTCGGCCTGGCGACAGCCCCAAGGGTTTTCACCAAGGTCATGGCTACAGTAGTTGCGGTCCTCCACTCTCAGGGTCACTCAGTGATACCTTACTTAGACGATCTGCTGGTCAAGGCACCCTCTCAAGAGGCATGCCAACACAGCCTCAACGTTACTCTGGAGATTCTCCAGAGTTTCGGGTGGATCATCAATTTTCCAAAGTCAAATCTGACACCGGTCCAATCACTGACATATCTTGGCATGGAGTTTCATACTCTTCCAGCGATAGTGAAGCTTCCGCTGGACAAACAGCGTTCACTACAGACAGGGGTACAATCTCTCCTTCAAGGTCGGTCACACCCCTTGAGGCGCCTCATGCACTTCCTGGGGAAGATGGTGGCAGCAATGGAAGCAGTTCCTTTCGCGCAGTTTCACCTGCGTCCTCTTCAATGGGACATCCTACGCAAGTGGGACAGGAGGCCGACGTCCCTAGACAGGAACGTCTCCCTCTCTTAAGCAACC
Source organism: Anomaloglossus baeobatrachus (assembly GCF_048569485.1). NCBI lineage: Eukaryota > Metazoa > Chordata > Amphibia > Anura > Aromobatidae > Anomaloglossus > Anomaloglossus baeobatrachus. The sequence continues at coordinate 510,445,492 of NC_134353.1, forward strand.
AAAGCTTCCCTTCGGTGGTGGCTTCTTCCCACCTCATTATCGAAAGGAAAATCCTTCCTACCCCCATCCTGGGCGGTGGTCACGACGGACGCGAGCCTGTCAGGGTGGGGAGCAGTTTTTCTCCACCACAGGGCTCAGGGTACGTGGACTCAGCAAGAGTCCTCACTTCAGATCAATGTTCTGGAGATCAGGGCAGTGTATCTTGCCCTAAAAGCGTTCCAGCAGTGGCTGGAAGGCAAGCAGATCCGAATTCAGTCGGACAACTCCACAGCGGTGGCTTACATCAACCACCAAGGTGGGACACGCAGTCGGCAAGCCTTCCAGGAAGTCCGGAGGATTCTGCTGTGGGTGGAAGCCACAGCATCCACCATATCCGCAGTTCACATCCCGGGCGTAGAAAACTGGGAAGCAGACTTTCTCAGTCGCCAGGGCATGGACGCAGGGGAATGGTCCCTTCACCCGGACGTGTTTCAGGAGATCTGTTGCCGCTGGGGGATGCCGGACGTCGACCTAATGGCGTCACGGCACAACAACAAGGTCCCAACATTCATGGCTCGATCTCAAGATCACAGAGCTCTGGCGGCAGACGCCTTAGTTCAGGATTGGTCGCAGTTTCAGCTTCCTTATGTGTTTCCTCCTCTGGCTCTGTTGCCCAGAGTGTTACGCAAGATAAGGGCCGACTGCCGCCGCGCCATCCTCGTCGCTCCAGACTGGCCGAGGAGGTCGTGGTACCCGGATCTGTGGCATCTCACAGTCGGCCAACCGTGGGCACTGCCAGACCGACCAGATTTGCTATCTCAAGGGCCGTTTTTCCATCTGAATTCTGCGGCCCTCAACCTGACTGTGTGGCCATTGAGTCCTGGATCCTAGCGTCTTCAGGATTATCTCAAGAGGTCATTGCCACTATGAGACAGGCTAGGAAACCAACGTCCGCCAAGATTTCCTCCCTAAGGTGGTATCCCCTTTTCATCTCAATCAGGACATCTCCTTACCCTCGTTTTGTCCTCATCCAGTTCACCAATGTGAAAAGGTTTTGCACTTGTTAGATCTGGTGAGAGCACTCAGACTCTACATTTCTCGTACGGCGCCCCTGCGCCGCTCCGATGCACTCTTTGTCCTTGTCGCTGGCCAGCGTAAAGGGACACAAGCTTCCAAATCAACCCTGGCTCGGTGGATCAAGGAACCAATTCTCGAAGCTTACCGTTCCTCGGGGCTTCCGGTTCCCTCAGGACTGAAGGCCCATTCTACCAGGGCCGTGGGAGCGTCCTGGGCCTTGCGACACCAGGCTACGGCTCAGCAGGTGTGTCAGGCAGCTACCTGGTCGAGCCTGCACACTTTCACGAAACACTATCAGGTGCATTCCTATGCTTCGGCAGATGCCAGCCTAGGTAGGCGAGTCCTTCAGGCGGCAGTTGCCCACCTGTAGGACGGAGCCGTTACGGCTCTATTATGAGGTATTATTTACCCACCCAGGGACTGCTTTTGGACGTCCCAATTGTCTGGGTCTCCCAATTAGGAGCGACAAAGAAGAAGGGAATTTTGTTTACTTACCGTAAATTCTTTTTCTTCTAGCTCCAATTGGGAGACCCAGCACCCGCCCCTGTTTTTGTATACACATGTTGTTCATGTTAAATGGTTTCAGTTCTCCGATATTCCTTCGGATTGAATTTACTTTAAACCAGTTTATAATTTTTTCCTCCTTCTGGCTTTTGCACCAAAACTGATGAGCCCGTAGCAGTACGGGGGGTGTATAGGCTGAAGGGGAGGGGCTTTACACTTTTAGTGTAATACTTTGTGTGGCCTCCGGAGGCATAGCTATACACCCAATTGTCTGGGTCTCCCAATTGGAGCTAGAAGAAAAGGAATTTACGGTAAGTAAACAAAATTCCCTTCTTTGTATCCCTGTGTTTAGAAATGGCTGATCTATCAAAATATGAAATTAATCAGATCATCATAACAAGAAAATAAATCAAAGTGCCAGAGTTATGTTTTCTTTGGTTGCGTCAACATTGCAATAAAATGCAATGAGAGATCAAAACATTATATCTACCCCAAAATGTTATTGATAAAAACATCAGCGCAAAAAAAGAAGGCCTCACAGCGCCCAGAAAATAACGTTATGGTTCACAAAAAATGGCTTCATGAGTGAAATGTTATTAAGTTAATTTTTTTTCAAAATTTACAAATTTAGGAAACTAAAGGTGAAGCTATTCTCCTTGCAGAGACTGACACACCATTCCAGCATGCCAGTGGTGAGGAGACTTTAAGCTGCAATGTTCCTCTGGGAAATATGAAAATTGTCACTTCAGGGAGGAAGGAGACGAACTCTAGTGCCACCTGTTGGAAGTAGCAATCCTAAAAGACAAAAGTGACCCTTTAACGAGCCTTGTCATATGATTTGGGATTTATGCTAGATCAAAACCTCAGTTTGCAGACACACTGTTTCGGAATTGTTGGCCCTCATCATTGCAAAATATGAGATCTGATTTGGCTATATGGCAGGCTAAGATGGAGTCTAAAGGGGAAGCTATTCTCCTTGCGGAGACTGACACACCATTCCATCATGCCAGTGGTGCGGCGACTTTAAGCCGCAATGCTCCTTTGGGAAATATGCAAATTGTCTCTTCATTGAGGAAGTAGACAAACTCTAGTGCCACCTATTGGAGGTAGCAATCCTAAAAGTCAAAACTGACCCTTTAACGAGCCTTGTGTGTCAGTCTCCGCAAGGAGAATCGCTTCCTCTTTAGACCCCATCTTACCATGGGGTCAGCTCATGTATTGCTCTCACCAGCAGAAGCGATCGGACCGTGTAGCCATAAAGTCCTCTAAGGACCCTAGTAAAATTTAATTTTAAAAAAATGTAAGAAGAAAAAATATTTTTTAAAGATATGAAAAACTTAAATAAATTCAAATTGCCTCCTTTTTGCCCTCTTGAAAATAAAGCAGTGAAAAAATATACAATTATTTGGTATTGCCGCATTCAGAAATGCCCAATCTATGAAAGTATAAAATAAAGTATTCTGATCGGTACACCTTATAATGAGAAAAAAAATCCAAATGCCAAAATTAAGGGGTTTTTGTCAATAAAAGGCTATCAAAAAACTACATCTAACCAAAAATGTTATAATTAACAAGGTCAGCTCAAGACTAGTGATGGGTGGACCTGCAGCTTGGATTGGCGGGTCCAACCGAGTTAATAAAAAAAACAAAACAACCAATCCCCGCCAGTCCTCATATAAGTCTATGGGGACCAGAATTCAGCACTTTAAAATGCTGGTAGAAGGGATAGGTGGATTAGAGCCCAGCACGTTATAGTTAGTCTCCCATGTGGCTGTAACACTACTTCCAGGGCCACTCATTAATCTAATACATATGCACTGCTTTGCCCGCCCACCAGCAGTCCCGGCTTCTGAATGGTTGCAGACAGACAGCACCCCGACCCTCTGTGACAGCGTGTCTTGACTGCTTGCAATCACAGGTGCTGTGTGCGTGTCTATAGTGTAAACATGAATTGGCATAGGGTGCCTCCATATTATAGTATATATCACAGTTAAAGCATACGGCTACAGGCTGCAGCCCCCAGCCTTGTGCTTATCTTGGCTGTGTATCAAATAAATTGAAATAATTTAAAAAATGGGCATGCGGTCCCCCCCCGCCCCCAATTTTTATATGCAGCCATGATAAAGCCTACAGCTAGGGGCTGATATTCTCTGGCTGTGTAGGACCCATGGTTATTGCTCCCCCCTACCTAAAAATAGCAGCCTGCAACTGCCCAGGATTGTTGCATCCTTTAGGTGTGACAATCCCGGAACTTTACCCGGCTCATCCCGAGTGCCCTGGTGCGGTGGCAATCTGTGTAATAAGGGGTTAATCACAGCTGACACTAAGTCCTAGATTAGAAAACAGGAGAAGCAGGAGTATCAAGGTGCAAAATAACTTTATTAAACACTCAGGGAGGGGTTAGGGAATCACACATAAACGCAAATAAAAAACATAGAATGAGGGAAGCGGCGATCAAGGTAAATAGCAATAATGGCAAGTAAATAAACAGAATGTAATTACATCGCATGGTACAGTGGAATATCACACAGATATATATAATTATAGGGTTTTTTCCCCCCATTGATTACTAGCTATGATTCATCATAAATAGTACATGTGGAACACTCTATATTTAGGAAATGTTTCCCTTTATGTACACTTAACACTTTGTTAAATGTGTAGGTTGAGTTTACTTTATAGGGATTTCCCCTGACCCTTTATACACTGAAGCACTTTATGTATATGTGGGTCAGTTTACATTTAATTCCCTTTCTCTGCTCCATACATTGTTTGAGATTTAAAATATGAATGTGATATAATTTAAAATCTATTAGTGTAATTATATATATGTGTGATATTCCACTGTACCATGGGATGTAATTACATTCTGTTTATTTAATTGCCATTCTTGATATTTACCTTGATTGCCGCTTTCCTAATTGTATGTTTTTTATTTGCTGTTATGTGTGATTCCCAAAACCTTTCCCTGAGTGTTTATTAAAGTTATTTTGCACCTTGATACTCCTGCTTCTCCTGTTTTCTATGTTTATCATGGAGTATGTGCCTGCGTTTGAGTGGCCTTAATTTGGCACTCGCCCGCTATTATGTCTTGTACGGTGTTATGGAGATTTTTCTGTCTATTTCTAAGTCCTAAATTACTAATGGGAGACGTCTGGGACCCCCATTTACTAATCTGTAAGTAAAAAGAAATAAAACACAGAAAAAAATCCTTAATTTGAAATAAAATACAGAAAACACCCTCTTTCACCACTTTAGTAACCGTAGAAACACCCAGTTCCGACATAATCCATACCAGGTCCCACAATGATTCTAGCTCTGCTAGATACATACTGAATACCAAACGCGCAGGCACAGAACATGACCGCATGCAGTGGGCTCCAGACAGAGAATGACTGAGCCGCAGCGATGAGCGGCGACGTCACTTGGTTTATTTGTGGTCATAGCTGGAGGTTCCCACGGTTCTCCAGCTTTGACTGCAGGTAAACTAACTTTAGGTGACCTCATTAAATTCACTGACCTCACCTCAGGTAAGGTCATTGAGTTGACAGACTTCATCTCCTCGCATAAAAGCACAGCAAAACAGCGTCAAAACCGTTTTTGTTAATTTTTTTTTGCCAACAGATTTAGATCTGGTGCTGAAATTTATACACCATACAAAATCTGCATCTCCTGGCAAAGAAACACCAATACCACATGCATTATAGTTCTTGGAAGAAGAGGAGGAAAAAACAGAAAATCGACGGGTGGTTATAATCAAATAGTGTTCAATTATTTAAAGTACCCCAATCTTCATGTCTCCGGCCTTCCCCCAGCTTTTGCTTTACACAGACAAACTGTTTCTCGTGCAGGTACTTTATCTATGCTGTGTATGAGGGACTGGCTCATTTCTGTAGCTAAGCCAGCCCCCTTTTTTTTATTAACTGGGCAACCCCTTTATTGTATATTTGTAGTAATAATAATAACAATGTGTAGCTGGTTTACAATTACAGAAACATATAACTCAAAAAAGTACCATTTGTTTATATGAATTGCTTAAGTGGTTATAAACATGGCAAGTGTTCACTTTCTTTAGCTGTGTAATTCTAAATCTGAGTGACTGTGGACTAAAACATCCTCTGTTCTTCAGGTCCGGTCCTGGAATTTGATTATCTAATTTGTGAGGAGTGTGGCAAAGATTTTATGGATTCATACTTAAGCAATCACTTTGATTTAGCGGTTTGTGATGGATGCAGGTAAATTAACACTGCAGTTTTTTTTTGTTGTTTTTTTTTGTTTTTTAATTTTCATTCTGTACATTTTTTTTATGTTTAGTTTGTACTTTTAGGTGAATGTATATGCTATTTTAATTTTATTTTTTTAATTCTATCTGTGCTATTACTTTGTACTACTAAATGATTTAAAGCATTATCAGTTGACAATGATTGGTTTCAACTTGCAAACAATATAGCCAAATTCAACTTGTGCTTGGTAAATAGTTTTAATGCTGCACACTAGTGTGTAAATGAGGTTGTCTCCCCAATGATGCTGTGCCATGGACAAAATGTGAGTTGATCAACCTTCAATTTACGTTGCAAAGATGAAATTGGGTGCTTACTCCACTTGAGCAGACCACGTTTTTCCCTACTTCATTAGAAAATTAATAGGGTGTTAAGCAACACTACATCATGAATAGGCACAAAAAGGAATGTTTTTCTAAATGCTTTTTATTTTTCCAACCTCCTATTCGAAAAAGTTAGTACGTTGCAAGGAGACGTATAGCAACGTTTCGGATAATGTAGCCTTTGTCAGGCTGTGAGTAGGGTATGTGTGAAATTTCCTTCTTGGATGAAAAAATCCACTTATATCAGTAGTTTTAGGGATGAAATCACTGGGCTGTCTAGGTTTCCAGAAAGAATCGCACCGCCTCTACATTCACTGTTTTTTGTACCGTTTGGTATCCATGTCTTAACTATGAGATCCCTTCTCTCATTGGCCATAGTAATTTCCACTTTCTCTGGTACCCTAGACAGCCCAGTGATTCCATCCCTTCAAATACTGATACAAGTGGGTTTTTCATTTTTTCATCCAAGGACATTCCACAGATGCCTGACCAAGGATACATTACCCAAAACATTGCTATACTTCATCTTGCTGTGTAATAACTGTATATATTAATTTTTTGATGCATTGCCACGGTCACACTGCTTGTCCGAACTGTGCTTTCTCGCATGCTAATAGCAGAAGTAGTTTTGCCTTGGACGTTTGTTAGAAGGGTAGCGGGAATGAGGCTGCTCACATCCAGCGATCTAGCCAGCGTTAGAGCGGCATGAGCAAACTATGAGGCATAGAGCCTGCTCATGACGCATGTGGTTTACCTCTGGAACTGCAGGGTGGCCGGTAACCTATGCAATAAGCTATATACACTATAAAATCCCTCCATTGTTAATAACGGAGAGGATTTGTAATAAGGAGTTACCTCCAAAATTAATTGTTTTCACAGACACTTGCAATTTTGACCCATTTCTACACTTGAGACAACCCATTTATGGCTAGTTTTAGCCTTTCATGACAAACCTTTATTTTTTGTTTTCACTTTTATGTTTTTTTTTATCACTTTTTTTTTTTTTGCCACCATAGCATTAGGATTTTTTTTATTTGCCGTGGGTACTGAGTAGAGATGAGCGAACCGGTCGCGGTTCGGTTCGCCAAACGGACGTCTCGTTCGAGTTCGGTTCGGCGAACGTTCGGCGAACCGAACTCGAACCGCATAGGAAACAATGGCAGGCAATCACAAACACCTAGAAAACACCCTCAAAGGTGTCCAAAAGGTGACAAACCACTCACAACACAAACACATGGGAAAGTGACAAGGACTTATACTCATGCGAAAACAAAAGAGCAGGACAAGGAAAAAGAGAAGGAGACACAGATATAGGCATGGCACGCCCTTCTAAAATCATGTAAAACACCGCAAGGTGACTCCAAGCGGAGTCTCCCTTTTTTTCCAAAAATTGGGCCCCACACACACCCACCCATTCAGTGGCAGCACTTGTGCCCCAGTTGTACACTTCACAGCTAGATTTGCATCAAGCACATTCAAAAATACGCCATACTTAACCGTCCCCAGGATGACACCGGGGTAGGTAGCAAAGTCTTTCCTGATCCCAGCTCTGTTCATCTTGGATCATTTTTAAAAACAATGTAAGCAAGGGTTACTCCAAGAAGAGTCTCCCTTTTTTCCAAAAATTAGGCCACACAGACACCCCATCAGTGGCAGCACTTGTAACCTAGTTGTACACTTCACAGCTAGATTTGCATCAAGCACATTCAAAATACACAAGCATTTACTCTCCCCAGGATGACACAGGGGTAGTAAATTCCTTGTGGATCCATGACTTGTTCATTTTGCTGAACGTTAGTCTGTCCACATTGTCACTGGACAGACGCGTGCGCTTATCTGTCAGCACACACCCAGCAGCACTGAAGACACGTTCAGAGACAACGCTGGCAGCTGGACACGACAAAATCTCCAAGGCGTAAGTGGAGAGCTCTGGCCATTTTTCAAGATTTAAAGCCCAAAATGAGCAAGGCTCCATTTGCAAAGTAATGGCATTGATGTTCATTTGGAGATACTCCTGTATCATCCTCTCCAGCTGTTGACTATGTGTCAGACTTGTTGTCTCTGGTGGCCTTGCAAAGGATGGTCTAAAAAAATTATGAAAAGATTCAATAAAATTGCTGTTACCAGCACCAGATACGGTGCTACTGGTACGGGTAGACTGTTGAAGATGACGAGACCGTCTCATGTTTGTCAAGTTACAACTGGGAGATTCACTCCCTGCACCTGCACGGTTGTTTGGTGGAAAAGCAGAGCTAAGATCGAGTAACAGCTTCTGCTGATACTCCTGCATACGTGCGTCCCTTTGAACTTGTACCAGGGATCTAATAGTGTGGCAAGCCTGTAGTCATCATCACTTCTAATTTTGACAATACGAGGGTCATGTTGGAGGTAGTGCAGCAAGAAGGCACTCATGTGTCTTGCGCAGCCATGCGGACCAAGTCACGCTGTGTTTGTGGCATAGAGGTGCTAACCGTTCTTTCTTCCTCTGACATCTCCTCCCAACCTCTTTCAACTGAAATTTGACCAAGGTCTCCCTCATCCGCTGAGTCTTCCATGTCCATGGACAGTTCGTCCTCCATTTCTTCATGTTCTCCTGCACCTTCCTCAACATTTCGCCTGCTACCATGCGCCCTTATTGATCCCTGTCCCCCATGGTCCCATGCCTGCCGCGTTGGTGATGATGAATATCTGGACCTTGGTGATGTTGTTGTGTCTTGCGCATATGAATCCTCCTGTAGTTCCTCCCCTTCCTGTTGTCCCACCCCCTGACTCCGAATAGTGTTTAGCGTGTGCTCCAGCATGTAAATGACTGGAATTGTCATGCTGATAATGGCATTGTCAGCGCTAAACATATTCGTCGCCATGTCGAAACTGTGCAGAAGGGTGCATAGGTCCTTGATCTGAGACCACTCCATCAGGGTGATCTGCCCCACCTCTGCATCTCATTGGCCCAGGCTATACGTCATGACGTATTGCACCAGGGCTCGGCGGTGCTGCCACAGTCGCTGTAACATGTGGAGAGTCGAATTCCAGCGTGTCGCCACATCGCATTTCAGACGATGAACCGGCAGGCCGAAAGACTTCTGGAGCGATGCAAGTCGCTCAGCTGCGGCGGTTGAACGGCGGAAGTGAGCAGACAGTTTTCGTGCCCTGGTCAGAAGGCCATCTAGGCCGGGATAGTGTGTTAAAAATTGCTGGACAAGAAGGTTCAACACGTGAGCCATACAAGGCACGTGTGTCACCTTGCCCAGGCGAAGGGCCGCACCCAGGTTTGCAGCATTGTCGCACACGGCCTTACTAGGCTGCAGGTTGAGTGGAGACAACCATTTATTAAACTCAGTCTCCAGAGCTGCCCACAACTCAGCCGCTGTGTGACTCCTATTTCCAAGACATGTCAAGCTAAAGACCACCTGATGCCGTTGCGCTCTGCTGTCAGTATAGTAATGAGGGGTGCGTGATTCCTTCTGCGCAGTGAGAACGCTGGTGGCCTGACCAGGCAGGCTTGGGGCGGAGGTGGAGGATCCAGATGAGGTGGAGGAGGCAGAAGCAGTGGCAGAACTTGGACAGACAGGATTGACACACAAGTCGTGGGGATGGCAAGACTTGTGCAGCAGACCCTTCACCATCTATCACCATAGTTACCCAGTGCCCAGTCATCGACATGTAACGTCCCTGTCCATGCTTACTGGTCCAAGTATCAGTGGTGAAATGCACCCGTTCACACACAGACTTTCTCAAGGAAGCGGTGATGTTGTGTGCGACATGCTGGTGTAGCGCGGGCACACCTTTCTTAGAGAAGTAGTGGCGACTGGGCATCTGGTACTGGGGCACAGCGACAGACATAAGGTCTCTAAAATCCTGTGTGTCCACCAGGCGTAAAGGCAGCATTTCGGTAGCCAAGAGCTTACAGAGGGATAAAGTCAACCTCTTAGCTTTGTCATGGGTCGCAGGAAATGACCTTTTATTTGTCCACATCTGAGGGACAGAGATCTGGCTGCTGTGTGTAGACGGTGTTGAGTAGGGTGTCCCTGGAAAAATGCAGGTTTGTGAGGAAAGTGCAGGCGTAGACCTGATGTTGCCTTCATCCAACGTTGATGCTATCGATGTCTGAGAGAGCTGTACACACGCACTTGTTTCCCCTTCCAAAACAACTGACGACCTACCAAGCAAACTGCCTGTTGCGGTTACAGTGGTGGAAGTTGTGCGTGGAAAACCAGGTGTGACAGCTGTCCCCACAGTCCTAGAAGATGAAGAGCACGCGGATGCACTGGAAGGGGCAGGCGGTGGATAGTTCTCTCCGCTAGGCCGCATTGCAGCACGGTGAGCTTCCCACTGGGACATATGATATTTATTCATGTGACGATTCATGGAAGAAGTTGTCAAACTGCTGAAGTTTTGCCCTCTACTAACAGAATCATGACAAATTTTACAGATCACATAATTTGGGCGATCTTTTGCTATGTCAAAAAAGGACCAGGCTAGGCAAGGCTTAGAGGGCATGCGACCTGCTGATCCACCCCGACTAGTGCTCAGAGGTACAGTGGTGGCTGAGGATGCAGTTGTAGACGTGCTACCAGTACTCCGACTCTGTCCAGGAAGGCGCAAGGTAACTTCGTCGTCAGTTGCATCCTCCTCCACCGTCTCTGTTGACCTCCTCGAGGGCCTGACTGTGGGTTGACAGTAGGTGGGATCTAGAACTTCCTCATCAATTGTTGTGTTTGCACTCCCCTCACCCTCAGACCGAGCCTCTTCTTGCCCTGACTGAATATTTAGGTTGTCATCCCAATCTGGTATCTGCGTCTCATCGTCATCAGTATGTTCCTCATTGTCTATTACAACAGGTGTTTCGGTTTGTGAATAAGGGTCAACATTATGCTCAGAAACTTGGTCATCACGGCCTGAATCTGAGTCACAAAGGTTCTGGGCATCACTCCAGACCATTTCCTGGTCTGTACTCACTGTAGCTTGGGAGCAGACCTCTGATTCCCAGGCTATAGTGTGACTGAACAGCTCTGCAGACTCAGCCATCTCAGTTCCACCATACTGTGCAGGGCAGATGGAGACTTCAGAGCTGGGAGAAAGCAAGTGTGATTGGGATGACAGCTCAGAGGACTGGTGTTTTTTGGATGCGGTAGTTGAGGTGGAGGAGAGGGCACTTGTTGGACCACTTGAGATCCATTCAAGCATTTTCTTTTTTTGGCCATCATCTACCTTTGTTCCAGTTGTTCGTGTCCTTAAAAAAGGGAGCACATCGGATTGTCCACGGTAAGTAGTAGACATCTTACTTTTGCTGGAAGATGGTCTATCTTCAGCAGATGTTAATGGAGCTTTGCCACCTTCCCCACGGACAAACCCTTTTTTTCCTTTTCCAACACGCCTCTTCCCCTTTCCACCAGCATCTGTCATTTTGCTACTCATTTTGATTGCGACAAGATTGTGCACTTAAAATGTGGTAGTAAAAATTGAGGTGGTGTAGATTGCAGCGGTGGTCTAGCTTTATTAATAGCAGAATAAACAACAATAATTATCCCTGACAATGCAACTACGGCCCTTCAACTGGCAGCAGTGTTTGCTAGTAAAATGGCTTAGTAACAATGAGATTGAGTGTGCAATGTAGAGGTGCTGCACATAGGTTTGCACCAGTAGGACACTAATGGAAGTCCAACAGCCACTTTTAGGATGCCACTAAGTTTCCTCAGTGTTTGCTAGTATAATGGCTTAGTAACAATGAGTTTGAGTGTGCAAGGGCAGGAGGGTACAGTGGCAGGGTTGTGGGTCTGGGTAGAGGAAAGGAAGCCTCCCTTTCTATCCCTCCTAATGGGGAAATCCCTGACCTTAGCTACACAGACGGTCATCTTGTGTAGCTGTTAAAATCTGTTTTCACGGACCTGACTGTCACCTATGGCTCTGACCCTGCCGGTATTAGCCCTTACAAGGGCTGAAAGAAACTTCTATCCCTATTCTGTATAGCGCTGTGTATAGAGCGTACACAGCAGTATCGGAGACAGGAGCTACGCCAGCGGTGACTGACACCAAGACGCAGAAGGCAGATAATGGCGTGCTGGAGGAAAATGTCCGTTTTTATAATGCAGGGACATGTGACATGGACATCCTATCACACATGCAGTTGCTTCTCTGGCTAAAAGTCCACTTAGCTGTGTGTGTGTCTGGGATTGGCTGACATGCTGGCCCGCCCCACTACACGCGCGCGCTTAGGGAAGGAAGACAAGGAAAAAAAAAAATGGCGATCGCCATTATCCAAACAGCAGTGATCTGAATGCGCTGTTCTATAAGCTGAAATTTCATAATAGTGTGAGTCACAGAGTGAATTACACTATTACAGCGGAAAGCCAGCTAGTCATTAGCTTGTCTTTTTGCTGCTAGAACCGTTCTCGAACGTATCTAGAACTATCGAGCTTTAGCAAAAAGGTCGAGTTCTAGTTCGATCTAGAACAGCCCCCAAAATCACTCGAGCCGCGAACTGGAGAACCTCGAACTGCGAACCGCGCTCAACTCTAGTACTGAATTGTATTTGTCAGTCCCATTGTTTAAGTTCTTTTCCCTTATTTATTAACTTTTTTAAAATGTATTCAGTGGTTCATTACAATTTTGACCACACCAAATGTTTTTAGTTATATTTATGTTTTCTTTGATTTGTACAGTAAAAATGGGCTTTGAAATAATTTCTGTTTGTGTCCCCATATTCTGAGAGACAGATTTATAATAATTTTCCATTACTGGAGCTGTATGAGTTTACCTAGTTTTGTTTGATATCAATTTATACCTTTTTATTCTTTACTTCTTTTTCTTTTACGACTATCACCTTTTTAGATAAATAATGCTATAGTGAAGTTTTATAGAATGGATTGTTGCAAGCATGATTATACCAGTAATGTTATATTTTTTCACAGCTCAACCATTATTTTAATATTTAAATTGTGATTTGTGGTTTTCTTATGTTCAATTTAAATTTCACACTTTTTAACTTTTTTTTTTTTTTTTAGTATTTTTAATTTTGTCCCACAAGGGAGCTTGAAAATAACAAATGCTAATGTCAAATATACGTTGGTGCATTCTGGGCTTTGTGGAGCGCCATTGTAAATTTACAGTGGGCAGAGATCAAGTTCAGGATTCTGTTGCTAAACATCGCCTGAGACCAGTGACTTCTTCGGTACCTGATTGGTACAGGTCCCTATCACATTATCGCCATGTAAGCTAGCCTCAGGCTGTTTTAACCTTCTAAATGCCATGATTAATGGCTGCAAAAAAAATCCCACACAAAATAAAGAATGAAAAAAAAAACACGAAAAAAATACAAAAATAAATACGCTATTTTATGGAAGAATTATACATACACAAAAAAAGTACTCATTTGATATTGTAATTTCTGGAATGACCTCCTGGATAAAAATGTTCACACTATTTAACCTATACAGTGAAGACCAGAAAAAGAAGGTGGCAAAACCTGTTCCTTCATCATATTACCAAATAAAAAGTGCAATAATGTGCGATCAAAGTCGTATCTGAATAAAATTGGTATAACTGAAAATGAAATTTCGTCTTGCAAAAAACAAGCCACCACTCAGCTCCATTAGAGGAAAAATAAGAGCTACAGTTCTTTGAATATGGCCGTGCAAAGACTATTTTTATTTTTTTTTTTAAATTGTTTTGGTATGCAAAGTGGCAAAACAGTGTAATTTCCAATATGGGGTCACTTGTGGGGGTTTCTGCTGTTTTGGAACTTAAGGGGTCCTGATAATGTGATATGGCGTCCACAATCTTTTGAGCTCCATAACTAAACTGAGGCTCCTTTCCTGCCGTTTGCCTATGCAGTAGCTTATGACCACATATGGGGTATCGGCGTACTCTTGAGAAATCTTTGGTGTTTTTTTTTTTCCTTTTCCATTCTGTGGCTCGCCACTACCACTACACTAGATGAATTCCTCAAAGGGTTTATTTACAAAAATGGGGTCACTTGTTTAGGGATTTCTGCTGTTTTGGCACATGGAGGGCTCTGCAATTGCAACATGGCATCCACAATATATTCCAGCCAGATTTGAGCTGCAAAAAAATAAAATATTGCACCTTCCCTTTTGAGAGCTGTCCTGTGTACCCAAACAGTAGTTTCCAACAATATATGGGGTATTGGGAATTTGCACAACTAATCATGGAGCCCATTTTCTCCTTTTACCCTTGTGAAAATGAAAAATTTGAGGCTAAAACAAGATTTAGTAAACAAAAATGTAATTTTTCATTTTTTTTCTTCTTGTTTGCATTAAGTCTTGGGAAGCAAACAAAAAGGGTTAGCAAACTTTTTGAATGTGGTTATAAATATTTTAGAGATGCAGTTTTTAAAATTGTGACTTGGGCTTTTGCTGATATACAGCCCCCTAAAAGTCACTTTAAAAGTGAAGTGGTCCCTTTTAAAATATAGATTTAGTAAATTTTGATTGAAATAAATGAGAACCTGCTGCAAAATTTTTAGTATTCCAACATAAAAGAAAAGTCTTGTTTAAAAAAATGAAGCTGACATGAAGTAGACATGAGTTAAAGTGATTTATTAACTATTTTGTCTGGTATGACCATCTGCTTTAAGAGCATAAAAATGTTAAAGTTTGGCAATTGCACATTTTTCTAAATTTTTGACAAATTTTTTATATTATTTCATAAATTTATATAAAGTACAATGTCAGAATCCCTGAGATATACTGAAGCATTTGAGTTATTACCACATAAAGTGACACTGGTCAGATCTGAATACATCTGCTTGGTCAGGAAGGTGACGGCCTTAAAACTGGTATGCAGAATGCGACTTCTAATGAATCCAGGCCAATGACCGTTTTCTGAATTAGCTTGTCCCCTCCTCCTCTTTCACAGATTATGAACACATCTATTAATTGGAAATGAATATTTTATTTGATTTGTAATTTTTATGTCTTAGAGATACAGAAGAAAAACATAAACTCATAACAAGGACTGAAGCCAAGAAAGAGTATTTACTAAAAGACTGCGATATTGATAAAAGGGAGCCTGTACTGAAGTATATGTTAAAGAAAAACCCTCACAATTCTCATTGGGGCGACATGAAACTTTACCTGAAATTGCAGGTACAGAAACATGTTTTGTGTTTTGTTTTTTTTCATGCTAGCTCCTTTCAACCTGCAGTCCAAAATGCCAACCCTTAGGGCACACATGCTTTTTTTTATTCCATAACTGGGTTAAGTTGGGAAAGTGGCCATCTAAGCATGTGTCCTTTCTTGAGTGCAGTTTAGGAGAGTC
Organism: Anomaloglossus baeobatrachus; assembly: GCF_048569485.1. Taxonomy (NCBI): domain Eukaryota; kingdom Metazoa; phylum Chordata; class Amphibia; order Anura; family Aromobatidae; genus Anomaloglossus; species Anomaloglossus baeobatrachus. Next base: position 510,460,934 of record NC_134353.1, read on the forward strand.
CACAATTCCCATATTCTACATGCATGGTCTCTTCCAGTCTGGAGTGCTAAATGGGGGAGAAGGGGAGCTCAGTTCTCTCTTAAGGTAATGCCCCATTTAAAGTGTAAACATCAGTTTCATTTTTATCTCCTACATCAATAGAAAACATGAAAATAAGAAAGACAAATCTGCTTCTTTCTCAGCCAAGACAGATAACACTGCTCTACTTCAATTTTGTTGACTACAAGATAACATGATCATTATGAATTTTGGTGCCGAATTCAAAAATCACACCCGCTTTCTCCACAAAACACTGTTTACGAAGGAACTTTTACAGTAATAATGTAACATTATATTATTTAGATATGATGAATATGCAAAAATAAATACTGAATAGGCAAATAAGTATAACTAATAGGAAGATTGCTTAATAAGCAGTTAAAAACTACATGAAAGCCAGTGGCAGCATTGAGTCGTTAAAGAGACTTACAAATTGCAGCAAATTTCACTCTGTTAATAATGTTTTTTTAAATTTGTTATCAGACACTTGGGGGTACTTTGCACGCTGCGACATCGCTAGCCGATGATAGCGATGCCGAGCGCGATAGTACCCACCCCCGTCGCACATGCGATATCTTGTGATAGCTGCCGTAGCGAACATTATCGCTACGGCAGCTTCACACGCACTTACCTGCCCTGCGACGTCGCTCTGGCCGGCGACCCGCCTCCTTCCTAAGGGGGCGGGTCGTGCGGCGTCACAATGACGTCACACGGCAGGCGGCCAATAGAAGCGGAGGGGCGGAGATGAGCGGGACGTAAACATCCCGCCCACCTGCTCCCTTCCGCATTGCCGGCGGGCGCAGGTAAGGAGATGTTTGTCGGTCCTGCAGCTTTACACACAGCGATGTGTGGAGCTGCAGGAACGACAAACAACATTGTACCTGCGGACACACCGACATGAAAATGAATGACGTGACACAGATCAGCGATTTTTGACTGTTTCACTCTCGTTCATCTCTCCTACGCTTTACACGTTGCAACGTCGTTACCGGCGCCGGATGTGCGTCACTTTCGATTTGACCCCGACGATTTCGCAGTAGCGATGTCGCAACGTGCAAAGTACCCCTTAGAACCGTTTGCGGATGGTGCAGGAATGATCCTGAGATATTCTGTTACATGTGTGGTTGGTTTACAATGCCCAAACAAAGGAGCAAACATAAGTGTCAAATTCCATTTCCTAAATAGCCTCATGAACTACTTCCCCTCCAATCTTGGTGCTGTGAGTGAAGAACAAGGAGAACACTTTCACCAAGACATCAGGAGCATGCACCATAGATATCAAGGAAGATGGAACACAGACATGATGGCCAACCATAGCTGGTGCTTACAGCATGATCCTAATTTTTATACAGTCATGGCCAAAAGTTTTGAGAATGCTACAAATATTAATTTTTACAAAGTCTACTGCTTAAGTTTTTCTAATGGCAATTTGCATATACTCCAGAATGTCATAAAGAGTGATCAGCTTAACAGCATTTACTTGCAAAGTCAATATTGGCTAAGAAAATGAACTTTAACCCCCAAAACACATTTCAACTTCATTGCATTCCTGCCTTAAAAGGAGCAGCTAACATTGTTTTAGTGATTGTTCCATTAACACAGGTGTGGGTGTTGATGAGGACAGGGCTGGCGATCAATCAGTCATGATTAAGTAAGAATGACACCAATGGACACTTTAAAAGGAGGCTGGTGCTTGGTATCATTGTTTCTCTTCAGTTAACCATGGTTATCTCTAAAGAAACACATGCAGCCATCATTGCTCTGCACAAAAATGGCCTAACAGGGAAGAGTATCGCAGCTAAAAAGATTGCACCTCAGTCAACAATCTATCACATCATCAAGAGCTTCAAGGAGAGAGCTTCCATTGTTGCCAAAAAGGCTCCTGGGCGCCCAAGAAGGACCAGCAAACGCTAGGACCGTATCTTAAAACTGTTTCAGCTGCGGGATCGGACTACCAGCAGTGCCGAGCTAGCTCAACAATGGCAGCAGGCTGGTGTGAGTGCTTCTGCACGCACTGTGAGGCGGAGACTCTTTGAGCAAGGCCTGGTTTCAAGGAGGGCAGCAAAGAAGCCACTTCTCTCCAGAAAAAACATCAGGGACCGACTGATATTCTGCAAAAGGTACAGGGAGTGGACTGCTGAGGACTGGGGTAAAGTCATTTTCTCAGATGAATCCCCTTTTCGATTGTTTGGGACATCTGGAAAACAGCTTATTAGGAGAAGAAGAGGTGAGCGCTACCACCAGTCTTGTCTCATGCCAACTGTTTAGCATCCTGAAACGATTCATGTGTGGGGCTGCTTCTCAGCCAAGGGAATCGGCTCACTCACAGTCTTGCCTAAAAACACAGCCATGAATAAAGAATGGTACCAGAATGTCCTCCAAGAGCAACTTCTCCCAACTGTCCAAGAGCAGTTTGGCGCCCAACAATGCCTTTTCCAGCATGATGGAGCACCTTGCCATAAAGCAAAGGTGATCACTAAATTGCACATGGAACAAAACATAGAGATTTTGGGTCCATGGCCTGGAAACTCCCCAGATCTTAATCCCATTGAGAACTTGTGGACAATCATCAAGAGACGGGTGGACAAACAAAAACCAACAAATTCTGGCAAAATGCAAGCATTGCTTATGCAAGAATGGACAGCTATCAGTCAGGATTTGATCCAGAAGTTGATTGAGAGCATGCCAGGGAGAATTGCAGAGGTCCTGAAGAAGAAGGGTCAACACTGCAAATATTGACTTGCTGCATTAACTCATTTTAACTGTCAATATAACCTTTTGGTACTCATAATATGATTGCAATTATGTTTCTGTATGTGATGTAAACATCAGACAAACACAATTAGAAACCAGAGGGCAACAGATCATGTGAAAATATAATTTTGGTGTCATTCTCAAACCTTTTGTCCATGACTGTAGAGTATCCAAAAAGAGAAAATTTCTCCCCAGCAATTAACATTTACACAATTATTACTCTCTTATTCAGACGTTAAGCTCGTTTTTTGCAATAAAACAAATATATTTCATGCTTTTGCTTCTTCATAATTTCTTATTACCCCTGATAATCAATTTTAAAACCTGTAGTGAAAACACTTCTCATTTGTGACAAAATGTTATGTATTGCATATTTTTTTACTTTGTATCTGAATTCGGCACCTTTTGTATTTTTGTAAAATCTGCAAAAAATACTTCGGTCTGAAGAATTTGTTTTTAACAAATGTAGGCCAGGGTAATTCATTCTCAAAATCCTCAATTCTGAGGTAAAATCTGTTTTCAGTAAAAAAAAAAAAAAAGACTTAGGAGATTGCAGTGACTACTGAAAAGATTCTATGTAGACTGGAGGAGGGAGGGAGCTGGAGGCACCGAGGGAGGGAGGCAGCTAGGGGGCCGAGGGAGGGAGGGTGCTAGAGGCAGAGCCATCCTATTACATAGAATCTCACCAGTAACAACTCCTATCGCTGTAATGTCACAATTGGCTCCACTGAATACAGATTTTACCCAAGAACTAGAAATTCTGAAAATGAAAGCTCAGTCCTGCCGGAGAAAGAAGCAGATTTTTCTCATTAAGATATATTACAAAGTTTCTTATTTTTGTGTGTACTATTTCTGAAGTAAAAAATAAACAACGGTTACACTTTAAATTGGGTATTATCTTAAAGAGAACCTGTTATCAGATTTGTCCCCTATAAGATGGAGCTACCACCAAGGAGCTCTTATATACAGTATTCCAGAATACTGTATACAAGTGCCCAGACCGATCTGTATAACAGCTTTTATTATACTCACCTGCGGGGCGGTCCGGTCCGATGGGCATCGCTGCTCTCAGTCCGGCGCCTCCTCTCTTCCTTCTGTCACCGTCCTTCTTTCCTGCTCCATGTGGATGACTCGTACTACATCATCCAGACAGTGTCCTCCATTTCACCCCTGCACATGTCTCTCTGCCCTCCTGTGGGCAGAGCAAAGTACTGTAATGTGTAGTGAAAGGTCAAAGACCAGCTGCACATGCGCACCACAATACTTTAGGTCCCTATAAACTGCGGCCAATCTGGTGACAGGTTCCCTTTAAGAGTTTTATGCCACGCAGAAATTACATGTCATAATTATTAGATACTGTGTCTTCAGCCCGGTCGGCTTACCTTCCGTGCACCTCTCCTCCATTCAAGTCTCCATCAGATTGGGTGAGCTGAATTTCTTTTCCTCTTGTGTCTTGCAAAAGTATTCGGCCCTCTTGAATTTGTCAACCTATACCCACATTTTTATCTTTGTTTGAAGCCTGAAATGTTAATGTTATGGTGAAGAATCAACGAGTGGGACATAATTGTGAAGTTGAATGAAATTTTTGCTTATTTTAAACCTTTTTTAAAAATAAAAAAACTGAAAAGTGGGGCGTGCAATATTATTCGTCCCCTTTACTTTTAGTGCAGCAAACTCACTCCAGAAGTTCATTGAGGATCTCTGAGTGATCCACTGTTGTCCTAAATGACTGATGATGATAAATATAAGCCACCTGTGTGTAATCAAGTCTCCGTATAAATGCACCTGCTCTGTGATAGTCTCAGTGTTCTGTTTAAAGAGCAGAGAGCATCATGAAGACCAAGGAACACAACATGCAGGTCCGTGATACTGTTGTGGAGAAGTTTACAGCCGGATTTGGTTACAAAAGGTTTCCAAAACTTTGAACATCCCAAGGAGCACTGTGCAAGCGATCATATTGAAATGGAAGGAGTATCATACCACTGCAAATCTACCAAGACCCGGACGTCCCTCAAAACTTTCATCTCAAACAAGGAGAAGACTGATCTGAGATGCAGCCAAGAGGCCCATGATCACTCTGGATGAACTGCAGAGATCTACAGCTGAGGTGGGAGAGTCGGTCCATAGGACAACAATCAGTCGCAGACTGCACAAATCTGGCCATTAATAGAAGTGTCAAGAAGAAAGCCATTTCTCAAAGATATCCATAAAAAGTGTCCTTTACAGTTTGCCACAAGCCACCTGGGAGACACACCAAACATGTGGAAAAAGGTGCTCTGGTCAGATAAAACCAAAATCGAACTATTTGGGCACAATGCCAAATGATATGTTTGGTGTAAAAGCAACACAGCTCATCACCCTAAACACACCATCCCCACTGTCAAACATGGTGGTGGCAGCATCATGGTTTGGGCCTGCTTTTCTTCAGCAGGAACAGGGAAGATGGTTAAAATTGATGGCAAGATGGATGAAGCCAAATACAGGACCATTCTTGAAGAAAACCTGTTGGAGTCTGCAAAAGAACTGAGACTGGGACGGAGATTTGTCTTCCAACAAGACAATGATCCCAAACATAAAGCAAAATCTTCAATGGAATGGTTCACAAATAAATGTATCCAGGTGTTAGAATGGCCAAGTCAAAGTCCAGACCTGAATCCAATCGAGAATCTGTGGAGAGCTGAAAACTGCTGTTCACAAAACGCTCTCCATCCAACCTCACTCAGCTCCTGCTATTTGCAAAGGAAGAATGGGCAAGAATTTCAGTCTCTCGATGTGCAGAACTGATAGAGACATACCCCAAGCGACTTGCAGCTGTAATCACAGCAAAAGGTGGAGCTACAAAGTATTAGCTTAAAGGGGACGAATAATATTGCACGCCCCAATTTTCAGTTATTTATTTTTTATAAAAGTTTAAAATAAGCAATACAATTCATTCAACTTCACAATTGTGTCCCACTTGTTGATTCTTCACCATAACATTAACATTTTTTATCTTTATGTTTGAAGCCTGAAATGTGGGAAAAGGTTGACAAATTCAAGGTGGCCGTATACCTTAGCAAGGCACTGTATGTGGTAGTCATAATAAAAGTTTTTGATACTTTTAACTACTAGGCGAGAAGCTGCTGACATTTGCTATGAAATGATATTGTAGTGCTACCTTGTATTACGACTGCAGTAAATGTAGGCGTGATCTGTTAAAGTGTATGTCACTCCTCCCCTGGGAAGATGAAGTTTAGGATCACAGCATAGAGACATTTGTTGGTGACTGCAATGTTATGCATAGAACATGGTACTTTTGTGTTTAGTGACCAAGTACGATCCTAACCCCTAAATAAACATAAATAGAACTTGACACTCCAAATTCTGTATAGATGCAATTAAGTGTAAGTTATCCAAAATATAGAAGTTTCGGTCAACACATGAACCTCATCAATAATGCTGCACATAAGAAAATAAACAAGAAATCTGTGTGTAAATCAATAGCCAAACAATATAATGAAAATATACAAAAGAAAACCCAGTATGCTTGATAATTACCGTATTTTTCGCTTCATAAGACGCACCTGATTATAAGACGCACCCCCAAATTTGGTGAAGGAAAAGAGAATTTTTTTTTTTTTAATGTTAAATGGGGTCCATCTTATAATGCCAGTGTCCCTCTAACAAATCATATAGGGTATATGTCCCTCATAGCCCCCCCATCCTAAAATTAGCCCCCTTAATCTGGATATGGCCCCCTTATATTGAATATAGCCCCCTTGTGATGGCACACGTTCCCCTGTGCTGCCTATGGTCCCCTATGGATTGCACACGTTCCCGTGTTAGATAACGCCCCCATGCTGCTGCCCATGGCCCCTATAGATCGCACAAGTCCCCCTGTGTTAGATATCGCCCCCATAGTGCTGCCCATGGCCCCTATAGATCGCACAAGTCCCCCTGTGTTAGATATCGCCCCCATAGTGCTGCCCATGGCTCCTATATAGATCGCACAAGTCCCCCTGTGTTATATATCGCCCCCATAGTGCTGCCCATGGTCCCTATAGATCGCACAAGTCCCCCTGTGTTAGATATCGCCCCCATAGTGCTATCCATGGCCCCTATATAGATCGCACAAGTCCCCCTGTGTTAGATATCTCCCCCATAGTGCTGCCCATGGTCCCTATAGATCGCACAAGTCCCCCTGTGTTAGATATCGCCCCCATAGTGCTGCCGATGGCTCCTATATAGATCGCACAAGTCCCCCTGTGTTATATATCGCCCCCATAGTGCTGCCCATGGCCCCTATATAGATCGCACAAGTCCCCCTGTGTCAGATATCGCCCCCATAGTGCTGCCCATGGCCCCTATAGATCGCACAAGTCCCCCTGTGTCAGATATGGCCCCTAGGCTGCTGCCCAAAGTAAAATAAAACCCTCTTTCCTTATCTCCTCTAGCGCTGAGCTCCCTCCTGTCTGGCTCCGTGCTTCTCTTCCTTACTTCCTGGTTCTCAGTGCGGTCATGTGATCGGCACAGCAGACAGATCTCTGCCTGCCTGATCACAGTGGAAGCAGGGACACGGGGAGAAACGCTGCAGGGGTAAGTAAAGCTTTTTTATTTTAGAATGAGCAGCAGCCTGGGGGCCAAATCTAACACAGGGGTGGGCATGTGCGATCACACTGGGACGCAGGCTCATATAATATGCACCGCTGCCCCAGCCCCTCACTGCGTGCGATTTCAGCACCATTGGAGATTGACAGCGGCTGTGCATATTATATGAGCGGGTGCAGGAGATCAAAGGCAGCAGCCCGCAGCGTTCCCCTGTGCTCCAGAGCTGCTGCCCCCACCTCCCCTGGACGCTGCAGTGTACATATATATATACACATACACCCCCCCCCCCCCGTATATTCGGCTTATAAGACGCACCCCCTACTTTCCCCCAAAATTTGGGGGAACAAAAGTGCGTCTTATAAAGCGAAAAATACGGTACATAAAATGTGTGTAGATTATACACAGCAATGTTGTGTACCTTTTACATATTCTTTAATGTAATTGATCAGAATTATACAGAATTGTGAGTGCTAAGTTCTATTTACTACAATGTGATACAGAATTGTGGACAGTGTCATCGAGGATGGCTGGCAGTGCCGATTTTAATTGGCTAGTATGGCTAAACTTGCTATATCACACATGATAGGATTAAATACACAGATCAGCAGACTGTATCACAAATGATGGGAATATATATATTTATATTAGTTTAGCTGACTGGATCACACATGATGGTTTGCTGAGCCATGTATCTAATCATATCACATTTGATGGGATTAGATACACAGACTGTATCACACAAGATGGGATTAAATGCAGGGCTCTGAGGACTTTGTCACACATGATGAGATTAGATACATGGCTCAACACACATGGTAGGATAAGATTCATTGCTCAGGGGAGTGTTTCACACATGATAGGATTAGATACAGTCCCCTGAGCTGTGCATGACACATTACAGGATAAGATACACTCTGCTGAGTGTGATGCAGATCTGTGTATCGCATTTGGTATTTGATACATAACTCTATGGACAGTATAGTTTGTTTTTTTTATATCAGCCAGCACTTGGACCAATGTTATTCAATGTGTCAGTGTTTATCACCATTCTTCTTCTCATGGCAGTTGGGCATGAGAAAAAAATGAAGCATTCTACGATCCGACACTCAAATTGTATGCCACTCAACCATTCAACTGCGTGAATAACATGTGACTGCACTTGGATAACATCTAATTGGAGTCAAAATTCCACGGACTCCCAGAATGGAGAAGATGGAGACATTTTGTTATCCATTTTCCCCTCACAGTGTACTCCAATTCGGTCATCCGAAAGAATTGGATCACACTATGCTGACATGCGGATCAAACTCTGATTCAGATTGATTAGTGTGTTTAGAAAACTCGACCTGATTATCTTGGGTGAGAGAATCTATGGTCATGTGACCTTAGCCTAAGAGCCAGAGTTGTATCTTTCACACCCTCAGTGCCCACCCAGTTCACCTATAAAGCTCCATACAGAGATTCCTCTACAGTCCCAATTTGGATAAATCGCTGCCCCTACAAATTCTTTTTCTTATTATGCCTCCTATTTCACCCGGTATACGTTATCTTGACAGTCTCCTGCAGTCAGTAATGTTACATGTAAGGGCATTAGTATTCTCAGTGTACTGTAGGGCAACAGAGTCCTATAATAGTCATCTATTTTTATGTAATCTAGGACTAGCATAATCCCCTCTTCATATAATGACAAACTGATCAGATTACTTGATCTGTGTGGAGCCTGCAACGTCCATGTGCTCTCTTTCCCTCTCTGTGCACATCATCAGTCTTTCTAAAATTGCCAAGGCTCTCTGGCCACACCCACAATGACATCACCGTTTGATGAGCACTGCAGAATTGATGGCTGAGATGTTCAAAGTATTGACAATAAATTCTCTGACTGTAGCAGAAGTAAGGAGCTTAAAGGGTTATTCCCACCTCCAAGTTCCTATCCCAATATGTAGTAGGTGTAATAATAATATTAGCAAATACCTCCAATTAGAAATGTAGTATACCGTAGTTCTCCTTATTAGCCATTTCTCTTACCTCATGTGCAGGGCATTACAGTAGCTTAGGTATCCATGGTTACTACCATTAGCAGCTAACTATCCCTATATTCATGGCCATACCTTGGATACCTAAGCTACTGTAATGCCCTGCACATGAGGTAAGTGCCAACTTTTCAGAATAACGATACTACATTATTAATTGGAGGTTTTTGCTAATATACCTACTACATAGTGGGAGAGGGTCTTGGAGCTGGGAATAAGCCTTTAAGGTCGCATAACCATATGACCGCTCAGGAACAGAGCAAAATTGTGAAGTTTCCTTATTTCTGATAGGCTGCACATTGCTATAATAATATATGTTCCTGGAAAACCCCTTTAATTGCTTAATGGCTAGCAGTATAATAGCATACTGGCATGGGTCCTCTGAGGCACTGAATTGTTATAGCTCTCATTTTCTAATGGTTCAGTTATTAAAGGGGTTTGCCCATCTCCAAGATCCTACTCTAATATGCAGTAGATGAAATAATATTGGCAAATACCTTTTGATTAGAAATGTAGTATAGTTCTTCTGATTGCCCATTTCATGTGCAGGGCATTACATCTCAGGTATCCATGGTTATGACCACTGATATAGTGACAATTAGCGAGTCAGTTGCTAGTGGTCATAACCGTGAATACCTAGGCTGCAGTGCCCTGCACATGAAGTTCAAGACCTAAGTAATCAGTAAAACTATCCTACATTTCCAATTGGAAGTATGTGCTAATATTTTTATTATACCTACTACATATCGAGATAGGATCTTGGAGATCGAAATAACTAGAGTTGAGTGTGTACCTAACTTTCATAATCCTAAAGAGTACTGTCTAATACTCGCGTATTCATTCCGAATAGCGTGTGCAAGGCAAGTCAATGGGGAAAACTCGCAAAAGTAACAAGTAACTTGAATGCCGCACTGTTCATGCAAGTAGCGAATAGTGTGGCATTCGGGTTACTCGTTACATTCTGAGTATTCCCATTGACTTGCATTGCACATGCTATTCGGAACAAATACGTGAGTATTAGAAAGAATTCGTTATGAGTATAGCAAGTACGAATAGTTAGATCCTCGCTCAACTTTAGGTATAGCCCTTTAGACACTCATTCAATAGCAGGACCACAGTTGTGAAAAACAGCCAGGGATTTGCTGCAACAGACTGGATTAGAGATTACTCATATCCTGGCTGTTTGTATAAATCTTAACAAGTTTCACTAGTGGTTATTCTGCCAGTTATGGACCTTGGTATGTAGTTTGCCATGTCTGCTGTACCATAAAGTTCTTATGCGGTTCCTTTTTTTTTTTTTTCTCTCCAGATAGTCAAACGTGCTTTAGAAGTCTGGGGTACTGAAGAGGCCATAGAAGAAGCAAAGGAAGTTCGACAAGATAACAGAGATAAAATGAAGCAAAAAAAATTTGACAAGAAAGTAAAGGGTAAAGTACCAAAATATATCTCATTTCATCAATAGTTACATTACAGTATAGGTATTAACTTTGTTGCAGAAGAAATCTAGTTAAAATGACATTTATAACAATATTATATGCACTAAATATAACATATATTCAGGGGAAATTCATGCCTAAGTTTAGTTACCATATTTTTCGGACTATAAGACGCACTTCCCCCCCCCCAAATGTTGGGGGAAAGTGGGGGGTGCATCTTATAGTCTGAATGTAGGGCTGCGGGGAATGAGGGTGCTGCGGTGGAGCGGGTCATCGGGGGCACGAGCAGGCTGCAGCAGTGCCTGCCGTGACCACTTGGGCCCGCTCATTACATATGCACGCCCATCCTCCCGCCTATCTCTCAGCGCTGAAGCCGGCGCTGACAGGTGGGCGGGATAACAGGCGGGGGGGTGCACGCTTACTAAACAGCCAACCCCATGATCACCCCTGGAAACTACAGCCTGGAGTGATCATGTGCGGCTGTATTCGCTGCCCCCCACGCATCATCATCAGCGCGAGGTGCAGTGAATCCGTGTACTCACCGTTCCCCTGCAGCATCGCGATCTCCTCCTGTCTGTGCCGGCGCGGCTGTGTGTGGAGACTAGCAGTGCTCACAGCGATGACGTCATCGCTGTGCGCACGTGTCCACACAGCCGCACCGGCACAGACAGGAGGACATCGCGATGCTGCAGGGATCGTGGCCGGCTCCACACAGCGCTGCCGGCACAGACTGCCATGCTGCGTGGAGCGAGGAAAGGTGAGTATAAAAGTTTTATTTATTTTTTTGTGTACCACGGATGCAGGACATATAACAGGATGGGGGTATATGAGCAAGATGATGGCATATAGCAGGATGATGGCATATAGCAGGATGGGGGTATATAAGCAGGATGATGGCATATGAGCAGCATGATGGCGTATGAGCAGCATGATGGCGTATGAGCAGCATGATGGCGTATGAGCAGGATGATGGCGTATGAGCAGGATGATGGCATATGAGCAGGATGATGGCATATGAGCAGGATGATGGCATATGAGCAGGATGATGGCATATGAGCAGGATGATGGCATATGAGCAGGATGATGGCATATGAGCAGGATGGGGGTATATGAGCATGATGAGGGTATATGAACAGGATGGAGGTATATGAGCACGACGGAGGTATATAAGCAGGACGGAGGTATATGAGCAGGATGATGGCATATAGCAGGATGATGGCATATAGCAGGATGGTATATGAGCATGATGAGGGTATATGAACAGGATGGAGGTATATGAACAGGATGGAGGTATATGAGCAGGATGATGGCATATGAGCAGGATGATGGCATATGAGCAGGATGATGGCATATGAGCAGGATGATGGCATATGAGCAGGATGATGGCATATAGCAGGATGGGGGCATATGAGCAGGATGATGGCATATGAGCAGGATGGGAGTATATGAGCATGATGGAGGTATATGAGCATGATGGAGGTATATGAGCATGATGGAGGTATATGAGCATGATGGAGGTATATGAGCATGATGGAGGTATATGAGCAGGATGGAGGTATATGAGCAGGATGGAGGTATATGAGCAGGATGGAGGTATATGAGCAGGATGGGAGTATATGAGCATGATGGAGGTATATGAGCATGATGGAGGTATATGAGCATGATGGAGGTATATGAGCATGATGGAGGTATATGAGCAGGATGGAGGTATATGAGCAGGATGGAGGTATATGAGCAGGATGGAGGTATATGAGCAGGATGGAGGTATATGAGCAGGATGGAGGTATATGAGCAGGACGGAGGTATATGAGCAGGATGATGGCATATGAGCAGGATGATAGCATATAGCAGGATGGGGGTATATTAGCATGATGAGGGTATATGAACAGGATGGAGGTATATGAACAGGATGGAGGCATATGAGCAGGATGGAGGCATATGAGCAGGATGATGGCATATGAGCAGAATGATGGCATATAACAGGAGGGGGGTATATGAGCAGGATGATGGCATATGAGCAGGATGATGGCATATGAGCAGGATGGGGGTATATGAGCATGATGAGGGTATATGAATAGGATAGAGGTATATGAGCAGGACGGAGGTATATGAGCAGGACGGAGGTATATGAGCAGGACGGAGGTATATGAGCAGGACGGAGGTATATGAGCAGGACGGAGGTATATGAGCAGGATGATGGCATACGAGCAGGATGATGGCATACGAGCAGGATGGGGGCATACGAGCAGGATGATGGCATACGAGCAGGATGGGGACATATGAGCAGGATGATGGCATGTAGCAGGATGGGGATATACAGTTAGGTCCAGAAATATTTGGACAGTGACACAATTTTCGCGAGTTGGGCTCTGCATGCCACCACATTGGATTTGAAATGAAACCTCTACAACAGAATTCAAGTGCAGATTGTAACGTTTAATTTGAAGGTTTGAACAAAAATATCTGATAGAAATTGTAGGAATTGTACACATTTCTTTACAAACACTCCACATTTTAGGAGGTCAAAAGTAATTGGACAAATAAACCAAACCCAAAAAAAAATTTTTAGTTTCAATATTTTGTTGCGAATCCTTTGGAGGCAATCACTGCCTTAAGTCTGGAACCCATGGACATCACCAAACGCTGGGTTTCCTCCTTCTTAATGCTTTGACAGGCCTTTGCAGCCGCAGCATTCAGGTATTGCTTGTTTGTGGGTCTTTCCGTCTTAAGTCTGGATTTGAGCAAGTGAAATGCATGCTCAATTGGGTTAAGATCTGGTGATTGACTTGGCCATTGCAGAATGTTCCACTTTTTTGCACTCATGAACTCCTGGGTAGCTTTGGCTGTATGCTTGGGGTCATTGTCCATCTGTACTATGAAGCGCCGTCCGATCAACTTTGCGGCATTTGGCTGAATCTGGGCTGAAAGTATATCCCGGTACACTTCAGAATTCATCCGGCTACTCTTGTCTGCTGTTATGTAATCAATAAACACAAGTGACCCAGTGCCATTGAAAGCCATGCATGCCCATGCCATCACGTTGCCTCCACCATGTTTTACAGAGGATGTGGTGTGCCTTGGATCATGTGCCGTTCCCTTTCTTCTCCAAACTTTTTTCTTCCCATCATTCTGGTACAGGTTGATCTTGGTCTCATCTGTCCATAGAATACTTTTCCAGAACTGAGCTGGCTTCATGAGGTGTTTTTCAGCAAATTTAACTCTGGCCTGTCTATTTTTGGAATTGATGAATGGTTTGCATCTAGATGTGAACCCTTTGTATTTACTTTCATGGAGTCTTCTCTTTACTGTTGACTTACAGACAGATACACCTACTTCCCTGAGAGTGTTCTGGACTTCAGTTGATGTTGTGAACGGGTTCTTCTTCACCAAAGAAAGTATGCGGCGATCATCCACCACTGTTGTCATCCGTGGACGCCCAGGGCTTTTTGAGTTCCTAAGCTCACCAGTCAATTCCTTTTTCCTCAGAATGTACCCGACTGTTGATTTTGCTACTCCAAGCATGTCTGCTATCTCTCTGATGGATTTTTTCTTTTTTTTCAGCCTCAGGATGTTCTGCTTCACCTCAATTGAGAGTTCCTTAGACCGCATGTTGTCTGGTCACAGCAACAGCTTCCAAATGCAAAACCACACACCTGTAATCAACCCCAGGTTAAAAGGTCTGGACCTTTTAACTACTTCATTGATTACAGGTTAACGAGGGAGATGCCTTCAGAGTTAATTGCAGCCCTTAGAGTCCCTTGTCCAATTACTTTTGGTCCCTTGAAAAAGAGGAGGCTATGCATTACAGAGCTATGATTCCTAAACCCTTTCTCCGATTTGGATCTGAAAACTCTCATATTGCAGCTGGGAGTGTGCACTTTCAGCCCATATTATATATAATTGTATTTCTGAACATGTTTTTGTAAACAGCTAAAATAACAAAACTTGTGTCACTGTCCAAATATTTCTGGACTTAACTGTATGATCATGATGATGGCATGTAGCAGGATGGGGATATATGATCAGGATGATGGCATATAGCAGGATGAAGGTATATAGCAGGATGAGGTATATAGCAGGATGGGAGTACATACCAGGATGGCCGTATATAGCAAGATGGGGCTATACCAGGATGAGTGACATATATACATACAAGGCAGGAGGATCATTACCAGGAGGGGGTACCTTAGTAGAGAATTTGGGGACATTACCCTCATAACAGTGTCAGCAGCAGATCCTCGCCCCATAAGTGTGCCATGACCACATTTTTTGCTTAAAATTTTAATATTTTCCTATTTTCCTTCTCTAAAACCAGGGTGCGTCTTATGGTCCGAAAAATACAGTACTTACGTTTCTTTAAAGCAGAACTGAAATAAAAAATTATAGAACCATTTTGGCGAATCAAAGCAGTCAGATGTATAAATAAGGAAAGAGATCAGACTTGTCTGATGCCAGATATTTTATAAAGCTATTTCCTCATGCACCAGATATTCTAAATATGTCTATAATCGGGGCACTTTAGCATTGAGACCTGAATCTACCCTGACTAGTGGAAGGAGAGATGGAGGAATACTGCTGAGCTCTTCCTCACTCGATAGCACGCTTTTCTCCTGATGTTAGAAGATAGTGATATAGTAATAGAGCGTGCTATCGAGTGAGGAAGAGCTCAGCAGTATTCCTCCATCTCTCCTTCCACTAGTCAGATCTCTTTCCTGATTATTTTTGTGCTCAGTATGAACACCAAACTTTAAAGTTCTGCTCTGCTCATTTCTAGTAGTGACACTATGCTTTATACCTTTATATCCAGTTAGTCTAGGCCAGGGGTCTCAAACTCAGCTGGGTGCATGGGCCGTATATAGAAAAAAAAAAATTGAGAGGGGTCGAATTCTTTGCAGGACAAAGTGACATTTTTAATGATTTCATATTTTTTTCTATACATCTTTGGATCACTTTTTTGAAAATGTTTTGCTTGTTTATTATAACAAACCTGCACTTTTTTGTTTAGTTAAGTTTAAATCTAAAAAAGCATTTTTAATGGCAAAAAAAAGTCATGCTTTATTTTGAATTTTGTTTTACATTTTATCACCTTGTAAAAATGTTTTACAATTAGAAGCATCACATAGTAATCTCAGTCAACATCTTGTAGTAATGTCCCCATGCTGCAGTAATATCCCCCATCCGTGTGCCCTGGAGTATTGTGCCCATCCTTGTGGTATTGTACCCATCTTTGTGCCCTGTAGTATTATGCCCAGTAGTTTTGTCCTCATGCTTGTGGTATTGGGCCCATCCTTGTGCCCTGTAGTATTGGGCCCATCCTTGTGCCCTGTAGTATTGTGCTCATCCTTGTGGTATTGTGCCCATCCGTGTGCCCTGAAGTATTGTGCCCATCCTTGTGGTATTGTGCCCAGTAGTACTGTGCCCATCCTTGTGCCCTGTAGTATTGTGCTGATCCTTGTAGTATTGTGCCCATCTTTGTGCCCTGTAGTATTGTGCTGATCCTTGTAGTATTGTGCCCATCCTTGTGCCCATCTTTGTGTCCTGTAGTATTGTGCCCATCCTTGTGCCCAGTATTATTGTGCTCATCCTTGTGATATTGTGCCCAGTAGTATTGTGCCCATCCATGTGCCCAGTAGTATTGTGCCCATCCTTGTGCCCTGTAGTATTGTGCTCATCCTTGTGATATTGTGCTCATCCTTGTGCCCTGTAATATCATGCCCTGTAGTATTGTGCTCATCCTTGTGATATTGTGCTCATCCTTGTGCCCTGTAATATCATGCCCAGTAGTTTTGTGCCCATCCTTGTGCCCTGTAGTATTGTGCCTAGTAGTTTTGTGCCCATCCTTGTAGTATTGTGCCCAGTAGTTTTGTGCCATCCTTGTATTAGTGTGCCCAGTAGTTTTCTGCCATCCTGGTAGTATTGTGCCCAGTAGTTTTGTGCCCATCCTTGTATTATTGTGCCCAGTAGTTTTGTGCCATCCTTATAGTAGTGTGCCCAGTAGTTTTGTGCCCATCCTTGTATTATTGTGCCCAGTAGTTTTGTGCCATCCTTGTAGTAGTGTGCCCAGTAGTTTTAGTTTAGTAGAGGAGACCACAGCTCTCCGAACCCTGATCGCGGGCAGCTGCGGTCTCCTGCGGAGGAGACATGTGACTTCGCAGGTCAGGACCCGCTGTGTCCAGGACGCAGCGGGTCCTGATCGTGAGCACGGCGTCGGCAGGACTTTACTACAATTGAATCATTTGTAGTGCCACGCAGAGGAGATGGCTTCTGCCCGCCAATCAAATGCAAGGAAGTGACGACATACAGTGACGTTACTTCCTTGCATCTGATTGGTGGCCAGCAGCCATTGGTATAATGCAGACCGTTCCTCTGCGCGGCACCGCAAATTATTTAATTGTAGTAATGTCCTGTCAGGCAAAGAGCCGCGATTGTCACGGGGTCTGCGCGCTGTAACAAGCAGCCTCAGGGGCCGCATGCAGCCCGCGGGCCGCATGTTTGAGATCTATGGTCTAGGCAAATGCGACTGAAGCCATAAGCATAGGGTCACTATAGATCAGATATCCTAGTCTTCACATCCAACCTGCACTCTGGCGCCTGTAGAAAAATAACTAGTTTTACCCACCTTAACACCCCATGTCAGATATACCCGTCATGGAGCTCTTTAAAGACTTGGGTAGGGCCTCAGAAAAACAGCTGGCTCCACAGAGGGCAGATGACCGCTGTCTAACAGATTCCCTTTAACAGAAGTCAGCAGTCAGCAGGTTTTTGCTTCCCCAACTGAGAGCAGCATAATGTAGAGACACAGACCCCGATTCCAGTGATTTGTCACTTACTGAGCTGTTTGCTATCATTTTGATAAAATCATTTTATCTGCTGCAGATCTAGCAGTTATACAGAGCTCATGAATATGCTTGACTACCTGGCAGCATGACAGGTAGTCCTGTAATAGTAATCTCCTGCTATACAGTGATTTTATCAAAGCTACACTAAGCAGCTCAGTAAGTGACACACCGCTGGAATCAGGATCTCTGCCCCTACGTTATGCTGCTTTCAAACCTGGTGAGTGACAGGTGACAATCAAGGGCTGGCTGAACACCCCTATGCCTGTGGCTGGATGTCGTAGAAGACAGTAATTTTTACCACAGTGCCTTTACACCCCATGAACTTTTCCACATTTTTTTCATGTTACACCCATAAACCATGTATAATTAGCTTTACAATTTACAAATACGTGCTACTTCGTGTTGTTATATCACATAAAATCCCAATAAAATACATTTAAAGGGAACCGGTCACCAGGATTTTCCCTTATGAGCTGCGGCCACCATCAGTGAGCCCTTATATGCAGGATTCCAGAATACCGTACATAAGGGCCCAGGCCGATCTGTATATAAGGGCCCAGGCTGATCTGTATAAAATAAAAAAACGCCTTTATTATACTCATTTAGCGAGCGGTCCTGTGCCTTCTCACTGCTGCAATCACCGTTCTCCTTCTTCCCAGCCCAGCGTGAATGATGTGTCCTACGTTGAGGGCAGATCAATGTACTGTAATTTGCAGACATGAGGAAAGGTCGAAGAACGCATGCGCACTACAATACTTTGATCTACCCTAACTCAAAGTAGAGACCTTGCTAGAAACCTGGAAGTAAGGAGACTGCAGAGTTGTGAGCTGCTCAAGAGGCATCTTGAGAACAACCTTTTTAAAGGGTTGTACAACACTGGTCACTTTCACAGTGGGATGTGAGTGATGACCTAATATCAATACATAACTTGAATAAAGGCCCGGCACTCGACAACTTACAAAGTTTATAAGGATTTATTCCATATAAGCAAAATAACGGCATAAACTTGTATTTACGCCTGTATTTTGCTTATATGGAATAAATTCTTATAAACTTTGGAAGATTTGAAGTGTCGGTCCTTTACTCAAGTTATATACTGTGGATGCCTTCTTCAGACACGTGCACCTTGGATTGTGTGTCTCCGGGAACACTTGTTTCTGCATAGAAAATCAATACACACGTGTTTACATGTGTCTTAGCAGGTATACATAGATGTGAATAAAGTTGGAGAACCCTTTAAGTTTTCTGTGAAATATACTGGTTTTCCACTTGTACCTCCAATAGATACTGTATGTGGTTAGAGCCATGACATCCATCATATCGAATCCCTCTTTTGTATGTCATATTTCTTAAATGGAGTTTTGGGACACTGGCATTCACATCACATAGTTGGGCTGTCTTGCTAGTATTCATGAAATGTGTTTGGCTTCATCCTTAATTTTCTAAAACTTGAAAATATTGACATAAATCATCTATTCTACAGAACTTCGTCGTGCTGTAAGGAGCAGTTTATGGAAAAAAGATGTTGGCGGCCATCAACATGAATATGGGCCAGAGGAACATGTTGAGGAGGATATGTATAAGAAGACATGCACAACCTGTGGTCATGAATTAAATTATGAGAAAATGTGAATTTCATGGAAAATTTACTTTTTACATTTGAAATAAATATGAATTTGCACTTTCATTGCCGATTACCATTGTTTACACTAATTTTGATGATGGGGTGCATTGGAGTCAGAGGTGCCTGATTAATGGTCCTAAAAGTGAGGTAAGCTTCACCACAGATCTTACTGCAGTCAAAGACTGGAGTAAGATTAATGTTGTAAAGTACACTACAACTCGTCATGAAATAGACAAGCTGGCATCACCCCGTCCCACCCAAATGCCAGAAGTTGCAAAAAGTTTGCAACTTTTCAAAAGTGTTTCTACCACATTTTTGGTGTTCTTATACTTTCTACACTGTTTTAGGTTGTATAGTTTTCTGGACTTCTCTATACAGAATATATAAAATTAAGCAAAAAATAAATGGTTGCTTACATGATTTAGTAAGCAACTACAGTATATGGAATAAATGTATACAAAAGGAATTATATAGCAATATCAAAAAATAGTAGAATCCAGCACCAAAATAATAATATAAATATTTCCTTTTTATTTCAACATAATTTAAAATTTTTCCATATGTGCAATAAAAACTTATAGCACCTCCATAAAAAGCCAGGTCCACTGACCTTATCCGTTTTAGACAAAGCTTAATTGCAATATTAAGCATGGCCAGCACGCTGATATGCTCTCCATGATTTCCGCAGACCCATAGATTTGTAAGGGTCATTTAGATCCGTGATGCGGATAAAAAAATGTACATATCTCCATGAGTTTTTCATGGCTCGCTCAGAGATCAGACTTGATCAGAGACCGCAACTCTTCCATGTTTTTATTGTACCCAAGGACATAGTCTGGTTTAGGGATCTGTGTAGTGCGATCTCATACAGCAGTGAGGGTGCTGCCATTTGCGTGTTATAGTCAAGAAATGGACATCCCTCTTATACTTGATCACCAGCATGTTGTAAGTTCATTGGGCCATATGCTCACCTTTTTTTTTTTTTTCTCCAATTGTTTTTTATTGAAATTTTAAAACATATCAAACATTAAATCCACTACATAAATCGGGGAAAGATATGGATGTGCCAGCACGCAGCTAGCATAAGTGCACAAATAGTAATTTGTTCTGATTTGTTTATTTTCTATTATTTTCAAATAATGAGGTGTTCTAGCATATAAAAACAAGGAGATACAAAATACAGGAATATAAATTAAATAGGAATGTGTAAAGGATGGGTGTATTATGTCAGTGATGGATATCGCTAAGGTAGACTAGAGATTCCAGTTTCTAAGTAATTTGTTTTTGGACTAAAGATTGGAAGTTAGAATATATTCATAATGAATAATAACTTCTATTTGGCAGCCAAGCAGTGTCTGGCTGAGGTGAATATATGTACGACTGTCCATCGAAGTTCAACTGGAACATCATCAATGGCAACAATTAATACAGCCAGACAAGCGTCAGCTGAAAACTGGTGATAAAAAAGAAGACCATAGTCCTGGAAGCTTTAAACCTTTGCACAGCAGCACCATGCGTGATTGATCAAACAAGTTTGTGAACAGCCCTTCCAACAAAGAGATGAACAATTTTGATACTAAGCACTAAATAAGGTCTCCGATACCATCTCATATGGATTTTCTTCAATTATTCTAGATGGTTCATTCATGATGAGGTTTTCTGGGACAACGCTATGGAAGTATGTATGCCATTTATTTAATGAAGGATGGATACCTCCCATTTGATCATATATAGTCATTGCATACCAGCAGAAGGGACATATTAAATTTTTATATACTATTAATCAACCTTTTGCAAAATTTACTTTCATCTGAAAACAACACCTTGGACCACCGAGCAACAGTCCAGTTCTATTTCTCCTTGGCCCAGGTAAGACACTTCTGGCGTTGTCTATTGGTCATGAGTGGCTTGAAACAAGGAATGCGACAGTTGATGCCCATGTCCTGGATATGTCTGTGTGTGGTGGCTCTTGAAGCACTGAGTCCAGCAGCAGTCCACTCCTTGTGAATCTCCCTCAAAATTTTGAAAGGCCTTTTCTTAACAATCCTATCAAGGCTGCAGTTATCCCAGTTGCTTGTGCACCTTTTTCTACCACACTTTTTCCTTCCACTCAACTTTCCATTAATATGCTTGGACACAGCATTCTGTGAAAAGCCAGCCTCTTTACTAATGACTTTTTGTGGCTTACTCTTGTGGAGTGTGTCAATGACTGCTTTCTGGACATCTGTCAAGTGAGCAGTCTTCCCCATGATTGTGTAGCCTAATGAAAAAGAGAAGGGGACCATTTTAAACACTTAATAAGCTTTTGCAGGTGTTTTGTGGTAATTATTCTAATTTTCTGAGATGACTTTTGGGTTTTCATTGGCTGTAAGCCATAATCATCAACATTAACAGAAATAAGCACTTGAAATAGATCACTCTGTTTGTAATGACTCTATATAATGTGTTTCCCTTTTTGTATTGAATTACTGAAATAAATTAACTTTTTGATATTCTAATTTATTGAGACACACTTGTAGTTGGTAAGCAAGGAGAATATGAGGGAGGTTTAATATATTTCCCCTCAAGAGTTTGCCTACTAGAACTTTGTCTGGCAAAAAAGTTTTCAATTTACAAACATCTGTGAGAGACTTTGGTAAACCACTACTCTTTAGTTGACTTTAGAATAGCAGCTCTATGATAAGCTAGAAATGTTAGGAGTACTGAGGCCTCTTATATAGACTCCTATAAAACTGTATTGGTTAAGGGAAAAAAACCAAAAAAAACGTGTCTTTTGTGTTATCCTAGGATTTTTGTTGGCCTATATAAATCCCAATTAAAATATGAACTACGGCTATGAGAATGTTTGGGGTCCTTAAAATACCACGCCAGCGGTTTTTTATTTCAGCACTGCAGTACTGCTTCTAATCTAAGTCCCCTGGTCTTCTACTCACACTGGCGTCTTCATCTGCTATCAGCATCAACCCCATCTGTCCGCAGTGCTTCATGAACCGAGGTGGGGTAACAACTTAATGCACATAATAATAATAATAATAATAATTTTATTCATTTATATAGCGCTATTAATTCCACAGCGCTTTACATACATTTGCAACACTGTCCCCATTGGGGCTCACAATCTAGAGTCCCTATCTGTATGTCTTTGGAGTGTGGGAGGAAACCGGAGTACCCGGAGGAAACCCACGCAAACACGGGGAGAACATACAAACTCCTTGCAGATGGTGTCCTTGGTGGGATTTGAACCCAGGACCCCAGCGCTGCAAGGCTGCAGTGCTAACCACTGAGCCACCGTGCCACATCAAAGAGAACCTTGTTCTGACTCTCGTAGACTTGCATTGAGAGCTTGTGATGAAACTTCTGACTATAAACCAGTCAGAAATTGTGGTCAGAAAATGGTGCAGCAGGACCAGACCGACGTAGAAAAAAAAAAGGTGAAGACACCAGAGGGTGGATATAAGAGTAGTGACAAGAACCTTAGGTTAAAAACACCATTCCAGCATTACCACTACTTTAATGATCTAATGAGAGGATGGGTGTGGCCTGGCCAGAGATGTGAGAACAAGCTAAGAAGAGAGCTCCTGGAACTGCTGATTATCCTGACGTCCACTGGGCCGTGGAGAGGACAAAAATCATCCGTGCAGCAACCAGAGACCACCCTGCACTTATTGCACAGCTTGGACGGAGGTTACATGGCTGGGGGGACGAGCAGGAAGCAGAAGGAGGAGGCGGCAGGAATGGAAGGTACTGCACAAAATGGTGGTGGGACACAGACACCAGCCTCCAAAGTAGGGAGAGCTGCAGCCATCCATGCTACTGAAAAACTATCTCAGTATGCCAGGGGCACAGAATGCAGGGCTCCCACGGTGCACAGGGATGAAGTAGTTAAACGGGGGAGCTCTGGGCAGCACAGCCCTCACAATGCAGTGGGGGAGGGAGGAGAAACTAATGCAGACTCATCATTATCACAGCAAGACTTGCAAAACAAGCTGGAGCTCCCTACATCTATGCATAATAAATGTCCCCCTGAGCCTGCCACAACTGTGCAGGGTGCTGAGCCCATTCTGAAAGACGTGCTTGCAGCTATAGCTCAAAATGGCTCCATGATGACATCCCTCAGCTCCCAGATGGGCCAAATCATGGAGGAGTTATCGGGTGTAAAACAGAGCCTCCAAAAAGTGAATGACCGCATGACGGCGTCAGAGGGGAGAATCAGTGATTTAGAGGACAAAATGCCCCAGGTTACCTGTGACTCCCACAGGCATGATCAGCAACTGGCATTTCTACTTAACAAGACAGATGATTTAGAAAATAGACTGAGGAGAAACAATGTGCGGCTGATAGGGGTTCCAGAAAAAACGGAGGGCACAAATCCGTCAGAATTCTTTGAGAGATGGCTGCAAAAAGTATTTGGTGCAGAGGTCCTATCCCCCCTGTATGCTGTGGAGAGAGCCCACAGAGTGCCCACCAGACCCCTGCCTCCGGGAGCTCCTCCAAGACCTGTCCTGGTGAAACTACTACATTATAGAGACCGGGATGCGATCCTAAGAGCAGCTAGAAACAAAGGCTCCATAACGGTGGACGGCCACAAAATATCCTTCTTTCCTGATTATTCAGTTGAAATTTCAAAAAGAAGAGCTCAATTCACAGATGTGAAACGCCGCCTGAGAAATTCACAGGTCTCGTACTCCATGCTGTACCCAGCGAAGCTCAGGGTGGCTGCACTGCAAGAGACATTCTTTTTTGAAAAACCTAAAGATGCGCTCAGATGGCTCGATATGAATGAGCAACGGCTCAGGGAAAATCCACAATGTTGATATGTAACCCTTTAAGGACTTTATGGATACTCGACTTTCTGCTGCGATTACATAGGATTGGCCCAGTAGATAAAATTATTATGATACCCATTGATTGGTTCCAGCAGAACTCCCTGGAAGAGGAGTTTGGGTTTCCTTTCTTTCCCTTTTTCACTTTCAGAGACGGTTTTTGTTTTTCTCACTTCCCTGCCATTCTCATTGTTCTCAGGTGTTTTTTTTTGTTTTTTTTTTTCTTGATTTAAACCATTTTGGGAAGCGGGAATTTTGTCTCTTGTTTCGGCTTCAGGATGGACTGGTGCCTCAGTTTCAACGTTTATGTTGTGGGACAACTGTTAGATGTGGGGGGAGGGGGGGAAATGTTTCTGCAGCTTTAATGATGCTTTTATATTTGTCTGCTAATGGTTCTCTTGTGGTTCAGGAAGGTGGAGGAGGGTTGGAACTCTTTGCCGGGTGTGACTGCTTGCACTACATACGCATACCACCAGGATGGCGGGTAGGATTAACACTCTTTCTTGGAATGTGCGTGGCTTGGGGGACCCCACAAAAAGGGTAGCAGTAATGGAACAGGTGAAATCCCACTTTCCAGCAATCATCTGCCTACAGGAGACACATTTGGAGGGCGACAAAATAGCATACATGAATCGCTCATGGGTGGGCCATTGTTTCCACTCAACCTACACATCTCATTCCAGAGGTGTCAGTATCTTAGTCCACAGAGCAATCCCATTTGAGATCATTTCATCCACAGTAGATCAGGAAGGTAGATTCATTTGCGTGCACTGTAAAATATTTAACAAGGAGCTCCTTCTGATAAGTTTATATACTGCCTCCATATAATAATACTGTTATGAACAAAATTGCGGAAATGATTAGCAAGACCCCCAATGTTCAGGTGGTGTGCATGGAGGATTTCAACAACATCATTCACCCATATTGGGACAAACACAATGCGGGTACTCACTTAGAACACTATCCTAACTCCAAATTTGGGGACACGGTGGCTGAACTGGCACTTTCAGATCTGTGGCAAATCAGAAACCCTGGAGTCAAGCGATTCTCGTGCTATTCCAAAACACACAACACTCTGTCCAGAATAGACCTGATCTTGGGCTCGGAGAGTATACTGCCAATGGTGGAAAACACAGAATACCTTCCTAGAGGTTTATCAGATCATTCCCCACTGCTGACACGACTTAATATTTTACCTGGGCTTGATCGTACCCATAGCTTGTGGTCCTTCAATCCTTTTTGGCTACAGATTGTAGATGTGGGCCCGGTTGAACTAGCCCATGAATACTATTTTCAGGACAACTGTACTGGGGAGATGTCGCTTAACACTGTTTGGGATGCCATGAAGGCCTGTCTGAGGGGGTCACTGATACAGGGGGTCAGTAGATCTAAAATTAAGTCACCACAATTTGAAATTTTTCTTAAAGAACGGGTCCAGATGACAGAACAGAAGTACATTCTGTCAGGGGATACACGGGACTTACTGGAATGGAGGGAGGCACAAGCAGCATATGACTCTCACATTAAGGAACGGGCCACTAACAAAAGACTTTCACAACAGAGATTCTTTGAAGAGGGCGAAAAAGCGGGTCATTTATTAGTGGTGATTGCTAAAGCACAAAGGGGGAACATATTTGTGGGGGCGCTAAGGGACAAAACCGGGACCATAGTCAATCAACCTGACCAAATTTTGGCTACCTTCTCTGAATTCTACGAACAACTTTACAGTACTAAACAGCAATATGATAGGGAACAGATAGCTATTAACCTGAAAGACATCCCCTTGCCCTCACTTTCAGATGAGGACAGGGTATACCTAAACAGTCCACTCACACTGGAAGAGTTGCATTTAGCGGTATCCTCCATGCCCAATAATAAGTCACCGGGTTCAGATGGGATCCCCACAGAGATTTATAAAAAGTTTGGAGACATCCTGCTCCCCCAGCTGCTGTCGACTTTCCAGCAAGCAGCCAAAAATGGCTCCTTGCCCCAGTCGATGCGAGAAGCAGTGATAGTTGTCATACCTAAACCTGGCAAGGATCCCCTCATCCCTGACTCTTATAGACCTATCTCTCTGTTACCTACAGATATCAAAATAATAGCTAAAGTACTAACTTCCAGACTTAATAAGGTTATACTTTCACTAATCCATTCGGACCAGTCGGGGTTCATGCCTTCCAGATCAACGGCAGTGAATATACGACGGTTACACCTCAACTTACAATTGCCAGTTGATAACTCAGAGGATAGAGTAATTTGCTCCCTAGACGCCGCTAAGGCTTTCGACTCTATTGAGTGGGCGTTTCTCTGGGCAGTACTTGACAGATTTGGACTTGGAAGGGACTTTATTTCCTGGGTAAGACTTCTATATAATAACCCTACTGCTAGGATCAAAGTTAATGGATGCCTTACCTCTCCTTTCCACCTAGGTAGGGGCACCCGCCAGGGATGCCCGCTATCCCCCTTACTATTTGCACTGGCCATTGAGCCTATGGCGGAAGTGGTTAGATCCAATCCAGACATAACAGGGTTCAGGAGGGGTGGTCAGGAGGAAAAAATAGCGTTGTATGCAGACGACACACTCCTTTTTCTGGCCAATGCAACATCATCACTGCCAAGAGCAATGGAGGTTATACAAGAATTTGGGAAGTACTCAGGTCTATCAATTAACTGGGAAAAGTCTGTATTACTTCCGGTGGATGGAACCACAAACTCACTTAACTACGTACACTCGGGCCTACAGGTTGTTGCCCAGTTTAAATATTTGGGGATAATAGTCACCACTCGTGTTGAGGATTATGAGAATCTTAACCTAACCCCTATTCTGTCGAAATTTAAGGATAAGAAGGAAGTCTGGTCTCGCCTGCCCTTCTCAGCAGTTGGCCGCACTAACTTGATCAAAATGATCTGGATGCCCCAACTATTATACAAGCTACACAACTCTCCACAATGGATTCCACAAAGATTTTTCCATAAGGTAAATGAATTATTCCGTGAATTGATCTGGAGCGAAAAGATGCCGTGCATTAGGCTCGAGACCCTGCAGAGGGATAAAAGTAGTGGAGGTCTGGCGGTACCCAATCCATGGGTTTACTATCTGGCAGCTCAGCTTCAGCACATTAGGGGATGGGAGGACCCTGGGGGTGGAAGGGGGGGCACAGTATATGATTCTACAACAATATTTGCACTCCACTAGTCTATACGAGGTTCTAGAGGCAGGAGGCTTCGGAGCTGCTGCAAATAGTTGCCCGACTCTATTACTAATCCAAAAACTTTGGGATAAAACTAAAAAACTACAAGACATTCAGGGAATTTCACAATACACACCTCTATATGGAGAACTCCATGGTTACCTAACTTGCAGCGTTTAGAGGGGTTTGGGAGCTGGGCTTTGAGAGGGATAAATAGATTCACACATATTGTGGAGGAGGGCCAACTCAGAGGCTTCACTCAGTTGCAAGCAGAGTTTGGGATCCAGAATTCGGAGTTTTATAAGTACTTACAACTGAGACATGCCTATCAGGCAAAAACCTCTATTACGGGCAGAGCATTGGAGCAGAACAAAGTCATGCAACGCATAGCAACCTCTAGAGGCTCAGCAGGAGTGATCTCTCGTCTATATTGGGATCTATTATATTTGGTGCACCGGAACTTTCCAGTAAACGCAAAATAAAAATGGGAACGAGCTATAGGACCTATTGAGGACAACCATTGGGTAGAAATTTTAGAAAGAATTCCTAGTCTATCATTGGGGGAGGCATACAGACTGTCACACCTGTACGTTATTCACCAAGTATATCGCACTCCTAGATTCCTGTTTGATATTGGAGTTAGAACTGACCCCTTCTGCCCGCGATGCAAAATATGTTCCGCAGCTCTATTACATATGATGTGATCGTGTCCTGATATTGAACATTACTGGAGAGAGGTGACAGAAATAATCGATAGAGTATATACGATAGAGACGAGCTTAACTCCCTTTGTATGTATTCTGGGATATGTGGAGGATTTACCTTTAGAGGAGGAGGGCAAAGTGGCCGTATCTAGACTATTCTATATTGCCAGGAAACTAATCGCTCAACACTGGATCTTGGACCACAGTCCTACAATATCTGAATATGTCAAAAAAGTTAATTGGGTGATAAATGTGGAGAAAAGTATATATCGGAAAAGAAATGGCGTCATCAAATTTAAAAAAATATGGGCACGATGGATAGACGGGTCAGGTTTGGCTTCGAGGGAACTGATTAGGTTTAGATTGGGCTTACTCTAAATTGATAACAAGGGGCAAAGGGCGAGAAATTTCTGCAGAACTTATCTATAATGATGACAGAGGTTTGGGGAGAAGAGAGTAGCATGGGAACAGGTTAGATTCTTCATCAAAAATGACATTTAACTGTGTACAATGCCAAACAAAGCAAAAACTCAAAGAAAAACAAAAGTCTAACTGGATCAATTGATAAATGTAATAATGGTACTTAAGAACTTTTGTCCAGGAATGTGTGGAGCTGCAGATTTGACATTATCTCTCCTTTCTACAAGTCTGTTTAATGTTTGTTGGGGATGGGAGGGGGGTAGAGGCTGGGTAGCCTCCAATGTTTATTTGGTTGTAACTTGTAAAACTTTTAATAAAAACATTTAATTAAAAAAAAAAAAATGATCTAATGAGAGACCGTAAGCGTGATTTTCAGATGTAGGATGCCACCTTCAGACCACTTAAAAGAAAAAGTGACTCAAGCTTTAGCTTACTCTGAGTGGGAATATAGATAAGGATTTGGAAGCACTCCGTTTATAATATGAGCGCTCGGTAAAGGAAAATAAAGATGACATAACAGCATGGAGAGACAGCTCTACATTCGTGCAATAGATAATTACGTCACCAGTATATGATCCAATTACGATTAGCATCATCAACCGTTAGTCTATATTTCCTCTAATTCAGACATTACCAGGCGTTCCATAACTAATGTGACTACGATTGGAGGGTGTAAACAACCCTGGCGGATTCCATTTGTGGTCTTCTGTCAGGCCAAAATAACAAGCAAGAACCGCTGCATTAGGATTATAGGATAAAATGGCTGATTTTGTAGGAACTGTCAGGACAATTTTAGTAAAGACCCACTTCACATATCTCCAGTGTACCCTGTCAGACACTTTTTGGTATCTAGGGATATAAATACATTATGGGTTTTCGACAGTTCAGCTACTTTTAATAAATCAATCACCCATCTAGTGCTATCCTTAGACTAATGACCAGCTACAAGTTAAAGTTGGTCAAGTGCAACCAAGGAGGGTAGAACCTTGTTGCCAGTAATTTAGAGAAAATCTGCAGGTCACACTTTAGACGGGATCTAAGTCTGAAATTCCTCTGTATAGGAGCTTTGCCTGTTTTCGATAAGGATGTGATAATAGATTACAGGTTCAATAAAGTAATAGAAATTGATTACAGTGGTACCTCACTTAACGAGTAACCCACTTAACGAGAATTTCGCTTAACAAGCAAAGCTTTCTGTAAATTTGTAACCCGCTTTACGAGAAAGCTTTGCTGTACGAGCGAAATCCTCACCGCACACACTTCCGGTTCCATACATCCAGCGCGCTCTAACCCGCTCTTACAGTCCAAACAAACACACACGCACGCACATACAGTATTATGCTCACCTTACCTTCCGTTCCACCGCCGGGCTCATGGTTCTTGTAGTTCCCGGGTACATCGCGGCGAACTACAAGTACCATGAGGCCGGCGGTGGAATGGAAGGTAAGGTGAGCATATAATATGTGTACCTTCCGTTTCATCGCCGGTCTCCTGGGTCCTGTAGTGCGCCGCTCCACTCCACTCCAGGCATCAGCATCCATAGCGACGAAGCAGGAACTTCCTGGTTTCTGTCACCGCTACTCAAAGACAGCGCGCTGGCCAATCAGAGGCAAGCGGCTCTGCCTTTGACGTCAGCGCTCTGGCAGGAAGTTCCGCCCTCGTCGTTATGGTAACCCGATACACAGCCCCCACCGGAGAACAGTAAGTCCCAGGAGGCCGGCGATGGAATGGAAGGTAAGGTGAGCATATAATATGTGCGTGTGCATGTGTGTTTGTGTGAGTTTGTGTGTGTTTGTACATGTTTGTGTGCGTTTGTGCATGTGTGGAATGATAGAATAGGGGACCAGGATGGGACATTTAACATATTGTGGAACGAATTGTCAGCATTGCAATGATTGCCTATGGGAAATCTTGCTCTGCTGAACGAGTAACTTGATTAACAAGCACAGTCCCAGAACGGATTGTTCTCGTTCAGCAAGGTTCCACTATTGCCAAAAAAAAATAAAGGGCCTAACCAAGAAAGGGGAGTCGATAGTAGGGAACTGTCAATAATAATAATCTTTTATTTCTATAGCGCCAACAAATTCCGCAGTGCTTATCAATTCAGGAGGATCATATACAAACAAGTAACCGTTATAGAAAATACAATATTTAGAGGGAAAAAGACAACCCAGCTCGTGAGAGCTTACAATCTACAATGAGATGGGGGGGGGGGGGGGCAAGGTACAAGTGCTTATTTACAATGACAATCCAGACATCTCAAGGAAATTGGGGATAGATAATGGCTTCCCGGACTAGTTGGCCAGAGCGTTGAGATGCATTTGGGTGCCATGGAATTTGACGTGGGGTTAAGTTCTGAGAAGTTGTGGAGGGACTATGTGAATTTAGTTCGGCTAGGGATAGGCCGCCCTAAAAAGATGCGTTTTTAGGGTGCGTTTGAAACTGAGTAAGTTGTGATTCACCCTAACTTCTTGGGGTAGAGCTTTCCAGAGGATTGGTGCAGCTCGGAAGAAGTCTTGGATCCGGGAGTGGGAGGTTCGAATTAGTGTGGATGTTAGTCGAAAAGTCATTTGCAGAGCATAGAGAACGTGTGGGGTGATAGACAGAAACGAGGGCGGAGATGTAGGGGGGTGCCGCACTGTGGAGAGCTTTGTGGGTGAGAACAAGCAGTTTGAATTGGATCCTGTGATATATGGGCAGCCAGTGCAATGACTGGCACAGAGCAGAGGCATCCGAGTAGCGGTTAGCCAGATAAGTGACCCTAGCTGCTGCATTAAGGATGGACTGTAGAGGAGTCTAGTTAGGGGGAGACCAAGTAATAGAGAGTTACAGTAGTAAAGGCGGATCAGTGCCACTGTGAGAGTTTTTGTCGTTTCAATTGTGAGAAAGGGTTGGATTCTAGAGGTGTTCTTGAGGTGCAAGTGGCAGGAGCAGGCAAGAGATTGTATGTGGGAGGTGAAGGAAAGATCAGTGTCAAGTATAAAACCCAGACAGCGGGCCTGCTGCCTAGGACTTATCTTTGAGCCACACACAGAGGAAATTGTCAGGTTTAGGAAGGTTGAAGACGGAGGGAAAAAAGAGAATTTTGTTTACTTACCGTAAATTCTTTTTCTTATAGTTCCGTAATGGGAGACCCAGACATTGGGTGTATAGCTTTTGC
Organism: Anomaloglossus baeobatrachus; assembly: GCF_048569485.1. Classification (NCBI taxonomy): domain Eukaryota; kingdom Metazoa; phylum Chordata; class Amphibia; order Anura; family Aromobatidae; genus Anomaloglossus; species Anomaloglossus baeobatrachus. Next base: position 510,492,541 of record NC_134353.1, read on the forward strand.
CTCCGGAGGACACACAAAGTACTACACTAAAAAGTGTAGCTCCTCCCTCCGAGCATATACACCCCCTGGATAACCAAATATAGCCAGTTTAGTGCAAAAGCTGAAGGAGAATAGCCACCCACAAGTAGAGATAGAGCAAAAAACCGGAACAACCGGAGTCTCTGTCTACAACAACAGCCGGTGATAACACGCGGAACAAGAAACTGCCAACAGGCAACAGGGAGGGTGCTGGGTCTCCCATTACGGAACTATAAGAAAAAGAATTTACGGTAAGTAAACAAAATTCTCTTTTTCTTCATCGTTCCTATGGGAGACCCAGACCATGGGACGTCTCAAAGCAGTCCATGGGTGGGAAATAAACAGAAAACTGAGAAATAGGCGAAACCTAACTTCACAAATGGGCGACAGCCGCCTGAAGGATGCGTCTGCCCAAGCTCGCATCTGCCGAAGCATGAGCATGCACTTGGTAGTGCTTCGAAAAGGTGTGCAGACTAGACCAAGTGGCAGCCTGACAGACCTGCTGAGCCGTAGCCTGGTGCCTGAAAGCCCAAGAGGCACCGACAGCTCTGGTCGAGTGTGCCTTGATCCCCGGCGGGGGAGGCACTTGAGTACACTGGTAGGCATCAGAAATGGCCGACCTAATCCAACGAGCCAGGGTCGGTTTAGAAGCCGAGAGGCCATTACGCCGACCTGTGGTCAGCACAAAAAGAGAGGTGCACCGCCTAAGAACAGCGGTGCGTGACACATAGATCCGGAGCTCCCGCACCAGATCTAAAGTATGCAACGCTTTTTCAAAGCGATGAACAGGAGCCGGACAAAAGGAAGGCAATTAAATGTCCTGGTTAAGGTGGAAAGGAGAAACCACCTTAGGGAGGAAGTCCGGAGTCGGACGGAGAACCACCTTGTCTTGATGAAAAACCAAAAAAGGTGACTCCGAAGAGAGAGCAGCTAAATCAGAGACTCTCCTGAGGGAAGTTATGGCCACTAGAAAGACGACTTTCTGTGAAAGACGAAACAAAGAAACCTCCCTAAGGGTATGTGCGCACGTTGCTTTTTACCTGCTTTTTACCTGCTTTTTTGCTGCTTTTTCTTCTGCGCTGTTTAATGCCAAAATGGATGTGTTCTTCTATTCAAGCAAAGTCTATGGGAATTTGGGTTTCTTGTTCACACTATGTTGTTCAAAATGCTGCCTTTTTGTGGCAGAACTTTGGTCAAAAACTCAGCTTTGCAGTGCAAAACCCAAATGGCAAAAACAACTGACATGTTGCTTCTTTGAAAAGCTGAGTTTTTGACCAAAGTTCTGCCTCAAAAAGGCAGCATTTTGAACAACATAGTGTGAACAAGAAACCCAAATTCCCATAGACTTTGCTTGAATAGAAGAACACATCCATTTTGGCATTAAACAGCGCAGAAGAAAAAGCAGCAAAAAAGCAGGTAAAAAGCAACGTGCGCACATACCCTCAGAGGCTCAAAGGAGGGTTTCTGCAAGGCCGTGAGGACCAGATTAAGGTCCCAGGGATCCAAAGGCCGCCGGTAAGGCGGAATGATGTGAGATGCGCCCTGCATAAAGGTGCGCACCTGAGCCAGCCGGGTGATACGCCGCTGGAACAACACTGACAGAGCCGAGATCTGTCCCTTGAGGGAATTGAGGGATAGTCCGAGCTGCAGACCGGACTGTAGAAAGGACAGGATGGTCGGCAAGGAAAAAGGACAAGGGGCATGGCCGGAAGAACGACACCAGGACAGGAAAATTCTCCAAGTCCTGTGATAAATTTTGGCCGAGGAAGACTTCCGAGCCTGAGTCATAGTGGAGATGACTTCGGGAGGAATGCCAGAAGTCGTCAAGATCCAGGACTCAAGAGCCACACCGTCAATCTGAGAGCCGCAGAATTCTGGCGGAAAAACGGACCTTGTGAGAGAAGGTCTGGGCGGTCCGGGAGATGCCACGGCACCTCTACGGACAGATGGAGCAGGTCTGGGTACCAAGCTCGCCTGGGCCAGTCTGGAGCAATGAGGATGACCCGACGGCCCTCCATTCTGATCTTGCGCAGGACTCTGGGCAAGAGAGCTAGAGGGGGAAACACGTAAGACAGACGAAACTGGGACCAATCCTGAACCAGCGCGTCCGCTGCAAAGGCCTGAGGATCGTGGGAGCGAGCCACGTAAACCGGGACCTTGTTGTTGTGCCGGGATGCCATTAGATCCACTTCCGGAGTGCCCACTTGCGGCAGATTGACCGAAACACTGCCGGATGCAGAGCCCACTCGCCGCTGTCCACGGTTTGACGGCTGAGATAATCTGCCTCCCAGTTTTCTACGCCTGGGATGTGGACTGCGGATATGGTGGACTTGGAGTCCTCCGTCCACTGAAGGATGCGTTGAACCTCCAACATTGCCAGGCGGCTGCGAGTCCCGCCCTGGTGATTGATGTAGGCAACCGCTGTCACGTTGTCTGACTGGACTCGAATGTGCTTGCCCGCCAACAGGTGGTGAAAGGCTACGAGAGCTAGGAGCACAGCTCTGATTTCCAGCACATTGATCGAGAGGGCTTAATCGGACGGAGTCCAAGTGCCCTGTGCTCGGTGGTGGAGAAATACTGCTCCCCAGCCGGATAGACTGGCATCCGTGGTGAGGATCACCCAGGACGGGGCCAGGAAGGAGCGTCCCTGAGACAGAGAGATGGGCCGAAGCCACCACTGAAGAGAGCTCCTGGTCTGTGGCGACAGAGCCACCAACCTGTGCAAGGAAGAAGTCCGCTTGTCCCAACAGCGGAGAATGTCCAGCTGCAGAGGACGCAGATGGAACTGGGCAAAGGGAACCGCTTCCATTGACGCCACCATCTGACCCAGCACCTGCATTAGGTGCCTGATGGAATGACGGCGGGGCCTCAGCAGAGAGCGCACCGCCAGATGGAGGGACTGCTGTTTGACTAAGGGCAGCTTGACAAGTGCCGGCAGAGTCTCGAATTGCATCCCTAGGTACGTGAGTTTCTGGGTCGGAGTCAGAGTGGACTTGGGCAGATTGACAAGTCACCCGAATTGAACAAGAGTGGCGAGAGTGAGCGAGACACTCCGCTGACAGTCTGCACTGGATGAAGCCTTGACTAGAAGGTCGTCCAGGTAAGGGATCACTGCCAACCCCTGGAGGTGCAGAACCGCAACCACTGCTGCCATGACCTTGGTGAATACTCAAGGGGCCGTGGCTAACCCGAAGGGGAGAGCCACGAATTGGAAATGTTCCTCTCCGATTGCAAAACGTAGCCAACGCTGGTGTGAAACTGCAATTGGCACATGCAGATAGGCATCTCTGATGTCGATGGATGCCAGGAAATCTCCTTGGGTCATTGAGGCAATGACTGATCGCAGAGACTCCATGCGAAAATGCCGCACCTGAACATGCTTGTTGAGAAGCTTGAGATCCAGGATGGGCCGGAAGGAACCGTCCTTTTTGGGGACTAGGAAGAGATTTGAGTAGAAACCTCTGAGCCGTTCCCGGGCGGGAACAGGTACAATTACTCCGTTGGCCTGCAAGGATGCCACAGCCTGAGAGAAGGCGGCGGCCTTGGAGCAGGGGGGAGTTGACAGAAAAAAATCTGTTTGGCGGGCTGGAAGAGAATTCTATCCTGTAGCCGTGGGAGATGATATCCCGCACCCACTGATCGGAGACGTGTTGAAACCACACGTCGCCAAAGTGGGAGAGCCTGCCACCGACCAAGGACGTTGCTGGCTCGGCCAGATAGTCAAGAGGAGGCTGCCTTGGTGGCAGCAGCTCCTGCGGACTTCTGAGGACGCGGCTTCGTGCGCCAGTTGGGCTTCTGGTCCTTGGCTGAGTTAGTGGACGAGGCCGAGGGCTTAGAGTATGACCAGTTAGAGGAACGAAAGGAACGAAACCTCGACTGGTTCCTGCCCTGGACAGGTTTCCTGGTTTTAGTCTGTGGCAAGGAAGTACTCTTCCCGCCAGTAGCTTCCTTAATGATCTCATCCAGTTGTTCACCGAACAGCCTGGACCCAGCAAATGGGAGCCCAGCAAGGTACTTCTTTGAAGAAGCGTCTGCCTTCCACTCTCGAAGCCACAAGATCCTGTGGATAGCGAGGGAATTAGCCGAAGCCACCGCAGTGCGGTGAGAAGCCTCCAGCATGGCAGACATGGCGTAGGCTGAAAAGGCTGAAGCCTGGGAAGTTAAGGCAACCATTTCAGGCATAGAGTCCCTAGTGAGGGAATGCATCTCCTCCAGAGAAGCAGAGATGGCCTTGAGAGCCCACACTGCTGCAAAAGATGGGGAGAACGAGGCCCCTGCCGCCTCATATACAGATTTGGCCAGAAGGTCAACCTGGCGGTCAGTGGGATCCTTAAGTGAGGTGCCATCAGCCACTGATACAACTGTCCGGGCTGAGAGTCTAGACACCGGAGGGTCTACCTTTGGTGAGTGAGCCCACTCCTTGACCACCTCTGGTGGAAAAGGAAAACGGTCATCAGAACCACGCTTTGGGAAGTGTTTGTCAGGACAGGCCCTGGGCTTGGTCACAGTGGCCTGAAAACTGGAGTGGTTAAAGAACACACTCCTTGTTCTCTTAGGCAAGGTAAACTGGTGCTTTTCTGCCAGAGAGGGTTGTTCCTCTGATACTGGCGGATTGAGGTCCAGTACAGAATTAATGGATGCAATCAAATCACTAACATCTGCGTCACCCTCGGTCAGATCAATGGGGCACATGGAGGTAGCGTCCGAGCCCCTAGAAAAGACATCCTCCTCGTCCTGCGAGTCAGCTCGTGAATCAGAGCCGCGGGACGAGGAAGGAGAGGGGACCCTGCGTCTCTTTTTAGGAGGACGGGGTCTGGGAGCAGATGAAGAATCCTCTGTGAGCTCTGCAGAGCGAGCCGAAGCAGCAGAGGCGCCCTGAGAAGGGGGCTGATGCATGCTCAGCAGAGTCCGGGACAACTCTCCCATGGAGTCGGCAAAGGACTGGGAGATAGACTTAGAGAAGGATTCTACCCAAGCCGGGGGTTCAGCCACCGGGGCCGGAGCAGCCGGAGGGACCACTGGGGAGACTCCAGGCTGAGGCACCACCATGTTAGAGCAGGCATCACAATGTGGATATGTGCTCGGTTCAGGCAGTACGAGCTTACATGCAGTGCATATTGAGTACAGCCTTGCAGCCTTGCTCCTAGTGTGAGACATGCTGCTGAGGTGGAGGCTCTGCAGTAAAGAATACACTCCTTCAGAATGACCCCCAGAGAGTGTATAAGAAAGTCCACAACCAGAGGTTGTGGCTTACCAGACCGTTTTGTGTGCCCTCCGGATTCCACAGCTCGGACCCCCAGACAGAATGCAGAGATGCTGCAGCCAGCGCCGATCAGTGTGAGAACGCTGATAAAATGGCGCCGGAGCGAGGAGAGGGGGCGGGGCCTAGTCAAAGAGCGGGATCCGGAGGGCCAAGGAGATATACAGGGGAGGGAAACATCTCCTCAGAGAGGAGTGTCCTCCCCTGTGCCGAACGGCCGGTGGGCGGAGCCGCACTGTCCCCCTGCATGACTGACATGCAGGGGCAGTGAAAACGAAACTAGGCCTCAGGCGAAGCCGGGGCCTAAATTTTACAATGTGGCCAGCGCGCAGGCACCCTCGGCGCGGTTCTCTGGTGAAAACCAGAGAACCGGCCGGAAATGTCACAAAGGTTAAATAACACACTCTCCCCAACAATAAAGTGCAAGGGACCCCCCCTGACAATAACGCCTCAATACTTAGCTTGTTAGACGCAGGGCCAGGTCCCTGAGGGATGAGTGCTCCGTCCGGCAGGATCCTGAAAGGGCTGCGGATGGAGACCGGTCTCCTTCAAGGCAGTGAGAACCGTGCTGGCTCCCACTTCAAGCCAGAGCCCGAGGGATGGTGAAGGAGCGCAGCATGTAAGGCTCCAGCCCTGAAATCAACCTTAACAACACCGCCGACACAGTGGGGTGAGAAGGGACATGCCGGGGGTCCATGCTTGGATCCGCTTTTCTTCAAACTCTTTAAAATCAAAAAATCAGATGAGAATGCATGTGTGGATGTGTGCCTCCTGAACACAAAGCATTGAACTGGCTATATTTGGTTATCCAGGGGGTGTATATGCTCGGAGGGAGGAGCTACACTTTTTAGTGTAGTACTTTGTGTGTCCTCCGGAGGCAGAAGCTATACACCCATGGTCTGGGTCTCCCATAGGAACGATGAAGAAAGAAGTTCAGTTTTGGAAAGGTTAAGTTTCAGATAGAGAGCAGACATGATGTTGCAAACTGCAGTCAGGCAGTCACTTGTGTTCTGTAGTACAGTGGGGGTGAGCTCAGGGGATGAGGTGTATAGCTGTGTATCATCAGCATAAAGATGGTACTGAAAGCCAAGTCGGCTGATGGTCATTCCAATTGGGGCAGTGTTGAGGGAGAAAAGAAGAGGGCCAAGGACTGAACCTTGAGGGACCCCAACAGTGAGAGGAAGAGGAGACGATGTGGAGCCAGCAAATGATACACTTAATGAGCGTCCAGAAAGGAAGAGAACAAGGAAAGAATAGTGTTCTTTAAGCCGATATAATGGAGCATACAGAGAAGGAGATGGTGGTCAACAGTGCCGAAGGCGGCAGAGAGGTCAAGAAGGATAAACAGAGAGTGGTCACAGTTACGTTTTGCTGTCAATAGGTCATTGGTCACTTTGACAAGGGTAGTTTCTGTTGAGTGTAAAGGGCAGAAGCCAGACTGTAAAGGATCTAGAAGAGAGTGATTGGAAAGGTAGGGGGTGAGGAGAGAATAGACCAGGAGCTCCAAGAGTTTGGAGATGAAGGGGAGATTTGAGACTGGTCTGTAGTTGCTTGTGCAGGAAGGATCAAGAGAAGGTTTTTTTTAATAGTGGAGTAATGATAGTGTTTAAGGGAGGAAATTTGGAGATTGAAGATTTTAGTTAGGTGAGTAGTGACAACTGGAGAGAGGGACTGGAGTAGGTGTGAGGGGAAGGGATCAGTAGGGCAAGTGGTAGGACGAGAAGAAGAGAGGAGCCTGTAGACTTCCTCCTCTGTGACTGGGTCAAATGTGGAAAGTGAGCTGGATGGGATTCACAACGCTTGGTAGCTGGGAGCTGATCTCTCGGTGGCTGTTTTCTATTTTCTCTGTGAAATATGAGGCCAGGTCATCAGCATGAAGGTCTGTGACAGGGGTCTGTACTTTGGGACTGAGGAGGGAGTGAAAGGTGTCAAAGAGCTTTTTTGGATTGTTGGATAGTGAGGAAATAAAGGTGGTGAAGTAGGTCTGTTTGGCGAGGTGAAGGGAAGAGTTGTAGGTCCTTAACATGAACTTGTAGTGGATGAAGTTTTCCGGTGTGCGGGTTTTCCTCCATAGGCTTTCTGCACTCCTAGAGCATCGCTGGAGAAATAAGAGTTTGGGATGTGAGCCAAGGCTGATTTACTCTGTTTGGAGGTTCTGAGGGTCAGGGGTACTACTTAGGCCAGCGTTTTTCTGAGTGTGTCATTGTAGTGGTTTACAGCCAGATCAAGATAGGAAAGTGAGGAGATGGGGGACAGTGGTGAGTGTAGAGAGTCTGTAAGTGTCTGAGAATCAATGGCCTGTAGGTTTCTGAATGTGTGAAAGGTAGGAGTGTGCTGGGGTGGATGAGGGTTTGTGAGCTTGAAGGAGAGGATGTTGTGGTCAGAGAGGAGAAGAGGTGAGTTGTCAAATTGAGAGATTGAGCAGAGGTGGATAAAGACCAGTCAAGGGTGCTACCATCTTCATGTGTCTCAGAGGATGAGAGCTGTGAGAGGCCAACGGAGTTGGTTAGAGATAGAAGCTGGGATGCAGATGGGGAGGAGGGGCTATTCATGGGGATGTTCATTAGGTAGCACATATGTGCCTGTGACTGAGTTACATTTAGTTTCCTTTATGTTTTGAGTTTTCTGGACGATTAAAGTAGAGTTTAAGATGTTCAATTGGTCTGAGGAAACTTGAAAGAGATTTAATTTAAACTTGCCTTTAGATATCTTGTGTATTAGTCTTCCACACACAAAAAAGAAAAAAGTAAACTTGTAATTTGCTGATTTGAGACACTTGTGGGTTGTTGTTTTTTTTTTATACCAGAACTCTGGTCACAAGCAACCAGCGTCATCAGCTTACACGCAACACCCTCATGCACTCACCCTTTCTGAGCAGTTGCCCAATTAGTGACGTTGGTCCCTGTGTACAATACCGCATTCTGCAGTAGCTCTGGCATATGAACTTAGAGTGGGATGCTGGTTTAGATGTTATCCACATAGAGGAGCAGAAATTCCCACAGCATTTAGCCAACTCACTAGCAGGATGAAAGGGGAGCGAGAGGGGAGGGTGGGGCATTCTGGTGGTTCGATCCAGATGTCCCTCCTTTCATAAACCCTAAATCGGTGGATATACCTCGAGTGTACACTCGCACATAATTTGTACGTTTATTCCATATGTTGACCTCTTACCGAGTAGGTACACTGTGTATTATCATTAGCAAAAATTTTAGAATGCCCTCAAAGCATGACAAGGTCATAGCCCTAGGAAAAACTAGAGTGTGATAAAATATCAGCACTCCAATATTGTTAAACTTTTGGCTTCTTCATTATCCATAGGTGAAGCACAAAGCCCTAAAACCTAATTGTGTTTACTGAAACTAAGGAGATCCAATTAGCAAATGAGGAAATGCTGTTTTGGGCATTGTCTTGTTAGGCATCTGTGCAATATGTGGTTAAAATCCTCAAAGATTTTGAAATTGTCCATTCCTCTGAGACCAGCAGCAGTGGTGTGGAGGGGGAGGGGGAGGGGGAGGGGGGGGTGTTTGGAAGCCCTGGCCAAAAGTGTCCATCACTGATAATTACGCTGCAGCTTTAGGATGCACGTGCAAAAGGTGGTGGTGAGGAGGGGTGGGGTCTGGAGCAGATGGAGGAAAGAGGGAAAAATAAATAAATAAAAAGGCAGGAACAGGTCAGGAGCTCTTTACTTTTTCAATGGGCAGCATGGTGGCTCAGTGGTTAGCACTGCAGTCTTTCAGCGCTGGGGTCCTGGGTTCAAATCCCACCAAGGACAACATCTGCAGGGAGTTTGCATATTCGCCCCGTGTTTGCATGGGTTTCCTCTGAGTACTCCGGATTCTTCACACACTGCAAAAATCATACTATTAGGGAATTTAGATTGTGAGCCCCAATGGGGACAGTGTTGCTGATGTATGTAAAGCGGTATGGAATTAATAGCATTATATAAGTGAATAAATATTATTTTAATCAGCAGCAACTGATGTCTGTGACAACAAATCTCCCATCAGTTGAGCAGCTGATTGACACAATGACCCATTCTGCACACTTTTCCAACCTAGAAAGATGTGGTGTACAAAGGACATCAAGAGGTTGAACTAATTTAGAAGTAAGATGTGATTATATGATTGCACCAATTGGCACTGGAGAGTATTGACACCACTGTAGCCTAGCAGCAGTTTACAGATGGTGCAGTTATAGCTCTGATCGCTTCTGGCCACAAGTGTTTCAGACACTGTTATTTGCCAAACTACTGAACTCGCTGTGATTGGCTGGGCAATTCTGAACAGCCAATCACAACACTCGATAGATGGACAGGGTGGGGAAGTTCTCCTCTATCCTCACCACCAACCCCCCCCCCCCCCCCCACTTGCTGACCTTTCTCTGGTTCTATGAAACCAGAGTTGTCAGAGTAAAAACATGAAGGTGGAAAGATGCACTTATGTTCAGCCACACCATCATCCACTGAGTGCCTGTGCTTGGTTTGGTCAATTATTCTGTGCTGACAGAGACTTTTTAAGGAATGTACAGCATGACATTCAGGCCCACGTCCAGACACCTCACACATCAGTGTGTAGCAATGTGATTTATCAAATTTACATGCAATAAATTGTAATGCATTATCAAAAAATATGCTGCAGGGTGTTTCCTCTCCCCCCCACCCAAGATAGTTGCTGCTAAGATTCTATCTCCTATTTATATAGAATGAAGGGGCGGAGCACTCCAATCAAAATCTCATCAGTAAAGTCTCCCATCTCAGTAAGAGTACAGTCTCACTAAATGACGTACCAGCGATTCTGACCACGATATGACCTGGTCAGGATCGCTGGTGCGTCGCTACATGGTCGCTGGTGAGCTGTCAATCAGGCAGATCTCACCAGCGACGCGTGGAAGCGATGCTGCGCTTGGTAACTTAGGTAAATATCGGGTAACTAAGCAAAATGCTTTGCTTGGTTACCCGATATTTACCTTGGTTACCAGCACACACCGCTTAGTGCTGGCTCCTTGCACTCGTAGCCAGGGTACACATCGGGTTAATAAGCAAAGCGCTTCGCTTATTTACACAATATGTACTCTGGCTACGTGTGCAGGCAGCCAGCACTGGCAGCCTGAAAGCGGCGGACACTAGTAACCAAGGCAAATATCGGGTAACCAAGCTAAGCGCTTTGCTTGGTTACCCGACGTGTACCTTGGTTACCAGCGTCCGCAGCCTCCAGACACCGGCTCCCTGCACATTCAGATCGTTGCTCTCTAGCTGTCAAACACAGCGATGTGTGCTTCACAGCGGAAGAGCAACGTCCAAAAAATAAACCAGCACTGTGTGTAACGAGCAGCGATTGCTAATGAGGTCACTGGTACGTCACAAAAACCGTGACTCAGCAGCGATCTCGCTATGTGAGAAGTACCCCTAATGGGAAAGGCTTCACTGATTACAGATATTATCTCAGAATTGAGACATTTGATAATGGCTGATCAATTCTGGTAGAGAAAGAAGTAAATTTGTCTGGAAAGTTTTATATAGATCTGTACTATTGATTTATGAAAAAAATAAAAATAACGGTTGCTCTTATTTTTGCAGAATGTTAAGCCCATTTGCACAAATAGGGGATAAACAAAAAAAAAAACCTGTCTTATGACCATATTTTTGATACATATTAGGCACTTTTTTAACTTGTACAGCTAGGCCCTTGCTGAAAAGGTGCATCTTACAGGAAAGGAGTGTGACTTAACACAAAATGGCAAAATTATAGCATAGCTTACTGATACAGAAAAGTAACAATTCTGTCTAGTAAGTTTATACCTCCTATTACTTAAGTTAGATGGTTTTCAAGATATCCCAAATTGATCACATTTTTGCCAATATTTTGATTAATATGCCCCAATGTTTTGGTGAAGGACTAATCCCACCTGCAGAAGTGGATAGAGTTGCAAAGTGCTTGTAATTACAGTACTTATGCAATTTACTGCTTAGTAAAATTCAGCTGTTCTTGAGCTATTATACACTAGTTTACAGGTTGCCTAGTAGACTGACCATCACTGCCATCTAGCTTGCGGTAAACCAGGATTATGAAGCAACTGTACACTCAAGCGATCCTAGGGAGTTTCAAACTACTTACAAGTGGAACAGAAAATATGTGCAGTGCTTACAAGTTGCTTGGCAGCAGGGGTGGATGGCAGAGTGACTGTCAAACCGCAAATATTTCAATTAGCTGTAATTGCAAAATTTCATGGATTTGAAGTACTGTCCAAAAATATAATTTAGGCCTCTTTCACACGTCCGTGAAAATCATGCACGTTTTTCAAATACGTGGCAAAGGTGCGTATTGCCCTCGGTGTGCCGTGTGTATGGCACACTCGTGTTCTCCGTGATAACACACGGAGAAAGGGAACTTTCAGTGGTGCTGATATTCGGTCTCTGGCCCTGCCGACTCCCCGCTGCTGTCGCTTCCGGCCGCAGTGAAGTGAATATTCAATGAGCATAATGAGCGGCGGTCGGAAGCAAGTGACAGCAGCGGCAGAGTCTGCAGGGCAGGAGAAGGTGAGTAAAGGTTTGTGTTTTTTTTTTCTCACAGACATGTCTTTTCTCCGGTGCGTGTCACACGGAACACATCCGTGTGATCCGTTTGCATTACGTGTGACACGTTTGTGTTCCATGTGACAACCGTGATGCCAGAGAGAAAACGGATATGTTGCCGTGAGAGACACGTACGGAACCGTGTGTCCAAAACCATAGGAATACATAGGTTTACATGTGTACGTGTCTCCGGTACGTGAGAAAACAGCCAAACACGTACCGGCGGCACGTACGTGTGAAAGAGGCCTTAGAAAGATGGGAATGACCCTTTAAATACAATCTGGCAGCAGGTTTTTGCTATGTAATCTGAAAGCAGCACGATGTAAGGGCAGAGAGCCTGATCCCAAGTATGTGCCCCAATTTTTATTGTAATAATTGATTACAAAAAAATCAATAAAAAAAAAAATTCAAATGTTTTAATATTTATAGCTTTTTTTTTCCTGCCGTTGCTGGGGGCTGCCGTTTTTTATTTGATGGAATGCAAGTGTCTAAGCACACATCCACACTGCAAATACTGCAGCCCCTGGGTATAGGAGATTGCAGTCGTTAGCATCTCTTACGTGGTTTTAGCCTCAGCTCTGAGCTGGTCACATTTCCCTGGGTTGTCTCGTTCACAGCGCTTTGGGGAGCCAGGCACCATTTTTTTTTTGTAGTCCAGACTTGCATTTCGAGCTACAATTTCCCCGTATAATCAGTGTTCTCGAGCGAGCAGTAACAAGAGGTGTCTGGTGGTGAGCCATCAAAGTGGCTAGCACAGGTTCACAGCTTGAGATTGTGCTACTAATGCAAGGCCACCACACTTATCACCACTGGCCGTGTATCAAATCCTAACGTGTAACACAAGCCAAGAATCTAAACCTATTATTTATGATGGATGAAAATAATATGAACATATACGCTGTTGTAACTAAATAAAAGTATAATTCATATTAATAAACATAGGGTACTTAGTAAACACTTTTTGAAAGAAAGAAAAAAAAAGCATAAAGCCATCCCACCACAACAAGGTGTACAGTACATACACTCTCCAATATTAAACCTCACCATGTGTCAACAGACATCAATCTAAATAAGGGCAGAGAGTGGCTGGGTCCCAACTGGACACAGCCATGGGAAGCACTAGATGAAATACTCAGCTCACTGAGAAGGGGCCACACCCTATTTGTACAATGTGAACATGAGCTTACAAGTTGCATGTACAACTCACATTCCAGCTCACTTTGTTTTTTTTTTTTGTAGTCTCTTGTACAAATAGAGTGTGGTCCCCTTAGTGAGCTGGGCATTTCATCTACTGCTTCCTATGGCTGTGTGTCCAGTTGGGACCCAGCCACACTCTGCCCTTATTCAGATGGAATTTGCAAGATGAAAGTTTGAACAAAGAAGTGGAACAGTAAAGAAAAAAAAAATGTATATGAAGATTTGGTGACGAACTGTTCCATCAGGTGAATTTATAAATATAGACTAAAGGGGGCTTTACACGCTGCGACATCGCTAATGCGGAGTCGTTGGGGTCACGGAATTTGTGACGCACATCCGGCCGCATTAGCGATGCCATTGCGTGTGACACCGATAAGCGATTTTGCATCGTTGCAAAAACGTGCAAAATCGCTAAATCGGCGACATGGGGGTCCATTCTTAAAAATCGTTACTGCAGCAGTAACGAAGTTGTTCCTCGTTCCTGCGGCAGCACACATTGCTCCGTGTGACACCGCAGGAACGAGGAAGCTCTCCTTACCTGCCTCCTGGCTGCTATGCGGAAGGAAGGAGGTGGGCGGGATGTTACGTCCCGCTCATCTCCGCCCCTCCGCTGCTATTGGGCGGCGGTTCAGTGACGCTTCAGTGACGTCGCTGTGACGCCGCACGGACCGCCCCCTTAGAAAGGAGGCGGTTCGCCGGTCACAGCGACGTCGCCGGACAGGTATGTGTGACGGGTCTAGGCGATGTTGTGCGGCACAGGCAGCGATTTGCCCGTGTCGCGCAACAGATGGGGGCGGGTACCCACACTAGCGACATCGGGACCGATATCGCAGTGTGTAAAGTAGCCTTTAATATATATTTTTGGAGCCGCACAGAGATATGTGTGTATGTATGCATGTGTATATTATATATTTTACACATACATATAGGTATTGGGACCCTGGGGGTAAATTAAATTTTGTATGGGTTGAGTATTAAATGAGAGTTATTATGGTAGTTATTTGTACACATTGAGCCCACATGTAACAGCCCTTATATAGTTGCTGTAGTGTATATAATGCATTATATGCAGGATTATGGAGATTTTTTGGAATTATTCATTCTTGTGGTATTGATGTATATACCAAATACTGATATACATACTAGGTGTGTTATATGTGGTAGTAATGTATGCAGTGGCTTGTATTCTAATGTGGTGCCATTTTCTTGAAATTGCATATATTAAAAGGTTGTTTGGTTTCACAGACAACCCTCTATACTGTCCCTTTAAGAACCAGGGCAAATATCAACTTTATTCTAGTATTTCTATGATCTCCTGCCCCCCCCTCCCCTCCTTTCCCTCTGTGCTGCTGCGCTAGCAATTCATGCTGGAGGCTGGTAAGGTGCCTGCCTCTTCCGTGCATGATTTGGTTGGCGCACACAGATGGTTAGGCGGTGCTTCCACTGCGCACACACCTGAGAGACGTTGTGAGCGGTCAAAGCCACGCTGTGTAAGCAGACATATGGACGGCAGTCTGTGTCTGCTTAGTAGGGGTGGGATGAGGAATGGGAGGGTATTTTCCTCCTTACAAGTATATCATTGGTTAATTGATATCACATGATATGGTCTAGCACCATATTTGAAAACATGAGTTCAGGGCCATTTAAGCCACGCCCCTTGAAAAAGCTGATCTTGAAACGTACGTTGGGGATTAAGCAGGAGATCTCTGCCACAACATGGGTATTTAGCTACTTCTTGTTATCCTGTCAGTGTTTTAAAGGGACAGTATCGCATTTTTTTATTTTTGTATTAAAAATAGTGATTCTGAAATCAAGTATTTCTAATACAAAATGAAATTCGTAGCTTATTTACTTTTTCTGTTATTCTAATTTTACTGTATGCACTGGGGGCCATGTTGGATTTGCTGTGTGTGTAACGACAGTTACACACTCCTTTATGGCAGCCCCTGTGCATAGAGAATAGTGGTCGCTATCCGACCCTATGTTTAACGTTACAGTGGGCGGATGCTGTGACCTGGATGCGCCCCCTGGGCTGTCCAGATCACAGCAGAGGGAGGAGTTCAGCCGCCATCATCGTGGAGCTCACAGCGTATGCTGTTTGCTCCACTTCACCCCTGTCAACTGCCGGGATGTGAGTACAGGCCGCCTCCCCTCCCCTGCCCCCGTTACCGATGACACCGCCTCCCTCTGCTCTCCCCAGCCCCCGCTACTGCTACCGCTAGTGCCGCCCCTCGCCATTCCCGTCTCCGCTGACACCCCATCCCTTCGCTCTCCTCAGCCCCCGCTAGTGCCGCCCCTCCCCCTCGCCGTTCCCATCTCCGCTGACACCCCATCCCTTCGCTCTCCTCAGCCCCCGCTAGTGCCACCCCTCTCCCCGCCGTTACCGTCTCCGATGACACTTCCTCCCTCCGCTCTCCCCAGCCACCGCTCTGCTCGCCGCTGCTGTGTATGTGTGTGCCCTTGCCCCACTGCATGCGAGTACCGCCGCTGATGCTGTCTGCACGGCTGTGTATTATCCTCTCCTGTTTCATACTATCTGCTGAGCCATGTATCTAATCCTCTCTTGGGTGATACACAGCTCAGCAGACCGCATCACCCAAGACAGGATTAGATACACGGCCGTGCACACAGCATCACCCAGGACAGGATTAGATACCCAGCTCAGCAGACAGTATCTAATCCTGTCCTGGGTGATGCTGTCTGATGAGCTGTGTATCTAATCCTGTCCTGGGTGCTACTGTTTGCTGAGCTGTGTATCTAATCCTGTCCTGGGTGATGCTGTGTGCACGGCCGTGTATCTAATCCTCTCCTGTGTGATACTGTCTGCTGAGCCGTGTATCTAATCCTCTCCTGGGTGATGCGGTCTGCACAGCCGTGTATCTAATCCTCTCCTGGGTGATGCGGTCTGCACGGCCGTGTATCTAATCCTGTCCTGGGTGATGCTGTGTGCACGGCCGTGTATCTAATCCTCTCCTGCGTGATGCTGTGTGCACGGCCGTGTATCTAATCCTCTACTGGGTGATGCTGTGTGCATGGCCGTGTATCTAATCATCTCCTGGGTGATGCTGTGTGCACGGCCGTGTATCTAATCCTCTCCTGGGTGATGCTGTGTGCACGGCCGTGTATCTAATCCTGTCCTGGGTGATGCTGTGTGCTCGGCCGTGTATCTAATCCTGTCCTGGGTGATACTGTCTGCTGAGCCGTGTATCTAATCCTAGCCTGTGTGATACTGTCTGCTGAGCCGTGTATCTAATCCTAGCCTGGGTGATACTGTCTGCTGAGCAGTGTATCTAATCCTAGCCTGTGTGATACTGTCTGCTGAGCCGTGTATCTAATCCTATCCTGTGTGATACTGTCTGCTGAGCTGTGTATCTAAACCTAGCCTGGGTGATACTGTCTGCTGAGTTGTGTGTCTAATCCTCTCCTGTGTGATACTGTCTGCAGAGCAGTGTATCTAATCCTATCCTGTGTGATACTCCTGCTGTCCTTGGTGACACTTTAGACATTTCTGGTCACCAACAAAATGGCTCTGCATTGTGTCCCTACATGTCATTCTCTGTTATCCTTTGTAAACACTCAGATTGGGAGGTGGAGGCATGCCACCACACACAGGAGAGCAGACTCCGCCCACTTTACTGCAGGCTGTAACGTGAGCTTTTTCCTACAGTGGGATTTCTGTAGGATTTCAGAAGCTGCTCCCCCTAGTGTTTAACAGTGGAAACAGTGGAAAATATTAAACTTTTTAATTTTTTTTTTACATTTGCTCAATTAAAAAAAGAAAATAATATTTAAACAAAACATTAAAATAATATTACTTTACATTTTTTCAGGTATTTAATTTTTTTTTTTTTCTGACGATACAGTCCCTTTAAGGTCCCCTTAAACGTAGCGACGCACCAGCGATCCGACCTGGCAGGGATCGCTGGAAAGTCACTACTTAGTCACTGGTGAGCTGTCAATTAGGCAGATCTCCACAGCGATCAGAGATCAGCCACCAGCAACCCGTGTAACGACGGCTCCCTGCTGGCTACCGGAGGAATCTTCGGTAATGCCAGGCCTGGATTCAGTTACCTGCTTTGCACTTCGGAGCTCTCAGCTGCAGCCTGGTCTGATCTCAGAGTTTGCAGGACGCACCGCGAGCGCTGAGTGATTGATTCCCCAGCGATTGCGGTTCAGTTCATAACAGCTGCGGACAGGCCAGGGTGCAATCCGGAGTTCAGGTGAGAGCACCAGAGATCAGCCCGGCATGTCTTCAGGTGTCATGAACTGAGCCGCAATCGCCGGGGAATCAATCACTCGGCGCTCGCGGTGCAGTCTAGGCTCTGGAGTGCAATGCAGGTAACTGAATCCAGGCCTGGCATTACTGGAGATTCCTCCAGTAGCCAGTCAGACGCTGGGCGCTCGTTAGTCTCCCGCCATCAAACACGCCGATGTGCGCTGCACAGCGAGAGATCAACGAGCAAAAAAAATGGTCCTGTCACGATCAGAGACCTCGCAGCAGGGGCCTGCTCGCTGCTGCTTTTCATACACAGCGATATCGCTAGCGAGGTCTCTGATACGTCACAAAACCTATGACGTTTCAGCGATCTCTCTGTGTGTGACGGGGGCTTTACATTGATTTATTGACTAACATTGTAGACTTAAGATAGTGATTAATGGGCACTTTAATATAAACTAAGACTTGTTATGTGGAGATATACTACCATCTATTGGGAGTTACGTAAACATGCTCCATACATGGAGTTGAAATTGCACTTAGCAGTATGCTGGGCACGTTGTAATAGTTGATATCTAATTTGGGCGCAGCTGAATGGCAGTGTATAAATTATTCTCGTTCTATTTTTTCAGACTAGTTCCGAGTAGTACTGCAGATTGAGATAATATTAAAGGCATTAGGCATGTCATATGAAACATTAGAATTTCCAATATAGAGATATATTGCCATCCAGTGGTCACTAAATGAAGGTGTTTTATGCAAGGATTTAAAGCAATACACGTTGTGACTACTAGCATATTATCTGTTTGCAGTTCAATATATAACTAGTCTCAAAGCATGCCATCTAATCTGGTAAACTTAAGGACAAAAAAGGAAGATATCTGACTATGGGGAAACAGAGGATACAATTTAATACAGGGAGTAGTAATATAAATATACCTTTCAGATCCAATGGCGTTTTTTTGTATAATCTGAATTGGGATCACGACATGTAAATAATGTGGTTTTCTATTATCTTATGAAAAATAAATTGTGTGCATATTTGTTACAGACTGTTTTTGAAAAGCCTTATTCAGATTGATGTCTGTTGACCTATGGTGAGGTTTTAATATCTTTTAATATCAGTGTAGGTACTGTCCCGATTGGGTACACTTTGTCGCGGTGGGATGGCTTTACGCTTTTTTGATCAAAAACAGTGTTTAGTAAGTAACCTGTTTATTTATATGCATTATGCTTTTATTTAGTTACAGCAGGGTACATGTTCATATTTTCATCTTTGGTTTTTTATGTCTTATGGTCAGTGTGAACATGATCTTACAAGTTGCATGTACACCAACTCAAGCTCTGGCTCACTTTTTTTTTTTACCTATTGTTTATGATGCAGTGCCAACTAAGGCTAGGTTCACACTTCCGTTGTTTTGCATCAGTCACAATCCGTAGCCTTGAGGAATTACAGTATCCTGCAAAATATTTTGCAGTAATCCAGTTTTTCCCCATAGACTTCTATTAGTGACGGATTGCGACTGATGATGCTGCGTTGCATCCGCTGCGTCGCGGTCAGTCATTTTTTAACTGACCACCGGGCGGGAGCAACGCAGCCTGTAACGTTTTTTGAGCAGCGCAATCCATAGGATTTTGCTGCGCATGCTCTCTCTGGCTCCCTGCCCCCGTAACCAGGATACACATCGGGTAACCAAGCAATGCACTTTGGTTAGTTACCCGATATTTACAGTGGTTACGTGTGCATGGAGCCAGTGCTAAGCGGTGTATGCTAGTATCCAAGATAAATATCGGGTAACCAAGCAAAAAGTGCTTGGCTTTTATAGTTACCCGATATTTACCCTGGATACGTGTGCAAGGAGGCCGACACTTCCCCACTCGGCTCCGCCCCCTCCCGCACTCCGCATGTGTACACACACACACACACACACACACACACACGTCCCCAGCCCTGCAGTCCCGCGCGGCACGGATATCCTCAGCTCCGCCCCAAACACACAACGGAGTCTGACAATGATTTCTGTTCTTTGTCATCCGTTGTACAACGCATGAGTCACATGCATCAAGCAACGCATGTGACTGATGCAAAACAACGGAAATGTGAACCTAGCCTAACAGATTCAGCAAGAATCAAATGTCCAGCATCAAGGAGGATAAAAATAAAACTTGTATTTATTTGTATGATTATAAAAACATACAGACTGTGCAGTGGACACAGAGGCACAAGTGCAAAAAGTGGATCTATCCGACGCGTTTCGACCAGAGAGTCTTATTCATGGCATGCCATGAATAAGACTCTCTGGTCGAAACGCGTCGGATAGATGCTGGACATTTAATTCTTGCTGCCTTCATTCCCGCCCAGGCCAGGGCGTTCCGTGCATCGGTGCAGAGTCCAGGAGTGAAGAGGGGTGAGCTGACAAATTTCTCTTTCCACATAGCCTAACAGATTCAGCGCTGCCAGCAGTCCTATGATTGTCTAAAAGTCAGTATCACTTTGTAGTTAAGAACAAAATGGCGCTGCCTTGGGATCCTAAATGTCATCCTCCCTTAGGCCGCTTTCACACATCAGTTTTTTGCCATCAGTCGAAATCCGTCATTTTGTGAAAAAAACGGATCTAGCACTGGATCAGTTTTTTTTTTCTCATTGACTTGTATTAGCGACGAATGGCCTAAAGTTATATCCGTCGTGTGACAAATCCATCAAAAAAATGTTTGTTTGGCCGACGGAGGCAACGTCCAGATGAACATTTGTGTGCGTCGACAAAAATGGACAGTGACGGATCCATCGTTAGTTATTATGGAAACCTATGGGCACAGGATCCGTCACAATCAATCAAATTACAGATTCCTGCACCGGATCCATTTTTTGCTAACCGAGCATGCTCAGTTGTGTAAATTCCATTCTGGTCAGAAAATCCCTCTCCCTCTCTGTTTTCATCAGAAAATAACCTTTGTCATGAAAAAAAAGTGGTACGACGCATCCATTTTTTTACTGGATCTGTCACATCAGTTTTACCTCAATCTGCGACGCATCCGTCACATCAGTCACAAAACGGATTGTGACTGATGACAAGAAACTGATGTGTGAAAGGGGCCTTATCCTTTTGCAAACACCCAAAAGGGTCGGGGAAGAGTGACGTCAGACACGTTTACAGAAGTCGTAACGCAAGTTAGTTGTACACTAGGATTTCATGACAAATTTCAGCAGCTGCTCCACCTAATGTCTACAAGCTGAAAATATCAAAAGTTTTAAATTATTATTTTTTTAAATATGTATTAAATATGTCACATGTTTTCAATTGTTGATTTTTTTTATGACGCATTCCCTTTAAAATCGGCTGCATATTGACGTTTCAATGTTTCAATAAAAGCAGTGTTTTATCAACAGGACATTATCACTATTGGACTAGGTCTCATGTACATGCCAGCCCAGCTAATTCGTGTAATGCATTGTACACAGAAAGCTGCCAATCAGTAGTGTGGGTGAGGTAATAAAGGGCTTAGCATCACAAGTACTGCTAGATCTACAAAAGAGAAAACAGGGATTGTATCAAAATGACAGTGTACAGTCCAGCAAGTGACATATTGCTGAAATCAGTCTCTCCGTACCTACATTCTGCTGTTCTCATATTACATAGCAAAAACCTGCCGACAGATTCCATTTATAGACAAGCCTTCAGTGAATCTTGTGAGTTTCAGGATCGTTCCTGCTAGCCATCAGCAGTCTAAACGCTTTATTTCAAATAACAGACAAGTTGTAGTATAGAGACCACTTTGGTTATTCCATATTTTCATATTTGAATTGCTCCTTCGTCTCAGGATCTTATCACTACACAAGTTAAAAAATACAGAGCATAAAGCAAATAAAAACAAAAGTATTTTTGTATTTAAATTCAGACAGTCAACAAAAATACATTTGATGGGAAGATAAATGGAAAGAAAAAAAATGCAAGCAAAAATTGCACATCTGTAGATAGAAAAAATAAAAAAAGGACATTGGCTAGTAATATCCTCTCTGGCTCCATACTTCACATTACAACAAGGAGACCTAGCAAAACATTACAATAGTCTAAGGTAATAACTACAAATATGTAGATGGAGAAGCATAAGGAGTAAAGCATCATGGCTAATAAGACAAAAAAAAAAAACTTTTACCACTCTGCATCATGGTCGTTTTCAACCTGAAGCCAGATATATTAAATACTACAAAATTCTGCACTCTGTTGTTTCTTTATCACATCAATGATAGAGTCTTTGATAAAAGCATTGCCAGTCATTTTCGTACAAGTTTCCCATTATGGTGCAGGGACTAATTAGGTAGCCGCTTGGTTGTCTAAGCCTGCAATGCACAGAATTGCTGGAAGACAGTCAGGATGTGGTGGTCCAGTTCTCCGGTGAACAAGAGGTTCTCCAACGTCACCATGTACTGCTGGATTATCTGGTGATGCTAAAAAGAAAAAGAAAAGCAAACTGGCAACTCTGCTCAGAACCACAAATGTGCAACTCACGATCAACCGTATAATTTAGTAATATACCAACCAGCAGAAAGATTTGCTGGAGTCTTTCTATGCAGTTCTTATACCAGGGAGTGATCACATCAATGCCTCCGGTTTCACATCGAACTAAGTGCTCTGTGAGGATCATAATGAAACGCTGCAAGAAAACATTGGTGAATGTAGGGAGAAATAGGGCAATTTTAAATGCATTGGGGTTTTGGGGGTTTTTTTTTGCAATACCTGGAAAATTACTAGAAATAGATTTTTTTGTTCACTCTGCGCAGACTCCACTTTTTCTTGTAAGCGCTCAATTTGCTCCTCCAGGGGTCCGTCCTCCCGTCCACTGTCATCATCATTATCCCTCTAAAACAGACAACACGATATCTGAATACCTAGATCACATAGTCAACTTACAGGAGTGTTCTAGCTTTAAAAAGCAGTTAGCTGTTAGTTTGGTTTTTTTTTTGGAGGGGTGGGGGGGTTAACCCTTTCCTGAATTAGGGAGATTCAGTTTACATTTTTTCCCCTCCCCTTCTTTAAAGAGCCACAACTTTATTTTTCCTGCCACATGGAAGTTGAGAAACAACGTTCATATTACCATTCAATGTACTGGAAAACGTGAAAAAAATCCAAGTACATTTTTAGAATTACGTTTTTATAGCATTCACTGTTCCACAAAAATTACTTGTCTATATGGATTCTCCAGAAATGCAGAATTCCCGTGACACCAAATTTTTGCCATGCGAAGAGGAAAAAAATAAATAAAAACCCAAAGTGAAAATTTTTCAGGAATTTCCAATTCTCCCAACATGTTTTATTTATATATATTTTTTTAAACATCTATTTTTTGGATGCAGATCTCTTTGGACTATATTTACAACATCCTTTTGTGCATTTAATCAGCAAAATACTTTAATTCTTCTCTATGCACCGATGACCTCTAGTGGACAATTGTTGACATATGCGATCGTTGAATAATCTAAGTGATGCACACGTGCTTATGAAAGGAATTTTTTGGATTATCCCCTTTATTCTGTTTTATGCTTTCTTTCAAAAAAGGTCAAAAAAAAAAAAGATAATTGGTTCTTATTTTTTGGCCATTTATTCTTGTAGGAATTTTCTGTGATTTAAGAGTTAGCCGCTATATATATTTTCTTTTCAATTATCAATCTTTCATGTTTTAATGTTAGTATTTTCATCATTTGATTGAGGGAGTTGGGTGAGGGCTTGTTTTTTTACGTGCAGTTGACTTTTTTTTGTATTGATTCCAAATTTGAGGTACACTGAAATTGTGGGGGAGCAGTGATTCAAAAGTTATTTTACTAAGCTGCTTACTTTATATATTTTAGGGGTTTTATTTTTTCTTTGGGTGTGGGCGGGACTTGAACTCCCTTATTATAACAGGAGTATTGCAGTATATAGTGAAAACTAACTGCTTTGAGAAGAAAAAACAAAAGCAAAAAAAAACAAAAAAAAAAACAACCACACACCAATAGTCTGTTTATTTTGCCTGTTTAGATTGGCTGATCGCAATTTTGTGCACATAGAATATTACTACTAATCGTTCTGTGCACATAGTTCAAGTTATCTGTAGCACATCTCCGGTTTACATGGGACGATGCGCTGCACCAAAATATTTTTTAAAAGGGAACCTATCAGGTCCCATATGTCTTGTAACCTACAAGCAGGGTGATGTGTGGCCTAATAACCCCTTCCTACCAATCCCTGTATTATAATTTTGTGTAATATGAATGTATAAAAAAAGTTTGATAACTTACGTGTTCCCCATACCTAACATTTCTCTGACCCAGTTTGAGGGTTTGTTCATGCAAAAATCCTCACCATCTCATTTAAATTTCAGTCATCTACAAATTATTGAGTCAGGCGGCTCCGGAGGCAGATACGGACCCAAATTT
Organism: Anomaloglossus baeobatrachus; assembly: GCF_048569485.1. Taxonomy (NCBI): domain Eukaryota; kingdom Metazoa; phylum Chordata; class Amphibia; order Anura; family Aromobatidae; genus Anomaloglossus; species Anomaloglossus baeobatrachus. Next base: position 510,516,215 of record NC_134353.1, read on the forward strand.
TATATCTCACTGGGAGATAGACCTGGGCACCATTTTTACTGAGGAGGAAAAACAGAAAGCTTACGTGTACACCCATAAGATGGCCACAGCCAGTTATGCAAAATAAAAGAACTACAAAATGTTATCAAGGTGATACCTATACCCAGTGAAGCTGCATAGGATCTTTCCCTCTGTATCTGAGCTGTGTTGGCGGTGAGGGAGGGCCCCAGGGACGATGTTACATATTTGGTGGGATTGTCCGCTGATTAAACCCTTCTGGTTAGAGAGGTTTCAGACATATACCAAAATTTCTGGAGAAATAGTGTCACCCTCCCAACAGATCTCTTTGCTGTCCATGTTGCCCGGCTCATTTAAAAACACAAATAGGAGACTTGCTTAGATTCTGTCTTTCGGCAGCTCGCTCGGTGGTGCCTAGACACTGGCGGAAGACAACGTCTCCATCCATGCAAGAGTGGCAACAGGAGTTTGCCTCCATATTTTATATGGAGGAACTGTCCACAGAGGCGACAGGGGACAGCGAGAGATTCTTAAAAATTTGGCAACCCTGGATCCTTTTCAAAGACACAGAAGCGCATAGAGAGCTGTTTGGTCCTTGACCCGATAGGGACAATGAGCCAGGCTAGGTTATTCCAAAAGGTCGCACCTAGGAGAATCATGACCTCCCTTCCCCTCTGGCCTTCCCTCATGTAAATCCATGGTATCACGCCCACAGGGCCGTGATACCATGGAAAGAGGGCAAAGTAGATGGGGCGAAGTGATGTCCTGGGGACTAGCCCCTCTGCTCATTTACATTGGGAACACGCAAGTTATAAAACGTGTGTAATAAATCTAAATAATAAATATAAATATATATCATATATATATATAATTTTTTTTTTACACAATATTACAACACAGGGATGGGTATGAAGGGGTGTTTAGGCCCTACACCACTCTGGTTGTAAGTTACAAGACATATGGGACCTGACAGGTTCCCTTTAAGCTTCTTTAATTCTTTAACAATCATCTCACCTGACAAATGATTGTTTAGCTGTTGTTATCTGTAGTGAGCGCTAGCCAGTTTTTAGAAAAGCCAATTATCGTGAAGGAGCATTCCAATGAATGGCCATTCTTTATTACCAGCAAGTGTAACAGGCATTAAATCAATATCCTCTAATACGGTAAAGCTGGGTTCACACTAAACGACAGCGACAACGACGTCGCTGTTACGTCACCATTTTCGGTGACGTAACAGCGACCTTGTAAGTCGCTGTTATGATCGCTGCTTAGCTGTCAAACACAGCAGAAGCAGCGATCATAACGTCGCTGTGCTACATGTGCAGAGAGCAGGGAGCCGCGCTTAGCGCTGGCTCCTTGCTCTCCTGCAGCACACATCGGGTTAATTAACCCGATGTGTGCTGCAGCTACATGTCACAGTTCAGAGAGCAGGGAGCCGCGCGCACTGCTTAGCGCTGGCTCCTTGCTCTCCTTGCTACAGTATACATCGGGTTAATTACCCGATGCATACTGCAGCCACATGTCACAGTGCAGGAGCCGGCACTGGCAGCAAGAGCGGCGGAGGCTGGTAACCAGCGTAAACATCGGGTAACCAGGGAAAGGTCTTCCCTTGGTTACCCGATGTTTACGCTGGTTACAGCTTACCGCAGGTGCCAGTGCCGGCTCCTGCTCGCTTCATTTCGTCGCTCTCTCGCTGTCACACACAGCGATGTGTGTGTCACAGCGGGAGAGTGACGACCAAAAAATGAAGCTGGACATTCAGCAACGACCGGCGACCTCACAGCAGGGGCCAGGTCGTTGCTGGATGTCACACACAGCGACAGCGACGGGACGTCGCTGCAACGTCACAGAAAATGGTGACGTAGCAGCGACGTCGTTGTCGTTGTCGCTGTGTGTGACACCAGCTTAAGAGCAGTACATTAGACGATATGTTCATATTTTACTACTGGTAATTAATCCCTTCACAGCCTCCCTGCGAAAGTATTCGGCTCCCTTGAATTGTTCAACCTTTTCCCACATTTCAGGCTTCAAACATAAAGATAAAAATGTTAATGTTATGGTGAAGAATCAACAACAAGTAGGACACAATTGTGAAGTGAAGTTGAATGAAATTTATTGCTTATTTTAAACTTTTAAAAAAAAAATAAACTGAAAAGTGGGGCATGCAATATTATTCAGTCCCTTTAAGTTAAAACTTTGTAGCACCACCTTTTGCTGCGATTACAGCTTCAAGTCGCTTGTGGTATGTCTATCAGTATTACACATCGAGAGACTGAAATTCTTGCCCATTCTTCCTTTGCAAACCGCTCCAGCTGAGTGAGGTTGGCTAGAGAGCGTTTGTGAACAGCAGTTTTCAGCTCTTTCCACAGATTTCTGATTGGATTCAGGTATGGTCTTTGACTTGGCCATTCTAACACCTGTATACGTTTATTTGTGAACCATTCCATTGTAGATTTTGCTTTATGTTTGAAATCATTGACTTTTTTGCAGACTCCAACAGGTTTTCTTCAAGAATGGTCCTGTATTTGGATCCATCCATCTTCCCAGCAATTTTAATCATCTTCCCTGTCCCTGCTGAAGAAAAGCAGGCCAAAACCATGATGCTGCCACCACCATGTTTGACAGTACGGATGGTGTGTTCAGGGTGACGAGTTGTGTTGCTTTTACGCCAAACATATCGTTTGGCATTGTACCCAAATAGTTCGATTTTGGTTTCATCTGACCAGAGCACCTTCTTCCACATGTTTGGTGTGTCTCCCAGGTGGCTTGTGGCAAATTTTAAACAACACTTTTTATGGATATCTTTGAGAAATGGCTTTCTTCTTGCCAGTCTTCCATAAAGGCTAGATTTGTGAAATGTACGACTGATTGTTGTCCTATGGACAGACTCTCCCACCTCAGCTGTGGATCTCTGCAGTTCATCCAGAGTGATCGTGGGCCTCTTGGCTGCATCTCTGATCAGTCTTCTCCTTGTTTGAGATGAAAGTTTGGATGGACGGCCGGGTCTTGGTAGATTTGCAGTGGTATGATAGTCCTTCCATTTAAATATGATCGCTTGCACAGTGCTCCTTGGGACATTTAAAGTTTTGGAAATCTTTTTGTAACAAAATCCGGCTTTAAACTTCTCCACAACAGTATCAGTGACCTGCCTGTTGTGTTCCTTGGTCTTCATGAGGCTCTCTGCTCTTTTAAACAGAACACAGACTATCACAGAGCAGGTGCATTTATACGGAGACTTGATTACACGCAGGTGGATTATAATTTATCATCATCAGTCATTTAGGACAACATTGGATCATTCAGAGATCCTCAATGAACTTCTGGAGTGAGTTTGTTGCACTGAAAGTAAAGGGGACTAATAATATTGCACGCCCAAATTTCCAGGGGTTTTGGGTTTTGTTTTTTTTTTTTTAAACAATTTAAAATAATAAAATTTTGTTCAACTTCACAATTGTGTCCCACTTGTTGATTCTTCACCATAACATTAAAATGTTTATCTTTATGTTTGAAGCCTGAAATGTGGGAAAAGGTTGAAAAATTCAAGGGAGCTGAATACTTTCGGAAGGTACTGCAAATATATGTTTCAATGGCGAAAGCAGTGTATGAAGCAGGCACATGTCACACAAAAAAAATAAAATAAACCTCACCCCTACAACCAAAGACAACCTGTAAGTTTGGTACTGCTGTATTTGTGTTGACTTGAAGAATCATATTTCCAAGTCCATTTTACAGCCCAATGAAAGCCCTAAAAAACAAACAATAGCTTCCCACGTGCGCACACACAATGTGGAATTTTTCACCCATTTTTCAGTACATCAAATGGAAATTTTAACGGGGTCATTGAAAATAAGTTACAATGGAAACACAAAAGTGCAGGAAGAGGAGGATTAAATAAAATGAAAAAACACTTACCAGGATGGGTTTGATCAATTAAGAATTAGTTATTATAGCTGCCATACATCCTTACTTATGCATGTAAATCAATTAATTTAGCTTTGGATGGCCAATTTAAATGGGGTGAATGTGTTAATGGCTACTTACCCGTTTGTGCTGCTTGGCTAGCCGTTGCTTAGCATCCTCCAACTCCTTCTGGATTTTTTGGACATGCTTACTCATTTTTCTAATTGTAGAGTGCAACGTTTCCCATATGTATAGCCTAATAAACATATATACACGTTATTTCTAAAAGACATACTAACAACACTTCTTTTATGAGAAAAAAAGAATTTTGTTTACTTACCGTAAATTCTTTTTCTTATAGTTCCGTATTGGGAGACCCAGACCATGGGTGTTTAGCTTCTGCCTCCGGAGGACACACAAAGTACTACACTTAAAAGTGTAGCTCCTCCCTCTGAGCTGATACACCCCCTGGTGAGCAGACCCAGCCAGTTTAGTGCAAAAGCTGAAGGAGAATAGCCACCCACAAGTAGAACAGAGCAAGAGCCGGAACAACTGGAGACTCTGTCCACGACAACAGCCGGTGAGAACACGCGGAACAAGAAAATTGCCAACAGGCAACAGGGAGGGTCCTGGGTCTCCCAATACGGAACTATAAGAAAAAGAATTTACGGTAAGTAAACAAAATTCTCTTTTTCTTTATCGTTCCTTTGGGAGACCCAGACCATGGGACGTTCCAAAGCAGTCCCTGGGTGGGAAATAAACAGAAAGAACTAAGAAGTAGGCAGAACCTAACTTCACAAATGGGCGACAGCCGCCTGAAGGATGCGTCTGCCCAAGCTCGCATCTGCCGAAGCATGAGCATGCACTTGGTAGTGCTTCGAAAAGGTATGCAGGCTAGTCCAAGTGGCAGCCTGACAGACTTGTTGAGCCGTAGCCTGGTGCCTAAAAGCCCAAGAGGCACAGACAGCTCTGGTCGAATGTGCCTTGATCCCCGGCGGGGGAGGCACCCGAGTACTCTGGTAGGCGTCCGAAATGGTCGATCTAATCCAACGGGCTAAGGTCGGCTTAGAAGCAGAGAGGCCCTTGCGCCGACCTGTGGTTAGCACAAAAAGAGAAGTGCACCGCCTAAGCGCAGCGGTGCGAGACACATAGATCCGGAGAGCACGCACCAGATCCAGAGTATGCAACGCTTTTTCAAAGCGATGAACAGGAGCCGGACAAAAGGAAGGTAGGGTAATGTCCTGGTTAAAGTGGAAAGGAGAGACCACCTTAGGAAGAAAGTCCGGAGTCGGACGGAGAACCACCTTGTCTTGATGAAAAACCAAAAAAGGTGACTCCGAAGAGAGCGCAGCCAAATCAGAGACTCTCCTGAGGGAAGTTATGGCCACCAGAAAGGCCACTTTCTGTGAAAGACGATACAAAGAAACTTCCCTAAGAGGCTCAAAGGGGGGTTTCTGCAAAACCGTGAGAACCAAATTAAGGTCCCAGGGATCCAAGGGCCGCCGGTAAGGCGGAATGATGTGAGACGCGCCCTGCATGAAGGTGCGGACCTGAGCCAGCCGAGCGAGACGCCGCTGGAACAGAACTGACAGAGCTGAGACTTGTCCCTTGAGAGAGTTGAGGGACAGTCCTAGCTGCAGACCGGACTGTAGAAAAGACAGAAGGGTCGGCAAGGAGAAAGGCTAAGGAGGATGGTCGGTAGAACGACACCAGGACAGGAAAATTCTCCAAGTCCTGTGATAGATCTTAGCGGAGGAAGACTTACGGGCCCGAGTCATAGTGGAGATGACTTCAGGAGGAATACCAGAAGCCGTCAAAATCCAGGACTCAAGAGCCACGCCGTCAATTTGAGAGCCGCAGAATTCAGGCGGAAAAACGGACCTTGCGAGAGTAGGTCTGGACGGTCCGGGAGATGCCACGGCATCTCTACGGACAGATGGAGCAGGTCTGGATACCAAGCTCGCCTGGGCCAGTCCGTTGCAATGAGGATGACTCGACGGCCCTCTATTCTGATCTTGCACAGGACTCTGGGCAAGAGAGCTAGAGGGGGAAACACGTAGGACAGACGAAACTGGGACCAGTCTTGAACCAGAGCGTCCGCGGCGAATGCCTGAGGATCGTGGGAGCGAGCCACGTAAACAGGAACTTTGTTGTTGTGACGGGATGCCATTAGGTCCACGTCCGGAGTGCCCCATTTGCGGCAGATTGACTGAAACACTGCCGGGTGAAGGGACCACTCGCCACCGTCCACGGTTTGACGGCTGAGATAATCTGCCTCCCAGTTTTCCACGCCTGGGATGTGGACTGCGGATATGGTGGACTTGGAGTCCTCCGCCCATTGAAGAATGCGTTGTACCTCCAACATTGCCAGGCGGCTGCGTGTCCCGCCTTGGTGATTGATGTAGGCAACCGTTGTCGCGTTGTCTGACTGGACTCGAATGTGCCTGCCCGCCAACAGGTGGTGAAAAGCTAGGAGAGCTAGAAGCACGGCTCTGGTTTCCAGCACATTGATTGAAATGGCTGACTCGGACAGAGTCCAAGTGCCCTGCGCTCTGTGGTGGAGACATACCGCTCCCCAGCCGGATAGACTGGCATCCGTGGTGAGGATCACCCAGGACGGGGCCAGGAAGGAGCGCCCCTGGGACTGAGAGAGGGGCCAAAGCCACCACTGAAGAGAGCTCCTGGTCTGTGGTGACAGAGCCACTAACCTGTGTAAGGAGGAAGGCCGCTTGTCCCAACAGCGGAGAATGTCCAGCTGCAGGGGGCGCAGATGGAACTGGGCAAAGGGGACAGCCTCTATTGACGCCACCATTTGACCCAGCACCTGCATCAGACGCCTGAGGGTAAAACGGCGGGGCCTGAGCAGAGAGCGCACCGCCAGTTGGAGGGACTGCTGTTTGACTAAGGGCAACTTCACAAGTGCCGGCAAAGTCTCGAACTGCATCCCTAGGTACGTGAGGCTCTGGGTCGGAGTCAGAGTGGATTTGGGCAGATTGACCAGCCACCCGAATTGGGCTAGAGTGGCGAGAGTGAGCGAGACACTCCGCTGACAGTCTGCGCAGGATGAAGCCTTGACTAGAAGGTCGTCCAGGTAAGGAATCACTTCCAACCCCTGTAGGTGCAGAACCGCAATCACTGCTGCCATGACCTTGGTGAATACCCGAGGGGCTGTGGCCAACCCGAAGGGGAGAGCCACAAATTGGAAATGATTTTCTCCGATTGCAAAACGTAGCCAACACTGGTGTGAAACTGCAATTGGCACATGCAGATAGGCATCTCTGATGTCGATGGATGCCAGGAAATCCCCTTGGGTCATTGAGGCAATGACTGATCGCAGAGACTCCATGCGAAAGTGCCACACCTGAACATGCTTGTTGAGAAGCTTGAGATCCAGGATGGGCCGGAATGTACCGTCCTTTTTGGGGACTAGGAAGAGATTTGAGTAGAAACCTCTGAACCGTTCCCGGGCGGGAACCGGTACAATTACTCCATTGGCCTGCAAGGATGCCACGGCCTGTGAGAAGGCGGCGGCCTTGGAGCAGGGGGGAGTTGAGAGAAAAAAATCTGTTTGGCGGTCTGGAAGAGAATTCTATCCTGTAGCCGTGGGAGATGATATCTCTCACCCACTGATCGGAAACGTGTTGAAACCAAGCGTCGCCAAAGTGGGAGAGCCTGCTACCGACTAATGACGTTGCTGGAGCGGGCAGATAGTCACGAGGAGGCTGCCTTAGTGGCAGCACCTCCTGCGGTCTTCTGTGGACGCGCTTTTGGGCGCCAGTTGGATTTCTGGTCCTTGGCTGAGTTAGTGGACGAGGCCGAGGGCTTAGAGGACGACCAGTTGGAGGAACGAAAGGAGCGAAACCTCGACTGATTCCTACCCTGGGCAGGTTTCCTGGCTTTGGTTTGTGGCATGGAAGTACTCTTCCCGCCAGTAGCTTCCTTAATAATTTCATCCAGCTGTTCTCCGAACAGCCGGGACCCAGCAAAAGGGAGCCCAGCAAGGTACTTCTTTGAAGAAGCATCTGCCTTCCACTCTCGAAGCCACAAGATCCTGCGGATAGCGAGGGAATTAGCCGAAGCCACCGCAGTGCGGTGAGAAGCCTCCAGCATGGCAGACATGGCATAAGAAGAAAAAGCTGAAGCTTGGGAAGTCAAGGCAACCATTTCGGGCATAGATTCCCTTGGTGAGGGAATGCATCTCCTCTAGAGAAGCAGAGATGGCTTTGAGAGCCCACACTGCTGCAAAAGTCGGGGAAAACGAGGCCCCCGCCGCTTCATATACGGATTTAGCCAGAAGGTCAATCTGGCGGTCAGTGGAATCCTTAACCCCTTCTGCCCCCGGGCACTTTCCGTTTTTGTTTTTTGCTCCCCTTCTTCCGAGAGGCGTAACTTTTTTATTTTTCCATCAATCTTGCCATATGAGGGCTTGTTTTTTGCGGGTCGAGTTGTACTTTTAAATGAAACCATAAGTTTTACCATATAGTGTACTGGAAAACGGCAAAAAAATTCCAAGTGCGGAAAAATTGCAAAAAAAGTGGGATTGTACAATAGTTTTTGGGATATTTTATTCACAGTGTTCACTATATGGTAAAACTGATGTGTGGGTATGATGCCTCAGGTCGGTGCGAGTTTATAGACACCAAACATGTATAGGTTTACTTGTATCTAAGGGGTTAAAAAAAAATTCACAAGCTTGTCCGAAAAACGTGGCACACGTTTTGCGCCATTTTCCAAAACCCGTAGCGTTCTCATTTTTCAGGATCTGAGGCTCAGTGATGGCTTATTTTTTGCGTCTTGACCTGACGTTCTTAACGGTACCATTTTTGCGCAGATGCTACGTTTTGATCGCCTGTTATTGCATTTTGCGCAAAATTTGCGGCGACCAAAAAACGTAATTTTGGCGTTTGGAATTTTTTTGCCGCTACGCCGTTTACTGATCAGATTCATTGATTTTATATTTTGATAGATCGGGCATTTCTGAACGCGGCGATACCAAATATGTATTTTTTATTTTTTTAACCCTTTAATTTTCAATGGGTTGAAAGGGGGGTGATTTGAACTTTTAGGTTTTTTTATTTTTTTTAATTTTTTAAAACTTCTTTTTTAACTTTTTTTTTTTATTTTACTAGTCCCCCTAGAGGGCTATTGCGATCAGCAATCCGATCGCTTTGCACAATCTGCAGATCTCAGCTACAGAGCTGAGAACTGCAGATTTGCTGCTTCACTTTCAATGCCGGCTGTATTCCGGCATTGAGAGGAAGTGACTCATGTTAGCCACAGGCGTCATCACATGACCCTGTGCTACCATGGCAACCGCCGAAAGTCACGTGATCATGTCACGTGACTTCCGGCGGGGGCGGGGTAAGTCACTGTCATGGTGGCGCCCATATACATATCGCTGCCAAGACTTTGGCAGCGAAATGTAAGGGGTTAATGGCCGCGGGTGGAAGCGATTCCACCCGCGGCTAGCAGGCACACATATCAGCTGTTGATAACAGCTGATATGTGCGCGTCTCGCCGCCGCCTGCCAGCGGCAGGGGGCGGGGCTTACCGGAACACGATCCATGACGTATCTAGTACGTCATGGGTCGTTAAGGGGTTAAGGGAGGTGCCATCAGCCACCGACACAACGGTCCGGGCTGAGAGCCTAGACACCGGGGGATCTACCTTTGGGGACTGAGCCCACTCCTTGACCACCTCAGGTGGAAAGGGAAAACGGTCATCAGTGCCACGCTTTGGGAAGCGTTTGTCAGGACAGGCCCTGGGCTTGGTCACAGCGGCCTGAAAACTGGAGTGGTTAAAGAACACACTCTTTGCCCTCTTAGGCGAGGTAAACTGGTGCTTTTCTGCCAGAGAGGGTTGCTCCTCTGATACTGGCGGATTGAGATCCAGTACAGAATTAATGGAAGCAATCAAGTCACTAAGATCTGAGTCACTTTCGGACAGATCAATGGGGCACATGGAGTTAGCCTCTGAGCCCCCTGTAAAGGCATCCTCCTCATCCTGCGAGTCCGCTCTTGAATCAGAGCCGCGGGGGGAGGAGGAGGGAGAGGGAGCCCTGCGTCTCTTCTTAGGAGGACGGGGTCTGGGACCTGATGATGAATCCTCTGTGAGCTCCGGTCCTGAGAGAGCCCTAGCAGCAGAGGCACCCTGTGAGGGGGGCTGATGCATATTCAGCAAAGTCTTGGACAGAAGTCCCATGGACTCAGCTAAAGACTGGGAGATAGACCTAGAAAAGGATTCTACCCAAGCCGGGGGCTCAGCCACAGGAGCAGGAGCAGCCTGAGAGACCACTGGGGGGGAGACTCCAGGCAGAGGCACCGCCAAGGTAGAGCAGGCATCACAATGTGGATAGGTGCTCGGTTCAGGCAGCAGGAGCTTACATGCAGCGCATACAGAGTAAAGCTTTGGAGCCTTGCTCCTCGTGTGAGACATGCTGTTGGAGTGGGGGCTCTGCCAGAGAATGAACCCCAGAGAGTATATACAGGGGTCCACAACCAGAGACCGGTTGTGGCTTACCAGACCGCTGTGCTGTGCAGAGCGGTGTTGTGTGCCCTCCAGATCCCGAAGTCCGGACCCCCAAACACAGCACCTCAGCAGGGATGCAGAACGCAGACCAGCGCTGAGTGAACTTCTGAGAAAATGGCTGCTGGAGCGAAGAGAGGGGGCGGGACTTGCATGAAGAGCGGGATCTGGAGGGCCATAGGGACCTACAGGGGAGGAGACACGCACAGCAGTGGGGACTGTCCCTCCCCTGTGCAGAACGGCCGCCGGGAGGAGCCGCGCTGTCCCTCTGCATGAGTGACATGCGAGGGCAGTGAAATGAAACTAGGCCTCCGGCAAAGCCGGGGCCTAAATTTGAGCGGCGAGGCCGACGCGCAGGCACCATCGGCGCGGTTCTCTGGCGACAGCCAGAGAACCCGCCGGAAATGTCAGGAAATACAGTAAGCACACTCTCCCCAAACAATAAAGCACAGGGACCCCCAAATATAAACGTCTCAGGTACTTAGCTGCTGAGACGCAGGGCCATGTCCCTGGGGATGAGTGCTCCGGTCCAGCAGGGTCCTGAAGGGCTGCGGATGGAGACCGGTCTCCTGCCAGGCATGGAGACCGTGTGGCTCCCACTTCAAGCCAGAGCCCAGGAGGGATGGTGAAGGAGCACGGCATGTAAGGCTCCAGCCTAGGAAATCAACCTTACAACACCGCCGACACAGTGGGGTGAGAAGGAACATGCCGGGGGTCCAGACGTGGACCCGCAGTTCTTCAAACTCATTCCAAAAGGAAAAAATCATATGAGAATGCATGTGTGGATGTATGCCTCCTGAACACAAAGCGATAAACTGGCTGGGTCTGCTCACCAGGGGGTGTATAAGCTCAGAGGGAGGAGCTACACTTTTAAGTGTAGTACTTTGTGTGTCCTCCGGAGGCAGAAGCTAAACACCCATGGTCTGGGTCTCCCAAAGGAATGATAAAGAAATCACTATTATAGTCCATGCTTTACCCATCTACTTATGATGCTATTCTGTAGCAGAAGACTATATATACATAATGCAGCTAAAAGTATGTTGACATCTGATTCACATTCATCTGTGTTTCTTAGACCCACATCTGGTAAGAAATGGGTGATTATGTGGACGTTTTCTCTGCTTTGCCACATTAACAGGGAAGACTTCCTTTTAGAATTTAAACCTCTATAAATGAGGTTAAGTGTTCAGCAGATAAAAATAAAATGTATTAAAGGGGTTGTCCACTACTAGGGCAACCCCTTCTCATTCCCCATTTTTGGTCCCATTAAATTAAGCGATCTTATACTTCACTCCAGTGCCGGCGTTGTACCAGCACACTTTCCCAGCGCTCAACGGGAGATTTTGAAACCACAGGAGTCCCGCGCCGAATCACTGCCGGATTCTCCCCCCAACCGTCGGAAGTATAAGTAACAAACAGGATGATTACTTGTACGAGGGCTAACTGACCAGCCATTTTTTTTCTCATGCCAATTCAGTTAAAAAAAAAAAAAAAAGCACCATGCGGTCAGTGGCAGCGCGTATAATTGGGCGACACGCATCCATTCAAGTGCATGCAAACAGACTGCACTCAGATGTAATTTAAGTGCACTGATTTACAGTGACACAGACAATGGAGAAATTAAGTTCTCCACAACTGTGATGATTCCCTCATGAGAGAGGATCTAGGTCACAGTAAACCAACACTCAGCTCAAACTCTAAACCAGAGTGTCATTACCATAAACAATCTGATTTCCTCAGAAGAGGAATTCAGAGCTCGTGTAAGCAAAGCCTTGGTTGTATCCCCCACAAATATGATCGTTATGAAGACTGGCCAAGAAGACGGAAATTCTTGAAAAAAAAATATCTTACGTCATCCCACTTGCAGTTTGCAAAAAGCCATGTATAGGACACAGATGAGCCCAAAGAAGAACTTTTTAGGCCAAACACAAACCTCTGTAGGTTGCCTAAAAAATAAGGCGGGGCTAGGTGCCCGGAATATGCAATTTTAAAGAAGGATTTTAATGTGTTAATAAAGTCTCGAAAAATTTTAAAAGAACTGACTGGTGTTGTGCGGGATTTCTTCATCTTTTTGTGCATTGAATTGTGGACACCAGCCACTTCATCCTGGCACCTGTGGATCCAGATCACTGAGTAGTGAGCTTGCTAAATCCCCTATTGATTATGTAAAACTAACACTGCATATCACCAGAAGAAGGGAATTTTGTTACTTACCGTAAATTCCTTTTCTTCTAGCTCCTATTGGGAGACCCAGACGATTGGGTGTATAGCTACTGCCTCCGGAGGCCACACAAAGCATTACACTAAAAAGTGTAAGGCCCCTCCCCTTCTGGCTATACACCCCCAGTGGGATCACTGGCTCACCAGTTTTAGTGCAAAAGCAAGAAGGAGGAAAGCCAATAACTGGTTAAACAAATTCACTCCGAGTAACATCGGAGAACTGAAAAACCGTTCAACATGAACAACATGTGTACCCGAAAAAACCCAAAAATCCCAAAGGACAACAGGGCGGGTGCTGGGTCTCCCAATAGGAGCTAGAAGAAAAGGAATTTACGGTAAGTAACAAAATTCCCTTCTTCTTCGTCGCTCCATTGGGAGACCCAGACGATTGGGACGTCCAAAAGCTGTCCCTGGGTGGGTAAATTAATACCTCAAGTTAGAGCTGCAAAACAGCTCTCCCCTACGAGGAGGCAACCGCCGCCTGCAGGACTCTTCTACCTAGGCTGGCGTCTGCCGAAGCATAGGTATGCACCTGATAATGTTTGGTGAAAGTGTGCAGACTCGACCAGGTAGCTGCCTGGCACACCTGTTGAGCCGTAGCCTGGTGTCGTAATGCCCAGGACGCACCCACGGCTCTGGTAGAATGGGCCTTCAGCCCTGATGGAACCGGAAGCCCAGCAGAACGGTAGGCTTCAAGAATTGGTTCTTTGATCCATCGAGCCAGGGTGGCCTTGGAAGCCTGCGACCCTTTGCGCTTACCAGCGACAAGGACAAAGAGTGCATCGGAACGGCGCAGGGGCGCCGTGCGGGAAATGTAGATTCTGAGTGCTCTCACCAGATCTAACAAATGTAAATTCATCTCATACCGATGAACTGCATGAGGACAAAAAGAAGGCAAAGAGATATCCTGATTAAGATGAAAAGAGGATACCACCTTCGGGAGAAACTCCTGAATGGGGCGCAGCACTACCTTGTCCTGGTGGAAGACCAGGAAAGGAGCCTTGGATGACAGCGCTGCTAGCTCAGACACTCTCCGAAGAGATGTGATCGCTACCAGTAAAGCCACTTTCTGTGATAGTCTAGAAAGTGAAACCTCCCTCAGAGGCTCGAAGGGCGGCTTCTGGAGGGCAACTAGTACCCTGTTCAGATCCCATGGATCTAACGGCCGCTTGTACGGGGGTACAATATGACAAACCCCCTGCAGGAACGTGCGCACCTTAGGAAGCCGTGCTAGACGCTTTTGAAAAAAGCCGGATAGCGCCGAGACTTGCCCTTTAAGGGAGCCGAGCGACAAACCTTTTTCTAACCCAGATTGCAGGAAAGAAAGAAAGGTAGGCAATGCCAAAGGCCAGGGAGACACTCCCTGAGCAGAGCACCAGGATAAGAATATGTTCCACGTTCTGTGGTAGATCTTAGCGGACGTGGGCTTCCTAGCCTGTCTCATGGTGGCAACGACCCCTTGGGATAATCCTGAAGACCCTAGGATCCAGGACTCAATGGCCACACAGTCAGGTTCAGGGCCGCAGAATTCCGATGGAAAAACGGCCCTTGGGACAGTAAGTCTGGTCGGTCTGGTAGTGCCGACGGTTGGCCGACCGTGAGATGCCACAGATCCGGATACCACGCCCTCCTTGGCCAGTCTGGGGCGACGAGTATGACGCGGCTGTAGTCGGATCTGATCTTGCGTAGCACTCTGGGCAAGAGTGCGAGAGGTGGAAACACATAAGGGAGCCGGAACTGCGACCAATCTTGCACTAAGGCGTTTGCCGCCAGAGTTTTGTGATCGCGAGACCGTGCTATGAAGGTTGGGACCTTGTTGATGTGCCTGGACGCCATTAGGTCGACGTCCGGCCTTCCCCAGCGGCTACAGATTTCCTGAAACACGTCCGGGTGAAGGGACCATTCCCCTGCGTCCATGCCCTGGCGGCTGAGGAAGTCTGCTTCCCAGTTTTCTACGCCGGGGTTGTGAACTGCGGATACGGTGGAGGCCGTGGCTTCCACCCACGTCAGAAACCGCCGGACTTCCTGGAAGGCTTGCCGACTGCGTGTCCCTCCTTGGTGATTGATGTATGTCACCGCTGTGGAGTTGTCCGACTGAATTCGGATCTGCTTTCCTTCCAGCCACTGCTGGAAGGCTAGTAGGGCAAGATACACTGCTCTGATTTCCAGAACATGGATCTGAAGGGTGGACTCCTGCTGAGTCCACGTACCCTGAGCCCTGTGGTGGAGAAAAAACTGCTCCCCACCCTGACAGACTCGCGTCTGTCGTGACTACCGCCCAAGACGGTGGTAGGAAGGATCTTCCCTGTGATAATGAGGTGGGAAGAAGCCACCATTGCCGAGAGTCCTTCCGAAAAGGATACTTTCCTGTTCAGGGATGTTGACTTCCCGTCCCATTGGCGGAGAATGTCCCAATAAGAGGACGCAGATGAAACTGCGCAAACGGAACCGCCTCCATTGCCGCCACCATCTTCCCGAGGAAGTGCATGAGGCGTCTTAAGGAGTGCGACTGACCTTGACGGAGAGTCTGCACCCCAGTCTGTAGTGGCCGCTGCTTGTTCAGCGGAAGCTTCACTAGCGCTGACAGGGTATGAAAACTCCATGCCAAGATACGTTAGTGATTGGGTCGGTGACAGGTTTGACTTTGAAAAGTCGATGATCCACCCGAACGTCTGGAGAGTCTCCAGCGCAACATTCAGGCTGAGTTGGCATGCCTCTTGAGAGGGTGCCTTGACAAGTAGATCGTCCAAGTAAGGGATCACAGAGTGTCCCTGTGAGTGCAAGACTGCTACCACTGCCGCCATGACCTTGGTGAACACCCGTGGGGTTGTCGCCAGACCGAATGGCAGAGCTACGAACTGAAGATGGTCGTCTCCCATCACGAAACGTAGAAAACATTGGTGCTCTGTAGCAATCGGCACGTGGAGATAAGCATCTTTGATGTCTATTGATGCTAGGAAATATCCTTGAGACATTGAGGCAATGACGGAGCGGAGGGTTTCATCCGGAACCGCCTGGCCTCCACGTGCTTGTTGAGCAGTTTTAGGTCCAGAACGGAACGGAAAGAGCCATCCTTTTTCGGCACCACAACCAGATTGGAGGAAAACCGTGTCTTGTTCCTGAAGAGGAACAGGGAGTACCACTCCTCATGCCTGCAGAAGAGCATCGGCTCGGTGGTGAGGTGGGGACGTTCTGAAGAATCGAGTCGGAGGACGAGAACAGAACTCTGTCCTGTGCACGTGGGCACAATGTCCCTCACCCACCGGTCTGTGACCTGTGGCAGCTAAATGTCGCCAAAGGCGAGCGAGTCTGCCATCAACCGCGGATGCGGAGAGATGAGAGAGCTGAGAGTCATGAGGAGACCGCCTTGGTAGCGGTTCCTCCGGCTGCCTTCCTTGGGCGTGATTGAGCCCCCGGAAACTGAGCCCCTCTGAGGCTTTTCAGCTCTTCTGGGCGAGGACAATTGGGACCTGCCCGAGCTTGGGAAGGACCGAAACCTCGACTGTCCTTCCAGGACAGCATTAATAGGGTAAGTCGCAATGCAGACATTGCGAGGTTACGGACGCCCCTGCGGCACAAATGTACATATGCTCAAGACCAGCTGTGCAAGAACAGCTGAAAAACTTAGGGTGCCCATACGGCTGTAAATGCCGGAGCAACCGACACGCCGATAGCCTCATAGACAGATTTCAACCAGAGTCCATCTGTCTGGCATCTTTAAGTGAAGTCCCATCTCCACTGCAACTATAGCTCTAGCCGCAAGCCTGGAGATTGGAGAATCCACCTTTGGACCATGGGTCCCGCGCTTGACCACGTCAGGGGGAAAAGGATAACGTGTATCGTTAATACGTTTGGAGAAAACGCTTATCTGGTAAGCGTGGTGTTCCTGGACTGCTTCTCTGAAGTCAGCGTGGCCAGAAAAATACTCAATATACGTTTGAGCTACTGAAATGGGACTTCTCCTGCTGTGAAGCTGACTCCTCCGCAGGGGGAGCTGAGGGAGAAAGATCCAACATTCCATTGATGGACGCTATAGGATCATTCCTTATGGCGTCACCATCCGGTGTATCCGGATTGAGAGCGTTGTCAGGATCAAAGTCCTGATGAGCTACGTCTGCCTCATCATACAGAGCGCCTCCTGGGACCCCCCCCGGGGAACCGATTTTATTCCCAATGAGGGTGGCCAGGGAGCAATGATCCAGATTGCCCATGGCCTGTCCGGACTGCAAGTCTCTATCCCATTGCAACTCCATCCCTGTCCTTGGACAGGGTTGACAGGTGGTTCCTTTGGCCACGTCTAGTAGAGACCCCGGCTGACCAAGTGCTCCAGGGGAGCATTGCACACAATGGGGTTCAGTGCCGTGGAACAGTATCACATGCAGTAACAACAGCATCGAAAGCCTGTGTTGCTTATATGCTGCTGCCGACTAGCCATCTAGGATATAGAGCCAAGAATGGCGACCGTACAATGCAATGTATAGCATACAAGCATAAAGTACAATGAACACTGCAGCACATGCAATACAAGCAGCATAGAAAGCCTGTGCCTTGGCACCCCTGCTTGTCTGCCGCTGTAGACTAGCCATCTAGGGGAATATACAGTGCAATGTATAGCATACAAGCATAATTACAAATGAACGCTGCAACCCCTGCAATACAAGCAGCATAGAAAAAAACCTGTGCCTCAGCACCCTTGCATTTCTGCTGCTGTAGTCTAGTCATTCTAGGCGAAAATAGCCCAGACTAGCGACCGTACAGTGCAGTGTATAGCATACAAGCATAATACACATGAACACTTCAGTACGTGCAATACAAGCAGCATAGAAAGCCTGTGCCGTAGCACCCATGCTTTCCTGCTGCTGATGTGTCGCCATCTAAGAGGGCATATAGCCAAAGATAGCGACCTATGCAGTGTAAGCATAAAATACAAATGGACAACTGCGGTATTTAGTGGGGTCAGCACTTCAGGTGCCGCTTACCGCCCGCCTATAAGCGGGTGTGTGGTCGCCCTAGTCCTGTGCCTGGTTGCCCAGAGTCCGATCTCTCAGCTCGGACTGCAGGAATGGCTGCCGGCGTCTTCTCCAGCTCGTGTGAGTAGGGGCGGGCCGTGGGCGTGCCCCCAAGTCAGAGCGGGAAACCGGCGTCCCACAGTGTCCAGTGAGAGGGCTGGAGCATGTAAATAAGGCTCCAGCCCTCGGCGCTGCTGATTGTACAGCGTCTCTCCCCTACCCTGATTGACAGGGTGGGGGCGGGAACGAAGCGGAGCTAGGCCGCAAAAGCCGGGGACTGGATTTATAAGCGCCGCCGCCGTAAAAGCGCTAAGTCCCCGGCGCACTACAAGTCCCAGCCGCGCCGCCGCTCCCGAGCGTCCGGCGCGGTAGTTCCCCATACATAAAGTCACTCAGCTAGGCTGCAGTGACTGTAACCCTTTACTGTCCCCGGCGCACTAGCACACCCAGCAAGTCTGGAGTGTGCTGTGCCTGTGTGTACGGGGACACAGAGTACCTGAATGGTGCAGGGCCTTGTCCCTGAACGGCACTCCCGCTCCACATCCAGCAGGTTCAATGGGTCTGTGGATGGAGCCCGGCCTCAGGGCTTTGGGGCCGGTAAGATCCCACTTCCTCAGAGCCCCTCAGGGGGATGTGGAAGGAAAACAGCATGTGGGCTCCAGCCGCCGTACCAGCAATAGGTACCTCAACCTTACAAACCACCAGCGGGGTGAGAAGGGAGCATGCTGGGGGCCCTATATGGGCCCACTTTTCTTCCATCCGACATAGTCAGCAGCTACTGCTGACTAAACAGTGGAGCTATGCGTGGATGTCTGACCTCCTTCGCACAAAGCAGAAAACTGGTGAGCCAGTGATCCCACTGGGGGTGTATAGCCAGAAGGGGAGGGGCCTTACACTTTTTAGTGTAGTGCTTTGTGTGGCCTCCGGAGGCAGTAGCTATACACCCAATCGTCTGGGTCTCCCAATGGAGCGACGAAGAAAACACCATCCCTACCAAACATGATGGCAGCATCATGCTGTGAGGAGGCTTTTCAGCAGGGACCAAGAAGCCTGTCAGAGTTGATGGGAAGATGGATGGAGCTAATTACAAGGAAATCTTGGAGAAAAACCTACATGCTGCAGAAGACTTGAGACTGGGGCATAGGTTCTCCTTCCAGCAGGACATTGGCCCTAACTAGGGCTGGGCAAACTGCGTCCAACATCTGGCTGTTCGAGTCTGGCCCGAGGACAGAGACAGCCAAGGGGTTGAGCAAAGTGGCCCGCAGGCGGCACCATGCCCTACTTCACCTCCTGTTTGTCACCGCTATTTGCATCCACTGAATGATTTTTAGTCCTGAAGAAGGAGAAATTACTCTCAAACATACACACAATAAAAATCACCATATCTTGTCTGGATCTTTCCATGGTTGTGCGGCAATAGCCTGTCTTTGCTTCTTTGAGGAATAGCACATCCAATGGACGCAGACTGCGATGAGCACATTGGGGGAAGAACAGTTCCATTGTTTCAGTTTTCCACCAATCAGCACAAGGCACAGCAGATGCGATGACATCACATCGAGGGTGATGTGCAGAGAGTCAGTGCTCTGGAGGTAGGAGCAGACCACTGGGTGGAACATGAGCAAGGGGAGTATGTGGGTTTTTTAATTAATCTGTATGGGATGTTTGTATGTATTTTAGGAGGCTATGTGGGATCACACACTGTATATAGAGGCTATTCCCCCACTTAGGGCTTCTATAGAAAATGTAAGCTATGCAGTCTCATACTATATATGGGGGTTGTGTGAGGGCTCATCCTGCATGTTGGGATCTATGTGAGGGCTCATGCGATATATAGGGGATCTGTGTGTAGCCTCATACGCTATATATTGGAATGTCAGCATACTTCATTCTGCTCAATATTAAGTTATATTAATTGTATGTTAATATTGAGCAGAATTAATTTCAGCCTGTTGGTTCGGCCCTCCACACTGCCCACACTGTGTCCTAAACATACTGCCAGAGCTACAATGAAATTCTTTATATCAAAGAACATTCGTGTGTGTGAATTAGCCAGAGTAACAGTCCAGACCTAAATCCTATTGAGAATCTGTGGTAAGACTTGAAAATTGCTGTTCAGACGCCTTCATCCAATCTCACTAAGCTAAAAGATATTTTGCAAAGAAGAGTGGGTATTCAAAAAAAAAACAAGTGTCTAGACGTGCAAAGTTGATACAGACCTATCCCCCAAAAGACTTGCAGCAGTAATTGCAGCCAAAAGTGGTCCTACAAAAGTATTGACTCAGGGAGACTGAATACAACTGCACATCACAATTTTAATTTTTTTTTTTTCCTAAACATTTGGAAAACCATGCATCACGTTAACTATTTAAAAGATCATTTTGCTTCCTTCTTAATTTTACCTAGTGAAGTCAGGAGATAACTCTGGAGAGAAGATCCAGTTAGCTACAGCAGCACAATCGACAATCTGTGTTCGGATCATTTTATCTACGAGTACTGCAATCATCTGCAGAGAATATGAGAGGTAGGTGGGACAAACAAACATCAACATTACAATAAAAGCCTTTATCTGAACATCGTTATGATGTTGAAGTGTCAAGTCTAAAAGCCCACCTGAGGATGATTTTTCCAGACATCATACACCACCCTCAGAATATGGAGCTTTCCTTCCTCGCTCTCAGAAAGGACTTTAAATACCTCATGAAACCTTTATAAAAATAAAACCGTGCACAGAAATTATACAGGCGAAAGTTATCCAGTTATTATTTAAGTTTCTAGACGTCTAAATTACTTACTTTGCGAGTGCACTAAATGAATGGCTAAAAGATTTGGAGGCCAAATTGAGCAAGGACTGGACAAACACCTCTATTTTCAGTGGGTTAAAGCTCATCCCTTCATCTAAAAAACAAAACGTGTAAATAGGGATTGCCCGGCAAGAAGCTAAGTGGTACAATGAAATGATAGGTAGAGCGTTTATGAAAAGGCCAAAAAAAGAAGACACGCTACCATCATCATCATCTTGGTTTGGGTTTTGCATGTCTTTTAACATACTAAAAACATCTTCGTTGATGGCTTTATTTTTTATGGCATTGGTCAGGTTAATAGCAATAGTATATCCAGGTAGAGAACCTACAGTGGAAACACAAAATGCACAAATCACTGTCATATTTATGGCAGACAGGAAAAAAAAAGAAGTCAGTGGAAACTCAATTTATGACAATTTACTTAAAATTTTGGCTCAATTTAATCTAGGCACATTTTTCTAGACTTTCAATACACTGACGGTACAATAGGAGACATTTTGAAATATAAAGCTTGTAAACTACAAGAATGTATAACATTTTCCATTACAGGGAACCAATTCCCTGCAAAAATGATGTTAACATGCAGATATAAAGGTAATCTAGAGATATAAAAGCATGTAAAGAGAATCTGTCAGCTGCTTTTTGCTACCTCATCAGAGAGCAGCATGATATGGGACTCTCTATAGAGATTTGTACATTGACAGTGAGGAGTCAAAGGAGGGGGCGTGGCGGACAGACGTGTACATGACATTGTAGTCCAAGTAATGATAAGTCCTGCTGCTTAAACAAGGCAGGCATCCCTGAATTCTCTTTCTAAACCCTTACAAAATGCAGTCTTCAGCTTACATTGCAAAAAAAAAAAAAAATGCTGACAGATTTCACTTTAAATCATGCCTGCCTATTTTAGTAGAACAGCTGCTCCATTCTAATCATCAGGGAGGTGCAAAAAGATATTACACTCATTGATCACGACATAACCAGTCACTAGATTCCTTCTGCCCAAATCACAACCTGGCTGCACAAAAACAGCTTGAAAAGCCAGCCGGGCGCTATAAGAGGGAAATAGTCATGTGCAGCCATCAGCCTTCTTCTGCCAATACCGTTACTTGATTGACACATCTTTGCTCATCTATAGTCCCCAGCCAGCTTCAAACTAACTTCTCCGATATGGTTTAGATTCATACTGCCTGTAGTTGAGTCAACATAAAATCTTGTGACCAATTATCTTTAAAATACTATTCACCCACAGATTACCACTATATCTGCAGGTAAGCAGCGGCAATATTATATAATATATAATATATATATATAATATATATATATATATATATATATATATATATATATATATATATATATATATATATATATATACACACACAGTGCCTACAAGTAGTATTCAACCCCCTGCAGATTTAGCAGGTTTGATAAGATGCAAATAAGTTAGAGCCTGCAAACTTCAAACAAGAGCAGGATTTATTAACAGATGCATAAATCTTACAAACCAACAAGTTATGTTGCTCAGTTAAATTTTAATTAATTTTCAGCATAAAAGTGTGGGTCAATTATTCAACCCCTAGGTTTAATATTTTGTGGAATAACCCTTGTTTTCAATTACAGCTAATAATCGTCTTTTATAAGACCTGATCAGGCCGGCACAGGTCTCTGGAGTTATCTTGGCCCACTCCTCCATGCAGATCTTCTCCAAGTTATCTAGGTTCTTTGGGTGTCTCATGTGGACTTTAATCTTGAGCTCCTTCCACAAGTTTTCAATTGGGTTAAGGTCAGGAGAATGACTAGGCCACTGCAACATCTTGATTTTTTCCCTCTTGAACCAGGCCTTGGTTTTCTTGGCTGTGTGCTTTGGGTCGTTGTCTTGTTGGAAGATGAAATGATGACCCATCTTAAGATCCTTGACGGAGGAGCGGAGGTTCTTGGCCAAAATCTCCAGGTAGGCCGTGCTATCCATCTTCCCATGGATGCGGACTAGATGGCCAGGCCCCTTGGCTGAGAAACAGCCCCACAGCATGATGCTGCCACCACCATGCTTGACTGTAGGGATGGTATTCTTGGGGTCGTATGCAGTGCCATCCAGTCTCCAAAAGTCACATGTGTGGTTGGCACCAAAGATCTCGATCTCTGTCTCATCAGACCAGAGAACCTTGAACCAGTCTGTCTCAGAGTCCTCCAAGTGATCATGAGCAAACTGTAGACGAGCCTTGACATGACGCTTTGAAAGTAAAAGGTACCTTACGGGCTCGTCTGGAACAGAGACCATTGCGGTGGAGTACGTTACTTATGGTATTGACTGAAACCAATGTCCCCACTGCCATGAGATCTTCCCGGAGCTCCTTCCTTGTTGTCCTTGGGTTAGCCTTGACTCTTCGGACAAGCCTGGCCTCGGCACGGGTGGAAACTTTCAAAGGCTGTCCAGGCCGTGGAAGGCTAACAGTAGTTCCATAAGCCTTCCACTTCCGGATGATGCTCCCAACAGTGGAGACAGGTAGGCTCAACTCCTTGGAAAGGGTTTTGTACCCTTTCAAGCCTGTAACCCTCCACGATCTTGTCTCTGATGGCCTTGGAATGCTCCTTTGTCTTTCCCATGTTGACCAAGTATGAGTGCTGTTCACAAGTTTGGGGAGGGTCTTAATTAGTCAGAAAAGGCTGGAAAAAGAGATAATTAATCCAAACATGTGAAGCTCATTGTTCTTTGTGCCTGAAATACTTCTTAATACTTTAGGGGAACCAAACAGAATTCTGGTGGTTTGAGGGGTTGAATAATAAAGGACCCTCTGAATAAACTTTTCACAATTTAAAAAAAAAAAAAAAAAAAAAGAAATAACATTCTTTTTTGCTGCAGTGCATTTCACACTTCCAGGCTGATCTACAGTCCAAATGTCACAATGCCAAGTTAATTCCGAATGTGTAAACCTGCTAAATCTGCAGGGGGTTGAATACTACTTGTAGGCACTAATATATATATATATATATATATATATATACACATACACATATATATACATATATATACACATACACATATATATACATATATATACACATACACATATATATATACACATATATATATACATATAATTAATAAATATATACATATATAAATTAATATATATATACATATAATTAATAAATATATACATATATAAATTAATATATATATACATATAATTAATAAACATATACATACATATATAAATATATATATACATACATTTATATACATATAAATATATATATCACATATATACATATATTAATAAATATATATATCACATATATACATATATTAATAAATATATATATATCACATATATACATATATTAATAAATATATATATATATATATCACATATATACATATATTAATAAATATATATATATATATATCACATATATACATATATTAATAAATATATATATATATATCACATATATACATATATTAATAAATATATATATATATATCACATATATACATATATTAATAAATATATATATATCACATATATTAATATATATTAATAAATATATATATCACATATATTAATATATATTAATAAATATATATATCACATATATTAATATATATTAATAAATATATATATCACATATATTAATATATATTAATAAATATATATATCACATATATTAATATATATTAATAAATATATATATCACATATATTAATATATATTAATAAATATATATATCACATATATTAATATATATTAATAAATATATATATCACATATATTAATATATATATATATATATATATATATATATATATATATATATATATATATATATATATATATATTATATACACATATATACATATATACACATATATACATATATATATACACACAAAGCAAGAAGGCCCGCGGAGACACCATCACATGTTTCTCAACGCTGGCAGGAAACTAGCCAGGTCTTTCACCGGGAAGGAACAACCACGGGAAGGGCAGTCTCCAGTCAAGGAGACCACCTATGCCAAACATGGTATCCATCCACAGACAGCCGTTTCGGGGTATTTGCCCCCCCATCAGTGTGGAATAGGAATCTGGCTAGTGGGAGCATTGCCTAGTAAAAGACTATGTGAGCAAGGATGGTTGACCTTAGGGAGATCAACATCCACCACTGCGGAGACACCATCACGTGTTTCTCAACGCAGTGACCGATGTTGATCTCTCTAAGGTCAACCATCCTTCCTCACATTATATTAATATTAATTTATTTATTTAATATATATATATATATATATATATATATATATATATATATATATATATATATATATATATATATATATATATATATATATATATATATATATATATATATATATACACATACATGCCTGTAGGCAAAAAGTGTCCAACTATCTACGGCACTGTGGAATATGTTTGCGCTATATAAAGATTATTACTACTATTATTTATAGCAGATAAAAAAGGTCATACAAAAATGCCAACTTACTGCTGCTTTCATCACCATATTTGAATACGCATTTTGGCTCAGCTGGATATAATGCAGAAAAGGACGAGGGTACAATATCCAATATCCGTTGGTAGTAAGAAAGTCTAAAATAAAAACAGACTGGTAAACATGCACATATTATAGCAAAGCTCACACTGTAGGGTGATAATTAACAGTTAAACTCATTTACTTAAATTGGTGGAAGTGTGGGGGGTGGGAATTAAGATGTACTTTACAAATTTCTTGCCCTTCACGACCAGCCGATTTTGCGCTGTTTTTTTTTTTTTCCCCCTCATTCTGAGACACGTAACGTTTTTCAGTCAATATGATCATGTGAGGGCTCGTTTTTTTGCAGAACGAGCTGTACTTTTAAATTAAACCATGAGTTTTACCATATAGTATACTGGAAAACGGAAAAAAAATCCAAACGCAAAAAAATTGCAATAAAAAATGCACTATTGTTTTTGAGATATTTTATTCACCATGTTCACTATATGGTAAAACTGATGTGTCGGTGTGTTGATGCTTCAGGTTGGTGCGAGTTTGTAGACACCAAACATGAATAGGTTTACTTTTATCTAAGGGGCTAAAAAAAAAAAAATCAGAAGTTTGTCCAAAAAAAGAGAATTTTGTTTACTTACCGTAAATTCTTTTTCTTATAGTTCCGTCATGGGAGACCCAGACCATGGGTGTATAGCTACTGCCTCCGGAGGACACACAAAGTTACTACACTCAAAACGTGTAGCTCCTCCCTCCTAGCATATACACCCCCTGCTAGCCAGTCCTAGCCAGTTTAGTGCAAAAGCTGAAGGAGGACATCCACCCACAAGTAGAGATAGAGTAAAACCCGGAATAACCGGAGCCTCTGTCTACAACAACAGCCGGTGAAGACACACGGAACAAGAAACTTTCCAACAGGCAATAGGGAGGGTGCTGGGTCTCCCATGACGGAACTATAAGAAAAAGAATTTACGGTAAGTAAACAAAATTCTCTTTTTCTTTATCGTTCCTATGGGAGACCCAGACCATGGGACGTCCCAAAGCAGTCCATGGGTGGGAATAAACAGACAACTGAGAAGCAGGAAAACCCAACTTCACAAATGGGCGACAGACACCTGAAAGATGCGTCTGCCGAAGCCCGCGTCTGCCAAAGCAAGAGCATGCCTTGGATAGAGCTTCGAAAAAGTATGCAGACTAATTCGAGCTGCCGTCTGACAGACCTACTGAGCCGTAGCCTGAAAGCCGAAAAGGCACAGACAGGTCTGATCAAATGTGCTCTGATCCCCAGCGGGGAAGGCACTTGAGTACACTTGTAGGCCTCGGAAATGGCCGACCTAAGCCAACGAACAAGGGTCGGCTTAGATGCAGAGAGACCGCTATGCTGACTAGCAGTCAGTACTAGAGAGAGGTGCACCGCCTAATAACGGCGGTGCGAGACACCTAGATCCGGGGCGCCCGCACCAGATCCAGGATATGCAACGCTTTCTCAAAGCGATGAAGAGGAGCCGGACAAAAGGAAGGCAGGAAAATTGCCCCGGATAAGGTGGAAGCAGTAACCACCTTAGGGAAAAAAGTCCGGAGTCGGACGGAGACCACCTTGTCTTGATGCAAAAGACCAAAAAAGGGGGTGACTCAGAGAGAGTGCAGCCAGAACTCCCTGGCAGGAAATTATAGCCACTAGAAAGACTACTTTCTGTGAAAGATGAAACAAAGAAACCTCCCTAAGAAGCGCAAAGGGGGGTTTCCGGAAACCGGGAGGACCGGATTAAGGTCCCAGGGCTCCATAGACCGCCGGAAAGGCGGAATGATGTGAGACGCGCCCTTAAAGGAGCGCACCGGAGCCAGCCGGACGATACGCCGCTGGCACATACCGACAGAACGGAGACCTGTCCCTTAATGAGGGATAGTCCTAGCTGTAGACCGGACTGTGGAAGGGACAGGAGGGTCGGCAAGGCTAAAAAGGTCCAAGGACACCTTGGAGCTCGAGTCATAGCGGAGATGACTTCAGGAAGGATACCAGAAGTCGCCAAGATCCAGGACTCAATAGCTACGCCGTCAATCCGAGAATCCAGAATTCTGACGGAAAAAACGGACCTTCTGAGAAAAGGTCTGGACGGACCGGAAGATGCCATGGTAATCCAACGGACAGAAAGAGCAGGTCAGGATACGAAGCCTGCCTGGGTCAGTCTGTAAGAGAATGACCCGACGGCCCCCTTCCCTGATCTTGTGCAGGGCTCTGGGCAAGAGGTAGAGACGAAGCTGGGATCAAACATGAACCAGTGTGTCTACCGCAAAACCTGAGGATTGTGGACCACGGTTGGACAGCTGAAATAATCTGCCCGCAGTTTTGACATCTAGGATGTGGGCTGCGGATACGGTGGACTAGGAGTCCCTTGTCCAGTGAAGAATGTTGAGGCGCCAAGATTGCCAGGCGGCTGAGTATCCCGATCTGGAAATTGATGTAGGAAAACGCTGTAACATTATCCGACTGAACTCGAATGTGCCTAGCTGCCAACAGATGGTGAAGGCTTAGAGAGCTAGAATACAGCTCTGATTTCTAGCCCATTGATCTAGAGGGCTGATTCGGACAGAGTCCAAGCGCCCTGCGCTCCGCGGTGGAGATATAATGCTCCCAAGGCGGAAAGACCAGCACCCTGGTGAGAATCACCTGGGACGGGGCCAGGAAGGAGCGTCCCTGAGACAGAGTGGTCGAAACCACCCCTGAAAACGAGCCCCAGGTCAGTGGCAAAGCCACCACCCCGTGGAAGGAGGGAGTTCGCGTGTACAGCGGACAACATCCAGTCTCAGAGAGCACAGGAGAAACTGGGCAAGGAATCGCTTCCAATGACGCCACCGTCTGACCAGCACCTGTATTTGGTGTCTGATAGAACGACGTCGACCGCCAGCGGAGGGACTACTTATCGACTAAGAGCGGCTTCACAAGAGCCGACAGTCTCGAATTGCGTCCTTGAGAGCCTCTGGTTCGAAGTCAGAGTGGACTTGAACAGAATGACAAGCCACCCGAATAGGTTAGAGTGGCGAGAGTAAGCGAAGTACTCTGCTAAGAGTCTGCACTGGATGAAGGCCTGAGAAGAAGGCCGTCTAGGGCAAACGATCACTGTCAATCCCTAGGGGTGCAGGACCCTAATCACAGCAGCCCCAATGAGAATACTCGAGGGGCCGTGGCCAACCCCAAGGGAAGAGCCACGAATTGGACCACTCTGATGGCAAAACGCAGTCAACGCTGGTGTGAAACTGCGATTGACCGTTGCAGAAAAGCATCTCTGATGCCGAAGGCTGCGAGGGAATCTCCTTGGGTTCTTGATTGATCCGGTGAAAAAAACACACGGAACAAGACCGAGACTCCATGTGAAAACGCCACACCTGACCATGCTTGAAAAGCTAAAGATCCAGGTCGGAAGGCACCGCCCTCTTCGGGGACTAGAAATAGATTTAAACAAAAATCTCAGAACCGTTCCCAGTCGGGATTCGGTACAATTACTCCATTGGCCTGCAAGAAATGCCACGGCTTATGAGAAGGCGGCGGCCTTGGAGCCGGGAGGAGGTAACAGAAAAAATCTGTTTGGCGGGTGGACAGAACTCCATCTTGTAGCCATGGGAGATATAATCCCGCCCCCACTGAACGGAGACGTGTTAGAACCATACGTCGCCAAGTGGAGAGAGCCTGCCACCGACTAGGAGGAGGTTGGCGTGGCTAGATAGCTCGGAGGAAGCTGACTAAGTGGCAGCATCTCCTGCGGTCTTCTGAAGACGCAGCTTCAAGCCAATTGGTTCTATGAACCTAGGCCGAGCTAGAGGACGATCAGATGGATGAACGGAAACCACCGAAAACTCAACTGATTCCTGCCCTGGACAGGTTCCCTGGTTTAGGTTTGTGGCAAGGAAGAACACTCCCCGCCAAGAGCTTCCTAAATTTCATCCAGTCGGTTCCGAAGAGACTGGTCCCACGAAAGGGGAGCCTAGCAAGGAACCTCTATAGAGGCATCTGTCTTCAATTTCCGAAGCCACAGGAGCCTGCGGATAGCGAGGAAAGTAGCGAAGACCACCGCCGTGCGGTGTCCAGCATGGCAGACCTGGCAGAGGATGAAAAGACTGAAGTCTGGAAGTTCAGGCAACCGTTTTGGGCATAGAGTCCCTGTGATG
This sequence comes from Anomaloglossus baeobatrachus, assembly GCF_048569485.1. Lineage (NCBI taxonomy): Eukaryota > Metazoa > Chordata > Amphibia > Anura > Aromobatidae > Anomaloglossus > Anomaloglossus baeobatrachus. Next base: position 510,545,334 of record NC_134353.1, read on the forward strand.
GAATGCATCTCCTCTGAGGAACAGTCAGCCACCGACATAACGGTCCGGGCTGAGCCACCTGAGGTGAATGAGCCCACTTCTTGACCACTATTGGTGGACAGGGGAAACACAGTCCTCAGAATCACGCTTCATGGGAAGCGACTGTCAGAGAGGACCCTGGGCTGGTCACAGGGGCCTGAAAACTGGAGTGGTTAAGGAACACACGTTGTGTTCACCTAGATAAGGTAACTCCGGCGGATTGAGGTCCAGTACAAAATTAATGTACCGTGGTATCCTTATAGAGGTGCCGTCAGCCACTGATACAACTATCCGGGCTGAAAGTCTAGACACCGGAGTGGCCACCCTTGGCAAATGAGTACACTCCTTGACCACCTTTGATGGGAGGGGGAGTCAGGCAGCAGAACCCCGCTGTTGGATCTGCAGGACAGGCTGCGGGCTTGGACGCCTGAAAACTGGAGTGGTTAAGGAACACACTCCTCGTCTTGTTAAAGGTATACTGATGCCTTTCTGCCAGCGGGGAATACTCCCCTGATACAGGCGGATGGAGGTCCAATACAAGTATAATGGACGCAATCCAATCATTCGCATCCGCGTCACCTACGGACGGATCAAAGTACCTAAAGTAGCGTCCGAGCCCCTGGTAGAGACATCTTCCTCGTCCAGTGAGTCAGCTCGTAATCGGAGCTGCGGGACGGGGAGGATAGGAGACCCTGCGTCTCCCAGTCAGGAGGACGGGGTCTGTGAGGTTTGCTGAGCGAGCAGAAAACGCCCTGAGAAGGGGGCTGCATGCTCAGCAGATGCCGGGACAGGCCGACCCCTGGAAAAAAATTCCTCCAGGGGTCAGCCACCGAAACCGGAGCGGCTGGAGGGACCATGAATGAGCCTCCAAGTAGAGTGGATACTAAAAACAGCCTGCAGCCTCGCTCTGTGAGACATGCTGCAGAGGTGGGGGGCTATGTCTAGAATGTCTAGAATACCCAAGACAGGGGTCAGCCTGGGGAGACTCCAGGCAGAGGCACCACATAAGGACCATTACAGTGTGGGTCCGTGCTGGTTCAGGCAATATGAGTTTACATGCAGAACATGTAGTATACAGCCTTGGAGCTTTGCTCCTAGTGTGAGACATGCTGCTGAGGAGGTTCTATAATAAAGAATTAACTCCCTCAGAATGCAGTGATCGTGTATAAAAGTGCACAGCCAGAGGTTGTGACTTATCAGGCCGCTATTGTGAGTGCCCCCCCAGGTTCCAAGCCTGGACCCCCAGCCATATATCCACTCCCTCTGCTGCAGAGCAGCCAGCGCCGATCAGCGTACTAAAAACGCTGAGAAAATGGCGCCAGAGTGAGGGGGGGGGGGGGCGGGGGTTAACCTAGGAGCGGGAATCGGAGGGCTAAGGCATGTACAGGGGAGGGAATCATCTCCTAAAACGGAGTGTCGTCCCCTGTGCAGAGCGGCCGGCGGACGGCGCTGCAGTGTCCCCTTGCATGAGTAACATGCAGGGGAACAAAACGAAACTAGGCCGCGGCTGAAGCCGGGGCCTAGAGTTATACATGCGGCCGAAAATCAGGCATCATCGGCGCGGTACTCAGTAAAAACTGAGAAACCGGCCGGAAAAACTGTAAAAAGCAGCATTATCAACATAAATCACTGTCCCCTCAATAAATCCACATTGTAGAAGGACCCTTGAACAACGTCTCTATACTTAGCTTTGAGACGCAGGGTCCAATCCCTGGTGGGGTGGGGGTCCAGTGCTCCGTCCAGCAGGGTCCTGCCAAAGGGCTGCGGATGGAGGCCGGTCTCCTGCAAGGCAGTGAGAACCGTGTTGGCTCTAACTTCAAGCCAGAGCCCATAAGGGATGGTGAAGGAGCGCGGCATGAAGGGATTTCTGCCCTGAAGTCAACCTTAACAGCACTGCCGCCAGGGGAGTGTGAAGGGACATGCCGGGGGTCCAGTGGACCCGCTTTTCTTCCAAATCTTTAGAAAAAATGAAAAATCAAAAAAGGATGCATGTGTGTGTGTGATCCTCCTGACACAAAGCTTGAAACTGGCTAGGACTGGCTAGCAGGGGGTGTAAATGCTAGGAGGGAGGAGCTACACGTTTTGAGTGTAGTAACTTTGTGTGTCCTCCGGAGGCAGTAGCTATACACCCATGGTCTGGGTCTCCCATAGGAACGATAAAGAAAAGTGGCGCACGTTTTGCGCCATTTTCCGCGACCCATAGCGTTCTCATTTTTCGGGATCTATGGCTCAATGATGGCTTATTTTTTGTCTATGGAGCTGACATTAATGGTAACATTTGTGCAGATGCTACATTTTGATCGCCTGTTATTACATTTTGGGCAAAATATGCGCCGACCAAAAAAAAAAAATTAATTTTGACATTTGGAATTTTTTGCTTCTACGCTGTTTATCGTTCTGATTAATTGATTTTAGATTTTGATAGATCGGGTATTTCTGAACGCAGCGATATCAAATGTATGTATATTTTATTTGAACTTTTAGTTTTAAATTTTTCAAAAAAAATTTTTATTTTACTAGTACCCCCCTAGGGGGCTATAATGATCAGCAGTCTGATCGCTCATTCATTTCTCCCGATTAGAGCAGCACCGCTCAGACTGGGACAAATTATCATCTCTTGTAACAGCCAGTAGTTTGCCTTTTCTTACAGGGCCTGAGTCATGTGAGTTACAGGAGTCACATGAGCCTGTGTCACCATGAGAACTACCGGATCCACGTGATCATGTCACGTGACTTACAGTATTGGGCGGTGAGTAAACTTCTACCGCGATCGCCGTTAAAATGGCGCTGTCACATCTTGACAGCGCCATTTAAGGGGTTAACAGGTACGGGTGGATAGCAATTGCACTCCTACCTGTGAGGCACACGTTAGCTGTACAAATTAGCTGACATGTGCGTGGATCCCCGCCTGCAGCAGGTGGGGATTAACACAATGACCGGGGGCAGTCATATGTCCCTGCGGTCATAAAGGGGTTAGGGATCGAGCCACATTTTACATTAATGACCAAGTCGCATTTTTCACTCTGACCAGTGTCACTTTATTTGGGCATAACTCTGGAAAGCTTCAACATATCCCAGTGATTGAGCGATTGCTTATTTTTTGTGACATGTTGTACTTCATACTAGTGGTAAGTTTAGTTCAATATGATGTGCATTTATAAAAACATTGAAATTTTGACCGCCAACTTTTTTTTAAAAAAATATATCAATTTTTCAAACATTTAATCTTTATGCCTTTAAAACTAGATATTACTTAGGTGATAATTAACATTTCCCCCATTTACTTTAAATCAGCACCATAAAAAAATATATATATTTTTACATTTGGTTAGGAAGTTAAAAGGGTTAAAATTTTAGCAGCTTTTTTTTTTTACAAGAAAATTTTCAAAACCTGTTACTTTAGGGTCCTATTCAGATTTAAATGGACTTTGAGAGGAGCATATATTGGAGACGCCCCAAAAATTATACCATTTTAAAACCCGCACCCTTGAAATGGTTCAAACTGCTGTCAGGATTTTTTTTCTTAATCCTTCAGGTGCTAAGCAGGTATTGATGCAAAGTGGAATGAAGAAAAAAAAATTAAAAATTGTAAGGTTTCCTCCAAAATATTGCTTTATCCACAATTTCTCACTTTTACAAAGTATAGCGTGAGAAATTGGATCACACAAATGGTTACCCAGTCTCTTGTGAGCACGCTGATACCCCACGTCTGTTTGGACAAATGGCAGGCTTGGAAGGGAAGACGCAATATTTGAATTTCGGAATGCAAAGTTTGGCTGAAATAGACTGCCAGCACCATGTTGCATTTGCAGGGCCCCCAAGGTTTCTAAACAGCAGAAACCCCCAAACTCCCTGCCCCCAAGTGACTACACCCCTAAAAGATTTTAATTTTTCCAGGGACATAGCAAGGATTTTCAACCCACAGGTACTTCATGGAATTTGATAACACTACGTCGTCACATTTCAGAACACAAATTTGGCCAAAACAGAGCTCTTAACATACCAAAAACCATCTTTAAAGAATTCATTTCTGGCTGTAATGAGTCTTTTGAGCCCACATTTTATTAAAAGGATTTAGTTTAGTGAGTGAAAAACAAGTGTCATTTTTAGGACAAATTTTTCATACATAATAGTAAGAGCGATGGGGGGACAGCATAAAGGACCAGAAGGGAGAATAACGGATGCCAGAAAGCCCACCCCCGTGACTATAAAAAAAAAAAAAAGATGGCTATACAAAAAGGTAAGACTTTATAAAGTCTTTATTTTGGTCTCACATGGGGCACAATAACAACAGGAACTTTGCTAGAATGCAGCCCAGGAGCTGCAGAAGGGGAATCTTTTAGGTTTTGGGCGAAATTTCTCCTGACAGGTTCCCTTTAAAATGAACTTAGTGTACAATAGGTCTATAGCCCAATCAATCCCTATATATGGGACAAATGTGCCATGTGATGCTTGCACACTATTAATAGGTCCCTGCCTGGCAAGGTAGGAACTGATAGGTATGCCGAACAACCCAACCTTTTACATAATATATACAGAGGCAGTATGCCACAGTACATTGGACAGGTTTAGCTGATATAATGGGTTTTATCATACCTGAATAAAATAAGAAAGCATCAAAACCATAAATAATCTGATCAAAGCGGATCGACTAAAGCAAAACCAGAAAGAAAAAACCTCAAAACGTTAATTTCTAACCATCAGTGAGTATAGACACAGGGGCCATACCCATTTGTAAGGTCACAGACAAGTGTCATAATGTGCATAAAGACTTGGTGAGGTTCTGGATAGGACAGTGAGCAATAGAGTGTGCGATGGTGTCGCTACTATTCAAGGGGCTATCGGGCTGAATTGATATCTCAATGTTCAGGGTACAGGGCCCAAAATTCCCTAAAATTATCCCTGCCTAACAACAGAGGTTTAAGTCACCTTAATGTTTTGGGTGCCCCCGTTCCTCGGCGGCTGACCCTCATTGCCCCTGTCACTATCACATAATCCTGAAACCATCACACAGTCATATGTCAAGTTAAATTACATGAAATTATCTGTGGTCAGACCTCGGTCCTACACAAAAAAAGTGTCAATCACCAATTGCACAGTAAAACAACTGGCTACAATATATAAGGGGTATGGTTAGGGTCCTAACCCACATGTAAATAGTTGGCCTAAATATCCCAGTTACTTATCTGCTGGGACTGGTGTTGATCCCGGCGCGTTTCCCCCCGTCAGGGGAAACGCACTTCAGCATTTTGCACCTGGTGGTGGTTTCAGGATTATGTGATAGTGACCAGGGAAACGAGGGTCAGCCGCCGAGGAACGGGGGCACCCAAAACATTAAGGTGACTTAAACCTCTGTTAGGCAGGGATAATTTTAGGGAATTTTAGGCCCTGTACCCTGAACATTGAGATATCAATTCAGCCCAATAGCCCCTTGAATAGAAGCGACACCATCGCACACTATTGCTCACTGCCCAATCCAGAACCTCACCAAGTCTTTATGACACTTGTCTGTGACCTTACAAATGGGTAAGGCCCCTGTGTCTATACTCACTGACTGTTATTTTAACTAGAATTTAATAAAATTAATGGGTTTAGAGGTTTTTTTCTTTCTGGTTTTGCTAAAATAAGAAAGCCCATTCTTTAGACCAGGTACAGCTCACATACTAGGTATCCTCCATGAAAAACTGCCATGTCTATAACACCAAATAGCAGAAAAAAAAAATCAAAATCACTGCTTTACATGGCAGGGCATAGTAATGCACGAACAGGGGGGGGGGGGTTGGGGGGGAGTATGCCATTTCAGCAAATCACAGTATTCATCTTTAGGTATAATGAGCATTACCTTTATCATTTTGCATTCCAATTTATAAATGGGCAATTAAGAAATAAGTAAATAAAGAGAAAATGGTAGAAGGTGCCATGTGTAAAAAGTCAATCTAAGAATGTGTGGTAGTGGCAGAACCATTTCCCAACGCCAGGTTTATTAGGACATGCTGTCCCTCCCAAATCAGTCTTTGTAACACACCCTGTACAATTATATCATCAATATTATATAAATAATGAGCTAAACTCGTTAACCATGAACGCAATCAGAAACAGTTTCAAAGAGTATAAAAGCTCTTAATTTTATTACAATTAGATTAAAATACAAAACAATGACTATTATATCGATATAAGCAAAAAAAAAAAAAACGCCAATTCATAGGTCTAAAACCCAAAATATACCAACATCAAATAGAAAAGGTTTTTTTTAATTCATTATAATATATAGAGCGCTATTTTAGATGTGTTTTATTCCAAAATTGATTACTACTATCTAGTGGTGAAATAATTAATAGCATGTAGTTTATATCCAATGTCATCAGCTTTAGATAATTCTAGTAAAAAAATAGAGCTTTCAAAGTGCAAAAAATAATAAATAGCATTAATACATCTGCACTAATCAAGAAAATTCAAAAATAATATTATAGAACTATACAATGACATTGATATAAGACTACTTACTGCAGAGCGGTATTTGGATAGACCTGATATTTGAGGTATCAGGACTATCCAAATACTGCTCTGCAGCAAGTAGTCTTATTTTGGGTTTAAGACCTATGAATTGGCGATTTTTTTGCTTATTTATATCGATATAATATTGTCACTGTTTTGTATTTTAATCTAATTGTAATAAAATTAAGAGCTTTTATACTCTTTGAAACTTGGTTTCTGATTGCGTTTATAACGCACCCTGTATCTTTTTTTTTTTTAGGGGGGGCAGCAATGAAGTTTGTCTGCTCAACCGATAAATTTAACAGTTCTTCACAGAGATTATCAATAATATTTAATGCAGGCATCAAAAGAGTTGTTAATCCAAAAAGATAGGGGAGCCCAGAATGAAAAATGCAAATATAGGGGAACATAAACACAAAAGGGGACTAAGACTGAATGATCAAATACAAAAATATTTATTGGTAATAATACACAATGTGAACACAATGATAGACAGAGATAGCAAACATGATGGAAAAAGTTGCCTGAAACACAACTACAGGTCAATACACCAGGATGGCTTCATCAGGAGGCGTGCCTGATGAAGCCATCCTGGTGAAACGTACGTCGAGGCTGAGGCTCTCTGCCACCTGTTTTGGTCACTGACCTGTTGTACATAATGTCTCAGGGTAATAAAGTTTTTTTCTAATCATGGCTGTTTTTGGGTGTGGTACTTTTGAAGGAGTTTAGGAGTTACTGTCTATATTGTATGTAATCTTTACCCTCCCTCCATCAGCCTTTGTCTTTATGGTTTAAACTTGATACCTTGGCACAGCCGTGTCTTTCGCCATCTAGTGGCCTTTTTGGTGCAGTTGTGTTTCAGGCAAATTTTTCCATCACATTTGCTATCACTGTCTGTCATGGTGTTCACATTATGTATTATTATCAATAAATATCTTTTGTATCTGATCATTCCCTCTTAGTCCATTTGTTTTGGTGTTCCCCCTATATTTGCTTTTTTTCATCCATTTCATTCTGGGGGTCACCTATCTTTCTGGGGGTCTTCTGTTTGGTTTGGGACTTTTCCCTGCTTTGGGAAGTTTGTAGGTTTACATTAAAAGAGTTGTTGTTGGCCGTCCCTCTGCAAAGCGCTAATGGGCATTAACGTTGCACCATTGTCAGCCAATCACAGTTTCAGTAACCAGGACAGCTTGCATAGGAGTAGGGATTGGCTAATTGGGAATCCCACCTTGACTGAAATATGGACTGGACATGTAAAAGTTACATTCCAAGAAGTAAAATATTTTAATTAACTGGCTGGTGATGGATGCATTCACTACCTCATGCACTTTTCCAAGACTTCCCGAACAAACTGGGGTTTAGGTCTATCCAAGTCCTGGGAAAGACAATCAGCCCTGAAATATAAAGAGATAGTGTTAATCAACCATAGCGTTTTAGAAAGTATATTATATAAGCTTCTGCTCAAGAAAATCTCTGTATAGTCTACAGTATGCATGACAGAATAGGCATTTTAAAAAAAAAAAAAAAAAAAAAAAAAAAAACACACACCCACCTAAACGTCCTGCTGTGCACGTTTATGTTGAAATGTAACAGTACATAAAATTTTTCAGACTAAACTATCCAATGTCATAGTAACATTATATTTGGCCATTATATAACTGGTATCCTGCATTTGCACCAGTTCTCCATTCTGCAGGCTATAATTTGCAGACGACCCTGAGCTGGTGGGAGAAGACTTGCTGGTTTGATCTCTGACATACCTAGGTAACAGGACGGATTTATTCTAGTCATTTCTTATTTAGGACGCCAAGAAAGGCAACATGAAGGAAAAATGAAAACCGAGTTATCTGAGTATGAATCACCTTTGGCCTGAGGAACAGTTGTTTTTTTTTTTAGAAAGGTTCCCTTTAAGATTGAGGTGAGCTGTCAGCAGAAATTTCGCACTAAGACTAAGGCTATGTGCGCACTAGAGCTTTTTACCTGCGGATTTACCCCGGAAATTTCTTGAGAAATGTCTGCAATCTTTGTGCAGACATTTCCCATGAAATTCAATGAGAAAAAAAGAAGGGAATTTTGTTTACTTACCGTAAATTCCTTTTCTTCTAGCTCTAATTGGGAGACCCAGACAATTGGGTGTATAGCTACTGCCTCCGGAGGCCACACAAAGTATTACACTTAAAAGTGTAAGGCCCCTCCCCTTCTGCCTATACACCCCCCGTGGGATCACGGGCTCCTCAGTTTTAGTGCAAAAGCAAGAAGGAGGAAAGCCAATAAACTGGTTTAAGCAAATTCAATCCGAAGGAATATCGGAGAACTGAAACCATTCAACATGAACAACATGTGTATACAAAAAAACAGGGGCGGGTGCTGGGTCTCCCAATTAGAGCTAGAAGAAAAGGAATTTACGGTAAGTAAACAAAATTCCCTTCTTTGTCGCTCTATTGGGAGACCCAGACAATTGGGATGTCCAAAAGCAATCCCTGGGTGGGTAAAATAATACCTCGTAATAGAGCCGTAAAACGGCCCCTTTCTACAGGTGGGCAACCGCCGCCTGAAGGACTCGTCTGCCTATGCTGGCATCCGCCGAAGCATGGGTATGCACCTGACAGTGTTTCGTGAAAGTGTGGAGGCTGGACCAGGTAGCCGCCTGACACACAAGCTGAGCCGTAGCCTGGTGCCTCAAGCCCAGGACGCATCCACCGCTCTGGTAGAATGGACCTTCAGCCCTGAGGGAACCGTAAGCCCAGCAGAACGATAAGCTAGAGAATTGGTTCCTTGAACCACCGAGCCAGTCTTGATTTGGAATATACAAAGGATAAGGCTGCACATCAAACATAGATAATGGTATAATGCCTCAAGCATATGGAAAAATATTGGAATATACAATGAAAAATGCTACTTGCTAATTTGAACATGTGAATAATGAATTGCATACCTGCTATGAATATTAGGAAAAAGGAGATATTTAGCAATCGCATTGATCAATGTAACTGAGCCCCAAAGCCTCGTCAAGGCATATCTCTATATTGGGGTCCCTAGCTCTGTGACCCTAACTGTGTGTCATCTCATTGCAATTAAAAACTGCTGTGGGTGGAGAGGGGTAACTAAGGACTTTATTATATAGGAGATGGAAAAAACATGGCCGAAAGGGGCGGAGCTGTGTTCACATTCAGAAAAAAAACTACATATAACTGAATAGGATAACTGAAGTGAGCACTAATATATATATTAGTGCTCACTTCAGTTATCCTATTCAGTTATATGTAGTTTTTTTTCTGAATGTGAACACAGCTCCGCCCCTTTCGGCCATGTTTTTTCCATCTCCTATATAAGAAAGTCCTTAGTTACCCCTCTCCACCCACAGCAGTTTTTAATTGCAATGAGATGACACACAGTTAGGGTCACAGAGCTAGGGACCCCAATATAGAGATATGCCTTGACGAGGCTTTGGGGCTCAGTTACATTGATCAATGCGATTGCTAAATATCTCCTTTTTCCTAATATTCATAGCAGGTATGCAATTCATTATTCACATGTTCAAATTAGCAAGTAGCATTTTTCATTGTATATTCCAATATTTTTCCATATGCTTGAGGCATTATACCATTATCTATGTTTGATGTGCAGCCTTATCCTTTGTATAGTATGTATTTTTTGGCTTGCACTCATAATATATATATTCAGTTATATGTAGTTTTTTTTCTGAATGTGAACACAGCTCCGCCCCTTTCGGCCATGTTTTTTCCATCTCCTATATAAGAAAGTCCTTAGTTACCCCTCTCCACCCACAGCAGTTTTTAATTGCAATGAGATGACACACAGTTAGGGTCACAGAGCTAGGGACCCCAATATAGAGATATGCCTTGACGAGGCTTTGGGGCTTAGTTACATTGATCAATGCGATTGCTAAATATCTCCTTTTTCCTAATATTCATAGCAGGTATGCAATTCATTATTCACATGTTCAAATTAGCAAGTAGCATTTTTCATTGTATATTCCAATATTTTTCCATATGCTTGAGGCATTATACCATTATCTATGTTTGATGTGCAGCCTTATCCTTTGTATAGTATGTATTTTTTGGCTTGCACTCATAATATATATATTAGTGCTCACTTCAGTTATCCTATTCAGTTATATGTAGTTTTTTTTCTGAATGTGAACACAGCTCCGCCCCTTTCGGCCATGTTTTTTCCATCTCCTATATAAGAAAGTCCTTAGTTACCCCTCTCCACCCACAGCAGTTTTTAATTGCAATGAGATGACACACAGTTAGGGTCACAGAGCTAGGGACCCCAATATAGAGATATGCCTTGACGAGGCTTTGGGGCTCAGTTACATTGATCAATGCGATTGCTAAATATCTCCTTTTTCCTAATATTCATAGCAGGTATGCAATTCATTATTCACATGTTCAAATTAGCAAGTAGCATTTTTCATTGTATATTCCAATATTTTTCCATATGCTTGAGGCATTATACCATTATCTATGTTTGATGTGCAGCCTTATCCTTTGTATAGTATGTATTTTTTGGCTTGCACTCATAATATATATATTAGTGCTCACTTCAGTTATCCTATTCAGTTATATGTAGTTTTTTTTCTGAATGTGAACACAGCTCCGCCCCTTTCGGCCATGTTTTTTCCATCTCCTATATAAGAAAGTCCTTAGTTACCCCTCTCCACCCACAGCAGTTTTTAATTGCAATGAGATGACACACAGTTAGGGTCACAGAGCTAGGGACCCCAATATAGAGATATGCCTTGACGAGGCTTTGGGGCTCAGTTACATTGATCAATGCGATTGCTAAATATCTCCTTTTTCCTAATATTCATAGCAGGTATGCAATTCATTATTCACATGTTCAAATTAGCAAGTAGCATTTTTCATTGTATATTCCAATATTTTTCCATATGCTTGAGGCATTATACCATTATCTATGTTTGATGTGCAGCCTTATCCTTTGTATAGTATGTATTTTTTGGCTTGCACTCATAATATATATATTAGTGCTCACTTCAGTTATCCTATTCAGTTATATGTAGTTTTTTTTCTGAATGTGAACACAGCTCCGCCCCTTTCGGCCATGTTTTTTCCATCTCCTATATAAGAAAGTCCTTAGTTACCCCTCTCCACCCACAGCAGTTTTTAATTGCAATGAGATGACACACAGTTAGGGTCACAGAGCTAGGGACCCCAATATAGAGATATGCCTTGACGAGGCTTTGGGGCTCAGTTACATTGATCAATGCGATTGCTAAATATCTCCTTTTTCCTAATATTCATAGCAGGTATGCAATTCATTATTCACATGTTCAAATTAGCAAGTAGCATTTTTCATTGTATATTCCAATATTTTTCCATATGCTTGAGGCATTATACCATTATCTATGTTTGATGTGCAGCCTTATCCTTTGTATAGTATGTATTTTTTGGCTTGCACTCATAATATATATATTAGTGCTCACTTCAGTTATCCTATTCAGTTATATGTAGTTTTTTTTCTGAATGTGAACACAGCTCCGCCCCTTTCGGCCATGTTTTTTCCATCTCCTATATAAGAAAGTCCTTAGTTACCCCTCTCCACCCACAGCAGTTTTTAATTGCAATGAGATGACACACAGTTAGGGTCACAGAGCTAGGGACCCCAATATAGAGATATGCCTTGACGAGGCTTTGGGGCTCAGTTACATTGATCAATGCGATTGCTAAATATCTCCTTTTTCCTAATATTCATAGCAGGTATGCAATTCATTATTCACATGTTCAAATTAGCAAGTAGCATTTTTCATTGTATATTCCAATATTTTTCCATATGCTTGAGGCATTATACCATTATCTATGTTTGATGTGCAGCCTTATCCTTTGTATAGTATGTATTTTTTGGCTTGCACTCATAATATATATATTAGTGCTCACTTCAGTTATCCTATTCAGTTATATGTAGTTTTTTTTCTGAATGTGAACACAGCTCCGCCCCTTTCGGCCATGTTTTTTCCATCTCCTATATAAGAAAGTCCTTAGTTACCCCTCTCCACCCACAGCAGTTTTTAATTGCAATGAGATGACACACAGTTAGGGTCACAGAGCTAGGGACCCCAATATAGAGATATGCCTTGACGAGGCTTTGGGGCTCAGTTACATTGATCAATGCGATTGCTAAATATCTCCTTTTTCCTAATATTCATAGCAGGTATGCAATTCATTATTCACATGTTCAAATTAGCAAGTAGCATTTTTCATTGTATATTCCAATATTTTTCCATATGCTTGAGGCATTATACCATTATCTATGTTTGATGTGCAGCCTTATCCTTTGTATAGTATGTATTTTTTGGCTTGCACTCATAATATATATATTAGTGCTCACTTCAGTTATCCTATTCAGTTATATGTAGTTTTTTTTCTGAATGTGAACACAGCTCCGCCCCTTTCGGCCATGTTTTTTCCATCTCCTATATAAGAAAGTCCTTAGTTACCCCTCTCCACCCACAGCAGTTTTTAATTGCAATGAGATGACACACAGTTAGGGTCACAGAGCTAGGGACCCCAATATAGAGATATGCCTTGACGAGGCTTTGGGGCTCAGTTACATTGATCAATGCGATTGCTAAATATCTCCTTTTTCCTAATATTCATAGCAGGTATGCAATTCATTATTCACATGTTCAAATTAGCAAGTAGCATTTTTCATTGTATATTCCAATATTTTTCCATATGCTTGAGGCATTATACCATTATCTATGTTTGATGTGCAGCCTTATCCTTTGTATAGTATGTATTTTTTGGCTTGCACTCATAATATATATATTAGTGCTCACTTCAGTTATCCTATTCAGTTATATGTAGTTTTTTTTCTGAATGTGAACACAGCTCCGCCCCTTTCGGCCATGTTTTTTCCATCTCCTATATAAGAAAGTCCTTAGTTACCCCTCTCCACCCACAGCAGTTTTTAATTGCAATGAGATGACACACAGTTAGGGTCACAGAGCTAGGGACCCCAATATAGAGATATGCCTTGACGAGGCTTTGGGGCTCAGTTACATTGATCAATGCGATTGCTAAATATCTCCTTTTTCCTAATATTCATAGCAGGTATGCAATTCATTATTCACATGTTCAAATTAGCAAGTAGCATTTTTCATTGTATATTCCAATATTTTTCCATATGCTTGAGGCATTATACCATTATCTATGTTTGATGTGCAGCCTTATCCTTTGTATAGTATGTATTTTTTGGCTTGCACTCATAATATATATATTAGTGCTCACTTCAGTTATCCTATTCAGTTATATGTAGTTTTTTTTCTGAATGTGAACACAGCTCCGCCCCTTTCGGCCATGTTTTTTCCATCTCCTATATAAGAAAGTCCTTAGTTACCCCTCTCCACCCACAGCAGTTTTTAATTGCAATGAGATGACACACAGTTAGGGTCACAGAGCTAGGGACCCCAATATAGAGATATGCCTTGACGAGGCTTTGGGGCTCAGTTACATTGATCAATGCGATTGCTAAATATCTCCTTTTTCCTAATATTCATAGCAGGTATGCAATTCATTATTCACATGTTCAAATTAGCAAGTAGCATTTTTCATTGTATATTCCAATATTTTTCCATATGCTTGAGGCATTATACCATTATCTATGTTTGATGTGCAGCCTTATCCTTTGTATAGTATGTATTTTTTGGCTTGCACTCATAATATATATATTAGTGCTCACTTCAGTTATCCTATTCAGTCTTGATTTGGAAGCCTGCAACCCTTTACGCTGGCTAGCGACAAGGACAAGAGTGCTTCTGAGCGGCGCAGGGACGCCGTACGATCGATGAAGAGTCTGAGTGCTCTCACCAGATCTAATCAAGTGCAAATCCTTTTCACATTGGTGAACTGGATGAAGACAAACAGAGGGTACGGATACCCTGATTGAGATGAAAGGGGGGATTCCACCTTAGGGAGAAATTCCGGAACCGGACGCAGAACCCCTTGACCTGGTGAGACACCGGGAAGGGGACTTTGCACGACAATGCTGCCCCGACAGACACTCTCCGAAGTGAAGTGATTGCCCCTAGGAAAACCACTTTCTGCGAAAGGCGTGAGAGAGAAAAATCCCTCATAGGCTCGAATGGTGGTTTCTGCAGAACCATCAGCACCCTGTTCAAATCACAGGGTTCTAGCAGTCGTTTGTAAGGAAGGACTAAGCGGCAAACCCCCTGCAGGAACGTGCGTACCTGAGGAAGTCTTGCTAGGCGCTTCTGAAAAAAATACAGAGAGCGCTGAGATTTGTCCCTTAAGGGAACCGAGCGACAAACCTTTTTCCAAACCGAATTGCAGGAAGGAAAGAAAGTAGGCAAGGCAATTGGCCAGTGAGAAACTCCCTGAGCAGAGGACCAAGATAAGAATATCTTCCACGTTCTGTGGTAGATCTTGGCAGATGTGTTTTTTCTGGCCTGTCTCATAGTGGTAATGACCTCTTGAGATAACCCTGCAGATGCTAGGATCCAGGACTCAATGGCCACTCCATCAGGTTGAGGGTCGCAGAATTCAGATGGAAAAAACGACCCTTGAGACAGCAAGTCTGGTCGGTCTGATAGTTCCCCCGGTTGGCCTACCGTGAGATGCCACAGATCCGGGTACCACGACCTCGTTGGCCATTTTGGAGCGACGAGGATGGCGCGGCGGCAGTCGGACCTGATCTTGCGTAACACTCTGGGCAACAGTGCCAGAGGTGGGAACGCATAAGGGAGTTGAAACTGCGACCAATCCTGAACGAAGGCGACTGCCGCCAGAGCTCTGTGATCGTGAGACCGCGCCATGAATGCCGGGACCTTGTTGTTGTGCTGAGACGCCATTAGGTCGACGTCCGGCATCCCCCAGCGGCAACAGATCTCCTGAAACACGTCCGGGTGAAGGGACCATTCCCCTGCATCCATGCCCTGGCGACTGAGAAAGTCTGCTTCCCAGTTTTCTACGCCCGGGATGTGAACTGCGGATATGGTGGGTGCTGTGGCTTCCACCCACAGCAGAATCCGCCGGACTTCCTGGAAGGCTTGCCGACTGCGTGTCCCACCTTGGTGGTTGATGTAAGCCACCGCTGTGGAGTTGTCCGACTGAATTCGGATCTGCTTGCCTTCCAGCCACTGCTGGAACGCTTTTAGGGCAAGATACACTGCCCTGATCTCCAGAACATTGATCTGAAGTGAGGACTCTTGCTGAGTCCACGTACCCTAAGTCCTGTGGTGGAGAAAGACCGCTCCCCACCCTGACAGACACGCGTCCGTCGTGACCACCGCCCAGGATGGGGGTAGGCAAGATTTCCCTTTCGATAATGAGGTGGGAAGAAGCCACCACCGAAGGGAAGCTTTGGTTGCTTGAGAGAGGGAGACGTTCCTGTCTAGGGACGTCGGCATCCTGTCCCACTTGCGTAGGATGTCCCATTGAAGAGGACGCAGGTGAAAACTGCGCGAAAGGGACTGCTTCCATTGCTACCACCATCTTCCCCAGGAAGTGCATGAGGCGCCTCAAGGGGTGTGACCGACCTTGAAGGAGTGATTGTACCCCTGTCTGTAGTGAACGCTGCTTGTCCAGCGGAAGCTTCACTATCGCTGGAAGAGTAAGAAACTCCATGCCAAGATATGTCAGCGATTGGACCGGTGTCAGATTTGACTTTGGAAAATTGATGATCCACCTGAAACTCTGTAGAATCTCCAGAGTAACGTTGAGGCTGTGTTGGCATGCCTCTTGAGAGGGTGCCTTGACCAGCAGATCGTCTAAGTAGGGTATCACTGAGTGACCCTGAGAGTGGAGGACCGCAACTACTGTAGCCATGACCTTGGTGAAAACCCTTGGGGCTGTCGCCAGGCCGAACGGCAGTGCCGCGAACTGAAGGTGTTCGTCTCCTATGGCGAAGCGCAAGAAGCGCTGATGCTCTGGAGCAATTGGTACGTGGAGATAAGCATCCTGATATTGATCGATGCTAGGAAATCTCCTTGGGACATTGAGGCGATGACGGAGCGGAGGGATTCCATCCGGAACCGCCTGGTCCTTACGTGTTTGTTGAGCAGTTTTAGGTCCAAAACAGGACGGAAGGACCCGTCCTTCTTTGGAACCACAAACAGGTTGGAGTAGAAACCGTGACCCTGTTGCTGAAGAGGAACCGGGACCACCACTCCTTCTGCCTTCAGAATGCCCACCGCCTGCAGCAGAGCCTTGGCTCGCTCGGGAGGCGGAGATGTTCTGAAGAATCGAGTCGGAGGACGAGAGCTGAACTCTATCCTGTAACCGTGAGACAAAATGTCTCTCACCCAACGGTCTTTTACTTGTGGCAGCCAGGTGTCGCAAAAGCGGGAGAGCCTGCCACCGACCGAGGATGCGGTGTGAGGAGGCCGTAAGTCATGAGGAAGCCGCCCCATGTCCCTGAAGATACTCAGCTCCATGTATAGCAGATTCCCAGGGGCTGTGGATGGAGCACGGCCTCAGTGCCTGGAGACCGATAAGATCCCACTTCACCCAGAGCCCTAAGGGGATGGGGAAGGAAAGCAGCATGTGGGCTCCAGCCTCCGTACCCGCAATGGGTACCTCAACCTTAACAAACACCGCCAACAAAAGTGGGGTGAGAAGGGAGCATGCTGGGGGCCCTAGTATGGGCCCTCTTTTCTTCCATCCGACATAGTCAGCAGCTGCTGCTGACTAAACAGTGGAGCTATGCGTGGATGTCTGACCTCCTTCGCACAAAGCATGAAAACTGAGGAGCCCGTGATCCCACGGGGGGTGTATAGGCAGAAGGGGAGGGGCCTTACACTTTTAAATGTAATAGTTTGTGTGGCCTCCGGAGGCAGTAGCTATACACCCAATTGTCTGGGTCTCCCAATAGAGCGACAAAGAAAAGAAGGGAATTTTGTTTACTTACCGTAAATTCCTTTTCTTCTAGCTCCAATTGGGAGACCCAGACAATTGGGTGTATAGCTACTGCCTCCGGAGGCCACACAAAGTATTACACTTAAAAGTGTAAGGCCCCTCCCCTTCTGGCTATACACCCTCCCGTGGGATCACGGGCTCCTCAGTTTTAGTGCAAAAGCAAGAAGGAGGAAAGCCAATAACAGGTTTAAAGACAAATTCAATCCGAAGAACATCGGAGAACAGAAACCATTCAACATGAACAACATGTGCACCCGAAAAAAACAAAAATCTCTAAGAAAACAGGGCGGGTGCTGGGTCTCCCAATTGGAGCTAGAAGAAAAGGAATTTACGGTAAGTAAACAAAATTCCCTTCTTCTTTGTCGCTCCTAATTGGGAGATCCAGACAATTGGGACGTCCAAAAGCAGTCCCTGGGTGGGTAAAGAATACCTCGTGATAGGGCCGTCAAACAGCCCTGTCCTACAGGTGGGCAACCGCCGCCTGAAGGACTTGTCTACCTAGGCTGGCGTCCGCCGAAGCGTAGGTATGCACTTGATAATGCTTGGTAAAGGTGTGCAGACTCGACCAGGTAGCCGCCTGGCACACCTGCTGAGCCGTAGCCTGGTGCCGTAAAGCCCAGGACGCACCCACGGCTCTGGTAGAATGGGCCTTCAGCCCCGAAGGAACCGGAAGCCCCGCAGAACGGTAGGTTTCAAGAATTGGTTCCTTGATCCACCGAGCCAGAGTGGATTTGGAAGCTTGCGACCCTTTACGCTGACCAGCGACAAGGACAAAGAGTGCATCCGAGCGGCGAAAGGGCGCCGTGCGGGAAATGTAGATCCTGAGTGCTCTGACCAGATCCAACAAATGCAAACCTTTCTCAAATTGATGAACTGGATGAGGACACAAGGAAGGTAGTGTGACATCCTGATTGAGATGAAAGGGGGATACCACCTTAGGGAGAAACTCAGGAATCGGACGTAGAACCACCTTGTCCTGGTGAAACACCAGGAAGGGAGATTTGCATGAGAGCGCAGCTAGCTCGGACACTCTCCGAAGAGACGTGACCGCTACTAGAAAAGCCACTTTCTGTGAAAGACGGGAAAGTGAAACATCCTTCATAGGCTCGAAAGGCGGCTTCTGGAGAGCAATTAGAACCTTGTTCAGATCCCAGGGCTCTAACGGCCGCTTGTAAGGAGGGACGATATGACAAACTCCTTGCAGGAACGTGCGTACCTGAGCAAGTCGTGCTAGGCGTTTCTGAAAAAATACAGATAGCGCTGAGACTTGTCCTTTAAGGGAGCTGAGCGACAAACCTTTTTCCAATCCGGATTGCAGAAAGGAAAGAAAAGTAGGCAATGCAAAAGGCCAGGGAGAAACTCCCTGAGCAGCGCACCAAGATAAGAATATCTTCCATGTCCTGTGGTAGATCTTGGCGGAGGATGGTTGTCTAGCCTGTCTCATGGTGGTAATAACCCCTCGAGATAATCCTGAAGACGCTAGGATCCAGGACTCAATGGCCACACAGTCAGGTTCAGGGCCGCAGAATTCAGGTGGAAAAACGGCCCTTGAGATAGCAAGTCTGGTCGTTCTGGTAGTGCCCATGGTTGGCCTACCGTGAGGTGCCACAGATCTGGGTACCACGATCTCCTCGGCCAGTCTGGAGCGACGAGGATGGCACGACGGCAGTCGGCCCTCATCTTGCGCAGCACTCTGGGCAACAATGCCAGAGGCGGGAACACGTAAGGTAGCTGGAATTGCGACCAATCTTGAACTAAGGCGTCTGCCGCCAAAGCTCAGTGATCGTGAGACCGTGCCATGAAAGCCGGGACCTTGTTGTGCCGTGACGCCATCAGGTCGATGTCCGGCATCCCCCAGCGGCGACAGATCTCCTGAAACACGTCCGGGTGAAGGGACCATTCCCCTGCGTCCATACCCTGGCGACTGAGGAAGTCTGCTTCCCAGTTTTCCACGCCTGGGATGTGAACTGCGGAAATGGTGGAAGCCGTGTCTTCCACCCACGTCAGAATCCGTCGGACTTCCTGGAAGGCTTGCCGACTGCGTGTTCCACCTTGGTGGTTGATGTACGCTACCGCTGTGGAGTTGTCCGACTGAATTCGGATCTGCTTGCCTTCCAGCCACTGCTGGAAGGCTTGTAGGGCAAGATACACTGCTCTGATTTCTAGAACATTGATCTGAAGGGTGGACTCTTCCTGAGTCCACGTCCCTTGAGCCCTGTGGTGGAGAAACACTGCTCCCCACCCTGATAGACTCGCGTCTGTCGTGACTACCTCCCAGGATGGGGGTAGAAAGGACTTTCCTTTCGACAAAACGGTGGGAAGAAGCCACCACCGAAGAGATTCCTTGGCCGCCTGAGAAAGGGAGACGTCTCTGTCGAGGGACGTCGACTTCCCGTCCCATTGGCGGAGAATGTCCCATTGTAGTGGACGGAGATGAAACTGCGCGAAAGGGACTGCCTCCATTGCTGCTACCATCTTCCCCAAGAAGTGCATGAGGCGTCTCAAGGGGTGTGACTGGCCCTGAAGGAGAGATTGCACCCCTGTCTGTAGTGAACGCTGTTTGTCCAGCGGAAGCTTCACTATCGCTGAGAGAGTATGAAACTCCATGCCAAGATATGTTAGCGATTGGGTCGGAGTTAGATTTGACTTTGACAAGTTGATGATCCACCCGAAACTCTGGAGAGTCTCCAGCGCAACGTTCAGGCTGTGTTGGCATGCCTCTTGAGAGGGTGCCTTGACCAGTAGATCGTCCAAATACGGGATCACAGAGTGACCTTGAGAGTGCAGGACTGCTACTACTGCTGCCATGACCTTGGTGAAGACACGTGGGACTGTCGCCAGCCCGAAAGGCAGAGCTACGAACTGAAGGTGTTCGTCTCCTATAACAAAGCGTAGGAAACGCTGGTGTTCTGGAGCAATCGGCACGTGGAGATAAGCATCCTTGATGTCTATTGATGCTAGGAAATCTCCTTGAGACATTGAGGCGATGACGGAGCGAAGGGATTCCATTCGGAACCGCCTGGTTTTTACGTGCTTGTTGAGCAGTTTTAGATCCAGAACGGGACGAAATGACCCGTCCTTTTTTGGCACCACAAACAAGTTGGAGTAAAAACCGTGACCTTGTTCCTGAAGAGGAACGGGGGTCACCACTCCTTCCGCTTTTAGAGTGGACACCGCTAGCCGCAGAGCATCGGCTCGGTCGGGAGGTGGAGAGGTTCTGAAGAAGCGAGTTGGAGGACGAGAGCTGAACTCTATCCTGTACCCGTGAGACAGAATGTCTCTCACCCAACGGTCTGTGACCTGTGGCAGCCAAATGTCGCCAAAGCGGGAGAGCCTGCCACCGACCGAGGATGCGGAGAGAGGAGGCCGAAAGTCATGAGGAAGCCGCCTTGGTAGCGGTTCTTCCGGCTGTCTTTTTTGGGCGTGACTGAGTCCGCCAAGAATCTGCGCTCCTCTGATCCTTTTGAGTCCTTTTGGACGAGGAGAATTGGGACCTGCCTGAGCCTCGAAAGGACCGAAACCCCGACTGTCCTCTCCTCTGTTGGGGTTTGTTTTGTCTGGGCTGAGGTAAGGATGAATCTTTACCCTTGGAGTGCTTAATGATGTCATCTAAGCGCTCCCCAAATAGTCGGTCACGAGAAAAGGGCAAACTGGTTAAACACTTCTTGGAAGCAGAATCTGCCTTCCATTCTCTTAACCACAAGGCTCTGCGTAAAACTACGGAGTTGGCGGACGCCACTGCCGTACGGCTCGTAGAGTCTAGGACAGCATTAATCGCGTAAGACGCAAATGCAGACATTTGAGATGTTAAGGGTGCCACCTGCGGAGCAGATGTACGTGTGACCGTGTCAATCTGTGCAAGACCAGCGGAAATAGCTTGGAGTTCCCATACGGCTGCGAATGCTGGAGCAAACGACGCGCCAATAGCCTCATAGATGGATTTCAACCAGAGCTCCATCTGTCTTGTCAGTGGCATCTTTAAGTGCCGCCCCATCTTCCACTGCAACTAAGGATCTAGCTGCAAGCCTGGAGATTGGAGGATCCACCTTGGGACACTGGGTCCATCCCTTGACCACGTCCGGGGGAAAAGGATAACGTGTATCCTTAAGCCGTTTGGAAAAACGCTTATCCGGATAAGCGTGGTGTTTCTGGATTGCTTCTCTAAAGTCAGAGTGGTCCAGAAAAACACTTAATTTACGCTTGGGATACCTGAAATGGAATTTCTCCTGCTGTGAAGCTGTCTCCTCCACAGGAAGAGCAGGTGGAGAAATGTCCAGCATTTTATTGATGGACGCTATAAGATCATTCACTATGGCGTCACCATCAGGAGTATCCAAATTGAGAGCGGTCTCAGGATCAGAATCCTGATCAGCTACCTCCGCGTCATCATACAGAGAGCCCTCCTGCTGGGACCCTGACCAGTGTGATGAAGTCGAGGGCCGCTCATAGCGAGCTCGCTTAGGCTGTCTGGGACTGTCGTCCGTGTCAGAGCCATCACCCTGGGATGCAAGAGACGCCCCCGGATCTCTGAGCCGTTCCAACTGAGAGGGACCAGGGAGCAATGAATTAACAGTGTCCATGGTCTGAGTTACTGGTCTAGACTGCAATGTTTCAAGAATTTTAGTCATAGTCACAGACAATCTGTCAGCAAAGACTGCAAACTCCATCCCTGTCACCTGGACAGTATTCACAGGAGGTTCTGCCTGGGTCACCTCCAGCAGAGGCCCCGGCCGAGCAAGTGCCACAGGGGCCGAGCACTGCACACAGTGGGGGTCAGTGGAACCTGCCGGTAGAACAGCCCCACATGCGGTACAAGCAGCATAAAAAGCCTGTGCCTTGGCACCTTTGCTTTTTGCGGTCGACATGCTGTTGTGTCCTCGGAGTAATCTAGGAGGGTATATAGCAGGGAATCCCCAGCGACCGTACAGTGCAATGTATAGCTGCAAGCATAAAATACAAATATACACTTCGGCACCAGTGGGGGTCAGCCCTAGAGGGCAGCTTACCGCCCGCTGAAAAGCGGGTGTGTGGGCACCAGAATCCCGTGTCTGGGTCTCCCAGTCTCC
Organism: Anomaloglossus baeobatrachus; assembly: GCF_048569485.1. Lineage (NCBI taxonomy): Eukaryota > Metazoa > Chordata > Amphibia > Anura > Aromobatidae > Anomaloglossus > Anomaloglossus baeobatrachus. The sequence goes on from NC_134353.1 coordinate 510,567,832, forward strand.
TCTCTCCAGCTCAGACTGCACACAGGAATGGCTGCCGGCGTCCTGTGAAGAGGGGTGGACTGTGGGCGTGCCTCAAACAAAGTGCGGGAAACTGGCGTCCCACTGTGCCCAGTGTGAGGGCTGGAGTATGCAAAGCAGACTCCAGCCCTTCTGCGCTGACATGCTGTACAGCGTCCCGCCCTTCCCCTGACTGGCAGGCCTGGGGGCGGGAACGAAACGAAACTAGGCCGCAGAAGCCGGGGACTCGAGTAATAAGCGCGGCCGTGATATATGCACGGCCAGCGCGGAAGTCCCCGGCGCACCACAAGTCCCAGCCGCGCCGCAGCGCTAAAAACTGACGACAGCGGCCGCGCAGCAGTTTCAAATACATGTCCCCTCTCAGCAGAGCTGTAGATAGGAATGGCACCAGCGCGCAGCACTGTAGTCCCCGGCGCACTAACACACCCAGCAATGCTGCGGTGTGCGCGCGATATGTACGGGGACACAGAGTACCTTGATGTAGCAGGGCCTGTCACTGACGATACTCAGCTCCATTCCAGCAGGTTCTCCAGGGGCTGTGGATGGAGCACGGTCTCAGTGCCTGGAGACCGGTAAAATCCCACTTCACCCAGAGCCCGCAGGGGGATGGGGAAGGATGCAGCATGTGGGCTCCAGCCTCCGTACCCGCAATGGGTACCTCAACCTTAACAAATACCGCCGACAAATAGTGGGGTGAGAAGGGAGCATGCTGGGGGCCCTAGTATGGGCCCTCTTTTCTTCCATCCGACATAGTCAGCAGCTGATGCTGACTAAACAGTGGAGCTATGCGTGTATGTGTGCCTCCTTCGCACAAAGCATGAAAACTGAGGAGCCCGTGATCCCACGGGAGGGTGTATAGCCAGAAGGGGAGGGGCCTTACACTTTTAAGTGTAATACTTTGTGTGGCCTCCGGAGGCAGTAGCTATACACCCAATTGTCTGGGTCTCCCAATTAGGAGCGACAAAGAAAAGCTGTGCGCACTGTGCGGATTTTTCTCAAGAAACTTTCTTGAGAAAATGTGCATGTCCATTAATTTCCGCAGGTACCTGCGGTATTCCGGGGGTATTCCGCAGGTAGCAATGATGTGCGGTATACCACCGGAATAGCCGCGAATTACCTGTGGGAATGCTCATCGCTGCCTGCGGTTTTGCAGGAAGCGATGTCATTATGCCAGGAAGAGGAAGCGGAGCAGAGTAAACACAGACGTCACACTCCCTGGACGCCGCACAGAAGCACTTCCGTGCGACCTCCAGGTGCCCGTGCAGTCTGTGTCCTGCTCCGGCCTCGCGGCTGCCTGCACTGCAGGGTGTCAGTGTCTGCCCGCAGTGTCCGCAGCCTGTCACGCGGCAGCGCAGGCAGACACTGACACCCTGCAGTGCTGGGAGCCGCGGGGATGACGATCGCTGCTGTCAGGAGGTGAGATCATTACCTGCTGTGACGATCTCCTGCCTCCTGACGTCAGCGCTGTCACTGCCGTCTATGCCCGTCTCGCGAGCGGCCCGAGACTGTCACTAGCGGTGACGTCACGGGCTCTCGCGATACTTCTGACAACGCGGCGGGCATAGTAGTTAGTGACAGCGCTGACATCAGCAGTACAGGAGATGATCACAGAAGGTAATGATCTCATCTATGCTCCTGATGGCAGCGCTCGGCATCCCCTGCAGTGACCTGAGCTGACCTATTGATGTTAGCTCAGGTCACTGCACAGCTCTCCCAGCCAATGGGGAACATTCTGTTCTTCATTGACTGGGACAGCGACTATGGTATGGATCGCCGTGGGACCCCCCCCCCCCCTTATTGGATTACGCCGGACGTGGATTGATTGTTCTTTTCAATAAATTGGTTAAAGAGGCTATGTGGGGAGTGTTTTTTCAAATAAAACTTTTTTTGTTGTCTATTTTTTAATTATTACTGACTGGGTTGGTGATGTCGGGTATCTGATAGACGCCTGACCTCACCAACCCCAGGGCTTGATGCCAGGTGACATTACACATCTGGCATCAACCCCATATATTACCCCGTTTGCCAACGCACCAGGGCGCGGGATGAGCTGGGGCAAAGCGCCAGGATTGGCTCATCTAATGGATGCGCCACTTCTGGGGCGGCTGCGGCCTGCTATTTTTAGGCTGGGGAGTGTCCAATAACAGTGGACCTCCCTAGTCTGAGAATATCAGACCCCAGCTGTCCGCTTTACCTTGGCTGGTGATCCAATATGGGGGGACCGCACGTTTTTTGTTTTAAATTATTTATATAATTTAAAATAACAGCGTGGGGTGCCCACTGTTTTGGATTATCAGCCAAGGTGAAGCTGCCAGCGGTGGTCTGCAGGCTGCAGCCGTCTGCTTTACCCTAGCTGGCTACAAAAAATGGGGGGACCTCACGTCGTTTTTTTTTAATTATTTATTTATTTTATGGCTAAATACAAGGCTAAACACCCTTTAGTGCCACATGAAAGTCACTAAAGGGTGCCAGCTTAGAAAATGCAGGGAGGTGGAACATTATATAGGTTTTTCTCATCTATCTATCTATCTATCTATCCCTCTATCTATTCATCTATTCATCTATCTATCTATCCCTCTATCTATCTATTCATCTATCTATCTATCTATCCCTCTATCTATCTATCTATCTATTCATCTATCCATCTTTCCCTCTATCCATTATCTGTCTATCGATTATCTTTATTATTTATTGCAGGGACAAACCTGCGGTAAATCCGCGGCAAATCCACGGCAAAACCGCATGCGGATTTGGTGCGGATTTTTTCCGCAGGTCCGGAAATCTTTCACTGGCAGAAGTTTCTCAAGAAATTTTCTTGAGAAACTTCACATTTCTAGTGCGCACATAGCCTAAAAGATCCCCCTCTGCAGCTCCTGGGCTGCATTCTAGAAAGGTTCCTGTTATTGTGCCCCCTTTGAGACCTAAATAAAGAGAATTTTGTTTACTTACCGTAAATTCTTTTTCTTATAGTTCCGACATGGGAGACCCAGACCATGGGTGTATAGCTACTGCCTCCGGAGGACACACAAAGTACTACACTAAAAGTGTAGCTCCTCCCTCCGAGCATATACACTCCCCGGATGACAAATCCAACCAGTTTAGTGCCAAAGCTGAAGGAGGACATCCACCCATAAGTAGAGATAGAGTAAAACCCGGAACAACCGGAACTTCTGTCTACAACAACAGCCGGTGAAAACACACGGAACAAGAAAGCTGCCTACAGGCAACAGGGAGGGTGCTGGGTCTCCCATGTCGGAACTATAAGAAAAAGAATTTACGGTAAGTAAACAAAATTCTCTTTTTCTTTATCGTTCCTTATGGGAGACCCAGACCATGGGACGTCTCAAAGCAGTCCATGGGTGGGAAATAAACAGAAACTGAGAAGTAGGCGAAACCTAACTTCACAAATGGGCGACAGCCGTCCGAAGGATGCGTCTGCACAAGCTCGCATCTGCCGAAGCATGAGCATGCACTTGGTAGTGCTTCGAAAAAGTGTGCAGACTAGACCAAGTTGCAGCCTGACAGACCTGCTGAGCCGTAGCCCAAGAGGCACCGACGGCTCTGGTCGAGTGCGCCTTAGTCCCCGGCGGGGGAGGCATCTGAGAACATTGGTAGGCATCGGAAATGGCCGACCTATTCAATGAGCTAGGGTCGGTTTAGAAGCCGAGAGACCCTTGCGCTGACGTGTGGTCAGCACAGAAGAGAGGTGCACCGCCTAAGAAACAGCGGTGCGTGACACATAGATCCGGAGCGTCCGCACCAAATCTAAAGCAGGCAACGCTTTCTCAAAGAGATGCACAGGGGCCGAACAAAGGGAAGACAATGAAATGTCCTGGTTAAGGTGGAGACACCACCTTAGGGAGAAGGCCCGGAGTTGGACGGAGAACCACCTTGTCTTGGTGAAAAAAACCAAAAAGGGTGACTCCGAAGAGAGCACAGTCAAATAAGAGACTCTCTTGAGAAATTATGGCCACCAGAAAGACCACTTTCTGTGAAAGACTAAACAACGAAACCTCCCTAAGAGGCTCAAAGGGGGGTTTCTGTAAGGCCATGAGGACCAGAGTAAGGTCTCAGGGATCCAGAGACCGCCAGTAAGGCGGAATGATGTAAGATGCGCCCTACATGAAGGTGCGCACCTGGGCCAGTCGGGCGATATGCCGCTGGAACAATGCTGACAGAGCCGAGACCTGTCCCCTGAGGGAATGAGGGACAGACCTAGCTGCAGGCCGGACTGTAGAAAGGACAGCATGGTCGGCAAGGAAAAAATGGCCAAGGAGCATGGCCGGAAGAACGACACCAGGACAGGAAAATTCTCCAAGTCCTGAGGTAAATCCTGGCCGAGGAAGACTTCCGAGCCTGAGTCATAGTGAAGATGACCTCGGAAGGAATGCCTGAAGCCGTAAGGATTCAGGGCTCAAGAGCCACGCCGTCAATCTGAGAGCCGCAGAATTGTTGTGGAAAACGGACCCTCTGAGAGAACGTCTGGCCGGTCCGGGAGATGCCACAGCACCTCTACGAACAGACGGAGCAGGTCTGGGAACCAAGCTCGCCTGGGCCTGGGGCGATGAGTACGACCCGACGGCCCTCCATTTTGATCTTGCGCAGGACTCTGGGCAAGAGAGCTAGAGGGGGAAACACGTAGGCCAGGCGGAACTGGGACCAATCTGGTCCGCTGCCAATCTTGTTGTTGCCACTTCCGGAGTGCCCCGCCTGCTAAATTGACCGGAACACTGCCGGATGCAGGGTCACCCGCCGCTGTCCACGGTTTGACGGCTGAGATAATCTGCCTCCCAGTTTTCTGCGCCTGGGATGTGGACTGCGGATATGGTGGACTCGGAGTCCCCCGTCCACTGAAGGATATGTTGAACTTCCAACATTGCTAGGCGGCTGCGAGTCCAAGGACTACAGCCCTGATTTCTAGCACATTGATCGAGAGGGCTGATTTGGACAGAGTCCAAGTGCCCTGTGCTCGGTGGTGGAGAAACTGCTCCCCAGCCGGATAGACTGGCATCCGTGGTGAGAATCACCCAGGACGGGGCCAGAAAGGAGCGTCCCTGGTACAGAGAGAGGGGCCGAAGCCACCACTGAAAGAGCTCCTGGTCTGTGGCGACAGAGCCACTAGTCTGTGCAAGGAAGAAGTCCCTTGCCCCAACAGCGGAAAATGTCCAGCTGCAGGGGACGCAGATGGAACTGGCAAGGGAAACCGCTTCTATTGACGCCACCATCTGACCCAGCACCTGAATGAGGTACCTGATGGAATGACGGCGGAGCCTCAGCAGAGAGCGAACCGCCAGATGAAGAGACTGCTGTATGACTAAGGGCAGCTTCACAAGTGCCAGCAGAGTCTCGAATTGCATCCCTAGGTACGTAAGTTCCTGGGTCGGGGTCAGAGTGGACTTTCAAGCGTGGCGAGAGTGAGCGAGACACTCCGCTGACAGTCTGCACTGGATGAAGCCCTGACTAGAAGGGCGTCCAGGTAAGGAAACGCTACCAACCCCTGGAGGAGCAGCACCGCAATTGGTGAATACACGAGGGGCCGTGGCTAACCCAAGGGGAGAGCCACGATTGGAAATGTTCCTCTCTGATTACAAAACGTAGCCAACGCTGGTGAAACTGCGAATGGCACATGCAGAGAGACATCTCTGATGTCGATGGATGCTAAGAAATCTCCTTGGGTCATTGACTGATCGCAGAGATTTCTGCAAAATTGCCGCACCTGAACATGCTTGTTGAGAAGCTTGAGATCCAGGTCGGAAGCACCGTCCATTTCGGGGACTAGGAAGAGATTTGAGTAGAAATCTCAGAACCGTTCCCAGTAGGGAACTGGTACAATTACTCCATTGGCCTGCAAGAATGCCACGGCCTGTGAGAAGGCGGCGGCCTTGGAGCAGGGGGGAGTTGTCAGAAAAAAATCTGTTTTGTAGCCGTGGGAGAGGGCAACCCACACCTACTGATCGAAGACGTGTTGCAACCACACGTCGCCCAAGAGGGAGAGCCTGCCATCGACCAAGGACGTTACTGGCGCGGCCAGATAATCAAGAGGAGGCTGCCCTGGTGGCAGCAGCTCCTGCCGACTTAGGACACGGCTTCATGCGCCAGTTGGTTTACGGACCTTGGCTGAGTTTGGACGAGGCCGAGGGCTTAGAGGACGACCAGTTAGAGGAAACGAAGGAACGAAACCTCGACTGGTTCCTGCCCTGGAAGGTTTCCTGGGTTGTGGCATGGAAGTACTCTTCCTGCCAAAAGCTTCCTTAATAATTTCATCCAGTTGTTCACTGAATAGACTGGTCCCAGCAAAAGGGAGTCCAGCAAGGAACCTTTTAAGAAGCTCTGCCTTCCACTCTCGAAGCCACAGGAACCTGCGGATAGCGAGGGAAGTAGCCGAGGCCACCGCAGTGCGGTGACAGTCTCCAGCTATAGGATGAAAAGACTGAAGCCTGGAAGTTAAGGCAACCAATTCGGGCATAAAGGCCCTGGTGAGGGAATGCATCTCCTCCCGAGAAGCAGAGATGACTTGAGAGCCCACACTGCTGCAAAGATGGGGAGAACGAGGCCCCTGCCGCCTCATATATAGATTTGGCCAGAAGGACAACCTGGCGGACAGTGGGATCCTCAGAGAGGAGCCGACAACTGTCCGGGCTGAAAGTCTAGACCCCGGAGGGTCCACCCTTGGTGAATGAGCCCACTCCTTGACCACCATTGGTGGAAGGGGGAAACAGTCATCAGAACCACGCTCTGGGAAGCGTCTGTCAGGACAAGCTCTGGGCTTGGTCACAGTGACCTGAATGCTGGAGTGGATAAGGAACACACTCCTTGTTCTCTTAGGCAAGGTATACTGATGCTTTTCTGCCAAAGAGGGGTGCTCCCCTGATACAGGCGGATTGAGGTCCAGTACAAATATAATGGACGCAATCAAATCATTAGCATCTGCGTCACTGTCGGACAGATCAATAGGGTACATGGAGAGCGTCCGAGCCCCCAGTAAGTCAGAAGTACGCTTAAGAAAGCGTTTGTCAGGACAGGTCCTGGGTTTAGTCACAGTGGCCTGCTCTCTTAGGTGAGATAAACTGGTGTTTTTCTACTCTGACACTGGAGGGTTAAGGTCCAGAACGGAGTTAATGGACGCTATCAAATCGCTAACATCTGCATCACCATCGGTATCAATGGGGTACATAGACGAAGCGTCTGAGCCCACAGTAAGGGTATCCTCCTCGCCTTGTGACTCGGCCCGTGAGGCAGAGCCGTGGGGCGAGGAAGGAGAGGAGTCCCTGCGTCTCCGTTTAGGAGGACGGGGTCTGGGATTAGATGAAACAGACTCTGTGAGCTCTGCAGAGCGAGCTGGAGCAGCAGAGGCACCCTGAGAAGGGGGCTGATGCATGCTTAGCAGCGTCCGAGACAACTGTCCAATGGAGGCTGCAAAGGACTGGGAAATAGCATTGGAAAAAGATGCTACCCAAGACAGGGGTTCAGCCTGGGGAGACTCCGGGCTGAGGCCACATTAGAACCATTATAGTGTGCCGGTTCAGGCAATATGAGCTTACATGCAGAGCATGTAGTGTACAGCCTTGGAGCCTTGCTCCTAGTGTGAGACATGCTGCTGAGGAGGAGGTTCTATAATAAAGAATTAACTCCTTCAGAATGCCCTGAGAGTGTATAAAAGTGCACAACCAGAGGTTGTGACTTATCAGGCCGCTATTATATGTGCCCTCCGGATTGCAAGCCTGGACCCCCAGCCAGATATTCACTCCCTCTGCAGAGCAGCCAGCGCCGACCAGTGTACTAAGAACGCTGAGAAAATGGCGCCAGAGTGAGGGGGGGGGAGGGGGTTAACCCAGGAGCGGGAATCGGAGGGCTAAGGAGATGTACAGGGGAGGGAATCATCTCCTCAAAAAGGAGTGTCCTCCCCTGTGCAGAGCGGCCGGCGGGCGGCGCTGCAGTGTCCCCCTGCATGACTGACATGCAGGGGAACGAAACGAAACTAGGCCGCGGCTGAAGCCGGGGCCTAGAGTTATGCATGCGGCCGACAATCAGGCATCATCGGCGCGGTTCTCAGTAAAAACCGTGGAAAAGGCCGGAAACACAGTAAAAGGCAGCATTATCAAAGTAAATCACTGTCCCCCCCAATAAAAGTGCCCCACATTGCAGAAGGACCCTCTGAATAACGTCTCTATACTTAGCTTTGAGACGCAGGGCCCAGTCCCTGGTGGGGTGGGGATGCAGTGCTCCGTCCAGCAGGGTCCTGCAAAAGGGCTGCGGATGGAGGCCGGTCTCCTGCAAGGCAGTGAGAACCGTATTGGCTCTAACTTCAAGCCAGAGCCCCTAAGGGATGGTGAAGGAGCGCGGCATGAAGGGCTCCTGCCCTGAAGTCAACCTTAACAGCACCGCCGCCAGGGGGGTGAGAAGGGATATGCCGGGAGTCCAGTGGACCCGCTTTTCTTCCAAATCTTTAGAAAAAATGAAAAATCAAAAGAGGATGCATGTGTGTGTGTGATCCTCCTGACACAAAGCATGAAACTGGTTGGATTTGTCATCCGGGGAGTGTATATGCTCGGAGGGAGGAGCTACACTTTTAGTGTAGTACTTTGTGTGTCCTCCGGAGGCAGTAGCTATACACCCATGGTCTGGGTCTCCCATAAGGAACGATAAAGAAAAATACTTTATAAAGTCTTACCTTTTTGTATGCAGTCCATTATTCTCTCTTCTACCGCTTTACGCCGTCCCCAATCGCTCATTTCCATAGCGGAGGACGCCGCCCAGTGCTCCAGAGGTCTCCGCGCATGCACCGTGCCACTCTCGCGGGACTAAGCACTGTGCAGTGTGACCGCTGGTGACGTGTTGCGCAGAGATGAGATTATGGGCGGCGCTGCGATTGTCATCAGCAAGTACCCGCCCATAATCTTGTGCCCGCACTTTCCCCTCGGCCTCCACAGTTCTGCTCTTTAGTGCTTGTCACTTTGCAAAAGACAATGTGTGCCTTTGTTTGTTTTTACAGGTTTTTTTTTTTTACTGTGTACTTCAGTAAGCTCGCCTCCGCGTCTCCTGTTGATCGGTGGTGTGCTCCGCTCCTCCCATCTATTTCCTGCTCCAGGGAAAGATGTGACGTGGGGTCATATGGCCAGCGCTTGCGCAGAACAGTGGAGGCAGAGTGAGAAGCGCGGGCACGAGATTATGGGCGGGTACTTGCGGATTACAATCACAGCGCCGCCCATAATCTCACGCCTGCACAATCACGTCACCAGTGGTCACACTTTGCACAGTCCCGCGAGAGTGGCACAGCCCATGCGCGGGGACCTCTGGAGCACTGGGCAGCGTACTCAGGTATGGAAATGAGCGATGTGGGATGGCGTAAAGCGGCAGGAAAGAGAATAACGGACGCAAGACAGCCCGCCCCCACTATAAAAAAAGTTTTGCATACAAAAAGGTAAGCCTTTATAAAGTATTTATTTACAAAGGGGGCACAATAACAACAGGAACCTTGCTAGAATGCAGCCCAGGAGCTGCAGAGGGGGAATCTTTTAGGTTTAGTGCAAAATTTCTGCTGACAGGTTCCCTTTAAGTGAAGAAGGAAGCCAATTTCTCTGATCAGACACATTAAGATGTTTAATATTCGGTCGTACTATTGACATATGCAAAGTTTACTGAAAATACAATTCCCATTTAAGCACTTACCAATCTTCCCAATTCCATCTGAATTGAAAGTTACTCAGGTGGTGAGAAAACCAATTTATGAACCTGGAAATAAAGTAGAAAAGTTTCAAAAACATCAAAATTAGTAAGGGAACGCAGATTTAAATGGGTTGCCCACTAATTATATATTCATGACTTATCTTTTGGATAGGTTGTCAATACCAAGTCAATGAGGAAAGGAAGAAGGGGGGGTGACTCCCCACACCCTGACCGATCAGCTGTTCCCAATTCTAGCAGCAGCCAGATGTCATCACTTGCGGAGCTGCACGATATAACTGTCAACTGTATAATGGCTGTGGGCTGATACTGCAACGCTGTCGCTATTCATATGAATGATCTGTAGTACCCTGCTGTGGTTACCAGAAAGAGCTAATCGGAGGGCGTGCCAGGTGTTAAGGGGGCTTTACATGCTATGATATCATTGCCGATATCGCTATCGTGCGTACCTGCCCCCATCGTTTGTGCGACACGGGCATATCGCTGCCCGTCGCGCACAAAATCGCGCACCCCCGTCACACGGACTTACCTGCCCTGCGAAGTCGCTCTGGCCGGCGATCCGCCTCCTTTCTAAGGGGGCGGATCGTGCGGCGTCACAGCGAAGTCACACGGCAGGCGTCCAATAGAAGCGGAGGGGCGGAGATGATCGGGACGTAAACATCCCGCCCACCTCCTTCCTTCCGCATAGCCGGTGGAGGCAGGTAAGGAGATGTTCCTCGCTCCTGCAGTGTCACACACAGCGATGTGTGCTGCCGCAGGAACAACATCGCTAATGAGCGTTAAACGATTTTTGGTTTTAGGACGACCTCTCCACAGCAAACAATTTTGGCCGCTTTTGCGATAGTTTTAGGTCGCACAAAAAAGAGAATTTTGTTTACTTACCGTAAATTCTTTTTCTTATAGTTCCGACATGGGAGACCCAGACCATGGGTGTATAGCTTCTGCCTCCGGAGGACACACAAAGTACTACACTCAAACGTGTAGCTCCTCCCTCCGGGCTATATACACCCCCTGGATGACAATCTAACCAGTTCAGTGCAAAAGCTGAAGGAGGACATCCACCCATAAGTAGAGATAGAGTAAAACTCGGAAAAACCGGAACCTCTGTCTACAACAACAGCCGGTGAAACACACGGAACAAGAACTGCCAACAGGCAACAGGGAGGGTGCTGGGTCTCCCATGTCGGAACTATAAGAAAAAGAATTTACGGTAAGTAAACAAAATTCTCTTTTTCTTCATCGTTCCTTATGGGAGACCCAGACCATGGGACGTCTCAAAGCAGTCCATGGGTGGGAAATAACCAAAACTGAGAAGTAGGCAAAACCTATCTTCACAAGTGGGCGACAGCTGCCTGAAGGATGCGTCTGCCCAAGCTCGCATCTGCCGAAGCATGAGCATGCACTTTGTAGTGCTTCGAAAAGGTGTGCAGACTAGACCAAGTGGCAGCCTGACAGACCTGCTGAGCCGTAGCCTGGTGCCTGAAAGCCCAGGAGGCACCGACAGCTCTGGTCGAGTGCGCCTTAATCCCTGGCGGTGGGGGCACCTGAGAATGCTGGTAGGCATCGGAGATGGCCGACCTAATCCAACGAGCTAGGGTCGGCTTAGAAGCCGAGAGACCCTTGCGCTGACCCGTGGTTAGCACAAAAAGTGAGGTGCACCGCCTAAAAGCGGCGGTGCGTGACACATAGATTCGGAGCGCCCGCACCAAATCCAAGGTATGCAACGCCTTCTCAAAGCGATGCACAGGGGCCGGACAAAGGGAAGGCAATGAAATGTCCTGGTTAGGGTGGAAAGGAGATACCACCTTAGGGAGAAAGTCCGGAGTCGGACGGAGAACCACCTTGTCTTGGTGAAAAACCAAAAAGGGTGACTCCGAAGAGAGCGCAGCCAAATCAGAGACTCTCCTGAGAGAAGTTATGGCCACCAGAAAGACCACTTTCTGTGAAAGTCTAAACAAGGGAACCTCCCTAAGAGGCTCAAAGGGGGGTTTCTGTAAGGCCGTGAGGACCAGATTAAGATCCCAAAGATCCAAAGGCCGCCGGTAGGGAGGAATGATGTGAGATGCGCCCTGCATGAAGGTGCGCACCTGAGCCAGTCGGGCGATACACCGCTGGAATAATACCGACAGAGCCGACACCTGTCCCTTGAGGGAATTGAGGGACAGTCCTAGCTGCAGACCGGACTGTAGAAAGGACAGGAGGGTGGGCAAGGAGAACGGCCAAGGAGCATGGCCGGAAGAGCGACACCAGGACAGGAAAATCTTCCAAGTCCTGTGGTAAATCTTGGCAGAGGAAGACTTCCGAGCCTGAGTCATAGTGGAGATGACCTCAGAAGGAATGCTTGAAGCTGTCAGGATCCAGGACTCAAGAGCCACGCTGTCAATCTGAGAGCCGCAGAATTCTGGCGGAAGAACGGACCTTGAGAGAGAAGGTCTGGGCGGTCCGGGAGATGCCACGGCATTTCTACGGACAGACGGAGCAGATCTGGGTACCAAGCTCGCCTGGGCCAGTCCGGAGCAATGATTATGACCCGACGGCCCTCCATTCTGATCTTGCGCAGAACCCTGGGCAAGAGGGCTAGAGGGGGAAACACATAGGCCAGACGGAACTGGGACCAATCTTGAACCAGCGCGTCCGCTGCGAAGGCCTGAGGATCGTGGGAGCGAGCCACGTAAACCGGAACCTTGTTGTTGTGCCGGGATGCCATTAGATCCACTTCCGGAGTGCCCCACTTGCGGCAGATTGACCTGAACACTGCCGGATGAAGGGCCCACTCGCCGCTGTCCACGGTTTGGCGGCTGAGATAATCGGCCTCCCAGTTTTCTACGCCTGGGATGTGGACCGCGGATATGGTGGACTTGGAGTCCTCCGTCCACTGAAGGATGCGTTGAACCTCCAACATTGCCAGGCGGCTGCGTGTCCCGCCCTGGTGATTGATGTAGGCAACCGCTGTCGCGTTGTCCGACTGGACTCGAATGTGCTTGCCCGCCAACAGGTGGTGAAAGGCCACGAGAGCTAGAAGAACAGCCCTGATTTCCAGCACATTGATCGAGAGGGCTGATTCGGACGGAGTCCAAGTGCCCTGTGCTCGGTGGTGGAGAAACACTGCCCCCCAGCCGGAGAGGCTGGCATCCGTGGTGAGAATCACCCAGGACGGAGTCAGGAAGGAGCGTCCCTGTGACAGAGAGAGGGGCCGAAGCCACCACTGAAGAGAGCTCCTGGTCTGCGGCGACAGAGCCACTAGCCTGTGCAAGGAAGAGGTCCGCTTGTCCCAACAGCGGAGAATGTCCAGCTGCAGAGGACGCAGATGGAACTGGGCAAAGGGAACCGCTTCCATTGATGCCACCATCTGACCCAGCATGAGGTGCCTGATGGAATGACGGCGGGGCTTCAACAGAGAGCGCACCGCCAGATGAAGGGACTGCTGTTTGACTAAGGGCAGCTTCACAAGTGCCGGCAGAGTCTCGAATTGCATCCCTAGGTACGTAAGTTCCTGGGTCGGGGTCAGAGTGGACTTGGGCAGATTGACAAGCCACCCGAATTGAACAAGCGTGGCGAGAGTGAGCGAAACACTCCGCTGGCAGTCTGCACTGGACAAGGCCTTGACTAGAAGGTCGTCCAGGTAGGGGATTACTGCCAACCCCTGGAGATGCAGGACCGCAACCACTGCTGCCATGACCTTGGTGAATACCCGAGGGGCTGTGGCTAACCCGAAGGGGAGAGCCACGAATTGGAAATGTTCCTCTCCGATTGCAAAGCGTAGCCAACGCTGGTGTGAAACCGCAATAGGCACATGCAGATAGGCATCTCTGATGTCGATGGATGCCAGGAAATCTCCTTGGGTCATTGAGGCAATGACCGATCTCAGAGATTCCATGCGAAAGCGCCGCACCTGAACATGCTTGTTGAGAAGCTTGAGGTCCAGGATGGGCCGGAAGGAACCGTCCTTCTTGGGGACTAGGAAGAGGTTTGAGTAGAAACCTCTGAACCGTTCCCGGGCGGGAACCGGAACAATTACTCCGTTGGCCTGCAAGGATGCCACGGCCTGAGAGAAGGCGGCGGCCTTGGAGCAGGGGGGAGTGGACAGAAAAAATCTGTTTGGCGGGCTGGAAGAAAATTCTATCCTGTAGCCGTGGGAGATGATATCCCGCACCCACTGATCGGAGACGTGTTGAAACCACACGTCGCCAAAGCGGGAGAGCCTGCCACCGACCAAGGACGTTGCTGGCGCCGCCAGATAGTCAAGAGGAGGCTGCCTTAGTGGCAGCGGCTCCTCCGTTCTTCTGAGGACGCGGTTTCGCGCGCCAGTTGGGTTTACGATCCTTGGCTGAGGTAGTGGACGAAGCTGAGGGCTTAGAGGATGACCAGTTAGAGGAACGAAAGGAACGAAACCTCGACTGGTTCCTGCCCTGGACAGGTTTTCTGGTTTTAGTTTGTGGCAAGGAAGTACTCTTCCCGCCAGTAGCTTCCTTAATAATTTCATCCAGCTGTTCACCGAACAGCCGGGACCCAGCAAAGGGGAGCCCAGCAAGGAACTTCTTAGAAGAAGCGTCTGCTTTCCACTCTCGAAGCCACAAGATCCTGCGGATCGCGAGAGAATTAGCGGAAGCCACCACCATGCGGTGAGAGGCCTCCAGAATGGCAGACATGGCGTAGGATGAAAAAGCCGAAGCCTGGGAGGTTAAGGCAACCATCTCGGGTATAGAGTCCCTGGCGAGGGAATGTATCTCCGCCAGAGAGGCAGCGACTGCCTTAAGAGCCCACACTGCTGCAAAAGACGGGGAGAACGAGGCTCCTGCCGCCTCATATACAGATTTGGCCAGAAGGTCAACCTGGCGGTCAGTGGGATCCTTAAGAGAGGTGCAGTCGGCCACAGATACGACTGTCCGGGCTGAGATTCTCGACACCGGAGGGTCCACCTTTGGGGACGGAGCCCACTCCTTAACCACCTCTGGTGGAAAGGGAAAACGGTCATCAGAACTACGCTTTGGAAAGCGTTTGTCAGGACAGGCCCTGGGCTTGGTAACAGTGGCCTGAAAACTGGAGTGGTTAAAAAAACGTACTCCTAGCTCTCTTAGGAGAGGTAAACTGGTGTATTTCTACCAGAGAGGCTTGTTCCTGACACTGGTGGATTGAGGTTCAGTACGGAGTTAATGGATGCAATCAAGTCACTAACATCCGCATCACCCTCAGATAAATCAATGGGGTACATAGAGGTAGCGTCTGAGCCCACAGTAAAGGTATCCTCCTCGCCTTGCACCTCAGCTTGTGAATCAGAGCCGTGGGACGAGGAAGGAGAAGGGTCCCTGCGTCTCCGTTTAGGAGAACGGGGTCCTAAAACCTGCTCTGAGAGCTCTGCAGAGCTCGGAGCAGCAGAGGCACCCTGAGAAGGGGCCTGATGCATGGTCAGCAGAGTCCGGGACAGCTGTCCCATGGAGTCGGCAAAGGACTGTGAGATAGCCTTAGAAAACGATGCTACCCAAGCCGGGGGTTCAGCCACCGGTGCCGGAGCAGCCTGAGGGACCCCTGAGAAGGCTCCAGGCTGAGGCACCACCATGTTAGAGCAGGCCTCACAATGAGGATATGTGCTCGGTTCTGGCAGAATGAGCTGACATGCAGTGCATATAGCGTACAGCTTAGCAGCTTTCTTGCTCCTAGTGACAGACATGCTGCTGAGGTGGAGGCTCTGCAGTAGTAATAATAATAATACACTCCTGTAGAATTACCCCTGAGAGTGTATAATAAAGACCACAACCAGAGGTTGTGGCTTACCAGACCGTGTGTGCCCTCCGGATTCCACAGCTCGGACCCCCAGTGAAGCGTCTGCCTTCCAGGATGCAGAGCTGCAGCAGCCAGCGCCGCTCAGTGTGAAGACGCTGATAAAATGGCGCTGGAGTGAGGAGGGGGGGCGGGGATTAGCCCAGGAGCGGGAAAACGGAGGGCCAAGGAGAGATACAGGGGAGGGAAACATCTCCTGAGAGAGGAGTGTCCTCCCCTCTGCTGAACGGCCGGTGGGCGGTGCCACACTTTTCCCCTGCATGAATCATGCAGGGGAAGCTGAAAACGAAACTAGGCCGCAACTGAAGCCGGGGCCTAGATTTTTACATGCGGCCGACGAGCAGGCACCGTCGGCGCGGTTCTCAGGAAAAACCCAGAGAACCGGCCGGAATTCACAACAAAGTTAAAAGACACACTCTCCCCTTCATTAAAGTACCCGGGACCCCTGAAAAGCGTCTCAATACTTAGCTTTGAGGCGCAGGGCCAAGTCCCTGGGGGAGTTGTTAAACGCTCCGTCTGACAGGAACCAGACAGGGCTGCGGATGGAGACCGGTCTTCTGCAAGGCAGAAAGAACCGTGATGGCTCCCACTTCAAGCCAGAGCCCATGGGATGGCGAAGGAGCACGGCATGTGAAGGCTCCAGCCTTGTAAAGTCAACCTTAACAGCACCGCCGACACAGTGGGGTGAGAAGGGACATGCAGGGAGTCCAGACTGGACCCGCTTTTCTTCCATATCTTTGAAATCAAAAATCTTAAAAATGAAAAATCAGAGAATGCATGTGTGTGTGTGACCTCCTGAACACAAAGCATTGAACTGGTTAGATTGTCATCCAGGGGGTGTATATAGCCCGGAGGGAGGAGCTACACGTTTGAGTGTAGTACTTTGTGTGTCCTCCGGAGGCAGAAGCTATACACCCATGGTCTGGGTCTCCCATAAGGAACGATGAAGAAAGTGTCACACGCTGCGATATCGTTAATGATGCCGGATGTGCGTCAGAAAAAACGTGACCCCGACGATAAAACATTAACGATATCGTAGCGTGTAAAGCCCCCTTTACACCCTTCCAATTGAGATTGATGACTTATCCTAAGGAGTGGACAACCCCTTTAACACAAGCTAGTATACAGAATACAGCAGCACACTTACTACTTGCTATGACCATCTCATTATTGGGAGGTGATGACATATGAGTGTTCTCATTACATGCATGTGTATTACTATTAATTTACAAAGAAGTCTTCTCCAATAAAAAGATTGGCTCAGACTGCATAATAGTTACCAATTAAACCACGTTCATCCACCAACGTACTACAGAGCGACTTACCTGTCAATGCAATTTACATTCATTGTATCCAAGCGAGTGTACAGCATTTCAGTAGCTTGGGCAAGCTGTTTTCATGATTAAGGATTTAAAAAGATAAATAAAAACATGTATTTTTTTTATTACAGTATGCATAATAAAAGAAAACAAAAAAAAACAAAAAACAAACAAACACAGTCTACAACAGCACTTTTAACATTGGAACCCAAAAGAAACCAGCTCTGTTGGCCACCATCGGAGAGCACAATAGTGGGCAGGATATGGACCGAAAGTGGATGCAAAAAATAATCAGAAGAAAATAACTGGAGAGAATACATGGTTATTTTGGACAGTGCATGATGTGAAAGCCTCCCATATCATTTGCACTGCAGATTTGTAACACTTGTTACCTTGAGATTAGGGGAAATGTGGATAATGTTATTAGTTCTTCATCAGGCAACTTAAACTAATTTATTCTTTAAAAGGATACCACTTGGGGCAATGATCCTGGTTGAAGCTTGCAAAGCTCAATTAGCAATGTTGTGTACATGACCTCGATGTATGGTGGAACTGGAATCTGAAATAATTCCCCAAAGAGGACCTAGAATATAAAATAAAGAAGGGAATTTTGTTTACTTACCGTAAATTCCTTTTCTTCTAGCTCCAATTGGGAGACCCAGACAATTGGGTGTATAGCTACTGCCTCCGGAGGCCACACAAAGTATTACACTTAAAAGTGTAAGGCCCCTCCCCTTCTGGCTATACACCCTCCCGTGGGATCACGGGCTCCTCAGTTTTAGTGCAAAAGCAAGAAGGAGGAAAGCCAATAACAGGTTTAAAGACAAATTCAACCCGAAGAAACATCGGAGAACTGAAACCGTTCAACATGAACAACATGTGTACCCGAAAAAAACAAAAATCCCTAAGAAAACAGGGCGGGTGCTGGGTCTCCCAATTGGAGCTAGAAGAAAAGGAATTTACGGTAAGTAAACAAAATTCCCTTCTTCTTTGTCGCTCCATTGGGAGACCCAGACAATTGGGACGTCCAAAAGCAGTCCCTGGGTGGGTAAAAGAATACCTCGTGATAGGGCCGTCAACAGCCCTGTCCTACAGGTGGGCAACCGCCGCCTGAAGGACTTGTCTACCTAGGCTGGCGTCCGCCGAAGCGTAGGTATGTACCTGATAATGCTTGGTAAAGGTGTGCAGACTCGACCAGGTAGCCGCCTGGCACACCTGCTGAGCCGTAGCCTGGTGGCGCAATGCCCAGGACGCACCCACGGCTCTGGTAGAATGGGCCTTCAGCCCTGAAGGAACCGGAAGCCCCGCAGAACGGTAGGCTTCAAGAATTGGTTCCTTGATCCACCGAGCCAGGGTGGATTTGGAAGCTTGCGACCCTTTACGCTGACCAGCGACAAGGACAAAGAGTGCATCCGAGCGGCGTAAGGGCGCCGTGCGGGAAATGTAGATCCTGAGTGCTCTGACCAGATCCAACAAATGCAAACCTCTCTCAAATTGATGAACTGGATGAGGACACAAGGAAGGTAATGTGATATCCTGATTGAGATGAAAGGGGGATACCACCTTAGGGAGAAACTCTGGAATCGGACGTAGAACCACCTTGTCCTGGTGAAAAACCAGGAAGGGAGATTTGCATGACAGCGCCGCTAGCTCGGACACTCTCCGAAGAGACGTGACCGCTACTAGAAAGGCCACTTTCTGTGAAAGACGAGAAAGGGAAACATCCTTCATAGGCTCGAAAGGCGGCTTCTGGAGGGCAATTAGAACCTTGTTCAGATCCCAGGGCTCTAACGGCCGCATGTAAGGAGGGACGATATGACACACTCCTTGCAGGAACGTGCGTACCTGAGTAAGTCGTGCTAGGCGTTTCTGAAAAAATACAGATAGCGCTGAGACTTGTCCTTTAAGGGAACTGAGCGACAAACCTGTTTCCAACCCGGATTGCAGGAAGGAAAGAAAAGTAGGCAATGCAAAAGGCCAGGGAGAAACTCCCTGAGCTGCGCACCAAGATAAGAATATCTTCCACGTCCTGTGGTAGATCTTGGCGGAGGATGGTTTTCTAGCCTGTCTCATGGTGGTAATAACCTTTCGAGATAATCCTGAAGACGCTAGGATCCAGGACTCAATGGCCACACAGTCAGGTTCAGGGCCGCAGAATTCAGGTGGAAAAACGGCCCTTGAGATAGCAAGTCTGGTCGTTCTGGTAGTGCCCATGGTTGGCCTACCGTGAGGTGCCACAGATCTGGGTACCACGATCTCCTCGGCCAGTCTGGAGCGACGAGGATGGCGCGACGGCAGTCGGCCCTGATCTTGCGCAGCACTCTGGGTAACAATGCCAGAGGTGGGAACACATAAGGTAGCCGGAATTGCGACCAATCTTGAACTAAGGCGTCTGCCGCCAGAGCTCGGTGATCGTGAGACCGTGCCATGAAAGCCGGGACCTTGTTGTTGTGCCGTGACGCCATCAGGTCGACGTCCGGCATCCCCCAGCGGCGACAGATCTCCTGAAACACGTCCGGGTGAAGGGACCATTCCCCTGCGTCCATACCCTGGCGACTGAGGAAGTCTGCTTCCCAGTTTTCCACGCCTGGGATGTGAACTGCGGAAATGGTGGAAGCCGTGTCTTCCACCCACGTCAGAATCCGTCGGACTTCCTGGAAGGCTTGCCGACTGCGTGTTCCACCTTGGTGGTTGATGTACGCTACCGCTGTAGAGTTGTCCGACTGAATTCGGATCTGCTTGCCTTCCAGCCACTGCTGGAAGGCTTGTAGGGCAAGATACACTGCTCTGATTTCTAGAACATTGATCTGAAGGGTGGACTCTTCCTGAGTCCACGTCCCTTGAGCCCTGTGGTGGAGAAACACTGCTCCCCACCCTGATAGACTCGCGTCTGTCGTGACTACCTCCCAGGATGGGGGTAGAAAGGACTTTCCTTTCGACAAAACGGTGGGAAGAAGCCACCACCGAAGAGATTCCTTGGCCGCCTGAGAAAGGGAGACGTCTCTGTCGAGGGACGTCGACTTCCCGTCCCATTGGCGGAGAATGTCCCATTGTAGTGGACGGAGATGAAACTGCGCGAAAGGGACTGCTTCCATTGCTGCTACCATCTTCCCTAGGAAGTGCATGAGGCGTCTCAAGGGGTGAGACTGGCCTTGAAGGAGAGATTGCACCCCTGTCTGTAGTGAACGCTGTTTGTCCAGCGGAAGCTTCACTATCGCTGAGAGAGAATGAAACTCCATGCCAAGGTATGTTAGCGATTGGGTCGGAGTCAGATTTGACTTTGAAAAGTTGATGATCCACCCGAAACTCTGGAGAGTCTCCAGCGCAACGTTCAGGCTGTGTTGGCATGCCTCTTGAGAGGGTGCCTTGACCAGTAGATCGTCTAAATACGGGATCACAGAGTGACCTTGAGAGTGCAGGACTGCTACTACTGCTGCCATGACTTTGGTGAAGACACGTGGAGCTGTCGCCAGCCCGAAAGGCAGAGCTACGAACTGAAGGTGTTCGTCTCCTAGAACAAAGCGTAGAAAACGCTGGTGCTCTGGAGCAATCGGCACGTGGAGATAAGCATCCCTGATGTCTATAGATGCTAGGAAATCTCCTTGAGACATTGAGGCGATGACGGAGCGAAGGGATTCCATCCGGAACCGCCTGGTTTTTACGTGCTTGTTGAGCAGTTTTAGATCCAGAACGGGACGGAATGACCCGTCCTTTTTTGGCACCACAAACAAGTTGGAGTAAAAACCGTGACCTTGTTCCTGAAGAGGAACGGGGGTCACCACTCCTTCCGCTTTTAGAGTGGACACCGCTAGCCGCAGAGCCTCGGCTCGGTCGGGAGGTGGAGAAGTTCTGAAAAAGCGAGTTGGAGGACGAGAGCTGAACTCTATCCTGTACCCGTGAGACAGAATGTCTCTCACCCAACGGTCTGTGACCTGTGGCAGCCAAATGTCGCCAAAGCGGGAGAGCCTGCCACCGACCGAGGATGCGGAGAGAGGAGGCCGAAAGTCATGAGGAAGCCGCCTTGGTAGCGGGTCTTCCGGCTGTCTTTTTTGGGCGTGACTGAGTACGCCAAGAATCTGAGCTCCTCTGATCCTTTTGAGTCCTCTTGGACGAGGAGAATTGGGACCTGCCTGAGCCTCGAAAGGACCGAAACCCCGACTGTCCTCTCCTCTGTTGGGGTTTATTTTGTCTGGGTTGAGGTAAAGATGAATCTTTACCCTTGGAGTGTTAAATGATTTCATCTAAACGCTCCCCAAACAGTCGGTCACGAGAAAATGGCAAACTGGTTAAACACTTTTTGGAAGCAGAATCTGCCTTCCATTCTCTTAACCACAAGGCTCTGCGTAAAACGACGGAGTTGGCGGATGCCACTGCCGTACGGAGGTTAATAAAATCCTCCTTTTCTGAATTCCTATGATTTATGTTATAAGACCTTTTCCCGTGTTAAGAGGATATCTTTTTTAATTGTATTTTTAAATGTTTGTCCTTTTTAATTCTTGTGCTATTTGTTTTCTAAAACCATTCTTTCTCAATTCTGACCTATAGGATCTATAGTGTGGCTTAAGACATGGAATGGTATTGAGTATGAAAGGAGGAGATAATAATATGAGAACAAAGGGAAGAATAAGAGTGATATAAAATATGGAAGAAAATATGAAAGTAACACCTGACTACCATCAATTGAAGAGAATCAGAAATCGGTGTATTCTTTCCTATAACAAATCTCTCTTTTACCTTTGTGTTTAACATATGTGTATACTCTATATGAATCTGATGCCTTCATCTCTCCATGCTATGGTTACGAGACATGTTCCTGTTAATTCTTTACTGGTATATGCAGAGTTAACGGTATATACGTATCGGTCTGCAGTACTTCCTTTCATGCTCTGAGGGATCGTGGTGCGCGTGCGCGTCATGGGTACGATTCGTCCCTCCGCCCTGCCCGGCGCATCTATGATGAGGGTAGTGACGTACAGGCGTCCATGGTAACCTGGATTTCCGGGTACCTCCCCTCTATGTATTGCCGGGCTGGGCGGAAGTGGACGTCTCGTCCGTGAGGCGCATGCGCCGATATTGCGATCCTTCTTGACGGACATGTGGGACAACCAATGGGAACATGTTTTTATGTATATATAAGTTCCGGTTTGGGATTTGAGATCGTGAACCCGCCCTGAGGAAGCTGTAAATGTACTATGCGAAACGTACGTCGGTTGGGTCCTTCTGAACTGTGAGACGCAGGTGCAAAGCTCAATCATAATGGGTAAGTGTTTGGCATAAGGCTCTGGATATTTTCCTTTATGTTTAGCTCACTACTTGAGCAGGTATGGCCAAAAAAAACCCTATACCTTTGATAGATATATGAGCTTGCCCTGTAGTCTCACTTTTCATGGGTGTTCTTTCCCCCTTTTTTTCAGCACTAACTTTTAACTGTATGTTTCATCTTTTAAATGTGATGTAAATTAACTTCAATAAAAACTTTTGTATTTTGCCTATAAACACTCCGGTTCTGTCTGATTTTCTAATGCTATCATGGAGTGGCAATTCTATGTGAAGAGAGCATAAAAATGGAGATGTGCATTTTGTTCAAGTATTTAACATATCTGTTGTTTTCTGTGTTATTCACAGCACATTCTCATAATACCATGAATTTCAAAGCCCGCGAGGAGGCGTGGCTATGTCAAATTAATGATATGCTGAAGGGGGATTCCACTTTGGTTTTAGACACTTCTGGCACGGGGGCCAAGGAATATTTTAACAAAATGAAGGAATTGTTGAGAAAAAAGACGAGGACATGGTGGAATTGTACTTTTCTTCAGCGCTATGTGGAAATGGGGCTAATCCCCCGAGGACTTAGAGTCCAGGTATTCCCTTCCTTTGTGGTGGACAATGAAGTATTTAAAAATAGATGGGAGAATGCCGCCACTACCTGCTCGAGACAATTTCTTGAGCTTCTGATAGATCTTGATAAGGAATCCCTTAAAACCCTAGAGGTGGAAATTATTGAACTCTATAACAATATGGAAAAAAACTTGACACCAGCTGCTTTGAAAAAGTGCAATGAGGATCTTGATACTGAGGTTGATATCTGGGGTAAAGAAATACAGGGGAGGAAGATCCAAAAATTACAGAGAGATCTGGAAGATAAACAGAGTAATAAAATGTATAGATGGCGTAATAAGAAGGAGAGATCACACCCCTATTATAGACCTGGATTCAATCGATCCAGATCCGGATCAATGACTTCGTGTACTTCAGGGGAGGAAACTGCAACTGGTGGAAATGGATCCATGCCCATGAGGGGTAATCATGAAACAGGGAGAATTAATTGGAATAATCGATTGCGGCCATCTAAAAATAAGAACCAGGCTCAAACCAAGAATAAAACTGGTGGGGAGCTGCAGGTAATCAATCTTTCTAAACATCATTTATCCACCGCCCAGATTCAGGTTTTGAACAAGGGCTTAACATTCTCTCCTAGTAATGCATTTAACTTTTTTTCAGCATTAAAAGATGTCCACCTCTTTTCACGCAAGCTCATTCTTAAGAAGCTACATACCAGAACCTCTGCCTCTTCGGCCGAGGATGAGACGGAGCGGCGAGCACTCCAGGATCTTGAAGATCTATTAGATGAACAATCTACCGATCTGCCAGGTGGGTTTCCTTCTAAGATAATGCCTAAATCCACGACTTTCCCCCCCTTATCTCTGTGCCCGGCGGTGGAGGTGTTCACTAAGCTTGTCACTGACGAGCTGCGTGGGATTTCCACACGCCGGGCACATGACAATCTTACGGTGGTCCAAAGAAAGGCTCTTGTCGAATTACAAAATATGAAGGACGTGGTCTTTAAGGCCGCCGATAAGGGCGGGAATGTTGTGATATGGCCGATTGAAATGTATGAGAGGGAGGCCCACAGGCAGTTACGGGATAAAGTTACATATACGAAACTGGACTCCTCCCCGCTGGTCTCATTCTCGGCTGAATTATATCTCATCCTTAATGATGCTTATGAACAAGGGGTCATAACCAAGAGGGTCTTTGATGGACTGGTTGTTAGATACCCCAAGATTCCAACATTGTATCTACTGCCTAAGGTCCACAAGGATCCCGTCAATCCACCTGGAAGACCTATCGTGTCAGGGATGGAGGGGCTGTGCAGTCCAATCTGCCAGTTTATCGAATACTATTTGAGACCATTAGTCGAGACCCTTCCGTCCTATGTACGTGACACGACTGAGGTATTGAAGAGAATTGACGGGATCCATGTGGACTCTGAGACCCTTTTGGTGGTGGCTGATGTCGAATCACTATATACGTGTATTCGGCATGATGATGGTTTGAGGGCAGTCCGATTCTTTTTGAGTGTCAGCAACTGGGATAGTCGTGTCTGCGAGTTGGTCCTCGAGCTTCTTGAATATGTGCTGACCCACAACCTGTTTGTCTTTAAAGACAGATATTATCTACAGAGGCGGGGGACCGCCATGGGCGCGGCCTGTGCGCCTTCGTACGCGGGCCTCTTTCTTGGGTACTGGGAGAGAGGCTTGTTCGAAGGCGGGGGCGCATGGGCCGCCCCCTTGACACAGCTGTGGGTCAGATACATTGATGACCTCTTCATAATATGGCATGGTACACCATCTGAGCTTGAGAGGTTCGGGGACCAGCTTAATGACAACATATATAACATCAAATTGACTTTTTGCCATAGTGCAAGTGAAATTGATTTTCTAGATATTAGAATTTCTGTGGATGGGGCGATGGCTCTACAGACGGATGTTTTCAGGAAGCCGACGTCTGTGAACTCATTGCTCCATGCCACCTCAGCACATACCAACTCAACTATTTCGGCTATCCCGGTTGGACAGTACCTTAGGATCAAGCGGATCTGTTCCCGGGAAGATTCTTTTCATGACCAAGCAAATGATCTAAGGATGAGATTTAAGGCAAGGGGCTATAGTGATCGCTGTGTTAAGAGGGCATACCAACGAGCAAACATAGCTCCCCGTGATGAGTTATTGCGTGAGGGAGGTGGACGAACTAAAAGGGCAGTGCAGAATGAATCTCAAAACATCAGATTCATTTCAACATTTAATGAGAAGTGGAGTGACATGAAACAAATTTTTAAAAAATATTGGCATGTCCTCCAATCGGATCCCTCTATTAAATCATTCTTGCCAGATGTGCCTATGATGACTGCCAGGCGTTGCAGAAACTTGAGAGATATTTTGGTGAAAAGCCATTATGTTGCCCCACAAAAAGAATATATTTTTGGATTACCTGGTCCGGTTCATGGCTGTTTCCCGTGTGGTCGCTGTCTTTCCTGCCCCAATGTCTCTCGCTGCTCAGAGTTTGTGACCAGTGATGGTACAAAAACTTATTCCATTAGGGAACATATCTCATGTGATACCACCAATGTAATATACTACGCCACTTGTGGCTGTGATAAGATCTACATTGGTTTAACATCGAGAGAACTGAGAATAAGGATTAGAGAGCATGTGAGGGACATTGTGGCGGCAAAGACAGCAACCGATATTACAACACTGAAAACTATCCCTCGCCACTTTAGGCAATTTCACTCATGTGATCCGAAGACATTTATGGCAAGAGGGATAGATGTGATCCATTTAGGAATAAGAGGGGGGAATGTTAAAAAATTGTTGGCGCAGAAAGAAATGCGATGGATCATTCTGTTAGATACCATTGCCCCCATTGGACTGAATGAAGCAGTCAATTTTGCACCATTTTTATGAAAATAGGAGGTTAATAAAATCCTCCTTTTCTGAATTCCTATGATTTATGTTATAAGACCTTTTCCCGTGTTAAGAGGATATCTTTTTTAATTGTATTTTTAAATGTTTGTCCTTTTTAATTCTTGTGCTATTTGTTTTCTAAAACCATTCTTTCTCAATTCTGACCTATAGGATCTATAGTGTGGCTTAAGACATGGAATGGTATTGAGTATGAAAGGAGGAGATAATAATATGAGAACAAAGGGAAGAATAAGAGTGATATAAAATATGGAAGAAAATATGAAAGTAACACCTGACTACCATCAATTGAAGAGAATCAGAAATCGGTGTATTCTTTCCTATAACAAATCTCTCTTTTACCTTTGTGTTTAACATATGTGTATACTCTATATGAATCTGATGCCTTCATCTCTCCATGCTATGGTTACGAGACATGTTCCTGTTAATTCTTTACTGGTATATGCAGAGTTAACGGTATATACGTATCGGTCTGCAGTACTTCCTTTCATGCTCTGAGGGATCGTGGTGCGCGTGCGCGTCATGGGTACGATTCGTCCCTCCGCCCTGCCCGGCGCATCTATGATGAGGGTAGTGACGTACAGGCGTCCATGGTAACCTGGATTTCCGGGTACCTCCCCTCTATGTATTGCCGGGCTGGGCGGAAGTGGACGTCTCGTCCGTGAGGCGCATGCGCCGATATTGCGATCCTTCTTGACGGACATGTGGGACAACCAATGGGAACATGTTTTTATGTATATATAAGTTCCGGTTTGGGATTTGAGATCGTGAACCCGCCCTGAGGAAGCTGTAAATGTACTATGCGAAACGTACGTCGGTTGGGTCCTTCTGAACTGTGAGACGCAGGTGCAAAGCTCAATCATAATGGGTAAGTGTTTGGCATAAGGCTCTGGATATTTTCCTTTATGTTTAGCTCACTACTTGAGCAGGTATGGCCAAAAAAAACCCTATACCTTTGATAGATATATGAGCTTGCCCTGTAGTCTCACTTTTCATGGGTGTTCTTTCCCCCTTTTTTTCAGCACTAACTTTTAACTGTATGTTTCATCTTTTAAATGTGATGTAAATTAACTTCAATAAAAACTTTTGTATTTTGCCTATAAACACTCCGGTTCTGTCTGATTTTCTAATGCTATCATGGAGTGGCAATTCTATGTGAAGAGAGCATAAAAATGGAGATGTGCATTTTGTTCAAGTATTTAACATATCTGCCGTACGGCTCGTAGAGTCTAGGACAGCATTAATCGCGTAAGACGCAAAAGCAGACATTTGAGAGGGTAAGGGTGCCACCTGCGGAGCAGATGTACGTGTGACCGTGTCAATCTGTGCAAGACCAGCTGAAATAGCTTGGAGTGCCCATACGGCTGCGAATGCTGGAGCAAACGACGCGCCGATAGCTTCATAGATGGATTTCAACCAGAGCTCCATCTGCCTGTCAGTGGCATCTTTAAGTGCCGCCCCATCTTCCACTGCAACTAAGGATCTAGCTGCAAGCCTGGAGATCGGAGGATCCACCTTGGGACACTGGGTCCAGCCCTTAACCACGTCCGGGGGAAAAGGATAACGTGTGTCCTTGAGCCGCTTGGAAAAACGCTTATCCGGATAAGCGTGATGTTTCTGGATTGCGTCTCTAAAGTCAGAGTGGTCCAGAAATACACTTAATTTACGCTTGGGATACCTGAAATGGAATTTCTCCTGCTGTGAAGCTGTCTCCTCTGTCTGAGGAGCAGGGGGAGAAATGTCCAACATTTTATTGATGGACGCTATAAGATCATTCACTATGGCGTCACCATCTGGTGTATCCAAATTGAGAGCGGTCTCAGGATCAGAATCCTGATCAGCTATGTCCGCCTCATCATACAGAGAGTCCTGCTGGGACCCTGACCAGTGTGATGAAGTCGAAGGCCGCTCATAGCGAGCTCGCTTCGGCTGTCTGGGACTGGCGTCCGTGTCAGAGTCATCACCCTGGGATGCAAGAGACACCCCCGGATCCCGGAGCTGTTCCAACTGAGGGGGACCAGGGAGCAATGAGTTAACAGTGTCCATGGCCTGAGTTACTGGTCTAGACTGCAATGTTTCAAGAATCTTAGTCATAGTCACAGACAATCTGTCAGCAAAGACTGCAAACTCCGTCCCTGTCACCTGGACAGTATTCACAGGAGGTTCTGCCTGGGTCACCTCCAGCAGAGGCCCCGGCCGAGCAAGTGCCACAGGGGCCGAGCACTGCACACAGTGGGGGTCAGTGGAACCTGCCGGTAGAACAGCCCCACATGCGGTACAAGCAGCATAGAAAGCCTGTGCCTTGGCACCTTTGCTTTTTGCGGTCGACATGCTGATGTGTCCTCGGAGTAATCTAGGAGGGTATATAGCAGAGAATCTCCAGCGACCATACAGTGCAATGTAAAGCTGCAAGCATAAAATACAGTATACACTTCGGCACCAGTGGGGGTCAGCCCTTGAGGGCAGCTTACCGCCCGCTGAAAAGCGGGTGTGTGGGCACCAAAATCCCTTGTCTGGGTCTCCCAGTCTCCTCTCTCCAGCTCAGACTGCACGCAGGAATGGCTGCCGGCGTCCTGTGAAGAGGGGCGGACCGTGGGCGTCCTCAGAAAAAGTGCGGGAAACTGGTGTCCCACTGTGCCCAGTGTGAGGGCTGGAGTATGCAAAGCAGACTCCAGCCCTCTGTGCTGACATTCTGCACAGCGTCCCGCCCTTCCCCTGACTGGCAGGCCTGGGGGCGGGAACGAAACGAAACTAGGCCGCAAAAGCCGGGGACTCGAGTAATAAGCGCGGCCGTGATATATGCACGGCCAGCGCGGAAGTCCCCGGCGCACCACAAGTCCCAGCCGCGCCGCAGCATAAATGACAGCGGCGGCCGCGCGGCAGTTTCAAATACATGTCCCTTCTCAGCCAAGCTGTAGATAGGACTGGCACCAGCGCGCAGCGCTGTTGTCCCCGGCGCACTAACACACCCAGCAACGCTGCGGTGTGCGCGCGATATGTGCGGGGACACAGAGTACCTTGACGTCGCAGGGCCTGTCCCTGACGATACTCAGCTCCATTCCAGCAGGCTTTCCAGGGCTGTGGATGGAGCACGGTCTCAGTGCCTGGAGACCGGTAAAATCCCACTTCACCCAGAGCCCTAAGGGGGATGGGGAAGGATGCAGCATGTGGGCTCCAGCCTCCGTACCCGCAATGGGTACCTCAACCTTAACAAGCACCGCCGACAAAGAGTGGGGTGAGAAGGGAGCATGCTGGGGGCCCTATTATGGGCCCTCTTTTCTTCCATCCGACATAGTCAGCAGCTGCTGCTGACTAAACAGTGGAGCTATGCGTGTATGTGTGCCTCCTTCGCACAAAGCATGAAAACTGAGGAGCCCGTGATCCCACGGGAGGGTGTATAGCCAGAAGGGGAGGGGCCTTACACTTTTAAGTGTAATACTTTGTGTGGCCTCCGGAGGCAGTAGCTATACACCCAATTGTCTGGGTCTCCCAATGGAGCGACAAAGAAAGTAATATTTAAATGGAACAAAGAAAAAAAACAAACTTACACATACGGTCATTGCCAAATGTACAAAATACAGATTGCTTTAAAAAGAGATCCTGTCAAAACGGCAGACCATACAAAATCAAATTCCTGCACGGAAATCAACTTCTTGGACACCATCATTAAACTACGGAACAATGAAATGCAGACATTCCTGTACAAGAAGCCAATTGACCGTCCAACATACCTGAAATGGGACAGTTTTCATCCAAAACACATAAAAAACTCTATTGTATACAGCCAGGCTATCAGGTACAATCGGATATGTTCCAACAGTACAGATAGAGACAATCACCTTGAGGGCCTCAGAAAGACCTTTCTGAATCAAGGCTACCACCCAAGAACAATTGAAAACCAGATTATAAGAGCCACCAGAATATCAAGAAACCATCTTCTACATTATAAAACTAAAGAAGAAAACAACCGGGTCCCTCTTGTAGTCACCTACAATCCACATCTGGAGGTGTTTAGAGGAGCTGCACGGAAACTACAACCATTACTGCAAAAAGATGCCCGCTTAAAATCTATTTTTCCAGACCCCCCACTTCTGTGTTTTAAACAGCCCCCAAATCTAAGAAGCATCATTGTCAGAAGCTCCCTGTCCTCTCCAACACCAACAGGAACATTTCCCTGCAACCAGAAAAAATGTAAGACCTGTCCATTAATATTGACAACGGACAAGATAAAAATTCCCAGATCACATCAGGACTACAAGATCCCAGGTACCTTCAAGCTGCACCACAAGCTCGTTGCCTTGGAGTGACCCTCGACTCTGCTCTATCCTTCAAGCCACACATCCAAGCCCTCTTCACCTCATGCCGATTACAACTCAAAAATATCTCCCGGATCCGTGCTTTTCTTAACCAAGAATCTGCAAAAACATTAGTGCATGCCCTCATCATCTCCCGCCTCGACTACTGCAACCTCCTGCTCTCTGGCCTCCCTTCCAACACTCTTGCACCCCTCCAATCTATCCTAAACTCTGCAGCCCGCTTAATCCACCTCTCCCCTCGCTACTCCCCAGCCTCGCCACTCTGCCAATCCCTTCACTGGCTTCCCATCGCCTAACGACTCCAGTTCAAAACATTAACCATGACATACAAAGCCATGCACAACCTGTCTCCTCCCTACATCTGTGACCTAGTCTCCCGGTACCTACCTGCACGCAACCTTAGATCCTCACAAGATCTCCTTCTCTGCTCCTCTCTTATCTCCTCTTCCCACAATCGTGTACAAGATTTCTCCCGTGCATCCCCCATACTCTGGAACGCTCTACCTCAGCACATCAGACTCTCCACGACCGTGGAAAGCTTCAAGAGGAACCTCAAGACCCACCTCTTCCAACAAGCCTACAACCTACAATAGCCTTCAGCCCAGTAGACCACTGCGCAACCAGCTCTGTCCTTACCTATTGTACCATCACCCATTCCCTGTAGACTGTGAGCCCTCGCGGGCAGGGTCCTCTCTCCTCCTATACCAGTCTGTCTTGTACTGTTAATGATTGTTGTACGTATACCCTCTTTCACTTGTAAAGCGCCATGGAATAAATGGCGCTATAATAATAAATAATAATAATAATAATAATAATAATAATAATAATAATAATGTGGTGTACTTAATTATATGATTATTATTATATAATGTCCAAATGGGGGTCTGTATGTAGGGGAGACAGGACAACAGCTCAGGACAAGGATGAATTCTCACCGCCACACAATTAGAGAAAAAAGGATGGATCTACCGGTGGCCAAACATTTTTGTAACTCAGACCACAGCATCATGGACATGAAATTGCTGGTATTGAAAGGAAACTTCAAGTCCCAGAGAGACAGGAGACTATGGGAGTACAAACTTATGATGACCTTTGACACATTCAGAGAAGGAATGAATGTGTCTCATGGATTCATGTCTTTTTATATCAGTTAAAAGATGTGCTCCTCTGACTATCCGAGCGTGTCACAGCCCGGACCAGACCCTTATCAAAGGACAATAAAACTTTCACACTGAACTGCAGCAGTATTTATGGCCCCACAACAGTTTGCCCCCCTGCCATAGAGATAGTTCTGTTTCATATAACTTGTTTTTTTTTGTTTGTTTTTTTTTTACTGCACTATTCTAAGTCCTGTTGTGTATAAATATGTGACTCTTCAGATTTTGTGTTATACTGAGCCTGATGAAGAGACCTGAGTAGTCTCGAAAGCTTGCAATTATTACCATCTTTTCAGTTAGCCATTAAATTGTATCAACCACTGAGGACTTTGTTCTTTTAAACAAATTTTTTTTATCTCTACTGGCTAACACGGTACAAAGATATATTTTACTTGTATCATACAAAATCAGACATTGGCTGTGTTATCGCACCATTCTACGCTCAACTCTGAAATGTTGCAGTATTTAAGAGAAGACGTACTTTGAAGAGCCAGCTGGGGACCGTGTATAGACCAAGACAGACTCTCTTTGCCCAGCTCTCCCTAACTGAAGGTGCTCTGCAACTGTGGGTGAGACCAGTCATTCATTGTGTGGGGGAAGTCACCGGGAACCAGCCTCTGAGAACCTGACTGGGAACTGATAACTATTCCAAGTACTGTATTTTTCGGACTATAAGACGCACCGGACCATAAGACGCACCCTGGTTTTACAGCAGGAAAATAAAATTTTAAGCAAAAAATGTGGTCATGACACACTTATGGGGAGAAGATCTGCTGCTGACACTGTTAGGGGGGGTAACGTCCCCAAATTCTCTACTAAGGTACCCCATCCTGGTAATGATCATCCTGCCATATATTATATATATCCCCCATCCTGGTATGTGCTCCCATCCTGCTATATACCCCATCCTGCTCATAATATACCCCCCATCCTGCTCATAATATACCCCCATCCTGCTATATAACCTCATCCTACTCATAATATACCCCCATCCTGCTATATACCCCCATCCTGCTATGTGGCCTGTATCCTATGGCACAGAAAAAAAATAAAACATTTATACTCCCCTTTCCTCACTCCCTGCAACATCGATCATTTTCCTCTCTGTCAGCAGCAGCGCCGCTGACCTGTGTGGAGCCGCTGACCTGTGTGGAGCCGCTGACCTGTGTGGAGCCGCTGACCTGTGTGGAGCCGCTGACCTGTGTGGAGCCGCTGACCTGTGTGGAGCCGCTGACCTGTGTGGAGCCGCTGACCTGTGTGGAGCCGCTGACCTGTGTGGAGCCGCTGACCTGTGTGGAGCCGCTGACCTGTGTGGAGCCGCTGACCTGTGTGGAGCCGCTGACCTGTGTGGAGCCGCTGACCTGTGTGGAGCCGCTGACCTGTGTGGAGCCGCTGACCGTTCCCTGCAGCATCGCGATGTGCTCCTGTCTGTCGGCCTGATGTGTGTGGAGAGCGGTGAGCACAGTGATGTCATCGCTGTGCTCACCGCTCTCTACACAGATCAGCGGGCCGGCAGACAGGAGCACATCGCGATGCTGCAGGGACTGGTGAGTATACCATGTCATCATCAGCACGGGGGGGGGCAGTGAATAGAGCCGCACATGATCACTCCAGGCTGTAGTTGCCAGGGGTGATCATGTGGGCCGGCTGTTTACTATGCGTGCACCCCCCGCCCATCATCATGCCCACCTGTCAGCGCCGGCTTCAGTGCTGAGAGATGATGGGCAGGAGGATGCATGCATATGAATGAGCGGGCCCACGTGGTCACTGCAGGCGCTGCTACAGCCTGCTCGTGCCGCCGATGACCCACTCCACCGCAGCACCCTCATTCCCTGCAGCCCTACATTCAGACTACAAGACGCACCCCCCCCACTTTCCCCCAACATTTGGGAAGAAAAAAAGTGCATTTTATAGTTCGAAAAATAGGGTACTTTTTTTTTCTGAAAAGCCCAGAGTAAGCATACAGGGATGCAGCACCACAGCCATTGTTGGATTCATGCTGCTGGTGGTACTTTGAAATACTTCCAAAAGATATACCTCAACAATATGATAGTTCAAGGGAATCTTGTTCTTCCCAGGGTAGCTAAGAAGCTGGGCAGCACTAAAATAAAAATAGAAAATATTGTTAGACAAGCAGTTCATGAGGCGTAAAGTCCAAAACATATCATAAATCTGGCATATTGCAGTAGCACTAATTTTTCAAAGCTTCCTGTCAAGAGTTGTGACACATAGTTAGTATCATTGCCCCACTGTCTTTAAAAAGGGTTATGTGGAACAATGTAGTCTTTTTACTAGGAGCCTAAAACCTAACAGGCAGGTAGTTGCTATCTATGCCTATTGTGCCCAGCACTTATTGCTTCAAAAATTAAAGTGGTTGCAGACTTCAGCAGATTCCGCTGACATCACATCTACAGTGCAGTGGCTGCTCTTCTGAATCACTGACGGTGGCATTCCTGCCGACATCACATGAGCTCCCTGCTGCTTCACATTGGGGAGCCGGCAGTCAATCAGCATGATGTCAGAGAAGACTGATGCTCTGCTGACGTGGAGCAGCTCGATCACCAATAGGAGTGGTCCTTATTGGAGCTATTCCAAATATTATCCAGCTGGACATAATTTTGTAACTATTGTCACTGATGCTAGAATAAATCCAACCGACTATTAAAATAGCACACATTCGCACTGTCACTAGGGAAGATTTTTTTTTGTTTGTTTAACCCTTTATCTCCATACTCTCAAAATTTTATATTCGTATCAATATATATTTAAGGCAAACCAAACATCTCATAGCAGATCCCCCCTATAAACAAGTGCATTTTCACTGAAAAATAATCACAAGTATTTGTAATTTTTTATGCTGCTTTCACAGATCTGTCACCGTCCGAGGTTGAACTGAGATTTTCCTGATTCAAACTTGACAGCCTGATGAGAATTAATGAGGCTATCGGGTTATGGCCCAAAGACCAGAGGCCGGACCAAAAATTATGATCCGTACGTAGAAATGCGGCCTTCATGTCATCAGGCTGTCGATCATTCAAGTAACGAGCACTTGTTAATCAGGTGAAGTGATCATTGGAAAACCCATAATCTCAAAACCGTGAGCAAAAAAAAAAAAATAGCTATTGTAATTTGTTTTGCATTTAAACATCAAAACTAAGTAAAATGACAATAAAACATCATTTACCATGTTTTCCTTTCTTTCCAGTGTGATTTAATGATGCAGTGCAGATTTTCTTCTATAATAAATCGCTCTACAGAATGAGTCCCAGGCATTACTGGACCCTAAAAACAATAAAAAGTATTAATGAAAAAACAAACAACTTACGCAATATAAATTTACATGCATTGATAGGATTTTGAAGGAGACTACTGCCCTAGATATTTGTGTGCATTACATTGTGCACTGTAAAATCCTAAGGCTATGTGTCCACGGTAGAATGTACCTGCGGATTTTTCTGCATGAAAATCCGCGACTTTCGCGGCAAATCCGCACCTTTTTTTTGCCGCGGATTTACCGCGAATTTGCCGCGGATTTTTTTTTTTTTCCCCATTCTATATCCAAAATCCGCACCAAAATCCGCAACAATAATTGACATGCTGCAGATTTTTCCGGATCAAAATCCGGGGCAAATCCGCCGCGGAAAAATCCGCAGCATGGACACAGCATTTCCAAAATGCCATTGGAATGGCTTGGAAGTGCCGCTGCTACAGATTTTCGGAAAATCCGCGGAAAATCCGCGGCAAAATCCGCAGCGTGGGCACATAGCCTAAGTGCGAGACACTGAATACAATGGGTGACACTGCTGCCACGGTGGGCAGATGCTAAGCCAGACATGCTAATTCCTACACAGGTTTCCTGCAGACGCAAAGCTGATCACACAACAAGGAGAAGCCAATGGAAATTACACAGTTCTACTAAAAGATAGTGGTAAAGGAATGTAAATCGTTTCACGATTATCTTACAGTGTAAACAGGCTGCCAATCATCTGGTGAACTAGCAAAATGCTTAGTCATTGGGTGAAAGAAGGGAATTTTGTTTACTTACCGTAAATTCCTTTTCTTCTAGCTCCTATTGGGAGACCCAGACAATTGGGTGTATAGCTTCTGCCTCCGGAGGCCACACAAAGTATTACACTTTAAAAAGTGTAACCCCTCCCCTCTGCCTATACACCCCCCCATGCATCACGGGCTCCTCAGTTTTGGTGCAAAAGCAGGAAGGAGGAAACTTATAAATTGGTCTAAGGTAAATTCAATCCGAAGGATGTTCGGAGAACTTAAAACCATGAACCAAAAGAACAATTCAACATGAACAACATGTGTACACAAAAGAACAACAGCCCGAAGGGAACAGGGGCGGGTGCTGGGTCTCCCAATAGGAGCTAGAAGAAAAGGAATTTACGGTAAGTAAACAAAATTCCCTTCTTCTTTGTCGCTCCATTGGGAGACCCAGACAATTGGGACGTCCAAAAGCAGTCCCTGGGTGGGTAAAAGAATACCCTGATAAAAAGAGCCAACAACGGCCCTCCTCTTACAGGTGGGCAACCGCCGCCTGAAGGACTAGCCTACCTAGACTGGCATCCGCCGAAGCATAGGTATGCACCTGAAAGTGTTTCGTGAAAGTGTGCAGACTAGACCAGGTAGCTGCCTGACACACCTGCTGAGCCGTCGCCCGGTGCCGCAATGCTCAGGACGCACCCACGGCTCTGGTAGAATGGGCTTTCAGCCCCGAAGGAATCGGAAGCCCAGAAGAACGGTAGGCTTCAAAAATCGGTTCCTTGATCCACCGAGCCAAGGTTGACTTGGAAGCCTGCGACCCCTTACGCTGGCCAGCGACAAGGACAAAGAGCGCATCAGAACGGCGCAGTGGCGCCGTGCGAGACACGTAGATCCGGAGTGCTCTCACTAGATCTAACAAATGCAAATCCTTTTCACATTGGTGAATTGGATGAGGGCAAAATGAAGGTAAGGAGATATCCTGATTGAGATGAAAAGGGGACACCACTTTGGGGAGAAAGTCCGGGACCGGACGCAGAACCACCTTATCCTGGTGAAATACCAGGAAGGGGGCTTTGCATGACAGCGCTGCAAGCTCTGACACTCTTCGGAGTGATGTGACTGCCACTAGAAATGCCACCTTCTGCAAAAGACGTGATAGAGAGACATCCCGCAGCGGCTCAAAAGGCGGTTTCTGAAGAGCCCGTAGAACCCTGTTGAGATCCCAGGGTTCCAGCGGACGCTTGTAAGGTGGAACTATGTGGCAAGCTCCCTGCAGGAACGTGCGGACCTGCGGAAGCCTGGCTAGACGCTTTTGAAAAAACACGGAAAGCGCCGAGACTTGTCCCTTGAGAGAGCCGAGAGACAAACCCTTGTCCATTCCGGATTGAAGGAAGGAAAGAAACGTGGGTAAGGCAAACGGCCAGAGGGTAAACCCCTTATCAGAGCACCAGGCTAAGAAGATCCTCCAAGCCCTGTGATAGATCTTGGCTGACGTTGGTTTCCTGGCCTGTCTCATAGTGGCAATGACCTCTTGAGATAACCCTGAGGACGCTAGGAGCCAGGACTCAATGGCCACACAGTCAGGTTGAGGGCCGCAGAATTCAGATGGAAAAATGGCCCTTGAGACAGCAAGTCTGGTCGGTCTGGGAGCGCCCACGGTTGATCCACCGTGAGGTGCCACAGGTCCGGGTACCACGACCTCCTCGGCCAGTCTGGAGCGACGAGGATGGCGCAGCGGCAGTCGGACCTGATCTTGCGCAACACTCTGGGCAGCATTGCCAGAGGAGGGAATACATAAGGCAGTCGAAACTGCGACCAATCCTGAACTATGCGAGTGCCGCCCTGGTGGTTGATGTACGCGACCGCCGTGGCGTTGTCCGACTGTATGCGGATCTGCCTGCCCTCCAGCCACCGATGGAACGCTTTTAGGGCTAGATACACTGCCCTTATCTCCAGAACATTGATCTGAAGGTAGGACTCTGTCGGAGACCAGGTTCACTGAGCCTTGTGGTGGAGAAAAACCGCTCCCCACCCTGACAGACTCGCGTCCGTCGTGACCACAGCCCAGGATGGGGGCAGGAAAGATTTTCCCTTCGACAGGGAAGTGGGAAGAAGCCACCACTGAAGAGAGGTCTTGGCTGCCAGAGAAAGAGAGACGTTCCTGTCTAAGGACGTCGACCTCTTGTCCCATTTGCGGAGAATATCCCATTGGAGTGGACGCAGATGAAACTGCGCAAAGGAAACTGCCTCCATTGCTGCCACCATCTTCCCCAGGAAGTGCATGAGGCGCCTCAAGGGGTGTGACTGGGCCCGAAGGAGAGATTGCACCCCTGTTTGCAGCGAACGCTGTTTGTCCAGCGGTAGCTTGACTATCGCTGAGAGAGTATGAAACTCCATCCCGAGGTAAGTCAGTGATTGGGTCGGAGTCAATTTTGACTTTGGGAAATTGATGATCCACCCGAACCTCTGGAGAGTCTCCAGAGCCACGGTCAGACTGTGTTGACATGCCACCCGGGAGGGTGCCTTGACTAGGAGATCGTCTAAGTAAGGGATCACCGAGTGGCCCTGAGAGTGTAGGACCGCCACCACGGATGCCATGACCTTGGTTCGCTCGGGGGGCGGAGATGTTCTGAAAAAAAACGAGTCGGAGGACGAGAGCTGAACTCTATCCTGTAACCGTGAGACAGAATGTCCCTCACCCATCGGTCTTGGACATGTGGCCACCAGGCGTCGCAAAAGCGGGAGAGCCTGCCACCGACCGAGGATGCGGTTTGGGGAGGCCGAAAGTCATGAGGAGGCCGCCTTGGAGACGGTGCCTCCGGCGGTCTTTGGAGGACGTGACTTAGACCGCCATGCAGAAGAGTTTCTCTGGCTCTTCTGTGGCCTGTTGGACGATGAGGATTGGGACCTGGCTGAGGGCCGAAAGGACCGAAACCTCGCTTGAATTTTTCGTTGCTGAGGTCTCTTTGGTTTGGGCTGGGGTAAGGACGAGTCCTTTCCCTTGGATTGCTTAATAATTTCATCCAATTGTTCGCCAAACAATCGGTCGCCAGAAAAGGGCAAACCGGTCAAGAACTTCTTGGAAGCAGAGTCTGCCTTCCATTCGCGTAGCCACATGGCCCTGCGGACTGCCACCGAATTGGCGGATGCTACCGCTGTACGGCTAGCAGAGTCCAGGACAGCATTCATGGCGTAGGATGAAAATACCGACGCCTGAGACGTCAAAGACGCTACTTGCGGAGCAGAGGTACGGGTGACCGCATTAATCTCAGACAGACAAGCTGAGATTGCCTGGAGTGCCCACACTGCTGCAAAGGCTGGGGCAAAGGACGCACCTATGGCTTCATAGATGGATTTCATTAGGAGCTCTATCTGCCTGTCCGTGGCATCCTTGAGCGTTGAACCGTCAGCCACTGCTACTACGGATCTAGCCGCCAGTCTAGAGACTGGAGGATCCACCTTGGGACACTGAGCCCAACCCTTAACTACGTCAGAGGGGAAGGGGTAACGTGTGTCATTAAGGCGTTTAGTAAAGCGCTTGTCCGGGAAAGCCCTGTGCTTCTGGACAGCATCTCTGAAGTTTGAGTGATCGAAGAAAACACTCCGAGTACGTTTGGGAAACCTAAATTGGTGCTTCTCCTGCTGTGCTGCCGACTCCTCTATAGGTAGAGTTGGGGGAGAAAGATCTAGCACCTGGTTGATGGACGCTATAAGGTCATTTACTATGGCGTCCCCTTCAGGTGTATCAAGATTGAGAGCAACGTCAGGGTCAGAGTCCTGGGCTGCGACCTCCGCCTCATCCTCTAGAGAGTCCTCAAGCTGAGACCCCGAACAGCGTGATGAAGTCGGGGAAGATTCTAAGCGAGCCCGCTTAGCCGGTCTGGGACTGCGGTCCGTGCCGGAGTCCTCCACGTAATAACTAGAGGCCACCCCAGGAGCACGCTTCGTCGCAGACCGAGAGGGGCCTGGGGGCGATCCCGCAGTGCCCGGGGCCTGTGTAAGGGCCGGTCTGGGCTGCAAAGCTTCTAGTATCTTAGCAGACCATTTGTCCATAGACTGAGCCATGGATTGTGAAAGTGACTCAGTTTCTCAGCAAAAGCTGCAAACTCTGTCCCTGCCGCCTGGACAGGGGAAGCCGGCGGTTCTACCTGGGCCGAGGGTCCCACCAGTGCCCCAGGCTCCGGCTGAGCGAGTGCCACATGGCCCGAGCATTGCTCACAGTGAGGGTAGGTGGAACCTGCAGGTAGCATAGCCGCACAAGAGGTACAGGTTGCAAAATAACCCTGTGTCTTGGCACCCTTGCTCCTTGTGAACGACATGCTGTAGTCTCCCAGGAGAGTGATCACTGAGGGATATATAGCCACAAGCTAACAGTACAGCCGAACCGAGAAAATGTATACAAATATTATATATATATATATATATATATATATATATATATATATATATATATATTACACACACAGTTCAGCACTCTAGGGGGCCCAGCACCGGTGGGAAGAAGCCACCTGGCTTACCGACCGCTCAAGCAGTGTGTGGCCACCAGATTCCCTGCCTCGGGTCTCCCAGAGGTGCTGCCAGAAGTCCTCCACCGGCAGAATGTGCTTAAAACATGGCTGTCGGCGTTCACAGGGGAGGAGGGAGCCGTGGGCGTAACTACAAAAGTGCGGGAATCTGGTGCCCCAGAGTGAATAGTGAGGGGGCGGAGGACAGCCAAGTGTGCTCCAGCCCTCACTGTCGGCGTCAGACCGACCGTCCCGCCCTTCCCCCTGACTGGCAGGCCCGGGGGCGGGAGTTTAAGGCACTAGGCCGCAAAAGCCGGGTACTAAAGTTAAAACCGCGGCCGGCAAGCAGGCGCGGTCGGCGCGGTAGTCCCGGTCTCATAGCAACACCGCAGTCGCTGCAGCGTCTGAGGTCAAGGTGCTCCATGCACCGTCCCCAAGGGGACACAGAGTACCTGTAGATGCAGGGCCCTGTCCCTGATGATACTCAGTCTCCTGTCCGTCAGAATCCCACAGGGGCTGCGGAGGGAGCCCGGTCCCAGTGCCTGGATGACCGGATAGGATCCCACTTCACCCAGAGCCCCTAAGGGATGGGGAAGGAAAACGGCATGTGGCTCCGGCCTGTGTACCCGCAATGGGTACCTCAACCTTAACAACACCGCCGACTTAGTGGGGTGAGAAGGGAGCATGCCGGGAGCCCTGTTAGGGCCCTCTTTTCTTCCATCCGATATAATCAGCAGCTGCTGCTGACTAAAATGTAGGACTGCTTCAAATGAGATTTGCCGTGACGTGGCGAAGCAGCTCAAGAAATTGCAATTTTTTGCCAAAAATCTCAAAAAAAAAAAAAAAAAAAATTTTTATAATGCAGTTTGGAATATTTGATGCCTTAGTGCACACTGGTGCTGGCTCTTTGTTGTTTCTTTGTTGAATTGGTCGGTGGTTGACCTCCACCTTGCTATGCACCCCAATTTGGGATGTATTCCATCTGTATAGATTTTGGCGTTTGGTGACTGTTCACATTGGGTCATCAGGCTTTGTCCACAGGCTATATATATACTTCATGCAGCATTTGCTTGGACCTGTCCCGCCCACAGCCATGACTCAGTCATGGGTACGGGACTGCAATAGACCAGGTGAGTGCTGCTGAGAGCAGTTCTGCTATTTATATGTGAGGCCGCATGGCACATTTTATAAAAATATTTTAGTGTAGGACTGCTTCAAATGAGATTTGCCGTGACGTGGCGAAGCAGCTCAAGAAATTGCAATTTTTTGCCAAAAATCTCAAAAAAAAAAATTTTTATAATGCAGTTTGGAATATTTGATGCCTTAGTGCACACTGGTGCTGGCTCTTTGTTGTTTCTTTGTTGAATTGGTCGGTGGTTGACCTCCACCTTGCTATGCACCCCAATTTGGGATGTATTCCATCTGTATAGATTTTGGCGTTTGGTGACTGTTCACATTGGGTCATCAGGCTTTGTCCACAGGCTATATATATACTTCATGCAGCATTTGCTTGGACCTGTCCCGCCCACAGCCATGACTCAGTCATGGGTACGGGACTGCAATAGACCAGGTGAGTGCTGCTGAGAGCAGTTCTGCTATTTATATGTGAGGCCGCATGGCACATTTTATAAAAATATTTTAGTGTAGGACTGCTTCAAATGAGATTTGCCGTGACGTGGCGAAGCAGCTCAAGAAATTGCAATTTTTTGCCAAAAATCTCAAAAAAAAAAAAAAAAAAATTTTTATAATGCAGTTTGGAATATTTGATGCCTTAGTGCACACTGGTGCTGGCTCTTTGTTGTTTCTTTGACTAAAATGGGAGCATGAGTGCATGTGTGCCTCCTTCAACACAAAGCATAAAACTGAGGAGCCAGTGATGCACGGGGGGGTGTATAGGCAGAGGGGAGGGGTTACACTTTTTAAAGTGTAATACTTTGTGTGGCCTCCGGAGGCAGAAGCTATACACCCAATTGTCTGGGTCTCCCAATGGAGCGACAAAGAAATGATCATCGTTCGGGGTGGTGCATCATCTTGGGTAACAATGACACGCGGTCAGAAACAATGGCAGCATATGGTTTACGGTCATTTGAGTTAATCGACATTAAACAAATGCAGATTGGTGGCCACTGAGTCGCCAGTTAGTCTACAAACCTTTAGTCTAAAACAAATTACAAGGAAAGAACATTGAAGGTCACAACCCGAGGGAAAAAAAAATAATATCTGGGAGGGAGGCCATGTCTCCGAATGAACCCAGACAAAGAAAAATATTTCTGTCTATGTCCTTCCCATTTCCTCTTTTCTTATTCAAGTCACTGGGGAGGGGGGTAAAGAATATGACATAAAAAGTTATCTGAAGAAGGGAATTTTGTTTACTTACCGTAAATTCCTTTTCTTCTAGCTCTAATTGGGAGACCCAGACAATTGGGTGTATAGCTACTGCCTCCGGAGGCCGCACAAAGTACTACACTTAAAAGTGTAAGGCCCCTCCCCTTCTGGCTATACACCCCCCCGTGGGAGCACGGGTCCCTCAGTTTTAGTGCAAAAGCAAGAAGGAGGAAAGCCAATAACTGTTTCAAAAACAAATTCAATCCGATAAACAATATCGGAGAACGTAACTTATCAACATGAACAACATGTGCACCCGAAAAACAAATACCCTAAGAAAAAACAGGGCGGGTGCTGGGTCTCCCAATTGGAGCTAGAAGAAAAGGAATTTACGGTAAGTAAACAAAATTCCCTTCTTCTTTGTCGCTCCTAATTGGGAGACCCAGACAATTGGGACGTCCAAAAGCAGTCCCTGGGTGGGTAAAAGAATACCTCGTGATCGGGCTGTCAGGCAGCCCTTTCTTACAGGTGGGCCACCGCCGCCTGCAGGACTTGTCTACCTAGGCTGGCATCCGCCGAAGCGTAGGTATGCACCTGATAATGCTTGGTAAAAGTGTGCAGACTCGACCAGGTAGCCGCCTGGCACACCTGCTGAGCCGTAGCCTGATGCCGTAATGCCCAGGACGCACCCACGGCTCTGGTAGAATGGGCCTTCAGTCCAGAAGGAGTCGGAAGCCCAGCAGAACGGTAGGCGTGAAGAATTGGTTCCTTGATCCACCGCGCAAGGGTGGATTTGGAAGCTTGCGACCCTTTATGCTGACCAGCGACCAGGATAAAGAGTGCATCCGAACGGCGCAGAGGCGCCGTGCGGGAGATGTAGATCCTGAGTGCTGTCACCAGGTCCAACAGATGCAAACCCTTTTCAAATTGGTGAACTGGATGCGGACACAAAGATGGCAAAGTGATATCCTGATTGAGATGAAAGGAAGATACCACCTTGGGAAGAAACTCTGGAATTGGACGCAGTACTACCTTGTCTTGGTGAAACACCAGGAAGGGAGATTTGCAAGATAACGCCGCCAGCTCTGACACTCTCCGAAGAGACGTGACCGCCACCAGAAAAGCCACTTTCTGTGAAAGCCGAGAAAAGGAAATCTCCTTCATAGGCTCGAAAGGTGGCTTCTGGAGCGCAATCAGAACCTTGTTCAGATCCCAGGGTTCCAATGGCCGCTTGTAAGGGGGAACGATATGACAAACCCCTTGCAGGAACGTGCGTACCTTAGGAAGTCGCGCCAGGCGCTTCTGAAAGAATACGGATAGCGCAGAGACTTGTCCTTTAAGGGAGCTAAGCGACAAACCTTTTTCCAACCCAGACTGCAGGAAGGAAAGAAAAATAGGCAATGCAAATGGCCAGGGAGAAACTCCCTGAGCAGAGCACCAAGATAAGAATATCTTCCACGTTCTGTGGTAGATCTTGGCGGAGGATGGTTTCCTAGCCTGTCTCATGGTGGCAACAACATCATGAGATAAACCTGAGGTCCCTAGGATCCAGGACTCAATGGCCACACAGTCAGGTTCAGGGCCGCCGAATTCAGATGGAAAAACGGCCCTTGAGACAGCAAGTCTGGACGGCCTGGTAGCGCCCACGGTTGTCCTACCGTGAGATGCCACAGATCCGGGTACCACGACCTCCTTGGCCAGTCTGGAGCGACGAGAATGGCGCAACGGCAGTCGGACCTGATTTTGCGGAGCACTCTGGGCAACAATGCCAGAGGTGGGAACACATAAGGTAGTCGGAACTGCGACCAATCCTGAACTAAGGCGTCTGCCGCCAGAGCTCGGTGATCGTGAGACCGTGCCATGAAAACCGGGACCTTGTTGTTGTGCCGTGACGCCATCAGGT
This sequence comes from Anomaloglossus baeobatrachus, assembly GCF_048569485.1. Lineage (NCBI taxonomy): Eukaryota > Metazoa > Chordata > Amphibia > Anura > Aromobatidae > Anomaloglossus > Anomaloglossus baeobatrachus. Next base: position 510,611,598 of record NC_134353.1, read on the forward strand.
CGACGTCCGGCATCCCCCAGCGGCGACAGATCTCCTGAAACACGTCCGGGTGAAGGGACCATTCCCCTGCGTCCATGCCCTGGCGACTGAGAAAGTCTGCTTCCCAGTTTTCCACGCCTGGGATGTGAACTGCGGATATGGTGGATGCTGTGTTTTCCACCCACGTCAGAATCCGCCGGACTTCTTGAAAGGCTTGCCGACTGCGTGTTCCCCCTTGGTGGTTGATGTACGCCACCGCTGTGGAATTGTCCGACTGAATCCGGATCTGCTTGCCCTCCAGTCACTGTTGGAAGGCTCGCAGAGCAAGATAGACTGCTCTGATTTCCAGAACATTGATCTGAAGGGTGGACTCTCTCTGAGTCCACGTACCCTGAGCCCTGTGGTGAAGAAACACTGCTCCCCACCCTGATAGGCTCGCATCGGTCGTGACCACCGCCCATGATGGGGGTAGGAACGACTTTCCTTTTGACAATGAGATGGGAAGAAGCCACCATCGGAGAGAGTCCTTGGCTGCCTGAGAGAGGGAGACATCCCTGTCGAGGGACGTCGACTTCCCGTCCCATTGGCGGAGAATGTCCCATTGTAGAGGGCGCAGATGAAACTGCGCGAAAGGGACTGCTTCCATTGCTGCCACCATCTTCCCTAGGAAATGCATGAGGCGCCTCAAGGAGTGGGACTGGTTCTGCAGGAGAGATTGCACCCCTGTCTGCAGAGAGCACTGCTTGTCCAGTGGAAGCTTCACTATCGCTGAGAGAGTATGAAACTCCATGCCAAGATATGTTAGTGATTGGGTCGGGGTTAGATTTGACTTTGAAAAGTTGATAATCCACCCGAAACTCTGGAGAGTCTTCAGTGCCACGTCCAGACTGTGTTGGCATGCCTCTTGAGAGGGTGCCTTTATAAGTAGATCGTCCAAATACGGGATCACGGAGTGACCCTGCGAGTGCAGGACAGCTACTACTGCTGCCATGACCTTGGTGAAGACCCGAGGGGCTGTTGCCAGCCCGAAAGGTAACGCTACGAACTGCAGGTGTTCGCTTTCTATAACGAAGCGTAGAAAACGCTGATGCTCTGGCGCAATCGGCACGTGAAGATAAGCATCTTTGATGTCTATTGATGCTAAGAAATCTCCTTGAGACATTGAGGCTATGACGGAGCGTAGAGATTCCATCCGGAACCTCCTGGTTTTTACGTGTTTGTTGAGCAACTTTAGATCCAGGACGGGCCGAAAGGACCCGTCCTTCTTTGGCACCACAAACAGATTGGAGTAAAAACCGTGACCTTGTTCCTGAAGAGGAACGGAAGTCACCACTCCTTCCGCCTTTAGAGCGGCCACCGCCTGCAGCAGAGCATCGGCTCGGTCGGGCGGTGGGGAAGTTCTGAAGAAACGAGTTGGAGGACGAGAGCTGAACTCTATCCTGTACCCGTGAGACAGAATGTCCTTCACCCAACGGTCTTTGACCTGTGACAGCCAAATGTCGCCAAAGCGGGAGAGCCTGCCACCGACCGAGGATGCGGAGAGAGGAGGCTGAAAGTCATGAGGAAGCCGTCTTGGTAACGGTTCTTCCTGCTGTCTTTTTTGGGCGTGACTGAGTCCGCCAAGAATCTGAGCCTCTCTGATCCTTTTGAGTCCTTTTGGACGAGGAGAATTGGGACCTGCCTGAGCCTCGAAAGGACCGAAAACCAGACTGACCCCTCCTTTGTTGGGGCTTGTTTTGTCTGTGTTGAGGTAAGGATGAGTCCTTACCCTTGGAGTGTTTAATGATTTCATCCAAACGCTCCCCAAACAATCGGTCGCGAGAAAAAGGCAAACTGGTTAAGCACTTCTTGGAAGCAGAATCTGCCTTCCATTCTCTCAACCAAAGGGCTCTGCGCAAAACCACGGAGTTGGCTGACGCCACCGCCGTACGGCTCGTAGAGTCCAGGACAGCATTAATCGCGTAAGACGCGAATGCAGACATTTGAGAGGTCAATGGTGCCACCTGCGGGGCAGATGTACGTGTGACCGAGTCGACTTGTATAAGCCCAGCTGAAATGGCTTGGAGTGCCCATACGGCTGCAAAAGCTGGCGCCAACGACGCTCCAATAGCTTCATAGATGGATTTCAGCCAGAGCTCCATCTGCCTGTCAGTGGCATCTTTAAGTGCCGCTCCATCTTCTACTGCAACTAAAGATCTAGCTGCAAGCCTGGAGATTGGAGGGTCCACCTTGGGACACTGGGTCCAACCCTTGACCACGTCAGGGGGAAAAGGATAGCGTGTATCTTTAAGCCGTTTAGAAAACCGCTTCTCAGGATAAGCGTGGTGTTTCTGGATTGCATCTCTAAAGTCAGAGTGGTCCAGAAAGAAGGGAATTTTGTTACTTACCGTAAATTCCTTTTCTTCTAGCTCCTATTGGGAGACCCAGACGATTGGGTGTATAGCTACTGCCTCCGGAGGCCACACAAAGCACTACACTAAAAAGTGTAAGGCCCCTCCCCTTCTGGCTATACACCCCCAGTGGGATCACTGGCTCACCAGTTTTAGTGCAAAAGCAAGAAGGAGGAAAGCCAATAACTGGTTTAAACAAATTCACTCCGAGTAACATCGGAGAACTGAAAAAACCGTTCAACATGAGCAACATGTGTATCCGAAACAACCCAAAAATCCCGAAGGACAACAGGGCGGGTGCTGGGTCTCCCAATAGGAGCTAGAAGAAAAGGAATTTACGGTAAGTAACAAAATTCCCTTCTTCTTCGTCGCTCCATTGGGAGACCCAGACGATTGGGACGTCCAAAAGCTGTCCCTGGGTGGGTAAAGAAATACCTCATGTTAGAGCTGCAAGACAGCCCTCCCCTACGAGGAGGCAACTGCCGCCTGCAGGACTCTTCTACCTAGGCTGGCGTCCGCCGAAGCATAGGTATGCACCTGATAATGTTTGGTGAAAGTGTGCAGACTCGACCAGGTAGCTGCCTGGCACACCTGTTGAGCCGTAGCCTGGTGTCGTAATGCCCAGGATGCACCCACGGCTCTGGTAGAATGGGCCTTCAGCCCTGAAGGAACCGGAAGCCCAGCAGAACGGTAGGCTTCAAGAATTGGTTCCTTGATCCATCGAGCCAGGGTGGCCTTAGAAGCCTGCGACCCTTTGCGCTGACCAGCGACAAGGACAAAGAGTGCATCCGAACGGCGCAAGGGTGCCGTGCGGGAAATGTAGATTCTGAGTGCTCTCACCAGATCTAACAAATGTAAATCCTTCTCATACCGATGAACTGCATGAGGACAAAACGAAGGCAAAGAGATATCCTGATTAAGATGAAAAGAGGATACCACCTTCGGGAGAAACTCCTGAATGGGGCGCAGCACTACCTTGTCCTGGTGGAAGACCAGGAAGGGAGTCTTGGATGACAGCGCTGTCAGCTCAGACACTCTCCGAAGAGATGTGATCGCTACCAGAAAAGCCACGTTCTGGGATAGTCTAGAAAGTGAAACCTCCCTCAGAGGCTCGAAGGGCGGCTTCTGGAGGGCAACTAGTACCCTGTTCAGATCCCATGGATCTAACGGCCGCTTGCACGGGGGAACGATATGGCAAACCCCCTGTAGGAACGTGCGCACCATAGGAAGGCGTGCCAAACGCCTCTGAAAAAAGACGAATAGCGCCGATACCTGACCTTTAAGGGAGCCGAGCGCCAAACCTTTTTCTAACCCAGACAGCAGGAAAGAAAGAAAGGTAGGCAATGCAAATGGCCAGGGAGACACTCCCTGAGCAGAGCACCAGGATAAGAATATCCTCCACGTTCTGTGGTTCTTAGCGGACGTGGGCTTCCTAGCCTGTCTCATGGTGGCAACGACCCCGTGGAATAATCCTGAAGACGCTAGGATCCAGGACTCAATGGCCACACAGTCAGGTTCAGGGCCGCGGAATTCCGATGGAAAAAACGGCCCTTGGGACAGTAAGTCTGGTCGGTCTGGTAGTGCCCACGGTTGGCCGACCGTGAGCTGCCACAGATCCGGATACCACGCCCTCCTCGGCCAGTCTGGGGCGACGAGTATGACGCGGCTGCAATCGGATCTGATCTTGCGTAGCACTCTGGGCAAGGGTGCCAGAGGTGGAAACACATAAGGGAGCCGAAACTGCGACCAATCTTGCGCTAGGGCGTCTGCCGCCAGCGCTCTTTGATCGCGAGACCGTGCCATGAAGGTTGGGACCTTGTTGTTGTGCCGGGGCGCCATTAGGTCGACGTCCGGCCTTCCCCAGCGGCGACAGATTTCCTGAAACATGTCCGGGTGAAGGGACCATTCCCCTGCGTCCATGCCCTGGCGACTGAGGAAGTCTGCTTCCCAGTTTTCTACGCCGGGGATGTGAACTGCGGATATGGTGGAGGCCGTGGCATCCACCCACATCAGAATCCGCCGGACTTCCTGGAAGGCTTGCCGACTGCGTGTCCCCCCTTGGTGATTGATGTATGCCACCGCTGTGGACTTGTCCGATTGAATTCGGATCTGCTTTCTTTCCAGCCACTGCTGGAAGGCTAGTAGGGCAAGATACACTGCTCTGATTACCAGAACATTGATCTGAAGGGTGGACTCCTGCTGAGTCCACGGACCCTGAGCCCTGTGGTGGAGAAAAACGCTCCCCACCCTGACAGACTCGCGTCTGTCGTGACCACCGCCCAAGACGGTGGTAGGAAGGATCTTCCCTGTGATAATGAGGTGGGAAGAAGCCACCATTGCAGAGAGTCCTTGCCGTCTGTGAAAGGGATACTTTCCTGTACAGGGATGTTGACTTCCCGTCTCATTGGCGGAGAATGTCCCATTGAAGTGAACGCAGATGAAACTGCGCAAACGGAACCGCCTCCATTGCCGCCACTATCTTCCCGAGGAAGTGCATGAGGCGTCTTAAGAAGTGCGACTGACCTTTAAGGAGAGTCTGCACCCCAGTCTGTAGTGACCGCTGCTTGTCCAGCGGAAGCTTCACTACCGCTGAGAGGGTATGAAACTCCATGCCAAGATACGTTAGTGATTGGGTCGTGACAGGTTTGACTTTGAGAAGTTGATGATCCACCCGAATGTCTGGAGAGTCTCCAGCGCAACATTCAGGCTGAGTTGGCATGCCTGTTGAGAGGGTGCCTTGACAAGTATATCGTCCAAGTAAGGGATCACAGAGTGTCCCTGTGAGTGTAAGACTGCTACCACTGCCGTCATGACCTTGGCGAACACCCGTGGGGCTGTCGCCAGCCCGAATGGCAGAGCTACGAACTGAAGCTGGTCGTTTCCTATCACGAAATGTAGAAAAACATTGGTGCTCTGTAGCAATCGGCACGTGGAGATAAGCATCTTAGATGTCTATTGATGCTAGGAAATTTCCTTGAGACATTGAGGCAATGACGGAGCGGAGGGTATCATCCGGAACCGCCTGGCCTCCACGTGCTTGTTGAGCAGTTTTAGGTCCAGAACGGAACGGAAAGAGCCATCCTTGTTTGGCACCACAACCAGATTGGAGGAAAACCGTGTCTTGTTCCTGAAGAGGAACCGGGATTACCACTCCTTCTGCCTGCAGAAGAGCATCGGCTCGGTGGGGAGGTGGGGACGTTCTGAAGAATCGAGTCGGAGGACGAGAACAGAACTCTGTCCTGTGCACGTGGGCACAATGTCCCTCACCCACCGGTCTGTGACCTGTGGCAGCTAAATGTCGCCAAAGGCGAGCGAGTCTGCCATCAACCGCGGATGCGGAAAGATGAGAGAGCTGAGAGTCATGAGGAGACCGCCTTGGTAGCGGTTCCTCCGGCTGCCTTCCTTGGGCGTGATTGAGCCCGGCCGGCAGCTGAGCCCCTCTGAGGCTTTTCAGCCCTTTTGGACGAGGACAATTGGGACCTGCCCGAGCCTGGGAAGGACCGAAACCTCGGCTGTCCTTCCAGGACAGCATTAATAGGGTAAGTCGCAATGCAGGCATTGCGAGGTTACGGACGCCCCTGCGGCACAGATGTACTTGTGCTCAAGACCAGCTGCACAAGAACAGCTGAAAAGCTTAGGGTGCCCATACGGCTGTGAATGCCGGAGCAACCGACACGCCGATAGCCTCACAGACAGATTTCAACCAGAGTCCATCTGTCTGTCAATGGCATCTGTAAGTGAAGTCCCATCTCCACTGCAACTGTGGCTCTAGCCGCAAGCCTGGAGATTGGAGAATCCACCTTTGGACCCTGGGTCCAACGCCTGACCACGTCAGGGGGAAAGTGATAACGTGTATCCTTAATACGTTTGGAGAAAACGCTTATCTGGTAAGCGTGGTGTTCCTGGACTGCTTCTCTGAAGTCAGCGTGGCCAGAACAATACTCAATATACGTTTGAGCTACTGAAATGGGACTTCTCCTGCTGTGAAGCTGACTCCTCCGCTGGGGGAGCTGAGGGAGAAAAGATCCAACATTCCATTGATGGACGCTATAGGATCATTCCTTATGGCGTCACCATCCGGTGTATCCGGAGTGAGAGCGGTGTCAGGATCAAAGTCTTGATGAGCTACGTCTACCTCATCATACAGAGAGCCTCCTGGGACCCCCCCGGAGCACCGATTTTTAATCCAAGTGAGGGTGGCCAGGGAGCAATGATCCAGATTGCCCATGGCCTGTCCGGACTGCAAGTCTCTATCCCATTGCAACTCCGTCCCTGTCCTTGGACAGGGTTGAGAGGTGGTTCTTTTGGCCACGTCAAGTAGAGACCCCGGCTGACCAAGTGCTACAGGGGAGCATTGCACCCAATGGGGAGCAGTGCCGTGGAACAGTATCACATGCAGCAAAAACAGCATCGAAAGCCTGTGTTGCTTATATGCTGCTGCCGACTTATAGAGCCAAGAATGGCGACCGTACAGTGCAATGCATATCATACAAGCATAAAGTACAAATGAACACTGCAGCACATGCAATACAAGCAGCATAGAAAGCCTGCTTTTCTGCTGCTGTAGACTAGCCATCTAGGGGAATATAGCCCAGAATAGCGACCATACAGTGCAATGTATAGCATACAAGCATAAGTACAAATGAACTCTGCAACACCTGCAATACAAGCAGCATAGAAAAAAACCTGTGCCTCAGCACTCTTGCTTTTCTGCTGCTGTAGTCTAGCTATTCTATGGCGAATATAGCCAAGACTAGTGACCGTACAGTGCAGTGTATAGCATACAAGCATAAATACACCTGAACACTTCAGTACGTGCAATACAAGCAGCATAGAAAGCCTGTGCCGTAGCACCCATGCTTTCCTGCTGCTGATGTGTCGCCATCTAAGAGGGCATATAGCCCGAAATAGCGACCTATGCAGTGTACTTAAATACAAATAGACAAAACTGCGGTATTTAGTGTCAGCACCCCAGGTGCCGCTTACCGCCCGCCTATAAGCGGGTGTGTGGTCGCCCCATTCCTGTTGGTTGCCCAGAGTCCGTTCTCCCAGCTCGGGCTGCAGGAATGGCTGCCGGCGTCCTTCCCCAGCTCGTGTGAGTAGGGGCGGGCCGTGGGCGTGCCCCAAGTCAGAGCGGGAAACCTGGCGTCCCACAGTGTCTAGTGAGAGGGCTGGAGCATGTAAATAAGGCTCCAGCCCTCGGCGCTGCTGATTGTACAGCGTCTCTCCCCTACCCTGATTGACAGGGTGGGGGCGGGAACGAAGCTGAGTTAGGCCGCAAAAGCCGGGGACTGGATTTATGAGCGCCGCCGCCGTAAAAGCGCGGTCGGCGCTAAGTCCCCGGCGCACTACAAGTCCCAGCCGCGCCGCCGCTCCCGGAGCGTCCGGCGCGGTAGTTCCCAATAAATAAAGTCACTCAGCTAGGCTGCAGTGACTGTAACCCTTTACTGTCCCCGGCGCACTAGCACACCCAGCAAGTCTGGAGTGTGCTGTGCCTGTGTGTACGGGGACACAGAGTACCTGAATGGTGCAGGGCCATGTCCCTGAACGGCACTCCCGCTCCACATCCAGCAGGTTCAATGGGTCTGTGGATGGAGCCCGGCCTCAGGGCTTTGGGGCCGGTAAGATCCCACTTCCTCAGAGCCCCTCAGGGGGATGGGGAAGGAAAACAGCATGTGGGCTCCAGCCGCCGTACCAGCAATAGGTACCTCAACCTTACAAACCACCAGTGGGGTGAGAAGGGAGCATGCTGGGGGCCCCATATGGGCCCTCTTTTCTTCCATCCGATATAGTCAGCAGCTACTGCTGACTAAACAGTGGAGCTATGCGTGGATGTCTGACCTCCTTCGCACAAAGCCGAAAACTGGTGAGCCAGTGATCCCACTGGGGGTGTATAGCCAGAAGGGGAGGGGCCTTACACTTTTTAGTGTAGTGCTTTGTGTGGCCTCCGGAGGCAGTAGCTATACACCCAATCGTCTGGGTCTCACAATGGAGCGACGAAGAAAGTGCTGAATTTACGCTTGGGATATCTGAAATGGAATTTCTCCTGCTGTGAAGCTGCCTCCTCCGCAGGAAGAGCTGGCGGGGAAATATCTAACATCCTATTGATGGACGCTATAAGATCATTCACTATGGCGTCACCATCCGGTGTATCCAGATTGAGAGCGGTACCAGGATCAGAATCTTGATCAGTTACATCCGCCTCATCACCCATAGATTCGTCCCGCTGGGATCCTGACCAGTGAGACGAAGTTGAGGGCCCCTCATGACGAGCCCGCTTAGGTTGTCTGGGACTGTTGTCTGAGTCAGAATCGTCACCCTGGGGTGCATGTGACACCCCCGGAGCTTGGAAGTGTTCCAGCTGAGGGGGACCAGGGAGCAATGATGCCACAGTGTCCATGGTATGAGATACTGGTCTAGACTGCAATGTTTCAAGAATCTTTGACATGGTCATAGACAATCTGTCAGCAAAAGCTGCAAACTCCGTTCCTGTCACCTGGACAGCATTCACAGGTGGTACACTCTGGGTCACGTCCAGCAGAGGCCCCGGCTGTGCAAGTTGCACAGGGGCCGAGCACTGCACACAATGGGGGTCAGTGGAACCTGCCGGTAGAGCAGCCCCACATGCGGTATAGGCAGCATATAATGTCTGTGCCTTGGCACCCTTGCGTTTTGCGGACGACATGCTGTTGCCTCCTTGTAATCTAGGAGGGTATATAGCCGAGAATCACCAGCGACCGTACAGTACAAAGTATTTGCAAACACAAAATACTCAGTATACAAACGGCACAAGTGGGGGTGAGCCCTTGAGGGCTGCTTACCGCCCGCTGAACAGCGGGTATGAGGCCGTAGAATCCCGTGTCTGGGTCTCCCCGTCTCCCCTCTGCAGCTCAGCGTGCAGGCAGGAATGGCTGCCGGCGTTCAGTGAAGAGGGGCGGACCGTGGGCGTGCCACAAACAAAGTGCGGGAAACTGCGTCCTACTGTGCCTGGTGTGAGGGCTGGAGTATGTAAAAAAGACTCCAGCCCTCAGCGCTGATGCTCTGTACAGCGTCCCGCCCTCCTCCTGACTGGCAGGTGCGGAGGCGGGAACGAACGAACTAGGCCGCAAAAGCCGGGGACTGTAGTAATAAGCGCGGCCGTGATATATGCACGGTCAGCGCGGAAGTCCCCGGCACACCACAAGTCCCAGCCGCGTCGCAGTCCCAGCGGCCGGCGCGACCGTTCTCCCTGAGCCTACCCACTCAGCTAAGCTGAAGTGAGGAAATGGCACAAGCGCAGCAGCGCTGTTGTCCCCGGCGCACTAACACACCCAGCAATGCTGCGGTGTGCGCGCGTATGCACGGGGACACAGAGTACCTTGACGGAGCAGGGCCATGTCCCTGACGATACTCAGCTCCATATCCAGCGGCTTCTCCAGGGGCTGTGGATGGAGCACGGTCTCAGTGCCTGGAGACCGGTAAAATCCCACTTCGCCCAGAGCCCTGATGGGGATGGGGAAGGAATCAGCATGTGGGCTCCAGCCTCCGTACCCGCAATGGGAACCTCAACCTTAACAAGCACCACCGACAGAAAGTGGGGTGAGAAGGGAGCATGCTGGGGGCCCTGTATGGGCCCTCTTATCTTCCATCCGACATAGTCAGCAGCTGCTGCTGACTAAATAGTGGAGCTATGCGTGCGTGTCTGACCTCCTTCGCACAAAGCAAAAACTGAGGGACCCGTGCTCCCACGGGGGGGTGTATAGCCAGAAGGGGAGGGGCCTTACACTTTTAAGTGTAGTACTTTGTGCGGCCTCCGGAGGCAGTAGCTATACACCCAATTGTCTGGGTCTCCCAATTAGGAGCGAAAAAGAAACATTGCTACCTACGGAATGTAAATAACACTAAAGTTATTCAAGAAAGGCCAAGTGACCGTCCCACACTTCTATAGAGCAGAGATCCTATAGTGTACTGCCCAACTGGCAGTCAGAAGTCTAGTAGAGTCAAAAGGTCATCTTTGCATTTTGTTCTGTTTGTATTAAAGGTTCACATCATTGAAAGCTATCACCTGTCCTCTTGCTAGGTGATCCATTCTGATTAGTGGGAATAAGTCCACTGGAAACCTGACAGTCCTTGAGAACAGGGCAGAGAAATGCCTTGTCGCAATGAAGCAGTGGCCATGCACCACTCAATTCAATGTCTATAGAAAGGTCAGATAAAAAGCAGTAGATGGAGCAAGGACACTCACTGCATCAACTATCATCTAACCTCACCTATACAAATAGGAAGACATCATGGTGCTACAGGGGTCCTGCCTATGGACAATAAGCTGAAACCGATCAGCCCAGCGTCTGCATGAAAGTAATATGCTGTCCTCAGTCATCTGTGTCTCCCCATGGCATGAGAGGTATCATCTATCTTCTGACTAAAGGATTATACTCAATAGGCAAAGTTCTCTTATAGAACTGTAATGACTCGCAGCGTTGCAATATTTGCTAACCATATGCTGCACTACTGGACAACTGCATCCATCTTTTTTGTCCTATAAATGAATGTACATCCGATCCTTACAGTGAAAATTTAATGATGAATTATTGTATATAAAAAGTTTACCTCTGGGGCATCTGTGTAGTCAAACATCCTAAAAATGACCCTTGGCATGGGATAGACCGAATCCTTTGTGTGAGGTGGTGGTGTAAAGGGTGGCAAATTATGTTGCAAGGCTTCACACAGTATACTATCAAAAGCAAGGTAGGGGCGCACTATGTGTCTCTCCTGCCATCGATCCTTCTTCAACTTCTGAATCTGAGCCCAAAGACAATCCAGGTACTAAAAGAAAAATATAAAATATAAAATAACAGGTCTTGGACAACTTATGCCAAATTCAAAAAGGGGTGGGTACTTTACCTCTTCTTGCGGGTGGGGCTTATCTGCGGACCATACTTGTAACATAGGCAAATGAATTTTCTGACGTTGCCTATAAAAAGCAAGAAATGTTGTAAGCTTTACACAGACATACATACAGTAATATATATATATACAAATACACATACATATACACACACGTCTAGCAGCAGAGTATAACAGTGCAGTGGTGCTATGTAGTATTTTAGATCTGGCACACATGCCATCAAGGACATTAGTCAGGATACCCATTGAAGCTCATACAGGGAACTTTATCTTCTATGCAGGAGAGAACGTGCTGTACATAATGGAATTACAGGCAGAGTGCTCTATATTTGCATTTTGATTTAGGTTTTCTATTAGCTAAAAAAATAAGCAGATGGTGAATACTTACTTGAGGTAGCTTTCAATTTGTGATAAAACACGGTCCATCTCTACATCCTTCTTCTCATATAATTCTTTGCCAACCCAAGGCAAGGAAGAAAGAACCACAAACACATACCAATCAGATCGAACCTGTGGAGAAATGTGGTTCCTTTTTATGTTTTTCATAGACAACTAGTGTTAGCAGAAATAATTTCACAGTACCAGGGCCATCAGCTACATCAGTGATCTGTGGAGCCATGAGAATCATGTCTGATGGCAACCTCAGCTCTTATCCCCTTCACCCCCGGCCACTAAAACACCCTAATGACCGGGCCATTTTTTGCAATTCTGACCAGTGTCATTTTGACAGGTTATAACTCTGGAACGCTTCAACGGATCCTGGCGATTCTGAGATTGTTTTTTCGTGACATATTGTACTTCATGTCAGTGGTAAATTTAGGCCGATATGTTTTGTGTTTGTGAAAATTTAGGAAATTTTGCGAAAATTTTGAAAATTTCGCAATTTTCAAACTTTATGCCTATAAATCTGAGAGATGTCACACAAAGAAGGGAATTTTGTTTACTTACCGTAAATTCCTTTTCTTCTAGCTCCTATTGGGAGACCCAGACAATTGGGTGTATAGCTTCTGCCTCCGGAGGCCACACAAAGTATTACACTTTAAAAAGTGTAACCCCTCCCCTCTGCCTATACACCCCCCCGTGCATCACGGGCTCCTCAGTTTTGGCGCAAAAGCAGGAAGGAGGAAACTTATAAATTGGTCTAAGGTAAATTCAATCCGAAGGATGTTCGGAGAACTGAAAACCAAGAACCCAGAACAATTCAACATGAACAACATGTGTACACAAAAGAACAACAGCCCGAAGGGAACAGGGGCGGGTGCTGGGTCTCCCAATAGGAGCTAGAAGAAAAGGAATTTACGGTAAGTAAACAAAATTCCCTTCTTCTTTGTCGCTCCATTGGGAGACCCAGACAATTGGGACGTCCAAAAGCAGTCCCTGGGTGGGTAAAAGAATACCTCGGTAATAGAGCCGTAAAACGGCCCCTTCCTACAGGTGGGCTACCGCCGCCTGAAGGACTTGCCTACCTAGGCTGGCATCTGCCGAAGCGTAGGTATGCACCTGATAGTGTTTCGTGAAAGTGTGCAGACTTGACCAGGTAGCCGCCTGACACACCTGCTGAGCCGTAGCCTGGTGCCGCAATGCCCAGGACGCACCCACGGCTCTGGTAGAAAGGGATTTCAGCCCTGAAGGAACCGGAAGCCCCGAAGAACGGTAAGCTTCAAGAATTGGTTCCTTGATCCACCGAGCCAAGGTTGACTTGGAAGCCTGCGACCCTTTACGCTGGCCAGCGACAAGGACAAAGAGCGCATCCGAGCGGCGCAGGGGCGCCATACGAGAAATGTAGAGTCTAAGTGCTCTCACAAGATCTAACAAGTGCAAATCCTTTTCACATTGGTGAACTGGATGAGGACAAAGAAGGGAATTTTGTTACTTACCGTAAATTCCTTTTCTTCTAGCTCTTATTGGGAGACCCAGACGATTGGGGTATAGCTACTGCCCTCCGGAGGCCACACAAAGCACTACACTAAAAAGTGCAAGGCCCCTCCCCTTCTGGCTATACCCCCCCGTGGTATCACGGGTACTCCAGTTTTAGTGCCAAAGCAAGAAGGAGGAAGCCAATAACTGGTTTAAACAAATTAACTCCGAGAAACATCGGAGAACTGAAAAAACCGTTCAACATGAACAACATGTGTACCCGCAAACAACAAAAAAAAAAAATCCCGAAGGACAACAGGGCGGGTGCTGGGTCTCCCAATAAGAGCTAGAAGAAAAGGAATTTACGGTAAGTAACAAAATTCCCTTCTTCTTCAGCGCTCTATTGGGAGACCCAGACGATTGGGACGTCCAAAAGCTGTCCCTGGGTGGGTAAAGAAATACCTCATGTTAGAGCTGCAAAAAACAGCCCTCCCCTACGGGGATGTCACTGCCGCCTGCAGGACTCTTCTACCTAAGCTGGCATCCGCCGAAGCATAGGTATGCACCTGATAATGCTTGGTGAAAGTGTGCAGACTGGACCAGGTTGCTGCCTGGCACACCTGTTGAGCCGAAGCCTGGTGACGTAATGCCCAGGACGCACCCACGGCTCTGGTTGAGTGGGCTTTTAGCCCTGAAGGAACCGGAAGCCCCGCAGAGCGGTAGGCCTCTAGAATTGGTTCTTTGATCCATCGAGCCAGGGTGGCTTTAGAAGCCTGCAATCCCTTGCGCGGACCAGCGACAAGGACAAAAAGTGCATCGGAACGGCGTATGGGCGCCGTTCGGGAGATGTAGATTCTGAGTGCTCTCACCAGATCTAGCAAACGTAAGTCCTTTTCATACCGGTGAACCGGATGAGGGTAAAAGGAAGGCAAGGATATATCCTGATTAAGATGAAACGAGGATACGACCTTAGGGAGAAACTCCGGAATGGGGCGCAGCACTACCTTGTCCTGGTGGAACACCAGGAAAGGAGCCTTGGATGACAAAGCTGCCAGCTCAGACACTCGCCGAAGCGATGTGATCGCGACAAGAAACGCCACTTTCTGTGACAGTCGAGAAAAGGAAACGTCCTTTAGAGGCTCGAAGGGCGGCTTTTGCAGAGCAACAAGTACTCTGTTCAGATCCCATGGATCTAACGGCCGCTTGTACGGGGGCACAATATGACAGACCCCCTGTAGGAACGTGCGCACCTTAGGAAGACGTGCTAGACGCTTCTGAAAAAACACAGACAGTGCCGAGACTTGCCCTTTAAGGGAACTGAGCGACAAGCCCTTTTCCAACCCCGATTGCAGGAAGGAAAGAAAGGTGGGCAATGCAAATGGCCAAGGGGATACTCTCTGTGCAGAGCACCAAGATAAGAAAATCTTCCACGTCCTGTGGTAGATCTTAGCAGACGTTGACTTCCTAGCCTGTCTCATTGTGGCTACGACTCCTTGAGATAATCCTGCAGACGCTAGGATCCAGGACTCAATGGCCACACAGTCAGGTTCAGGGCCGCAGAATTCTGATGGAAAAACGGCCCTTGGGACAGTAAGTCTGGTCGGTCTGGCAGTGACCACGGTCGACCGACCGTGAGATGCCACAGATCCGGATACCACGATCTCCTCGGCCAGTCTGGGGCGACGAGTATGACGCGGCTGCAATCGGATCTGATCTTGCGTAACACTCTGGGCAAGAGTGCCAGAGGTGGGAAGACGTATGGGAGCCGGAACTGCGACCAATCTTGAACCAATGCGTCTGCCGCCAGAGCTCTTTGATCGCGCGACCTCGCCATGAATGCCGAGACCTTGTTGTTGTGCCGGGACGCCATTAGGTCGACGTCCGGCACTCCCCATCGGCGACAGATTTCCTGAAACACGTCCGGGTGAAGGGACCATTCCCCTGCGTCCATGCCCTGGCGACTGAGGAAGTCTGCTTCCCAGTTTTCTACGCCGGGGATGTGAACTGCGGATATGGTGGAGGCCGTGGCTTCCACCCACATCAGAATCCGCCGGACTTCCTGGAAGGCTTGCCGACTGCGTGTCCCCCCTTGGTGGTTGATGTATGCCACCGCTGTGGAGTTGTCCGACTGAATTCGGATCTGCCTTCCTTCCAGCCACTGCTGGAAGGCTAGTAGGGCAAGATACACTGCTCTGATTTCCAGAACATTGATCTGAAGGGTGGACTCCTGCGGAGTCCACGTCCCCTGAGCCCTGTGGTGGAGAAACACTGCTCCCCACCCTGACAGACTCGCATCTGTCGTGACCACTGCCCAGGATGGGGGCAGGAAGGATCTTCCCTGAGACAATGAGGTGGGAAGGAGCCACCATTGTAGAGAGTCCTTGGCCGTCTGGGAAAGAGAGACTTTCCTGTCCAGGGACGTTGACTTCCCGTCCCATTGGCGGAGAATGTCCCATTGAAGTGGGCGCAGATGAAACTGCGCAAAGGGAACTGCTTCCATGGCTGCCACCATCTTCCCGAGGAAGTGCATGAGGCGCCGTAAGGGGTGCGACTGGCCCTGAAGGAGGGATTGCACCCCTGTCTGTAGTGACCGCTGCTTGTTCAGCGGAAGCTTCACTCTCGCTGCTCGAGTATGGAACTCCATGCCAAGATACGTTAGTGACTGTGTCGGTGACAAATTTGACTTTGGAAAGTTGATGATCCATCCGAAAGTCTGTAGAGTCTCTAGCGTAGCATGTAGACTGAGTTGGCATGCCTCTTGAGAGGGTGCCTTGACAAGTAGATCGTCTAGGTAAGGGATCACCGAGTGTCCCTGAGAGTGCAAGACTGCTACCACTGCCGCCATGACCTTGGTGAAAACCCGTGGGGCTGTCGCCAGACCGAATGGCAGAGCTACGAACTGAAGATGTTCGTTTCCTATCACAAAACGTAGAAAACGTTGATGTTCTGTAGCAATTGGCACGTGGAGATAAGCATCTTTGATGTCTATTGAGGCAAGGAAGTCTCCTTGAGACATTGAGGCCACGACAGAGCGGAGGGTTTCCATCCTGAACCGCCTGGCGTGCACATGTTTGTTGAGCAGCTTTAGATCCAGAACAGGACGGAACGAGCCGTCCTTTTTTGGAACCACAAAGAGATTGGAGTAAAACCCTCGCCCTTGTTCCTGAGGCGGTACAGGAACCACTACTCCTTCCGCTCTTAGAGAGTCCACCGCCTGCAGCAGGGCATCTGCTCGGTCTGGATGTGGGGAGGTTCTGAAGAACCGAGCTGGAGGACGAGAACTGAACTCGATTCTGTACCCGCGCGACAAAATGTCTGTCACCCACCGGTCTTTGACCTGTGACATCCAAATGACGGAAAAGCGGGAGAGCCTGCCCCCGACCGGAGATGCGGAGGGGGGGAGCTGGAAGTCATGAGGTGGCCGCTTTGGAAGCGGTGCCTCCATTTGCTTTCTTGGGGCGCGCGTGAGCCCGCCAGGAATCTGAGCTTCTTTGCGTCCTCTGAGTCCCTTTGGACGAGGAGAATTGTGTCTTGCCCGAACCTCGAAAGGACTGAAACCTCTGCTGCCACTTTTTCTGCTGAGGTTTGCTTGTTCTGGGCTGGGGTAAAGAAGAGTCTTTACCCTTGGACTGTTTAATGATGTCAGCCAATGGTTCGCCAAACAGTCTATCTCTAGATAAAGGCAGGCTGGTTAAACATTTTTTGGAACCAGCATCTGCTTTCCAGTCCTTTAACCACAAGGCTCTGCGCAAAACTACCGAATTGGCGGACGCCATTGAGGTGCGGCTGGTAGATTCTAGGACCGCATTGATAGCGTAAGACGCGAACGCGGACATCTGCGAGGTAAGGGACGCCACTTGCGGCACCGCTGGATGTAAGATAACATCCACTTTTGCTAAACCAGCTGAAATAGCTTGGAGTGCCCATACGGCTGCGAATGCTGGAGCAAACGACGCGCCGATAGCTTCATAGACAGATTTTAACCAAAGGTCCATCTGTCTGTCATTGGCATCCTTAAGTGAAGCGCCATCCTCCACTGCAACTATGGATCTAGCTGCAAGTTTGGAAATCGGGGGGTCAACTTTTGGACACTGGGTCCAGCGCTTGACCACATCAGGGGGAAAAGGAAAACGTGTATCCTTAGAACGTTTAGAGAAACGCCTTTCTGGATGAGTGTCGTGTTTCTGGATTGACTCTCTGAAGTCAGAGTGATCCAAGAAAGCACTTAATTTACGCTTGGGATAGAGGAAACGAAACTTCTCCTGCTCTGCAGCTGCCTCCTCTGCTGAAGGGGCTGGGGGAGAAATATCTAACAGTCTATTGATGGCTGAGATAAGATCGTTTACCATGGCGTCCCCATCCGGGGTATCCAGATTCAGAGGGGTTCCAGGATAAGACTCCTGATCACTCTCATCAGACGCATCACAGGGAGACTGATTGCGCTGAGACCCTGAGCAGTGTGATGACGTTGAGGGTCTTTCCCAGCGAGCTCGCTTAGGGTGGCTGGGGCTATCATCTGAGTCATAATACTCAGCCTGTGAAGCCGGGGACCCCCTTGCAGTCTGGATTAAATCCAACTGAGGGGGATTAGAGGACAGAGACCTCGCCGTGTCCATAGACTGAGCCCCAGGCATGGATTGCAAAGTTTCAAGGATTTTTGCCATAGTCACAGACATATTATCCGCAAAAACTGCAAAGTCTGTCCCTGACACCGGGGCAGGACTTACAGGCGTCTCAGCCTGGGTCACTATCTCTCCTGACTCCGGCTGGCGAAGCAGCACCGGATCTGAGCATTGCACACAATGGGGGTCCTTGGAGCCTGCTGGTAGAGCAGCCCCACATGCAGCACACGCAGTGTACACAGCCCTAGCCTTGGCAGCCTTGCGTTTTGCGGATGACATGTTGCTGCCTCCTCAGAGTGATCTGGGTATACAGCCAGGAAGCGACCTCACAGTGCAAGCAATAAGGAAATATATATATGTCCAGTGACACAGTACACTAATACACACTGAGGCACTAGAGGGGCCAGCTGAAAAGCCGCTTACCGCCCGCTTAAGAGCGGGTGTGTGATCTCCAAAGCCCCCTAGTCCAGGTCTCCCAGAGCCTTGCGTCCTTCCTCCAGCCAGACATGCATGTAATGGCTGCCGGCGTCCTGAGAGAGGAGGGGGGGCGGGCCCTGGGCGTTCCTGGCTAAGAGCGGGAAGCCTGCTTCCCTCTGTGCCTAGTGAGAGGGCTGGAGCATGTAAATCAGGCTCCAGCCCTCGTCGCTGCCGTGAAACAGCGTCTCTCCCCTACCCTGATTGACAGGGTGGGGGCGGGAACGAATCGGAGCTGCCGGCGTCCTAGGCCGCAAAAGCCGGGGACTAGATTTATAAACGCCACCGCCGTAAAAGCGCGGTCGGCGTGTCCCCGGCGAACTAAAAGTCACAGCAGCGCCGCCGGTCCAGCGGGGGTCGGCGCTGCGTTCCCACACACAGAAAAAAGTCCCCCAGTAAACTGTAGAGACACTAGCTCTAGCGTTACGGTCCCCGGCGCACTACAACACCCAGCCAGCCCGGAGTGTGTCTGTGCCTGCCGGGGACACAGAGTACCTGTATGATGCAGGGCCATGTCCCTGATGGTACTCCTGCTCGGCATCCACCAGGTTCTATGGGTCTGTGGATGGAGCCCGGCGTCAGAGCTTTGAGGCCGGCAGGATCCCACTTCCACAGAGCCCTACAAGGGGATGTGGAAGGAAAACAGCATGTGGGGCTCCAGCCTCTGTACCAGCAATAGGTACCTCAACCTTACAACACCATCAACGGGTGAGAAGGGAGCATGCTGGGGGCCCTATATGGGCCCTCTTTTCTTCCATCCGAAATAGTCAGCAGCTACTGCTGACTAAAATCTGTGGAGCTATGCGTGGATGTCTGACCTCCTTCGCACAAAGCTTGAAAACTGGAGTACCCGTGATACCACGGGGGGGTATAGCCAGAAGGGGAGGGGCCTTGCACTTTTTAGTGTAGTGCTTTGTGTGGCCTCCGGAGGGCAGTAGCTATACCCCAATCGTCTGGGTCTCCCAATAGAGCGCTGAAGAAAAGAAGGTAAGGAGATATCCTGATTGAGATGAAAAGGGGATACCACCTTAGGGAGAAATTCCGGAACCGGACGCAGAACCACCTTGTCCTGGTGAAACACCAGGAAGGGGGCTTTGCATGACAGTGCAGCTAGCTCAGACACTCTCCGAAGTGATGTGACTGCCACTAGGAAGACCACCTTCTGTGAAAGGCGTGAAAGAGAAATATCTCTCATTGGCTCGAAAGGTGGTTTCTGAAGAGCCGTTAGCACCTTGTTCAGATCCCAGGGTTCTAACGGGCGCTTGTAAAGAGGGACAATGTGGCAAACCCCCTGCAGGAACGTGCGTACCTGCGGAAGCCTGGCTAGACGCTTTTGAAAGAACACAGAGAGCGCCGAGACTTGTCCCTTAAGAGAGCCGAGAGACAAACCCTTTTCCATTCCGGATTGAAGGAAGGACAGAAAAGTGGGCAAGGCAAATGGCCAGGGAGTAAAACCCTGATCAGAGCACCAGGATAAGAAGATCCTCCAAGCCCTGTGATAGATCTTGGCGGACGTTGGTTTCCTGGCCTGTCTCATAGTGGCAATGACCTCTTGAGATAATCCTGAAGACGCTAGGATCCAGGACTCAATGGCCACACAGTCAGGTTGAGGGCCGCAGAATTCAGATGGAAAAATGGCCCTTGAGACAGTAAGTCTGGACGGTCTGGTAGTGCCCACGGTTGACCCACCGTGAGATGCCACAGATCCGGGTACCACAACCTCCTCGGCCAGTCTGGGGCGATGAGGATGGCGCGGCGGCATTCGGACCTGATCTTGCTTAATACTCTGGGCAGCAGTGCCAGAGGAGGAAATACATAAGGCAGCCGAAACTGCGACCAATCCTGAACTAATGCGTCTGCCGCCAGAGCTCTGTGATCTTGAGACCGTGCAATGAATGCCGGGACCTTGTTGTTGTGCCGGGACGCCATTAGGTCGACGTCCGGCTTCCCCCAGCGGCAACAGATCTCTTGAAACACGTCCGGGTGAAGAGACCATTCCCCTGCGTCCATGCCCTGGCGACTGAGAAAGTCTGCTTCCCAGTTTTCTACGCCCGGGATGTGAACTGCGGAGATGGTGGAGGCTGTGGTTTCCACCCACAGCAGAATCCGCCGAACTTCCTGGAAGGCTTGCCGACTGCGTGTGCCGCCTTGGTGGTTGATGTATGCCACCGCCGTGGCGTTGTCCGACTGAATTCGGATCTGCCTGCCTTCCAGCCACGGCTGGAACGCCTTTAGGGCTAGATACACTGCCCTTATCTCCAGAACATTGATCTGAAGGGAGGACTCTGGCTGAGTCCAGGTACCCTGAGCCCTGTGGTGGAGGAACACCGCTCCCCACCCTGACAGACTCGCGTCCGTCGTGACCACAGCCCAGGATGGGGGTAGGAATGATTTCCCCTTCGACAAAGAAGTGGGAAGAAGCCACCACTGAAGGGAGGCCTTGGCTGCCCGAGAAAGAGAGACGTTCCTGTCGAGGGACGTCGACTTCCTGTCCCATTTGCGGAGAATGTCCCATTGAAGTGGACGCAGATGAAACTGCGCAAATGGAACTGCCTCCATTGCTGCCACCATCTTCCCTAGGAAGTGCATGAGGCGCCTCAAGGGGTGCGACTGGGCTCGAAGGAGAGATTGCACCCCTGTCCGTAGTGAACGCTGTTTGTCCAGCGGAAGTTTCACTATCGCTGAGAGAGTATGAAACTCCATCCCGAGATATGTCAGCGATTGGGTCGGTGTCAATTTTGACTTTGGGAAATTGATGATCCACCCGAATCTCTGGAGAGTCTCCAGAGCAATGTTCAGGCTGTGTTGGCATGCCACCCGAGAGGGGGCCTTGACAAGGAGATCGTCTAAGTAAGGGATCACCGAGTGTCCCTGAGAGTGTAGGACCGCCACCACGGATGCCATGACCTTGGTGAAGACCCGTGGGGCTGTCGCCAGGCCGAAAGGCAGTGCCACGAACTGAAGGTGTTCGTCCCCGATGGCGAAACGCAGGAAGCGCTGATGCTCTGGTGCAATCGGCACGTGGAGATAAGCATCCCTGATGTCGATTGATGCTAGGAAGTCTCCTTGGGACATCGAGGCGATGACGGAGCGGAGGGATTCCATCCGGAACCGCCTGGTTTTTACGTGTCTGTTGAGCAGTTTGAGGTCCAGAACGGGACGGAAAGATCCGTCCTTTTTTGGCACCACAAACAAGTTGGAGTAAAAACCGTGACCCCATTGCTGAAGGGGAACAGGGATCACCACTCCTTCTGCCTTCAGAGTGCTCACCGCCTGAAGAAGAGCATCGGCTCGCTCGGGGGGCGGAGATGTTCTGAAGAAACGAGTCTGAGGACGCGAGCGGAACTCTATCCTGTAACCGTGGGACAAAATGTCTCTCACCCATCGGTCTTGGACATGTGGCAACCAGGCGTCGCAAAAGCGGGAGAGCCTGCCACCGACCGAGGATGCGGTTTGGGGAGGCCGAAAGTCATGAGGCCGCTTTGGGAGCGGTTCCTCCGGCGGTCTTTTTAGGACGTGACTTAGACCGCCATGAATCAGAGTTCCTCTGACCCTTCTGTGGCCTGTTGGACGAGGAGAATTGAGACCTGGCTGCGGGCCGAAAGGACCGAAACCTCGCTTGTACCTTCCGTTGTTGAGGTCTGTTTGGTTTGGACTGGGGTAAGGACGAGTCCTTTCCCTTGGATTGTTTAATGATTTCATCCAATTGCTCGCCAAACAGGCGGTCGCCAGAAAATGGCAAACCGGTTAAGAACTTTTTGGAAGCAGAGTCTGCCTTCCATTCACGTAGCCACATGGCCCTGCGGACTGCCACCGAATTGGCGGATGCTACCGCCGTACGGCTCGCAGAGTCCAGGACAGCATTCATGGCGTAGGACGCAAATGCCGACGCCTGAGAGGTTAAGGACACAACCTGCGGAGTAGAGGCACGTGTGACTGCATTAATCTCAGACTATGCAGGTGCTAGAGGTGGGGAGACAGAAGGCGCAAATAGGGTCTTACCCGGTAAACAAGAAATGACGGAAAGTTATGATAACACTCACCTGATCAGGTTGTGCTAGTCACAACTCCTGAAATCGCATGTGAGTGTCAGCTTGGTTAAAAAGCAGCGGCCCCGTGAAACAGCAAAAGTCATATATAAATATAGGAAAACGGGTTTTAGCCGCGCTGAAAAACCACTGGTGCAGGATTAATAAAGAAGTTTCTTTTTTATTACAGCATTTCCAACGCGTTTCAGAGACTGGAATCGTCTCCTTCCTCAGGGAAAAAAGAAATCATGCAGCTGTCTAACAGTCAAGTGTTATAAAGGAGGATTGAAGACTGCCACGTTGTCAGCTATGACGTCATCCACCCACTCTGTTTGCAGGGCAATGACTCATAGACACGAGGAGAACATACAAAAAAAATCACAATTAAATACAACAAATTATTGTAAAACACAAATTACTGCATGCGCTAAAAATAAACATTATTAAAAGTTTTTAAAAACAAGTTTTTCGTGGTCCATTTTTGACATATAAAATTTAAGATTTGCAGGGAAAATTCATAAAACAAGGGGTTAATATGGAAATGGAGAGGTGCGAACCTATGGACAAGTACTGGTATGCAAAGGGATTAAACCACCAAACCATTCCTCCAAATGCATCTAGTAGGCTTGGTGGAAATGGGGATGGAATGTCATGAAGTAGCACAGAAAGATCAGTTAATAAAGGCAAACGCCCTTAAAAAATGTGAAAATTTAATAAGTTACTATATATATATATGAACTGTAGAATTGTGCAAGTACATAAACGTGAATCTCAGACTGACAGGCTGAGATAGCTTGGAGTGCCCATACGGCTGCGAATGCCGGAGCAAAGGACGCGCCGATAGCTTCATAGATGGATTTCATCAGGAGCTCTATCTGCCTGTCAGTGGCATCCTTGAGTGATGCACCGTCTGCCACTGCAACTATGGATCTAGCCGCCAGTCTAGAGATTGGAGGATCCACCTTGAGACACTGAGCCCAACCCTTGACTACGTCAGGGGGGGAAGGGATAACGTGTGTCATTAAGGCACTTAGTAAAGCGCTTATCTGGATAAGCACGGTGTTTCTGGACTGTATCTCTGAAGTCAGAGTGGTCAAGAAACGCACTCCGTGTACGTTTGGGAAACCTAAAATGGAACTTCTCCTGCTGATAAGCTGACTCCTCAATCTGAGGAGTTGGAGGAGAAAGATCCAACACCTGATTGATGGACGCTATAAGGTCGTTCACTATGGCATCCCCTTCAGGTGTATCAAGGTTGAGAGCGGCGTCAGAATCAGAGCCCTGATCTGCCACCGCCGTTTCATCATCCAGAGAGTCCTTATGCTGAGACCCTGAACACTGTGATGAAGTCGAGGGAAGCTCCCTGCGAGCCCGCTTAGCCGGTCTGGGACTGCGGTCCGTGTCGGAGTCCTCACCGTGGGACCTAAGAGTCGCCCCAGGAGCACTTTGCTGCGCCGACCGAGGGGGGTCTGAGTGAAAAGGTTCAACAGTGCCCGGGGCTTGTGTTACAGGTCTGGACTGCAAAGCTTCTAGTATCTTAGCAGACCATTTATCCATAGACTCAGAAGGTTTGTCAGCGAATACTGCAAACTCTGTCCCTGTCACCTGGACAGTGGCAGCAGGTGGTTCCACCTGGGCCGAGGGCCCCACCAGTGGCAGAGGCTCCGGCTGAGTGAGTGTCACAGGGGCCGAGCATTGCACACAATGAGGGTAGGTGGAACCTGCAGGTAGCATAGCCGCACATGAGGTACAGGTTGCAAAGTAAGCCTGTGCCTTGGCACCCTTGCTTTTTGCGGACGACATGCTGTTGTCTCCTCTTAGAGCAATCAGAGAGGGTATATAGCCAAAGCAGTAGAGCGGCCGTACAGCGTAAATGTATACAATATAAGCATATAAATATACATTTCAGCACCCAGGGGGGCAAGCACCTAGTAACAGGTGCTGCTTACCGACCGCCCTCAGCGTTTGTGTGATCACCAGATTCCCTGCCTGGGTCTCCCAGAGCTGTTGGAGCTCGTCTCTGAAGTTCCCCAGCGTCAGAAGTGCTGATAGGAATGGCTGCCAGCGTTCTGAGAGGAGGAGGGAGCCGTGGGCGTGCCTTAGAAAGTGCGGGAATCTGGTGCCCCACGGTGCTCAGTGAGGGGGGAGGAGGATACAAAGTATGCTCCAGCCCTCAGCGCTGACGTCCAGTGCAGCGTCCCGCCCTTACCCCTGACTGGCAGGCCTGGGGGCGGGAATATGCGGTACTAGGCCGCAAAAGCCGGGGACTAAAGTTATAAGCGCGGCCGGCAAACAAGCGCGGTCAGCGCGGTAGTCCCGGCGCACAAACACACCCAGCAGCTGCTGCAGCGTCCATTAGACAGGCGCTCTATGCGCCGTCCCCAAGGGGACACAGAGTACCTCAGAGGAGCAGGGCCTGTCCCTGACGATACCCGGTCTCCTGTCCAGCAGATTCCCCCAGGGGCTGCGGAGGGAGCACGGTCCCAGTGCCTGGTGACCGGTTAGGATCCCACTTCACCCAGAGCCCCTAAGGGATGGGGAAGGAAAACGGCATGTGGCTCCTGCCTGTGTACCCGCAATGGGTACCTCAACCTTAACAGCACCGCCGACCAGAGTGGGGTGAGAAGGGAGCATGCCGGGGGCCCTGTTATGGGCCCTCTTTTCTTCCGATAAAATCAGCAGCTGCTGCTGACTAAATTGTGGAGCTTGCGTGCATGTGTGCCTCCTTCAACACAAAGCATAAAAACTGAGGAGCCCGTGATGCACAATGGGGGTGTATAGGCAGAGGGGAGGGGTTTACACTTTTAAGTGTAATACTTTGTGTGGCCTCCGGAGGCAGAAGCTATACACCCAATTGTCTGGGTCTCCCAATGGAGCGACAAAGAAATAGTTAGTAAATAACATTTCCCACCTGTCTACTTTAAGTCAGCGCAATTTTCAAAACAAATTTTTTTTTCATTAGGAAGTTAGAAGGGGTCAAAGTTCATCAGCAATTTCTCATTTTTCCAACAAAATTTACGAAAAAGAATTTTGTTTACTTACCGTAAATTCTTTTTCTTATAGTTCCGTATTGGGAGACCCAGACATTGGGTGTATAGCTTCTGCCTCCGGAGGACACACAAAGTACTACACTAAAAAGTGTAGCTCCTCCCTCTGAGCAGATACACCCCCTGGATAACCAGATCTAGCCAGTTTAGTGCAAAAGCTGAAGGAGAATAGCCACCCACAAGTAAAGACAGAGCAAGAACCGGAACAACCGGAGACTCTGTCCACGACAACAGCCGGTGATAACACGCGGAACAAGAAACTGGCAACAGGGAGGGTGCTGGGTCTCCCAATACGGAACTATAAGAAAAAGAATTTACGGTAAGTAAACAAAATTCTCTTTTTCTTTAACGTTCCTATGGGAGACCCAGACATTGGGACGTCTCAAAGCAGTCCATGGGTGGGAATAAACAGAAAAACTGAGAAGTAGGCAGAGCCTAACTTCACAAATGGGCGACAGCCGCCTGAAGGATGCGTCTGCCCAAGCTCGCATCTGCCGAAGCATGAGCATGCACTTGGTAGTGCTTTGAAAAGGTATGCAGGCTAGTCCAAGTGGCAGCCAGACAGACCTGCTGAGCCGTAGCCTGGTACCTGAAAGCCCAAGAGGCACCCACAGCTCTGGTCGAGTGTGCCTTGATCCCCGGCGGGGGAGGCACCTGAGTACACTGGTAGGCATCGGAAATGGCCGACCTAATCCAACGAGCTAAGGTCGGCTTAGAAGCAGAGAGGCCCTTACGCCGACCTGTAGTTAGCACAAAGAGAGGTGCACCGCCTAAGAACAGCGGTGCGTGACACATAGATCCGGAGCGCCCGCACCAGATCCAGAGTATGCAACGCTTTTTCAAAGCGATGAACAGGAGCCGGACAAAAGGAAGGCAGGGAAATGTCCTGGTTAAGGTGGAAAGGAGAAACCACCTTAGGGAGAAAGTCCGGAGTCGGACGGAGAACCACCTTGTCTTGATGAAAAACCAAAAAAGGTGACTCCGAAGAGAGCGCAGCCAAATCAGAGACTCTCCTGAGGGAAGTTATGGCCACTAGAAAGACCACTTTCTGTGAAAGACGAAACAAAGAAACCTCCCTAAGAGGCTCAAAGGGGGGTTTCTTCAAGGCAGTGAGGACCAAATTGAGGTCCCAGGGATCCAAGGGCCGCCGGTAAAGCGGAATGTGAGACGCGCCCTGCATGAAGGTGCGGACCTGAGCCAGCCGGGCGATACGCCGCTGGAAAAGCACTGACAGAGCCGAGACTTGTCCCTTGAGGGAATTGAGGGATAGTCCTAGCTGCAGACCGGACTGTAAAAAGGACAGAAGGGTCGGCAAGGAAAAAGGCCAAGAAGCATGGCCGGAAGAGTGACACCAGGACAGGAAAATTCTCCAGGTCCTGTGATAGATTTTGGCCGAGGAAGACTTCCGAGCCCGAGTCATAGTGGAGATTACTTCAGGAGGAATACCAGAAGCCGTCAAGATCCAGGACTCAAGAGCCACGCCGTCAATTTGAGAGCCGCAGAATTCTGGCGGAAAAACGGACCTTGTGAGAGAAGGTCTGGACGGTCCGTAAGATGCCACGGCACCTCTACGGACAGATGGAGCAGGTCTGGGTACCAAGCTCGCCTGGGCCAGTCCGGAGCAATGATTATGACCCGACGGCCCTCCATTCTGATCTTGCACAGGACTCTGGGCAAGAGAGCTAGAGGGGGAAACACGTAGGACAGACAAAACTGGGACCAATCTTGAACCAGAGCGTCCGCTGCAAAGGCCTGAGGATCGTGGGAGCGAGCCACGTAAACCGGAACCTTGTTGTTGTGCCGGGATGCCATTAGATTCACTTCCGGAGTGCCCCACTTGCGGCAGTTTGACTGAAACACTGCCGGATGCAGGGACCACTCGCCACTGTCCATCGTTTGACGGCTGAGATAATCTGCTTCCCAGTTTTCCACGCCTGGGATGTGGACTGCGGATATGGTGGACTTGGAGTCCTCCGTCCATTGAAGGATGCGTTGAACCTCCAACATTGCCAGGCGGCTGCGTGTCCCGCCTTGGTGATTGATGTAGGCAACCGCTGTCGCGTTGTCTGACTGTACTCGGATGTGCTTGCCCGCCAACAGGTGGTGAAAGGCTAGGAGAGCTAGAAGCACAGCTCTGGTTTCCAGCACATTGACTGAAAGGGCTGACTCGGACGGAGTCCAAGTGCCCTGCGCTCGGTGGTGGAGACATACCGCTCCCCAGCCGGATAGACTGGCATCCGTGGTGAGGATCACCCAGGACGGGGCCAGGAAAGAGCGCCCCTGAGACAGAGAGGGGCCGAAGCCACCACTGAAGGGAGCCCCTGGTCTGTGGCGACAGAGCCACTAGCCTGTGCAAGGAGGAAGTCCGCTTGTCCCAACAGCGGAGAATGTCCAGCTGCAGAGGACGCAGATGGAACTGGGCAAAGGGAACAGCCTCCATTGACACCACCATCTGACCCAGCACCTGCATTAGGTGCCTGATGGAATGACGGCGGGGCCTCAGCAGAGAGCGCACCGCCAGATGGAGGGACTGCTGTTTGACTAAGGGCAGCTTCACAAGTGCCGGCAGAGTCTCGAACTGCATCCCCAGGTACGTGAGCCTCTGGGTCGGAGTCAGAGTGGATTTGGGCAGATTGACAAGCCACCCGAATTGGGCTAGAGTGGCGAGAGTGAGCGAGACACTCCGCTGACAGTCTGCGCTGGATGAAACCTTGACTAGAAGGTCGTCCAGGTAAGGAATCACTGCCAACCCCTGGAGGTGCAGAACCGCAACCACTGCTGCCATGACCTTGGTGAATACTCGAGGGGCCGTGGCTAACCCGAAGGGGAGAGCCACGAATTGGAAATGTTCCTCTCCGATTGCAAAACGTAGCCAACGCTGGTGTGAAACTGCAATTGGCACATGCAGATAGGCATCTCTGATGTCGATGGATGCTAGGAAATCTCCTTGGGTCATTGAGGCAATGACTGATCGCAGAGACTCCATGCGAAAATGCCGCACCTGAACATGCTTGTTGAGAAGCTTGAGATCCAGGATGGGCCGGAAGGAACCGTCCTTTTTGGGGACTAGGAAGAGATTTGAGTAGAAACCTCTGAACCGTTCCCGGGCGGGAAGCGGTACAATTACTCCGTTGGCCTGCAAGGATGCCACGGCCTGAGAGAAGGCGGCGGCCTTGGAGCAGGGGGGAGTTGACAGAAAAAATCTGTTTGGCGGGCTGGAAGAGAATTCTATCCTGTAGCCGTGGGAGATGATATCCCGCACCCACTGATCGGAGACGTGTTGAAACCACACGTCGCCAAAGTGGGAGAGCCTGCCACCGACCAAGGACGTTGCTGGCGCGGCCAGATAGTCAAGAGGAGGCTGCCTTAGTGGCAGCCGCTCCTGCGGTCTTCTGTGGACGCGCCTTTGTGCGCCAGTTGGATTTTTGGTCCTTGGCTGAGTTAGTGGACGAGACCGAGGGCTTAGAGGATGACCAGTTGGAGGAACGAAAGGAACGAAACCTCGACTGGTTCCTACCCTGGACAGGTTTCCTGGTTTTAGTTTGTGGCATGGAAGTTCTCTTCCCGCCAGTAGCTTCCTTAATAATTTCATCCAGTTGTTCACCGAATAGCCTGGATCCAGCAAAAGGGAGCCCAGCAAGGTACTTCTTTGAAGAAGCATCTGCCTTCCACTCTTGAAGCCACAAGATCCTGCGGATAGCGAGGGAATTAGCCGAAGCCACCGCAGTGCGGTGAGAAGCCTCCAGCATGGCAGACATGGCATAGGATGAAAAAGCTGAAGCTTGGGAAGTTAAGGCAACCATTTCGGGCATAGATTCCCTGGTGAGGGAATGCATCTCCTCTAGAGAAGCAGAGATGGCTTTGAGAGCCCACACTGCTGCAAAAGATGGGGAGAACGAGGCCCCTGCCGCCTCATATACAGATTTGGCCAGAAGGTCAACCTGGCGGTCAGTGGAATCCTTAAGAGAGAGGTGCCATCAGCCACTGATACAACGGTCCGGGCTGAGAGTCTAGACACCGGAGGGTCTACCTTTGGTGAATGAGCCCACTCCTTGACCACCTCAGGTGGAAAGGGAAAACGGTCATCAGAACCACGCTTTGGGAAGCGTTTGTCAGGACAGGCCCTAGGCTTGGTCACAGTGGCCTGAAAGCTGGAGTGGTTAAAGAACACACTCCTTGTCCGCTTAGGCAAGGTAAACTGGTGCTTTTCTGCCAGAGAGGGTTGCTCCTCTGATACTGGCGGATTGAGGTCCAGTACAGAATTAATGGACGCAATCAAATCACTAACATCTGAGTCACTTTCGGACAGATCAATGGGGCACATGGAGGTAGCCTCCGAGCCCCCAGTAAAGGCATCATCCTCGTCCTGCGAGCCAGCTCTTGAATCAGAGCCGCGGGACGAGGAAGGAGAGGGGACCCTGCGTCTCCTTTTAGGAGGACGGGGTCTGGGACCAGATGATGAATCCTCTGTGAGCTCCGCTGAGAGAGGCCTAGCAGCAGAGGCACCCTGTGAAGGGGGCTGATGCATGTTCAGCAAAGTCCGGGACAGCTGTCCCATGGAGTGGGCAAAAGACTGGGAGATTGACCTAGAGAAGGATTCTACCCAAGCCGGGGGTTCAGCCACAGGAGCCGGAGCAGCCGGAGAGACCACTGGGGGGGCGATTCCAGGCTGAGGCATTGTCAGGGCAGAGCAGGCATCACAATGTGGATATGTGCTCGGTTCAGGCAGCACGAGCTTACATGCAGTGCATACTGAATATAGCTTTGGAGCCTTGCTCCTCGTGTGAGACATGCTGCTGAAGTGGGGGCTCTTGCCAGAGTGACCTCCAGAGAGTATATACGGAGACCCACAACCCGAGGTTGTGGCTTACCAGACCGCTGGAGCGATGTTGTGTGCCCTCCAGATCTCAAAGCCCGGACCCCCAAGCACCTCAGCCAGGGATGCTGCAGCCACTGCTGATTGCAGAGAAAACGCTGATAAAATGGCGCCGGAGCGAGGAGAGGGGGCGGGGTCAACCCTGAGAGCGGGATCTGGAGGGCCAAAGAGACTTACAGGGGAGCAGACATGTACTCAGTGAGGAGTGTCTCTCCCCTGTGTAGAACGGCCGCTGGGCGGAGCCACACTGTCCCTCTGCATGAATGACATGCGAGGGCAATGAAACCGAAAGTAGGCCTCCGGCGAAGCCGGGGCCTAAATTTGAGCGGTGCGGCCGGCGCGCAGGCACCATCGGCGCGGTTCTCAGGCGACAGCCAGAGAACCCGCCGGAAATGTCACAAAAAACACTCAGCACACTCTCCCCACATAATAAAAGTACAGGGACCTCCAGAACATAAACGTCTCAGGTACTTAGCTTGCTGAGACGCAGGG
The DNA here is from genome assembly GCF_048569485.1 of Anomaloglossus baeobatrachus. Classification (NCBI taxonomy): domain Eukaryota; kingdom Metazoa; phylum Chordata; class Amphibia; order Anura; family Aromobatidae; genus Anomaloglossus; species Anomaloglossus baeobatrachus. The sequence continues at coordinate 510,642,249 of NC_134353.1, forward strand.
CCATGTCCCTGGGGATGAGTGCTCCGTCCAGCAGGATCCTGAAGGGCTGCGGATGGAGACCGGTCTCCTGCAAAGCATGGAGAACCGTGCTGGCTCCCACTTCAAGCCAGAGCCCGAGGGATGGTGAAGGAGCGCGGCATGTAAGGCTCCAGCCTTGGAATCAACCTTAACAGCACCGCCGACACAGTGGGGTGAGAAGGGACATGCCGGGGGTCCAGACTTGGACCCGCTTTTCTTCAAAATCTTTCCAAAAATGAAAAATCAGATGAGAATGCATGTGTGGATGTATGCCTCCTGAACACAAAGCAATGAACTGGCTAGATCTGGTTATCCAGGGGGTGTATATGCTCAGAGGGAGGAGCTACACTTTTTAGTGTAGTACTTTGTGTGTCCTCCGGAGGCAGAAGCTATACACCCAATGTCTGGGTCTCCCATAGGAACGATAAAGAAATAATTTTTTTAGGGACTACATCACATTTGAAGTGACTTTGAGAGGCCTAGGTGACAGAAAATATCCAAAAGTGACCCCATTCTAAAAACTGCACCCCTCACTGCTCAAAACCACATCCAAGAAATTTATTAACCCTTTAGGTGCTTCACAGGAACCAAAGCAATGTGGAAGGAGAAAATGAAAATTTAAACTTTTTAAAACACAAAAATGTTACTTTAGCCATAAAATTTTAATTTTCACAAGGGAGAAAAAAGAGAAAGTGCACCCTACAATTTATGGTGCAATTTCTCCTGAGTACGCTGATACCCCATATGTGGTAAAAATCAATTGTTTGGGCGCACGGCAGAGGTCGAAAGGGAAGGAGCGCCATTTGAATTTTTGAGTGCAAAATTAGCTGCACTCATTAGTGGACGCCATGTCGGGTTTGAAGACCCCCTGAGGTGCCTAAACAATGGAGCTCCCCCACAAGTTACCCCATTTTGGAAACTAGAGCCCTCAAATAGTTTTTCTAGATATTTCGTGAGCACTTTGAACCCCTGGGGGCATCACAGAAGTTTATAACGTTGAGCCGTGAAAAGAAAAAAAAAATTTTTTTACCACAAAACTGTTGCTTCAACTAGGTAGCTTTTTTTTCACAAGGGTATCAGGAAGAAAATGCACCATAAAATGTATTGTGCATTTTCTCCTGAGTACGCAGATACCCCATATGTGGTGGAAATCAAATGTTTGGGCATACGGCAGGGCTCGGAAGGCAAGGAGCGCCATTTGAATTTTTGAGTGCAAAATTAGCTGCACTCATTAGCGGACGCCATGTCGGGTTTGAAAACCCCCTGAGGTACCTAAACAATGGAGCTCCCCCACAAATGACCTCATTTTGGAAACTAGAGCCCTCAAATATTTTTTCTAGGATGTTTGGTGAGCACTTTGAACACCTGGGGGCTTCAGAGAAGTTTATAATGTTGAGCCGTTTTTTTTTAACCACAAAACTGTTGCTTCAACTAGGTAGCTTTTTTTCACAAGGGTATCAGGAAAAAATACACCATGAAATTTATAGTGCATTTTTTTCCTGAGTATGACGATACCTCATATGTGGTGGAAAGTAATTGTTTGGGCGCATGGCGGGGCTCAGAAGAGAAGGAGCACCATTTGACAGCAAAATTGGTTGGAATCATTAGCTGACGTAATGTTGCATTTGGAGACCCCCTGAGGTGCCTAAACAATGGAGCTCCCCCACAAGTGACCTCATTTTGGAAACTAGACCCCCTCAAGGAGTTTATCTAGATGTTTAGCGAGCCCCAAGGGGCTCCACAGAAGTTGATAATGTTGAGCCATGAATACAATTTTTTTTTTTTACCACAAAACTTACTTGAACCAGGTAGCTTTTTTTTTCACAAGGGTATCAGGAAAAAAATGCACCATAAAATGTATTGTGCAATTTCTCCTAAGTACGCAGATAACTCATATGTGGTGGAAAGTAATTGTCTGGGTGCATGGTGGGGCTCAGAAGAGAAGGAGCACCATTTGACAGCAAAATTGGTTGGAATCATTAGCGGATATCATGTCACGTTTGGAGACCCCCCTATGGTGCCTAAACAGTGGAGCTCCCCTACAAATTACCCCATTTTGGAACTATACCCCCCCAAGTAATTTATCTGGATGTTTGGTGAGCCCCTTGTACCCCCAGGGGCTCCACAGAAGTTGATAACGTTGAACTGTGAAAATGTTTTTATTTTTTTTTTTTTTTTAAACCACAAAATTTTTGCATCAACCAGGTTGTTTACAACGGTACCAGGAAAAACTGCACCATAAAACGTATTGTGCCATTTTTCCTGAGTACGCAGATACCGCATATGTGGTGGAAAGTAATTGTTTGGGCGCATAGTGGGGCTCAGAAGAGAAGGAACGCCATTTGACTTTTCAAACGCACAGATGCGGTGCACTGATCGGCCGCTGCAGGACGCACGGTCGGATGAGATACAAAAAGCGTCAGGGATACGGAAAAAAAACAAAACAAACAAAAATGGAGCACGGATGCCGATCCGTTATGTGCATCCCTGATCAGAGCTCGGCGGGACGCACGGACAGATACGATACAAAAAGCGTTGGGGATACAGAAAAAAAGTCACGCCAAAAATTGACCACGGATGCAGATCCGTTATCTGCATCCCTGATCAGCGCTCGGTGGGACGCACAGACGGATGGATGAGGTGTAAAAATGGACAGGGGATACAGAAAAAAAAAATATTATACTCACAGTACCCAGAGGATTAGCAGGAGGATCACTGACCAGAAGAACTGCAGGAGGAACAGAAGGCAAGCGAGATGGACAGCTTTACAGGAGCAGCAGGCAGGACGTTGGACAGATCAGCAGAAGACCCAGGAAGGACCCAGCAATGGAGGCAGATGTGATCGGGCCAGTGAAGACCTCGGACAATCCGGTGAAGGCAGGTAAGAAGACGTCGGGGGGGCAAGCAGATGGGGAGTGGGAGGGCGGCAGATGGGGAGCGGGAGGGCAGAGGCAGAAGGAAGGAAGCAGAATAGAGGGCGGGGGGGCAGATCGTGGCGTGGGGGGGGCACGGGCAGGGGCCATCGCGGGAGCGCGCAGGGGCCATCGCGGGAGCTGCAAGGTGAGCACAATACTCACGTGGAGCAGGAGCTGCGACATCAGCGGTGGCGTGGTACCACAAGTACCAGCCAGTACACGCTGCAGACATGTTGGGGGGAGGGTTCGCAGACCAGCACAGGCCTGGGGAGGGCGGCCAACTGCAGATCAGACCGCCCCACTGCACACTGATTGGAGCGATTGCGCGTCATAGCACAATCGCTCCAATCAGTGCTGCAGGGACTGGGGGCGACATGTTAGAGCTCCAGCTATGATCTGCTGCGGCACCTCATAGCCGGATCTCACAGTATCGCACTAATTCAGGCGTTATTTTTGCCGACATCAGTGTGAATGTGGTTGGCGGTTCAGATTTGAACAGCCAATCACATCGATCGTCGATGGGGGGTGGCGATGCCACACCCCCCTGGGGTCAAGCAAAGGCCCAGCAGGGGACATCATTTGAAAGCCATTGCTATGGCCATGGCAATCAAATGAACTTTAGGCAGTAAAGTTACGTCCCTGGTCGTTAAGTCACGTTAAAAATAGGACGTAACTTTACTGCCCACGGTCGTGAAGGGGTTAAATTTACCGCGCAAAGCCATCGTTCCATTGCAGCACTTGTGACCAGCTGATCAAAAGAAAAAAGCATGGATACTGTTAACTACGAGGCAGTTCTTAGGGCTCCAGTCCAAGGACCACAGATCACTGACAGTCCTGCAAATCCATTCACACCAACCCAATAGACATTAGGACTGGTTAAGGCTAGTCTCACACATTCGTCTTTTCGCCGGATTGGTGGATCCGGCGAACTCCGGTACAGTGTATACAGTACAATGGCAGCATGACAAGCACCGGAGCATGTGACCTGGAAGTTGCCGCACTGCCATTGTACTGTATACACTGTACTGGAGTGCGCCGGATCCACCAATCCGGCGAAAAGACAGATGTGTGAAATGGCCCTAACTTTAGTAATTTTATATACTGCCACACTTACCTGAGGTATTTCTTCTTCCTGTGTGACCCCAACAAAATTTTCAAACATTGCTACCATAGAGGGTGCTGCGATAACATGGCAATTCACAAGGTCGGACAAAAAGCGGATCTTTATGTTGGATAAAGGGGAGAAAGAAACAAATATGTCAGTAGTGTCTTCCATTACTGTAAACCCGCAATTTTGCTAGTGGAAGACTCCAGTTTACAAATACATTTTGGTTAGTGATGTGCGAGCACTACAATGCTTGGGTCTCAAAACGAGCAGTCAGATGGGCTTGTCGCGTGTGCAGAGTATAATGGAAGTCTATGGGGACACTAGCAATTTTTCCAGAAGATGTTCAGAAAAATGCTCAAATTCCCCATGGAATTCCATTATGCTCAGTATGCGAGTCGAGCCCGTCCAAACACCGACTCATTACAAGTACAGAGCATGGTAGTGCTCGCTCATCACTAATTCTGGGCTACAATATAACTCAGCTTGGACATAGGAGAAAGGCATTCGCTTTCCTCTTGGCACTTGCTAACACAGTACAGTTTTACATTCAGCTTGTATGGACACAAAAAAAGGGAATTTTGTTTACTTACCGTAAATTCCTTTTCTTCTAGCTCCTATTGGGAGACCCAGACAATTGGGTGTATAGCTTCTGCCTCTGGAGGCCACACAAAGTATTACACTTTTAAAAAGTGTAACCCCTCCCCTCTGCCTATACACCCTCCCGTGGGCCACGGGCTCCTCAGTTTTGGTGCAAAAGCAGGAAGGAGAAAACTTATAAATTGGTCTAGGGTAAATTCAATCCGAAGGATGTTCGGAGAACTGAAGACCATGAACCAAAAGAACAATTCAACATGAACAACATGTGTACACAAAAGAACAACCAGCCCGAAGGGCACAGGGGCGGGTGCTGGGTCTCCCAATAGGAGCTAGAAGAAAAGGAATTTACAGTAAGTAAACAAAATTCCCTTCTTCTTTGTCGATCCATTGGGAGACCCAGACAATTGGGACGTCCAAGAGCAGTCCCTGGGTGGGTAAAAATACCTCGATAAAAAGAGCCGAAAACGGCCCCCTCTTACAGGTGGGCAACCGCCGCCTGAAGGACTCGCCTACCTAGACTGGCGTCTGCCGAAGCATAGGTATGCACTTGATAGTGTTTCGTGAAAGTGTGCAGACTAGACCAAGTAGCTGCCTGACACACCTGCTGAGCCGTAGCCCGGTGTCGCAATGCCCAGGACGCACCCACGGCTCTGGTAGAATGGGCTTTCAGCCCTGAAGGGAGCGGAAGCCCGGAAGAACGGTAGGCCTCGAGAATCGGTTCCTTGATCCACCGAGCCAAGGTTGACTTGGAGGCCTGAGAGCCCTTACGCTGGCCAGCGACAAGGACAAAGAGCGCATCTGAACGGCGCAGGGGCGCCGTGCGAGACACGTAGAACCGGAGTGCTCTCACTAGATCCAAAGAGTGCAAATCCTTTTCACACTGGTGAACTGGATTGGGGCAAAAGGAAGGCAAGGAGATATCCTGATTGAGATGAAAAGGGGATACCACCTTAGGGAGAAATTCCGGGACAGGACGCAGAACCACCTTATCCTGGTGAAAAACCAGGAAGGGGGCTTTGCATGACAGCGCTGCGAGCTCAGACACTCTCCGAAGTGAAGTGACTGCCACTAGGAAGGCCACCTTCTGCGACAGACGTGAGAGAGAGACATCCCGCAGCGGCTCGAAAGGTGGTTTTTGAAGAGCCGTCAGAACCCTGTTAAGATCTCAGGGTTCCAGCGGACGTTTGTAAGGTGGGACCATGTGGCAAACTCCCTGCAGGAACGTGCGGACCTGCGGAAGCCTGGCTAGACGCTTTTGAAAAAACACGGAGAGCGCAGATACTTGGTCCTTGAGAGAGCCGAGGGGTAAAACCCTTGTCCATTCCAGATTGAAGGAATGAAAGAAAAGTGGGTAAGGCAAACGGCCATGGAGGAAAACCGTTATTAGCGCACCAGGATAGGAAGATTTGCCAAGACCTGTAATAGATCTTGGCGGACGTTGGCTTCCTGGCCTGTCTCATGGTGGCAATGACCTCCTGAGATAACCCTGAAGACGCTAGGAGCCAGGACTCAATGGCCACACAGTCAGGTTGAGGGCCACAGAATTCAGATGGAAAAACGGGCCTTGTGACAGCAAGTCTGGGCGGTCTGGAAGCGCCCACGGTTGACCCACCGTGAGATGCCACAGATCCGGATACCACGACCGCCTCGGCCAGTCTGGAGCGACGAGAATGGCGCGACGGCAGTCGGACCTGATCTTGCGTAGTACTCTGGGCAGCATTGCCAGAGGGGGAAACACATACGGCAGTCGGAACTGCGACCAATCCTGGACCAACGCGTCCGCCGCCAGAGCTCTGTGATCCTGAGACCGTGCCATGAAGGCCGGGACCTTGTTGTTGTGCCGTGACGCCATGAGATCGACATCCGGCGTTCCCCAGCGGTGACAGATCTCTCGAAACACGTCTGGGTGCAGAGACCATTCCCCCGCGTCCATGCCCTGACGACTGAGAAAATCTTCTTCCCAGTTTTCTACGCCCGAGATGTGAACTGCGGAGATGGTGGAGCCTGTGGCTTCCACCCACTGCAGAATCCGTCGGACTTCCTGGAAGGCTTGACGACTGCGAGTGCCGCCTTGGTGGTTGATGTAGGCGACGGCAGTGGCGTTGTCCGACTGGATACGGATCTGCCTGCCCTCCAGCCACCGATGGAAAGCCAATAGAGCTAGATATGCTGCCCTTATCTCCAGGATATTGATCTGAAGGGATGATTCTATCGGAGTCCAGGTTCCCTGAGCCCTGTGGTGGAGAAAGACCGCTCCCCAACCTGACAGGCTGGCGTCCGTGGTGACCACAGCCCAGGTTGGGGGTAGGAAGGATTTTCCCCGCGACAGAGAAGTGGGTAGGAGCCACCACTGAAGTGATGTTTTGGTTGCAAGGGAAAGAGAGATGTTCTTGTCGAGGGAAGCCGACCTCCTGTCCCATTTGCGGAGAATGTCCCATTGGAGTGGCCGTAGATGGAATTGCGCGAACGGGACTGCCTCTATAGCTGCCATCATCTTCCCCAGGAAGTGCATGAGGCGCCTTAAGGGGTGTGACTGACTCCGAAGAAGTGATTGCACCCCCGCCTGGAGAGAAAGCTGTTTGTCCCGCGGTAGCTTGACTAACGCTTGCTGGGTATGAAACTCCATCCCAAGGTACGTCAGTGATTGGGTTGGTGTCAACTTGGATTTCGGGAAGTTGATGATCCACCCGAACTGCTGGAGAGTCGCCAGAGCGACGGTTAGACTTTGTTGACACGCCACCCGAGAAGGGGCCCTGACTAGGAGATCGTCCAAGTAGGGGATCACCGAGTGGCCTTGAGAGTGCAGGACCGCCACGACGGATGCCATGACTTTGATGAAAACCCGTGGGGCTATCGCCAGGCCGAAAGGCAATGCCACGAACTGAAGGTGTTCGTCCCCGATGGCGAAACGCAGGAAACGATGTTCGGGTGCGATCGGTACATGGAGATAAGCATCCTTGATGCCTCCTTCCACACAAAGCATAAAACTGAGGAGCCCGTGGCCCACGGGAGGGTGTATAGGCAGAGGGGAGGGGTTACACTTTTTAAAGTGTAATACTTTGTGTGGCCTCCAGAGGCAGAAGCTATACACCCCAATTGTCTGGGTCTCCCAATGGAGCGACAAAGGAAAGAGAATTTTGTTTACTTACCGTAAATTCTTTTTCTTATAGTTCCGTATTGGGAGACCCAGACCATGGGTGTATAGCTTCTGCCTCCGGAGGACACACAAAGTACTACACTAAAAAATGTAGCTCCTCCCTCTGAGCATATACACCCCCTGGATAACCAAATATAGCCAGTTTAGTGCAAAAGCTGAAGGAGAATAGCCACCCACAAGTAAAGACAGAGCAAAACCCGGAACAACCGGAGCCTCTGTCTACAACAACAGCCGGTGATAACACACGGAACAAGAAACTGCCAACAGGCAACAGGGAGGGTGCTGGGTCTCCCATTACGGAACTATAAGAAAAAGAATTTACGGTAAGTAAACAAAATTCTCTTTCTTAATCGTTCCTATGGGAGACCCAGACATTGGGACGTCTCAAAGCAGTCCATGGGTGGGAAATAAACTGAAAACTGAGAAGTAGGCGAAACCTAACTTCACAAATGGGCGACAGCCGCCTGAAGGATGCGTCTGCCCAAGCTCGCATCTGCCGAAGCATGAGCATGCACTTGGTAGTGCTTCGAAAAGGTGTGCAGACTAGACCAAGTGGCAGCCTGACAGACCTGCTGAGCCGTAGCCTGGTGCCTGAAAGCCCAAGAGGCACCGACAGCTCTGGTCGAGTGTGCCTTGATCCCCGGCGGGGGAGGCACTTGAGAACACTGATAGGCATCAGAAATGGCCGACCTAATCCAACGTGCTAAGGTCGGTTTAGAAGCCGAGAGGCCCTTGCGCCGACCTGTGTTCAGCACAAAAAGAGAGGTGCACCGCCTAAGAACAGCTGTGCGTGAAACATAGATCGGGAGCGCCCGCACCAGATCTAGAGTATGCAACGCTTTTTCAAAGCGATGAACAGGAGCCGGACATAAGGAAGGCAAGGAAATGTCCTGGTTAAGGTGGAAAGGAGATACCACCTTAGGGAGAAAGTCCGGAGTCGGACGGAGAACCACCTTGCCTTGATGAAAAACCAAAAAAGGTGACTCCGAAGAGAGCGCAGCCAAATCAGAGACTCTCCTGAGGGAAGTTATGGCCACTAGAAAGACCACCTTCTGTGAAAGACGAAACAAAGAAACCTCCCTAAGAGGCTCAAAGGGGGGTTTCTGCAAAGCCGTGAGGACCAGATTAAGGTCCCAGGGATCCAAAGGCCGCCGATAAGGCGGAATGATGTGAGATGCGCCCTGCAGAAAAGTGCGCACCTGAGCCAGCCGGACGATACGCCGCTGGAACAACACTGACAGAGCCGAGACCTGTCCCTTGAGGGAATTGAGGGATAGTCCTAGCTGCAGACCGGACTGTAGAAAGGACAGGATGATCGGCAAGGAAAAATGGCCAAGGAGCATGGCCGGAAGAACGACACCAGGACAGGAAAATTCTCCAAGTCCTGTGATAAATTTTTGCCGAGGAAGACCTCCGAGCCAGAGTCATAGTGGAGATGACTTCAGGAGGAATGGCAGAAGTCGTCAGGATCCAGGACTCAAGAGCCACGCCGTCAATCTGAGGACCGCAGAATTCTGGCGGAAAAACGGACCTTGTGAGAGAAGGTCTGGGCGGTCCGGGAGATGCCACAGCACCTCTACGGACAGATGGAGCAGGTCTGGGTACCAAGCTTGTCTGGGCCAGTCTGGAGCAATGAGGATGACCTGACGGCCCTCCATTCTGATCTTGCGCAGGACTCTGGGCAAGAGAGCTAGAGGGGGAAACACGTAAGACAGACGAAACTGGGACCAATCTTGAACCAGCGCGTCCGCTGCAAAGGCCTGAGGATCGTGGGAGCGAGCCACGTAAACCGGGACCTTGTTGTTGTGCCGGGATGCCATCAGATACACTTCCGGAGTGCCCCACTTGCGGCAGATTGATCGAAACACTGCCGGATGCAGAGCCCACTCGCCGCTGTCCACGGTTTGACGGCTGAGATAATCTGCCTCCCAGTTTTCTACGCCTGGGATGTGGACTGCGGATATGGTGGACTTGGAGTCCTCCGTCCACTGAAGGATGCGTTGAACCTCCAACATTGCCAGGCGGCTGCGAGTCCCGCCCTGGTGATTGATGTAGGCAACTGCTGTCGCGTTGTCTGACTGGACTCGAATGTGCTTGCCCGCCAACAGGTGGTGAAAGGCTACGAGAGCTAGAAGCACCGCTCTGATTTCCAGCACATTGATCGAGAGGGCTTAATCGGACGGAGTCCAAGTGCCCTGCGCTCTGTGGTGGAGATATACTGCTCCCCAGCCGGATAGACTGGCATCCGTGGTGAGAATCACCCAGGACGGGGCCAGGAAGGAGCGTCCCTGAGACAGAGAGAGGGGCCGAAGCCACCACTGAAGAGAGCCCCTGGTCTGTGGCGACAGAGCCACTAACCTGTGCAAGGAAGAAGTCCGCCTGTCCCAACAGCGGAGAATGTCCAGCTGCAGAGGACGCAGATGGAACTGGGCAAAGGGAACCGCTTCCATTGACGCCACCATCTGACCCAGCACCTGCATTAGATGCCTGATGGAATGACGGCGGGGCCTCAGCAAAGAGCGCACCGCCAGATGTAGGGACTGCTGTTTGACTAAGGGCAGCTTGACCAGTGCCGGCAGAGTCTCGAATTGCATCCCTAGGTACGTGAGTTTCTGGGTCGGAGTCAGAGTGGACTTGGGCAGATTGACAAGCCACCCGAATTGAACTAGAGTGGCGAGAGTGAGCGAGACACTCCGCTGACAGTCTGCACTGGATGAAGCCTTGACTAGAAGGTCGTCCAGATAAGGAATCATTGCCAACCCCTGGAGGTGCAGAACCGCAACCACTGCTGCCATGACCTTGATGAAAACTCGAGGGGCCGTGGCTAACCCGAAGGGGAGAGCCACGAATTGGAAATGTTCCTCTCCGATTGCAAAACGTAGCCAACGCTGGTGTGAAACTGCAATTGGCACATGCAGATAGGCATCTCTGATGTCGATGGATGCTAGGAAATCTCCTTGGGTCATTGAGGCAATGACTGATCGCAGAGACTCCATGCGAAAATGCCGCACCTGAACATGCTTGTTGAGAAGCTTGAGATCCAGGATGGGCCGGAAGGAACCGTCCTTTTTGGGGACTAGGAAGAGATTTGAGTAGAAACCTCTGAACCGTTCCCGGGCGGGAAGCGGTACAATTACTCCGTTGGCCTGCAAGGATGCCACGGCCTGAGAGAAGGCGGTGGCCTTGGAGCAGGGGGGAGTTGACAGAAAAAATCTGTTTGGCGGGCTGGAAGAGAATTCTATCCTGTAGCCGTGGGAGATGATATCCCGCACCCACTGATCGGAGACGTGTTGAAACCACACGTCGCCAAAGTGGGAGAGCCTGCCACCGACCAAGGACGTTGCTGGCACGGCCAGATAGTCAAGAGGAGGCTGCCTTAGTGGCAGCCGCTCCTGCGGTCTTCTGTGGACGCGCTTCCTGGTTTTAGTCTGTGGCAAGGAAGTACTCTTCCCGCCAGTAGCTTCCTTAATAATCTCATCCAGTTGTTCACCGAACAGCCTGGACCCAGCAAATGGGAGCCCAGCAAGGTACTTCTAAGAAGCGTCTGCCTTCCACTCTCGAAGCCACAAGATCCTGCGGATAGCGAGGGAATTAGCCGAAGCCACCGCAGTGCGGTGAGAAGCCTCCAGCATGGCAGACATGGCGTAGGATGAAAAGGCTGAAGCCTGGGAAGTTAAGGCAACTATTTCAGGCATAGAGTCCCTGGTGAGGGAATGCATCTCCTCTAGAGAAGCAGAGATGGCCTTGAGAGCCCACACTGCTGCAAAAGATGGGGAGAAAGAGGCCCCTGCCGCCTCATATACAGATTTGGCCAGAAGGTCAACCTGGCAGTCAGTGGGATCCTTAAGTGAGGTGCCATCAGTCACTGATACAACTGTCCGGGCTGAGAGTCTAGACACCGGAGGGTCTACCTTTGGTGAATGAGCCCACTCCTTGACCACCTCTGGTGGAAAAGGAAAACTGTCATCAGACCCACGCTTTGGGAAGCGTTTGTAAGGACAGGCCCTGGGCTTGGTCACAGTGGCCTGAAAACTGGAGTGGTTAAAGAACACACTCCTTGTTCTCTTAGGCAAGGTAAACTGGTGCTTTTCGGCCAGAGAGGGTTGCTCCTCTGATACTGGCGGATTGAGGTCCAGTACAGAATTAATGGACGCAATCAAATCACTAACATCTGCGTCGCCCTCGGTCAGATCAATGGGGCACATGAAGGTAGCGTCCGAGCTCCCAGTAAAGGCATCCTCCTCGTCCTGCGAGTCAGCTCTTGAATCAGAGCCGCGGGACGAGGAAGGAGAGGGGACCCTGCGTCTCCTTTTAGGAGGACGGGGTCTCAGACCAGATGAAGAGTCCTCCGTGAGCTCTGCAGAGCGAGCCGTAGCAGCAGAGGCGCCCTGAGAAGGGGGCTGATGCATGCTCAGCAGAGTCCGGGACAATTCTCCCATGGAATCGGCAAAGGACTGGGAGATAGACTTAGAGAAGGATTCCACCCAATCCGGGGGTTCAGCCACCGGGGCCGGAGCAGCCGGAGGGACCACTGGGGAGACTCCAGGCTGAGGCACCACCATGTTAGAGCAGGCATCACAATGTGGATATGTGCTCGGTTCAGGCAGTACGAGCTTACATGCAGTGCATATTGAGTACAGCCTTGCAGCCTTGCTCCTAGTGTGAGACATGCTGCTGAAGTGGGGGCTCTGAGCCAGAATGACCCCCAGAGAATGTATAAGCAGGTCCACAACCGGAGGTTGTGGCTTACCAGACCGTTTGTGTGCCCTCCAGATCCCACAGCCCGGACCCCCAGAGAGATGCTGCAGCCAGCGCCGATCGGTGTGAGAACGCTGATAAAATGGCACCGGAGCGAGGAGAGGGGGCGGGGCCTACTCTAAGAGCGGGATCCGGAGGGCCAAGGAGATATACAGGGGAGGGAAACATTTCCTCAGAGAGGAGTGTCCCTCCCCTGTGCCAAACGGCCGGTGGGCGGAGCCGCTCTGAAGTACAAGGGACCCTCCGACAATAGCGTCTCAGATACTTAGCTTGTGAGACGCAGGGCCAGGTCCCTGAGGGATGAGTGCTCCGTCCGGCAGGATCCTGAAAGGGCTGCGGATGGAGACCGGTCTCCTGCAAGGCAGCGAGAACCGTGCTGGCTCCCACTTCAAGCCAGAGCCCGAGGGATGGTGAAGGAGTACGGCATGTAAGGCTCCAGCCCTGAAATCAACCTTAACAACACCGCCAACACAGTGGGGTGAGAAGGGACATGCCGGGGGTCCAGGCTTGGACCCGCTTTTCTTCCAACTCTTTCCAAAAATGAAAAACAGATGAGAATGCATGTGTGGATGTGTGCCTCCTGAACACAAAGCATTGAACTGGCTATATTTGGTTATCCAGGGGGTGTATATGCTCAGAGGGAGGAGCTACACTTTTAAGTGTAGTACTTTGTGTGTCCTCCGGAGGCAGAAGCTATACACCCATGGTCTGGGTCTCCCATAGGAACGATGAAGAAAAAAAAATGTACTCTATTTTGGAAAGATCTGCAATTTTGGTTACACAAAAACAACCCAGTGTCAACATAGCTGTGCTCAGTGGATAGACAGCTAACAAAGTGGTCTCAACAAATCCCATGCAATCTAAAAGCTGCAGCTAAACATAACTACAGACCAGCCAACGCCAGATTGTTGCCATTTTTTGTTTTATTTCTGTAGAGACACCAGCTGAAAAGGTGAATGGTGGTCCCATTCAGAGTAATTCCACCTCTAGCGCATTTCCTGCCATATCTTTATGACCACTGACAAATAATATTTATACATTTATATAGCGCTCTTAATTCCACGGCGCTTTACATACACCAGCAACACTGACCCCATTGGGGCTCACAATCTAAGGTCCCTATCAGTATGTCTTTTTAGCATTGGAGGAAACTGGAGACCCCAAAGGGAACCCACACAAATATAGGGATAACATACAAACTCCTTGCAGATGGTGCCCTTGGTGGGATTTGAACCCAGCGCTGCAAGACTGCAGTGCTAACCACTGAGCCACCTCAACATAACTGACTTTGCATCCTTAAGGGGTCAACATGTCCAGCTTCAGACAGTTTTTGTTTTTCAGTTTTCTTCCCCTTTTTCAAATATTATAACTTTATTTATTTTCATGTCAAACGTTTGAAGGTTTGTGTTTTTTTGTGAAAAAAAAACTTTAGTTTTGAATTACATTAATCATTTTAACCATAAAGAGTGAGAGGAAAAAATGGGTCAAAAAGTCAAACACTGCTCTCCTTCTTAGAGAATGTACACACAATTATTTGGTGCAGAAATTTCTGTATCTCTTGGCAGGAAAACTGCATTGGAAAAAATTGGGTTTTTTTGCTGTGTTTTCAGTGCGTTTTTGATTCTTAAGAATAGATAAAATCTGCAGCAAAGATGCTGAGAGAATTGACAAGCCGCAGATTTATTTCTGCACTAGTTTCGCAAAGGTTTCCTTAAGGTATTGTGACGGCTGCACTCAAAAAAAATAAAAAACACACCAGTGTGTGCATAAACATAATATATTACAAACACACACCAAAGAAGGGAATTTTGTTACTTACCGTAAATTCCTTTTCTTCTAGCTCCAATTGGGAGACCCAGACGATTGGGTGTATAGCTACTGCCTCCGGAGGCCACACAAAGCATTACACTAAAAAGTGTAAGGCCCCTTCCCTTCTGGCTATACACCCCCCGTGGGATCACGGCTGCTCAGTTTTAGTGCTAAAGCAAGAAGGAGGAAAGCCAATAACTGGTTTAAACAAATTCAATCCGAAGTAACATCGGAGAACTGAAACCGTTCAACATGAACAACATGTGTACCCGAAAAAACCAAAAATCCCGAAGGAAACAGGGCGGGTGCTGGGTCTCCCAATTGGAGCTAGAAGAAAAGGAATTTACGGTAAGTAACAAAATTCCCTTCTTCTTCGGCGCTCCATTGGGAGACCCAGACGATTGGGACGTCCAAAAGCAGTCCCTGGGTGGGTAAAGTAATACCTCAAGTGAGAGCTGCAAAACAGCCCTCTCCTACGAGGAGGCAACCGCCGCCTGCAGGACTCTTCTACCTAGGCTGGCGTCCGCCGAAGCGTAGGTATGCACCTGATAATGTTTGGTGAACGTGTGCAGACTCGACCAGGTAGCTGCCTGGCACACCTGTTGAGCCGTAGCCTGGTGTCGTAATGCCCAGGACGCACCCACGGCTCTGGTAGAATGGGCCTTCAGCCCTGATGGAACCGGAAGCCCGGCAGAACGGTAGGCTTCAAGAATTGGTTCCTTGATCCATCGAGCCAGGGTGGATTTGGAAGCCTGCGATCCTTTGCGCTTACCAGCGACAAGGACAAAGAGTGCATCCGAGCGGCGCAGGGGCGCCGTGCGGGAAATGTATATTCTGAGTGCTCTCACGAGATCCAACAAATGCAAATCCTTTTCATACCTATGAACTGGATGAGGACAAAAGGAAGGCAAGGAGATATCCTGATTGAGGTGAAAAGAGGATACCACCTTAGGGAGAAACTCCTGAATCGGGCGCAGAACTACCTTGTCCTGGTGAAAAACCAGGAAGGGAGCTTTGGATGACAGCGCTGCCAGCTCGGATACCCTCCGAAGAGACGTGACCGCTACCAGAAAGGCCACTTTCTGTGAGAGCCGGGAAAGTGAAACATCTTTCAGAGGCTCGAAGGGCGGCTTCTGGAGAGTAACTAGTACCCTGTTCAGATCCCATGGATCTAACGGCCGTTTGTACGGAGGGACGATGTGACAAACCCCCTGCAGGAACGTGCGTACCTGAGGAAGTCGTGCTAGACGCTTTTGAAAAAATACCGATAGCGCTGAGACTTGCCCTTTAAGGGAGCCGAGCGATAAGCCTTTTTCCAAACCAGATTGCAGGAAGGAAAAAAAAGTAGGCAATGCAAATGGCCAGGGGGACACTCCCTGTGCCGAGCACCAGGATAAGAAAATCTTCCACGTTCTGTGGTAGATCTTAGCAGACGTGGGCTTCCTAGCCTGTCTCATGGTGGCCACGACCCCTTGAGATAATCCTGAAGATGCTAGTATCCAGGACTCAATGGCCACACAGTCAGGTTCAGGGCCGCAGAATTCAGATGGAAAAACGGCCCTTGTGACAGTAAGTCTGGCCGGTCTGGTAGCGCCCACGGTTGGCCGACCGTGAGATGCCACAGATCCGGATACCACGACCTTCTCGGCCAGTCTGGGGCGACGAGCAGGGCGCGGCGGCAATCGGACCTGATCTTGCGTAGCACTCTGGGCAAGAGTGCCAGAGGGGGAAACACATAGGGCAGTTGGAACTGCGACCAATCTTGCACTAAGGCGTCTGCCGCCAGAGCTCTGTGATCGCGAGACCGTGCCATGAAAGTTGTTGTGCCGGGACGCCATTAGATCGACGTCCGGCCTTCCCCAGCGGCGACAGATTTCCTGAAACACGTCCGGGTGAAGGGACCATTCCCCTGCGTCCATACCCTGGCGACTGAGGAAGTCCGCTTCCCAGTTTTCTACGCCGGGAATGTGAACTGCGGATATGGTGGAGGCCGTGGCTTCCACCCACATCAGAATCCGCCGGACTTCCTGGAAGGCTTGCCGACTGCGTGTCCCGCCTTGGTGGTTGATGTATGCCACCGCTGTGGAGTTGTCCGACTGAATTCGGATCTGCTTTCCTTCCAGCCACTGCTGAAAGGCTTGTAGGGCAAGATACACTGCCCTGATTTCCAGAACATTGATCTGAAGGGTGGACTCCTGCTGAGCCCACGTACCCTGAGCCCTGTGGTGGAGAAAAACTGCTCCCCACCCTGACAGACTCGCGTCTGTCGTGACCACCGCCCAGGATGGGGGTAGGAAGGACCTTCCCTGTGATAATGAGGTGGGAAGAAGCCACCATTGAAGAGAGTCCTTGGCCGTCTGGGAAAGGGAGACTTTCCTGTCCAAGGACGTCGACTTCCCGTCCCATTGGCGGAGAATGTCCCATTGAAGTGGGCGCAGATGAAACTGGGCAAACGGAACTGCCTCCATTGCTGCCACCATCTTCCCCAGGAAGTGCATGAGGCGTCTTAAGGGATGCGACTGGCCCTGAAGGAGAGAGTGCACCCCTGTCTGTAGTGAACGCTGTTTGTCCAGCGGAAGTTTCACTATCGCTGAGAGAGTATGAAACTCCATGCCAAGATATGTTAGTGATTGGGTCGGTGACAGATTGGACTTGGAAAAGTTGATGATCCACCCGAAAGTCTGGAGAGTCTCCAGCGCAACGGTCAGGCTGTGTTGGCATGCCTCTTGAGAGGGTGCCTTGACAAGTAGATCGTCCAAGTAAGGGATCACCGAGTGTCCCTGAGAGTGCAAGACTGCTACCACTGCTGCCATGACCTTGGTGAAAACCCGTGGGGCCGTCGCCAGACCAAACGGCAGGGCTATGAACTGAAAGTGTTCGTCTCCTATAACGAAGCGTAGAAAACGCTGGTGCTCTGGGGCAATCGGCACGTGGAGATAAGCATCTTTGATGTCTATTGATGCTAGGAAATCTCCTTGAGACATCGAGGCAATGACGGAGCGGAGGGATTCCATCCGGAACCGCCTGGTTTTCACGTGCTTGTTGAGCAGTTTTAGGTCCAGAACAGGACGGAAAGAGCCGTCCTTTTTTGGCACCACAAATAGATTGGAGTAAAAACCCTGACCTCTTTCCAGAAGAGGAACAGGGATTACCACTCCCTCTGCCCTTAGAGAGCACACCGCTTGCAGAAGAGCATCGGCTCGGTCGGGATGTGGGGAAGTTCTGAAGAACCGAGGCGGAGGACGAGAACTGAACTCTATCCGGTACCCGTGAGACAAAATGTCTGTTACCCACCGGTCTTTGACCTGTGGCAGCCAAATGCCGCAAAAGCGGGAGAGCCTGCCACCGACCGAGGATGCGGAGAGAGGAGGCCGAAAGTCATGAGGCAGCCGGCTTGGAAGCGGTTCCTCCGGCTGCTTTCTTTGGACGTGAGTGAGTCCGCCAGGAATCTGAGCTCCTCTGCTCCTTCTGAGTCCTTTTGGACGAGGAGAATTGGGTCCTGCCCGAACCTCGAAAGGACCGAAACCTCGACTGTCCCTTCCACTGCTGAGGTTTGTTTGATCTGGGCTGGGGTAAGGATGAGTCCTTACCCTTGGACTGTTTAATGATTTCCGCCAATTGCTCACCAAACAGCCTGTCTTGAGATAATGGCAAACTGGTTAAGCATTTTTTGGAAGCAGAATCTGCTTTCCATTCTTTTAACCATAAGGCTCTGCGTAAAACCACCGAGTTGGCGGACGCCATTGACGTACGGCTGGTAGAGTCCAAGACCGCATTGATAGCGTAAGTCGCAAACGCAGACATTTGCGAGGTCAAGGACGCCACTTGCGGCACTGATGGACGTATGATCGAGTCCACCTGCGCTAGACCAGCTGAAATAGCTTGGAGTGCCCACACGGCTGCGAATGCTGGAGCAAACGACGCACCGATAGCTTCATAGACAGATTTCAACCAAAGATCCATCTGTCTGTCATTGGCATCTTTAAGAGAAGCCCCATCTTCCACTGCAACTATGGATCTAGCCGCAAGCCTGGAGATTGGGGGGTCCACCTTTGGACACTGGGTCCAGCGTTTGACCACGTCAGGGGGAAAGGGATAACGTGTATCCTTAAGACGTTTGGAGAAACGCTTATCTGGAGAAGCATGGTGTTTCTGGACTGCTTCTCTGAAGTCCGCGTGGTCCAGAAAAGAGCTCAATTTACGTTTGGGATACCTAAAATGGAATTTCTCCTGCTGTGCTGCTGCCTCCTCCGCTGGAGGAGAAATATCCAGCAGTCTATTGATGGCCGCTATAAGATCATTCACCATGGCGTCACCATCAGGGGTATCCAGGTTGAGAGCAGTCTCAGGATTAGACTCCTGATCACCTAACTCTGTCTCATCATACAGAGAATCCTCTCGCTGAGACCCTGACCAGCGTGATGACGCCGAGTGTCTCTCCCAGCGAGCTCGCTTAGGCTGCCTGGGACTGTCGTCCGAGTCAGAGCCTTCAGCCTGTGATGCCTGGGACCCCCTTGGAGCACGTATTAGTTCCAACTGAGGGGGACCGGGAAACATGGAATCAGCAGTGCCCATGGTCTGAGTGACCGGCCTGGACTGCAAGGTTTCTAGAATTTTTGTCATAGTCACAGACATCTTATCAGCAAAAACTGCAAACTCTGTCCCCGTCACCGGGGCAGGGTTCACAGGCGTCTCTGCCTGGGCCACTACTAGCACAGACTCCGGCTGACGAAGTGGCACAGGGACCGAACATTGCACACAATGGGGGTCAGTGGAACCTGCCGGTAGATCAGCCCCACACGCGGTACAGGCTGTATATAAAGCCCGTGCCTTGGCACCCTTGCTTTTTGCGGATGACATGCTGTTGTCTCCTCAGAGCAATATAGGGGTATTAGCCAAGAAGCGACCCTACAGTGCAATATATATATATATATGTACAAACAAAAGTACACAAAACAACACTGTGGCACTAGTGGGGTCAGCACTTAGGTGCTGCTTACCACCCGCTTACTAGCGGTTGTGTGGTCGCCAGAATCCCCTGTCTGGGTCTCCCAGGGCTATGTCCGTTCTCCACTCAGACTGCGTGCAGGAATGGCTGCCGGCGTCCTGTGAAGAGGGGCGGGCCGTGGGCGTGCTGCAGACAAAGAGCGGGAACTGGCGTCCCACTGTGCCAAGTGAGAGGGCTGGAGTATGTAAATAAGACTCCAGCCCTCGGCGCTGACTACTGTACAGCGTCTCTCCCCTGCCCTGACTGACAGGGCTGGGGGCGGGAACGAACGTAACTAGGCCGCAGAAGCCGGGGACTAGATTAATCAGCGCTGCCGTCGTAAAAGCACGGTCGGCGCGAAGTCCCCGGCGCACCACAAGTCTCAGCCGCGCCGCTGCCTCCATGGCGGCCGGCGCGGTAGTTCCCCACATAAACTCACTCAGCTAAGCTGTAGTGAGTAAAACCCAGGCGCACAGCGCTACTGTCCCCGGCGCACTATAACACCCAGCAACGCTGGAGTGTGTCTGTGCCTGTCTGCACAGGGACACAGAGTACCTGAATGTTGCAGGGCCTTGTCCCTGATGGTACCCAGCTCCGTATCCAGCAGGATCTCCGGGTCTGTGGATGGAGCCCGGCCTCAGAGTCTGGAGGCCGGTAAGATCCCACTTCACCAGAGCCCTTCAGGGGGATGGAGAAGGAAAACAGCATGTGGGCTCCAGCCTCCGTACCCGCAATGGGTACCTCAACCTTAACAAACACCCGACAAAAGTGGGGTGAGAAGGGAGCATGCTGGGGGCCCTTTAGTATGGGCCCTCTTTTCTTCCATCCGATATAGTCAGCAGCTACTGCTGACTAAACAGTGGAGCTATGCGTGGATGTCTGACCTCCTTCGCACAAAGCTTGAAAACTGAGCAGCCGTGATCCCACGGGGGGTGTATAGCCAGAAGGGGAGGGGCCTTACACTTTTTAGTGTAATGCTTTGTGTGGCCTCCGGAGGCAGTAGCTATACACCCAATCGTCTGGGTCTCCCAATGGAGCGCCGAAGAAAAACGGATTTGTGTGTACTCACCGTAAAATAGTTTTCTCTTAGCCATCATTGGGGGACACAGGACCATGGGTGTTATGCTGCTTCTCCATAGGAGGACACTAAGTAGATGCAAAAAGCATTAGCTCCCCCTCTGCAGTATACACCCCCTGGCCGGGCCAGGCAGTCTCAGTTTTAGTACACAAGCAGCAGGAAGGAAAAAAAAAAAAAAAAAACACCAGTAAAAAACTTCTCAACGGAGTAACATGAGAAAAAAAAGTCATAACGAAATAAGGTACTGAGAGAACCAAGGCCCAACAGGGCAACAGGGTGGGTGCTGTATCCCCCAATGATGGCTAAGAGAAAACGATTTTACGATGAGTACACAAAAATCCGTTTTTCTCTGACGCGTCATTGGGGGACACAGGACCATGGGACATCCTAAAGCAGTCCATGGGTGGGAAAAAAAAAAATAAAAGAAGACAACACAACCCAAGGACTAGGAACCAGTCCCAGACAGCCTGGAGCGCCTACTGAGAGAGGTGCTCTACTGCCGTTTGCAGAATTTTCCTACCCAGATTTGCCTCAGTTGAAACCTGGGTATGGACTCTAATGCTTTGAAAAAGTATGTAGGCTAGACCAGGTCGCAGCCTTACACACCTGTTCCACTGAAGCCTGATGCCGAATGGGCCACGAAGCGCCAACTGCTCGCGGGGAATGAGCCCGCAGCCCACTAGGAATGGGCTTCAGTTGCAAGCGTTAAGACTTCCTGGATCGCAGAGCGAATCCAGCGAGCCAGAGTAGCCTTTGAAGCTGCCTGTCCCTTCTTAGGCCCCTCAGGAATGACGAACAAAGAGTCCGTTTTCCTAAAGGGGGCTGTCCTGGATATGTAATATCTTAGAGCTCTGACGAGGTCTAACGAATGCAGAGACCTTTGCACTCTATGAACTGGGTGTGGACAAAAAGGAAGGCAGAACAATGTCCTCATTCAAATGAAATGGGGTAGGAACCTTTGGAAGAAAATCCGGAAGGGGGCGCAGAACCACCTTGTCCTGGTGAAAGATCAGAAAAGGCTCGCGGCAAGAGAGTGCTGCCAGCTCCGAAACCCGTCTGATGGACGTAATTGCCACCAGGAATGTTACCTTCCAGGACAGAAGAGCAAGGGAGGATTCCTTGAGAGGTTCAAAGGGGGACCTCTGGAGACCGTCCAGAACGAGATTGAGGTCTCATGGGTCCAGCGGCCGTTTGTACGAGGGAACTAGATGGGAAACGGCCTGTAGGAAGGTCTTGACTTGCGGTTTTTGAGCCAGGCGGCATTGGTAGAAGATTGAGAGCGCTGAGACCTGCCCTTTAAGGGAACTGAGAGCCAACCCCGCTTGCAAGCCAGACTGCAGAAAGTCGAGAATTCTGGGGATGGCCAGAGGCATAGGCTGGACGTTAGTTTCCCTGCACCATGAAAGAAGGGAATTTTGTTTACTTACCGTAAATTCCTTTTCTTCTAGCTCTAATTGGGAGACCCAGACAATTGGGTGTATAGGCTATGCCTCCGGAGGCCGCACAAAGTATTACACTTAAAAGTGTTAAGCCCCTCCCCTTCTGCCTATACACCCCCCGTGCTCCCACGGGCTCCTCAGTTTTGGTGCAAAAGCAAGAAGGAGGAAAAGATTATAAACTGGTGTAAAGTAGATTCAATCCGAAGGAATATCGGAGAACTGAAACCAAACAACATGAACAACATGTGTACACAAAAAAACAGGGGCGGGTGCTGGGTCTCCCAATTAGAGCTAGAAGAAAAGGAATTTACGGTAAGTAAACAAAATTCCCTTCTTCTTTGTCGCTCTATTGGGAGACCCAGACAATTGGGATGTCCAAAAGCAATCCCTGGGTGGGTAAAATAATACCTCGTAATAGAGCCGTAAAACGGCCTCTTCCTACAGGTGGGCAACCGCCGCCTGAAGGACTCGTCTACCTAGGCTGGCATCCGCCGAAGCATAGGTATGCACCTGATAGTGTTTCGTGAAAGTGTGCAGGCTCGACCAGGTAGCCGCCTGACACACCTGCTGACCCGTAGCCTGGTGCCTCAAAGCCCAGGACGCGCCCCCAGCTCTGGTAGAATGGGCCTAGAGCCCTGAGGGAACCGGCAGCCCGGTAAGCTTCGAGAATTGGTTCCTTGATCCACCGGGCCAGGGTTGATTTGGAAGCCTGTGACCCTTTACGCTGGCCAGCGACAAGGACAAAGAGTGCATCCGAGCGGCGCAGGGGCGCCGTACGAGAAATGTAGAGCCTGAGTGCTCTCACCAGATCTAACCAGTGCAAATCCTTTTCACATTGGTGAACTGGATGATGACAAAAAGAGGGTAAGGAGATATCCTGATTGAGATGAAAGGGGGGTACCACCCTTGGGAGAAATTCCAGAACCGGACGCAGAACCACCTTGTCCTGGTGAACATCAGGAAAGGGGCTTTGCACGACAACATTGCTAGCTCAGACACTCTCCGAAGTGAAGTGACTGCTACTAGGAAAATCACTTTCTGCGAAAGGCGTGAGAAAGAAATATCCCTTATTGGATCGAATGGTGGTTTCTGAAGAACCATCAGCACCCCGTTCAGATCCCAGGGTTCTAACGGCCGCTTGTAAGGATGAACGATGTGACAACCCCCTGCAGGAACGTGCATACCTGTGGAAGTCTGGCTAGGCGGTACTGGAAAAAACACAGAGAGCGCTGAGACTTGTCCCTTAAGGGAGCCGAGCGACAAACCCTTTTCCAGTCCAGATTGAAGGAAGGACAGAAAAATGGGCAAGGCAAAAGGCCAGGGAGAAAAACCCCGAGCAGAGCACCACGACAGGAAATTTTTCCACGTCCTGTGGTAGATCTTGGCGGACGTTGGTTTCCTAACCTGTCTCATAGTGGCAATGACCTCTTGAGATAATCCTGAAGACGCTAGATCTAGGACTCAATGGCCACAGTGTCAGGTTGAGGGCCGCAGAACTCAAATGGAAAAACGGCCCTTGAGACCGCAAGTCTGGTCGGACTGGTAGTGCCCACGTTTGGCCTACCGTGAGATGCCACAGATCCGGGTACCACGACCTCCTCGGCCAGTCTGGAGTGACGAGGATGGCGCGGCGGCAGTCGGCCCTGATCGTGCGTAACACTCTGGGCAACAGTGCCAGCGGAGGAAACACATAAGGGAGTTGAAACTGCGACCAATTCCGAACTAAGGCGTCTGCCGCCATAGCTCTGTGATCGTGAGAGCGTGCCATGAATGCCATGACCTTGTTGTTGTGCCGGGACGCCATTAGGTCGACGTCCGGCCTCCCTCAGCGGCAACAGATCTCCTGAAACACGCCCGGGTGAAGAGACCATTCCCCTGCGTCCATGCCCTGGCGACTGAGAAAGTCTGCTTCCCAGTTTTCGACGCCCGGGATGTGAACTGCGGAGATGGTGGAGGCCGTGGCTTCCACCCACATCAAAATCCGCCGGACTTCCTGGAAGGCTTGCCGACTGCGTGTTCCGCCTTGGTGGTTGATGTAAGCCACCACTGTGGAGTTGTCCGACTGAATTCGGACCGGCTTGCCTTCCAGCCACTGCTGGAACACTTTTTTAGGGCAAGATACACTGCCCTGATCTTCAGAACATTGATCTGAAGCGAGGACTCTTGCTGAGTCCACGTACCCTGAGCCCTGTGGTGGAGAAAGACTGCTCCCCACCCTGACAGACTCGCGTCCGTCGTGACCACCTCCCAGGATGGGGGTAGGAAGGATTTCCCATGCGATAATGAAGTGGGAAGAAAGCCACCCCCTAAGGGAAGCTTTGGTTGCCTGAGAGAGGGAGACGTTCCTGTCGAGGGACGTCGGTTTCCTGTCCTATTTGCGTAGGATGTCCCAATGAAGAGGACGCAGGTGAAACTGCGCGAAAGGAACTGCCTCCATTGCTGCCACCATCTTCCCCAGGAAGTGCATGAGGCCCTTCAAGGGGTGTGCTTGACCTTGAAGGAGAGATTGCACCCCTTTCTGTAGTGAACGCTTGTTGATCAGCGGAAGCTTCACTATCGCCGATAGGGTATGAAACTCCATGCCAAGATATGTCAGCGATTGGGCTGGTGTCAGATTTGACTTTGGAAAATTGATGATCCACCCGAAACTCTGGAGAGCCCCCAGAGAAGCGTCGGGGCTGTGTTGGCATGCCTCTTGAGAGGGTGCCTTGATCAGCAGATCGTCCAAGTAAGGGATCACCGAGTGACCCTGAGAGTGGAGGACCGCAACTACTGTAGCCCTGACCTTGGTGAAAACCCGTGGGGCTGTAGCCAGGCCGAACTGCAGTGCCACGAACTGAAGGTGTTCGTCTCCTATGGTGAAGCGCAAGAAGCGTTGGTGCTCTGGAGCCACCGGTACGTGGAGAAAAGCATCTTTGATATCGATCGATGCAAGGAAATCTTCTGGGGACATTGAGTCGATGACGGAGCGGAGGGTTTCCATCCGGAACCGTCTGGTCTATACGTGTTTGTTGAGCAGTTACGGGTCCAGGACAGGACGGAAAGACCCGTCCTTCTTTGTAACCACAAACAGGTTGGAGAAAAACCCGTGACCCTGTTGCTGAAGAGGAACAGGGACCACCACTCCTTCTGCCCTCAGGGTGCCCAGCGCCTGCAGAAGAGCCTCGGCTCGCTCGGGAGGCGGGGATAACCTGAAGAATCGAGTCGGGGGACGAGAGGCGAACTCTAACTTGTAACCGTGAGACAGAATGTCTCTCGCCCAACGGTCTTTTACCCTTGGCAGCCAGGAGTCGCAAATGCGGGAAAGCCTGCCACCAACCGAGGATGCGGATTGAGGAGACCGAAAGCCATCAAGAAGCCGCTTTGGTAGCGGCACCTCCGGTGGTCTTTTTGACTTAGACCGCCATGAATCGGAGAGCCCTTGATCTATTCAGAGGCCTTTTGGACGAGGAGAATTGGGACCTTCCCGCGCCCCGAAAGAACCGAAACCTCGACTGCCCCATCCTCTGTTGGGGTATGTTCGGTTTGGGCTGGGGTAAAGATGTATCCTTTCCCTTGTATTGTTTGATGATTTCATCCAAACGTTCGCCAAACAGTCGGTCGCCAGAAATTGGCAAACTGGTTAAACGCTTTTTTGGAAGCAGAATCTGCCTTCCAGTTCCGTAGCCACAAGGCCCTGCAGAGTACCACCGAATTGGCGGAAGCAACCGCCATACGGCTCGCAGAGTCCAGGACAGCATTAATAGCGTAAGACGCAAATGCCGACGTCTGTGTGGCTGCGTCAATTTGCGCTTGACCTGCTGAGATAGCTTGTAGCACCCATACGGCTGCAAATGCTGGTGTAAAAGAAGCGCTGATAGCTTCATAGATGGATTTCAACCAGAGCTCCATCTGCCTGTGAGTGGCATCTTTGATTGATAGACGCTATAAGATCGTTCACTATGGCGTCCCCGTCAGGCGTATCAAGATTGAGAGCGGCCTCAGGATCAGAATCCTGATCAGCTGTCTCCGCTTCATCATCCAGGGATTCCCCCCGCTGAGACCCTGACCAATATGAAGATGTCGAGGGAATTTCCCAGCGAGCTCGCTTAGACGGTCAGGGGCTGGGGTCTGTATCAGAGACCTCACTCTGGGATCTATGAGACACCCCGGGGAGACCTCTGGTCCAACTGAGGTGGGCCAGGGAGCAATGATTCAACAGTGCCCCTGTGCTGAGATACCGGTCTGGATTGCTCAGTGGATCCTGCCGGCAGAGGGGTCGTACATGCGGCGCAGGCAGCATAGTAAGCCTGTGGTTTGGCGCTCCTGCCTTTTATGGGCGCCATGCTGTTGACTTCCCTGAGCAACACAATATATATACAGAATCAACTGTGCACCATACAGTGTAAAGCATATCTTATAAACATATGATTTAAAATTACACTCCTGCACAAATGTGGCTAGCACCACAGATGCTGCATACCCCCCGCATAAAGCGGTTGTGAGGCCACCAGGGTCCCTGCCTGGGTCTGTCAGAATTTGTCCCCCTCTGCAGCATTCAAGGAGCTGACAGGAATGGCTGCCGGCTTCTGAGGAGAGGACAGTGAGGGGGGTGGAGTATGCAAAGCATGCTCCAGCCCTCAGTGCTGCTCATCCTGTGCAGCGTCCCGCCCTTCCCCTGCTTGTCAGGGCTGTGGGCGGGAGGAAGAAAGACTAGGCCGCAAAAGCCGGGGACTCGAGTAATAAACGCGGCCGCCGTAAAAGCGCGGCCGCGCGGAAGTCCCCGGCGCACTACAAGTCCCAGCCGCGCCTCAGTGTCAAAACATGGTGGCGGCGGTCAGCGCGGTAGTCTCCCTACATAAACACACTCAGCGATGCTGAGTGTGTAATGGCACGGCTGCCGGCGTCCTGAGAGAGGAGGAAGCCGTGGGCGTGACCCTTAGAAAGTGCGGGAACTGGTGCCTCACAGTGCAGTGAGGGGAGTGGAGTATGCAAAGCATGCTCCAGCCCTCACTGCAGCTCGTCTGTAAAGCGTCCCGCCCTTCCCCTGCCTGTCAGGGCAGTGGGCGGGAGGAGGAAACACTAGGCCGTACAAGCCGGGGACTCAAGTAATGAGCGCGGCTGCCATAAAAGCGCGGCCGCGCGGAAGTCCCCGGCGCACTACAAGTCCCAGCCGCGCCTCAGTGTTAAAAACATGGCGGCGGCGGTAGTACGGTAGTCCCCCTACATAAACACACTCAGCGACGCTGAGTGTGTAATGGCACATTAACCCGGTCAGCGCCGCGGTCCCCGGTGCACTAGCACACCCAGCAATGCTGGAGTGTTGCTGTGCGCGGTCCCCACAGGGACACAGAGTACCTTCAAGTAGCAGGGCTATGCCCCTGAACGATACCCGGCTCCTATCCAGCAGAGTCTTAGGAGCTGTGGATGGAGCACGGTCTCAGTGCCTGGAGACCGGTAAGATCCCACTTCACCCAGAGCCCTGAGGGGGATGGGGAAGGAAAACAGCATGTGGGCTCCAGCCTCCGTACCCGCAATGGATACCTCAACCTTAACAACACCGCCGACAAGAGTGGGGTGAGAAGGGAGCATGCTGGGGGCCCTATATGGGCCCACTTTTCTTCCATCCGACCTGGTCAGCAGCTGCTGCTGACCAATCTGTGGAGCTGTGCTGTGCGTGTCTGACCTCCTTCGCACAAAGCAAAAAACTGAGGAGCCCGTGGGAGCACGGGGGGTGTATAGGCAGAAGGGGAGGGGCTTAACACTTTTAAGTGTAATACTTTGTGCGGCCTCCGGAGGCATAGCCTATACACCCAATTGTCTGGGTCTCCCAATAGAGCGACAAAAAGAAAATTTTCCACGTACGGTGGTAAATGCGGGATGAAGCAGGCTTTCGGGCGCTGATCATGGTGGAGATAACCGCGGGGGAGAATCCCGCTCTTGTTAATACCCAGGTCTCAATGGCCATGCCGTCAACTTCAGGGCTCTGGAGTTCTGATGGGAAATGGGCCCTTGGGTCAGCAAGTCTGGGATGTCTGGAAGGCGCCACGGTACGTCTGCGAGCATTTGTACTAATTTGGCATACCAGGCACGCCTGGGCCAGTCCGGGGGTTCGAGCCTGCCCTGTGTGCTCCCAAGGGAGAGCCACGGGTGCCATGAGAGAGTGCTGGAGACACCCGGCCGTGTGCTCTTTTCCTGATCCCTGCAACCGGTGAAGCACATGCCCGGATTACCTCGGAAGGATCCTCCATAGGGGTATCCTCAGGCTGCGTTCCGTCCAGGGGCCCAGAAGGGTGTGGAGGACGACATTGCATAGCCAGCACCAGCAGGTTCTGTGACAGTTTTTCCATGGATTGGGACAGAAACTGTGCCCATTCCGGTGGGCTGGGAGCCCTAGGCTCTGGGCTGACGGTTGCGGCGGTGGTGGCGGGGAGGGTCTTGGGGGGCTATAGGGGCACAGGACTCACAGAGAGAAGAGGTGTGTTTACGTGGTAGCTCCGCGTGGCAGGCAGTGCAGGCTGAATAATAGACTATGTGAGCCTTAGCACTCTTAGTACCCTTAGAATTCTGCATGTTCCTAATAGGAGTATGCCAGGAGGGGGAGCAATGATATACAGACCTACAAGTGAAGCAGTGGTAAGCAAGGATTGTATTTGCTTCGGTGTACCTCACCAGAATCAGCCGATGGCCCTGCGTCCTCAGGAAGGAGTCTCTGTGGAGATCTTCGTGCATTTTCCTGGGGGGCGGGGCTTATCGCGGCCCACGGGGGAGGCTTAGCGCTAAAAGAGCGCCAAGAATAAGTCAGTGTGCCCCCCTGCTGTCGGTAGTAAAAGAAGGGAATTTTGTTTACTTACCGTAAATTCCTTTTCTTCTAGCTCCTATTGGGAGACCCAGACAATTGG
Organism: Anomaloglossus baeobatrachus; assembly: GCF_048569485.1. Taxonomy (NCBI): domain Eukaryota; kingdom Metazoa; phylum Chordata; class Amphibia; order Anura; family Aromobatidae; genus Anomaloglossus; species Anomaloglossus baeobatrachus. The sequence continues at coordinate 510,670,996 of NC_134353.1, forward strand.
GTGTATAGCTTCTGCCTCCGGAGGCCACACAAAGTAATACACTTTAAAAAAAGTGTAACCCCTCCCCTCTGCCTATACACCCTCCCGTGGACCACGGGCTCCTCAGTTTTGGTGCAAAAGCAGGAAGGAGAGAACTTATAAATTGGTCTAGGGTAAATGCAATCCGAAGGATGTTCGGAGAACTGCAAACCATGAACCAAAAGAACAATTCAACATGAACAACATGTGTACACAAAAGAACAACCAGCCCGAAGGGTACAGGGGCGGGTGCTGGGTCTCCCAATAGCAGCTAGAAGAAAAGGAATTTACGGTAAGTAAACAAAATTCCCTTCTTCTTTGTCGATCCATTGGGAGACCCAGACAATTGGGACGTCCAAGAGCAGTCCCTGGGTGGGTAAAAGAATACCTCGATAAAAAGAGCCGAAAACGGCCCCCTCTTACAGGTGGGCAACCGCCGCCTGAAGGACTCGCCTACCTAGACTGGCGTCTGCCGAAGCATAGGTATGCACTTGATAGTGTTTCGTGAAAGTGTGCAGACTAGACCAAGTAGCTGCCTGACACACCTGCTGAGCCGTAGCCCGGTGCCGCAATGCCCAGGATGCACCCACGGCTCTGGTAGAATGGGCTTTTAGCCCTGAAGGAAGCGGAAGCCCAGAAGAACGGTAGGCCTCGAGAATCGGTTCCTTGATCCACCGAGCCAAGGTTGACTTGGAAGCCTGCGAACCCTTACGCTGGCCAGCGACAAGGACAAAGAGCGCATCTGAACGACGCAGGGGCGCCGTGCGAGACACGTAGAGCCGGAGTGCTCTCACAAGATCCAAAGAGTGCAAATCCTTTTCACACTGGTGAATTGGATTAGGGCAAAATGAAGGCAAGGAGATATCCTGATTGAGATGAAAAGGGGATACCACCTTAGGGAGAAATTCCGGGACCGGACGCAGAACCACCTTATCCTGGTGAAACACCAGGAAGGGGGCTTTGCATGACAGCGCTGCGAGCTCAGACACTCTCCGAAGTGATGTGACTGCCACTAGGAAGGCCACCTTCTGCGAAAGACGTGATAGAGAGACATCCCGCAACGGCTCGAAAGGTGGTTTCTGAAGAGCCGTTAGCACCCTGTTAAGATCCCAGGGTTCCAGCGGACGCTTGTAAGGTGGGACTATGTGGCAAACTCCCTGCAGGAACGTGCGGACCTGCGGAAGCCTGGCTAGGCGCTTTTGAAAAAACACGGAGAGCGCCGATACTTGGCCCTTGAGAGAGCCAAGTGACAAACCCTTGTCCATTCCGGATTGAAGGAATGAAAGAAAAGTGGGTAAGGCAAACGGCCATGTAGTAAAACCGTTATTAGCGCACCAGGATAGGAAGATTTGCCAAGACCTATAATAGATCTTGGCGGACGTTGGCTTCCTGGCCTGTCTCATGGTGGCAATGACATCCTGAGATAACCCTGAAGACGCTAGGAGCCAGGACTCAATGGCCACACAGTCAGGTTGAGGGCCACAGAATTCAGATGGAAAAACGGGCCTTGTGACAGCAAGTCTGGGCGGTCTGGAAGCGCCCACGGTTGACCCACCGTGAGATGCCACAGATCCGGGTACCACGACCGCCTCGGCCAGTCTGGAGTGACGAGAATGGCGCGACGGCAGTCGGACCTGATCTTGGGTAACACTCTGGGCAGCATCGCCAGAGGAGGACACACATAAGGCAGTCGAAACTGTGACCAATCCTGAACTAACGCGTCCGCCGACAGAGCTCTGTGATCCTGAGACCGTGCCATGAATGCCGGGACTTTGTTGTTGTGCCGTGACGCCATGAGATCGACGTCCGGCGTTCCCCAGCGGCGACAGATCTCTCGAAACACTTCTGGGTGCAGAGACCATTCCCCCGCGTCCATGCCCTGACGACTGAGAAAATCTGCTTCCCAGTTTTCCACGCCCGGGATGTGAACTGCGGAGATGGTGGAAGCTGTGGCTTCCACCCACTGCAGAATCCGTCGGACTTCCTGGAAGGCTTGACGACTGCGAGTGCCGCATTGGTGGTTGATGTATGCGACGGCAGTGGCGTTGTCCGACTGGATACGGATCTGCCTGCCCTCCAGCCACCGATGAAAAGCCAATAGGGCTAGATACACTGCCCTTATCTCCAGAATATTGATCTGAAGGGATGACTCTATCGGAGTCCAGGTTCCCTGAGCCCTGTGGTGGAGAAAAACCGCTCCCCACCCGGAGAGGCTCGCGTCCGTGGTGACCACAGCCCAGGTTGGGGGTAGGAAGGATTTTCCCTGCGACAGAGTTGGGAAGGAGCCACCACTGAAGTGACGTCTTGGTTGCAAGGGAAAGAGAGACGTTCCTGTCGAGGGAAGCCGAACTCCTGTCCCATTTGCGGAGAATGTCCCATTGGAGTGGCCGAAGATGGAATTGCGCGAACGGGACTGCCTCTATAGCTGCCACCATCTTCCCCAGGAAGTGCATGAGGCGCCTTAAGGGGTGTGACTGACTCCGAAGAAGGGATTGCACCCCTGCCTGCAGAGAAAGCCGTTTGTCGCTCGGAAGCTTGACTAACGCTTGCTGGGTATGAAACTCCATCCCAAGGTACGTCAGTGATTGGGTCGGTGTCAACTTGGATTTTGGGAAGTTGATGATCCACCCGAACCGCTGGAGAGTCGCCAGAGCGACAGATAGACTTTGATGACACGCCACCCGAGACGGGGCCCTGACTAGGAGATCGTCCAAGTAGGGAATCACCGAGTGGCCCTGAGAATGCAGGACCGCCACAACGGATGCCATGACTTTGGTGAAAACCCGTGGGGCTGTCGCCAAGCCGAAAGGCAATGCCACGAACTGGAGGTGTTCGTCCCCGATGGCGAAACGCAGGAAACGTTGATGCTCGGGTGCGATCGGTACATGGAGATAAGCATCCTTGATGTCGATCGATGCTAGGAAGTCTCCTTGTGACATTGAGGCGATGACCGAGCGGAGAGATTCCATCCGGAACCGTCTGGTTCTCACATGTCTGTTGAGTAGCTTGAGGTCCAGAACGGGGCGGAATGACCCGTCCTTTTTTGGCACCACGAACAAGTTGGAGTAAAATCCGCGACCACGTTCCTGAAGGGGAACGGGGATCACAACTCCTTCCATCTTTAGAGCGGCTACTGCCTGAAAAAGTGTGTCGGCCTGAGCGGGGGGCGGAGAGGTTCTGAAGAAGCGAGCCGCAGGACGAGAACTGAACTCTATCCTGTAACCATGAGACAGAATGTCTCTCACCCATCGGTCTTGAACATGTGGCCACCAGGCGTCGCCAAAGCGGGAGAGCCTGCCACCGACCGAGGATGCGGTCAGGGGAGGCCGAGAGTCATGAGGAAGCCGTCTTGGAGGCAGGGCCTCCTGCGGCCTTTTGTGGGCGAGACTTGGATCGCCACGCATAGGAGTTCCTCTGGCCCTTCTCCGGCCTGTTGGACGAAGAGGATTGGGACTTGGCGGAGGGACGAAAGGACCGAAATCTCGATTGAACCTTTCTCTGTTGAGGTCTCTTAGGTTTGGCCTGGGGTAAGGAGGAATCCTTTCCCTTGGATTCCTTAATAATCTCATCCAATCGTTCGCCAAACAAACGGTCGCCAGAAAACGACAAACCGGTTAAGAACCTCTTGGAAGCCGAATCTGCCTTCCATTCGCGCAGCCACATGGCCCTGCGGACTGCCACAGAGTTAGCGGATGCTACAGCTGTACGGCTAGCAGAGTCCAGGACGGCGTTCATGGCGTAGGATGAAAAGGCTGACGCGGAGAGGTCAAAGACGCAACTTGCGGAGCAGAATTACGTGTGACAGCATTAATCTCAGTCAGACAAGCCGAGATAGCTTGGAGTGCCCACACGGCTGCAAAGGCCGGGGCAAAAGACGCGCCCGTGGCCTCATAGATGGACTTCACCAGGAGCTCAATCTGTCTGTCATTGGCATCCTTTAGTGATGAGCCATCTGCAACAGACACCACGGATCTAGCCGCCAATCTTAAGACTGGAGGATCCACCTTGGGACAGTGAGCCCAACCCTTAACGACTTCAGATGGGAAGGGGTAACGCGTGTCAGTGAGGCGCTTAGTAAAGCGCTTGTCCGGGACCGCTCTGGGCTTCTGGACAGCATCCTTGAAGTTAGAGTGATCAAAAAACGTATTGCGTGTACGTTTGGGGAACCGAAACTGGTGTTTCTCCTGCTGAGACGCCGACTCTTCTACAGGAGGAGGCGGGGGTGAGAGATCCAACACCTGGTTGATGGACGAGATAAGATCATTTACTAAGGCGTCCCCCTCAGGTGTATCAAGGTTAAGGGCGACGTCAGGGTCAGAGCCCTGCGCTGCGACGTCCGCCTCATCCTCCAGAGAGCCCCCAAGCTGGGATCCCGAGCAGCGAGAGGAAGTCGGGGAAGAGTCCCAGCGAGGCCGCTTAGCCGGTCTAGGACTACGGTCCGGGCAGGAGTCTTCCGCCTGAGACCGAGGGGCTAACCTATGAGCGCGCTGCGGCGCGGACCGAGAGGGGCCTGGAGGAGACTAGCCCACAGGGGCCGGGGCCTGTGAAAGGTCCGTTCTGGACTGCAATGCCTCTAGCAGCTTAGAAGACCATTTGTCCATAGACTGTGCAATGGATTGAGAAAGTGACTCAAAGAGTTTCTCAGCCAAAGAGGCGAACTCTGTCCCTGCAGCCTGGTCAGGGGGAGCAGGGGGATCTACATGAGCCGAGGGGCCCACCAGTGTCCGAGGCTCCGGCTGAGCAAGCGAAACAGGGGTCGAGCATTGCTCACAGTGAGGGTAGGTGGAACCCGCAGGTAACATAGCCCCACAAGAGGTACAGGCCGCAAAAAAACCCTGTGCCTTAGCAGACTTGCTCCTTGTGGACGACATGCTGTTGTCTCCTAGGAGAGTGATCACTGAGGGTATATGGGAAAGTGGTATATAGCCCACCGAACAGATAGATATAGATATATACGTAACTAATCCGGCACCCTAGGGGGACCAGCATCGGGTGACCGGTGTGGCTTACCGACCGCTAACGAGCGGAGTGTGTCCTCCAGATTCCCTGCCTTGGATCCCCCGGAGCTGCAGAGCTGTTCACTGAGAATCCTCCACCGGCAGAATGCCAAAAAATGGCTGCCGGAGCTCTCAGGGGAGGAGTGGAGCCGTGGGCGGCGCCAGGAAAGTGCGGGAATCTGGGGTCCCCACAGTGATCAGTGAGGGGGGAGGAAACATGCAGGATGCTCCAGCCCTCACATCAGACGTCAGGTCGGTAATCCCGCCCTTACCCCTGACAGGCAGGCCCGGGGGCGGGATTTTTGCGACTAGGCCGCGATGAAGCCGGGGACTAAATTTGAGACCGCGCCGACAAGCAGGCACAGTCGGCGCGGAAGTCCACCGGCCTCCTGAATTCAGCAGCCGCCGCGGCTTACGGGAAGAAGGTGCGCTCCCTGCACAGTCTCCGATGGGAACACAGAGTACCTTTGAGTTGCAGGGCCCGGTCCCTGAGGTTGAAGAGGCTCCGGTCCGGCAGGTTCCCACAGGGGCTGCGGATGGAGCACGGTCCCAGTAAATGGATGACCGCTTAGGATCCCACTTCTCCCAGAGCCGCTTAAGGGATGGTGAAGGAGACGGCATGTGGCTCCAGCCTCTGTACCCGCGATGGGTACTTCAACCTTAACACCGCCGACGTAGTGGGGTGAGAAGGGAACATGCCGGGGGCCCCGTGGGGGCCCTCTTTTCGTCCAACCGACATAACTAAGTTGAGAATGCATGAGTGGATATGTGCCTCCTTCCACACAAAGCATAAAACTGAGGAGCCCGTGATCCACGGGAGGGTGTATAGGCAGAGGGGAGGGGTTACACTTTTTAAAGTGCAATACTTTGTGTGGCCTCCGGAGGCAGAAGCTATACACCCAATTTTCTGGGTCTCCCAATGGAGCGACAAAGAAAAACAGCGGGAAGGGAGCTTCTGTGACAGTTTTTCTCCCTCTCTCTCCAGTCAGCACACAGCTCAACACCAGTAGATTATCTCTGCAGGAGTCCCTGCAATCAGCAAGGGACTCCCCCCTCCTCCAGCCAGCACGCAGCTAGAGGGAATAAACACTGAGTTTATGAGCCCTGGGAGCCCTCCCCCGCCACCGGAAGATTATCTCTGCAGGATTCCCTGCAATCAACAAGGGACTTTTCCCTCCTCCAGCCAGCACGCAGCTATGGTGGGAATAAAAGACTGTAAATTCAGTAGTCCTGGGCCTGCACCGTCTTTCTCCCTTTGTCTGGGAAACCAATCAGGGGGGATCTCACCTTAACACTGCCTCAGTCCAGGCAGTAGAAATAGCAGAGTCAGCCTGCTGTGTCCGGCCACACAGGTGCAATGTATCAACTCAGAGCCTGCAAAGAGGGGCTGAAGAATTGTGCCTCTGCCCTGGGCTCTGGAAAACCGGTGTCTGTGGAACCCGTCGTCCAGTAAAAGGCAGCCCAGGATCCAGCGTCACAGGAGGGGGTACGTGGAGGCAACACTCCGCGTTCCCGCCCTTTGATGGTATTGGGAGATCGGTCCCCAAGGGAAACGGTCGCCCTCAAAAAAATAACAAAACCTTGAAAGGATGTGCCTCCTACAGACACTAAGCTAAAACTGAGGTTGCCTGGCCCGGCCAGGGGGTGTATACTGCAGAGGAGGAGCTAATGCTTTTTGCATCTACTTAGTGACCTCCTATGGATAGGCAGCATAACACCCATGGTCCTGTGTCCCCCAATGAGGCGTCAGAGAAATAAGAATTATTCTTACCGTTAATTCGATTTCTAGGACCTTCCACGACAGCATAGGAGGTTGTCTCTCCACGCCCTAATTGGGACAGGAAGTTCAAGAGGTTTAAAAGGACCCTCCCACCTCCCATAGCCAGTGTCTTACAAAGAACCCATAGCAAATGAGAAGTACAACATATCCATGAATATATGAATATAAAAGGGGAGGGAATTACCTGCTGTCGTGGAAGGTCCTAGAAATCGAATTAACGGTAAGAATAATTCTTATTTCTCTAGTCCCTTCCACGACAGCATAGGAGGAATACCAAATAATTGATACCTAGGGGGGGGGGACCACAGCCTGCAGGACTGTCCTGCCAAAAGCCAATCCCTGCTGGAATCCGGATCCAGACAATAATGCTTCGTGAAAGTATGGAGGGAAGACCACGTAGCCGCCTTGCAGATCTGCTCAGGAGAAGCCCCTGCCCATGCAGCCCAGGAGACAGAGGTAGCCCCGGTGGAGTGCGCCGTGAATCCGGTAGGTGGAGAGAGATGCTGAGCGAGGTAGGCGTCTCAAATTGCCCGCACAATCCAGTTGGCGACGGCACTCTTAGCCACCTTCCTGCCCTTATGTCGGCCAAAGGGCTGGATGAACAGGATATAATCAAGGCGCCAAGAAGCAGTAACCTCCAGGTAGTGCAACACTGTCCGACGAACAACCAAAGAATGAAACCCTTCCTCACCCGGAGGATTCTGACAGAAGGAAGGCAGGATGAAGGACGGAGAACGGTGAAAAGCCGAAACCACCTTGGGAAGGAAGGAAGGAAGGGTCCAGCTGAAAACAATGCTGTCATCTCTGACGGTCCGGAAGGCTCCCGAATAGACAAAGCCTGAAGTTCCCCGACTCTACGAGAAGACGTAATAGCCACAAGAAAGGCAGTCTTGTGAGAAAGACAACGAATGTTACAAGAGGAGAGTGGCCCAAAGGGTGACCGAGAAAATCCGGTAAGGACCACATTGAGATCTCAGCAAGGCGTCAGGATCCTCCGCCGCGGACAGAGCCTACTAGCGGACACCCTGAAACGGTGGATCCAGCGACGATCTGCCAGAGCCGGGACAAGACTGTACGAAGCGCCGAGATCTGCACCCTCAGGGCGCTGGGCCGAAGGCCTAAGTCCAATCCACTCTGGATGACCTCGACAATCTGCGCAATGGTAGGCCGGAGCGGGTCAGGAGGCCGAGAACCACACCAGGAGGAAATCTCATCCAGACCTCAGGGGAAATACTACTAGCCACTGGTGTACGGTCCTTTTGTAGAGCAGCCACGACCTAGTCAGAAAGTCCTTGGGCCTTCAGTGCTCGGGCCTCAGAAGCCAGGCAGCCAACCGGAGCTCCTGGGGGACCGGATGGAACATCGGATCCTGAGACAGGAAACTGGGGTCTGAACCCAGGAGGACCGGTCCGTCGAGGCTGAGAGTCAGGATCAGGCAGTACCAACTCCGTCGCGGCCACAGAGGAGCGACCAGGATGGTCGTGGCTCAGTAGTCCCTGATCGTCCTCAGGCTTCGTGCGAGAAGAGGAGTAGGCGGGAAGGCGTATCGAGGCAAAAAGGACCAATCGTGGCAGAAGGCGTTCACCCCCAACGCGTTGCCCCGAGGGTTCAGGGAGACAATGTTGCGACCTGGCGAGTTCCTGCTGAAGCAAAGAGGTCCACCTCTGGAGTACCCCACCTTGCCACCAGAGAGCAGAACACCGCTTGGGCCAGACTCCACTCCTCTGGGTGAACATCCTGACGACTCAGGAAGTCTGCTGCAAGGTGTAGGGACCCGTGTAGATGGACTGCAGAAAGGGACAGCAGGGACTGCCCTGCCCAGTGGAAGATCCGGGAGGACACAGACTTCAGGGCGCCGACCTAGTACTGCCCTGATGGCGGAGATGTGCCACTGTGGAGCCATTGTCCCAGTAGACCTGGACATGAGTGTCCCGGATGGGATCCTGGGCAGCGAGGAGGGCTTCTCCGACCACCCCGAGTTCCCGGTAGTTGGAGGACTGGGTGCCGACCTAAGGGCTCCAGCCCCCCTGAACTGATAGTCGTCCACCATAGCCCCCCAGCCCCTCTGGCTGGCATCGGCTGCCAGTGTAACCAGGGGTGACCGGGGCCAGGCAACCCCAACCATCAGGTTGTAGGGACACACCAGAGAAGGGACGAGAAGACGGGTGCCGACAGGCGAAACCGGAGTTCAGGGAGGAAGGGAGTCCGACCCAATGAACCAGGATATGATCCCATAGACAACAAGAGTGGGCCGGAGCCCACAAGACTGAGGGAATGCAGGACGTCATAAACCCAGGACCGATATAGCGCCTCGAAGGGTCGGGCGCGCTTGTCTATGAACATAGAGAGTTTGGCCAGCAGCGTCAATCTGTGATCCTCTGGGGGAAGGATGCCTGTCAGGATGAGGCCAACTCTGCAACGGAGGAAGGTGACCACCTCAACCCTGATCCTTGAAAGAGCCTTGGAGCCGAGAAGAACCCGAAGGGAAGTATCTGTAAGTGGAAATGAAGCATGGCCCCTCCGTGCAGAACCGCAATTTTGAGGTACTGCCGGAGACAAGGATGGAAGGGCACATGGAACTAGGCGTCCCTCAGGGCAATCGAGGCCAACAGGTGGCGGAGACCGAGCAGGGGAACAACAGAGTTCCCAGACTCCATTCATGAAACGACGGCATCTGACCCGCTGGAATTAGACGCCTCAGATAGATGAAAAAAAACGGACGCCTCCAGATGGTGTGTCGCGGAGGCCGGGGGGGGGGGGGGGGGGGGGTTGGTTGGGGGAAGAGACCAATAGACCCTCTGAGAAGAGCTTGTAGGACCCCTGGCCAGGCGGAGAAGGCCCGCCACTGGGGAAGAAAGGCAGAGAGCCGTCTCCCCACCCGAGCCGACACACTGTTCGTCATGCTGAGGACTTTGTGGATGGGAAGGGATGAGAAAAGTACTCCCCTCACCCAAAGAGTAGTTCCCACGGTCAGACTCACCTCACCCCTTGGGCTGGGAGGCCCGAGGTATCGAGGGACGAAATGACCGTTGCCTGGAGGGTGTATCCGGTTGGCCTGACGATCAGTCGCCCTGTCCAGAATATCATCCAGGGCAGGCCCAACCCTTAAACAGACGGGAGCAATCCGCAGTGTGGAAGTAGAGTCCCTACTCCAAGCCTTAGCCTAGAGCTCGTCTGTCCGAGTTAGACAAGACTGAGGTCCTGGCAGCCAGGCGGACCGACTACACAGAGGTACCTGTCAAACTAGTTGCCTTCCTAAGTAAGGGAAGGGATTCCAGTACTCAACCCTAGGAGCACCCCAGGAAATGAGCCTCCACTGGTCGAGCCTCCGAAGGAGGGACAGGGGGACCGAAGAGGAGGCAGTATGGGCCCGATGGGAGACGACGAAGCCTCCTAGGACTTCTTCCTGAGACTCCTGACCTAACGATCAGATTCCCAAGCTGGTAATCGTCCGCAAGGGGGAGTGCTGTTTGTAGAGCGACCTTGGCCACCTGCATGGGAATCTCCCAAAGCAACCCAGAACTCTCCAGGGGAAACTGTGTCAGAGGACACTCCAGAAAGCTCCTCAAGGAAATCCCATTCTAGAGAGAAGATCCAGGACAGTAGCATGCCCAGTGGTTTTCAGGTCCGCGAATATTTCGCCCTGAACGGAGGGGAGGACCTACTCATCCTCCAACCCCATAGTGCACCCAACTGCTCCATTAAGATCCCCCAATCATCTCAGGGAAAAAGAAAAGACCGGTCAGGCCTCCGGGAGGAAAACCTTTATCGGGACCCACCGAGGCGGAATCAGCCTCAGGATCAGACGACTGGAGGTAACTGTTTTGTGGCAGAAGGGTCAGCAGCAGGGAGGGAGGCCAGCGAGGCCTGAAGCTCCTGTATCAACATGGACCGTAGCTTGGCACAAGGGACGGTGTCTATACACACGATGCCTGCCCTCTCCACTCAACGGAACAGAGAGGCGTCATCAGACCAGGCAGCCAGGCCATATCCTGATACAGCAATATCCAGGAGTGTCCACTGAGATTCAACTCCCAGTAGCCCATGGAAGGGACAGACGTACACTGCTGGCAAAGTTTCCGTTGCACACTTGTCAGACTTGACACAAATACCAGCAGGCACATCCTCCTGGAAACCACTCACCAAGTCAGCCTGATACCAGGCATAAGGGACCGTCCCTCAGCCTCTTACTGAAGCAGGGGAAACGCTGGGCTCTGCAGAAGCAGAGGAAGACCTGACAGTGCACACAGAAGAAACCTTACCGTGGTTCTGATGCCTTCCGGGCAGCCTTCCTGTGGAAAGGCCTGCCCCCCCCAGCGACTGGTAATGTTCCCCGCCTCCTGCAGCAGGTCCCCGACAGGCCGTGTCAGCGGCGGCGTGTCCTCCACGCTGCCTCCGCAAACCGGAAGCGCTCAACCGGAAGTTCGCAAGACCGGAAGTCCCGCCCCCGGGAGCACTTCCGGATCGCTCCGGCAGCGTGCATGCAGGAAGCGGCCGGCGGCTCAGGGAGGACGCCGGCCGGGGAGCTCAACAGCCTGCATCACCCCAGAGGAGGTTCCGGAAGGCTGGAGCAGCGGTCCCCCACAGTGTGAGGGAACAGCAAGGGAGGAGCGGTGAAGGCCTGACCGATGCTGTCCGGCTTAAGGTAACAGGGGAAGAAAAAAAAAAAAAATATTATACTGTAGTTCGCCGGCCACCACAGCATAGGAGAAAATAAAAACCTCTCCATGCCCCATGGGGACAGGAAAGACACTGGCTATGGGAGGTGGGAGGGTCCTTTTAAACCTCTTGAACTTCCTGTCCCAATTAGGGCGTGGAGAGACAACCTCCTATGCTGTCGTGGAAGGGACTAGAGAAACACAGGGGGTGTATACTGCAGAGGAGGAGCTAATGCTTTTTGCATCTACTTAGTGACCTCCTATGGATAGGCAGCATAACACCCATGGTCCTGTGTCCCCCAATGAGGCGTCAGAGAAATACTGGAGTATTACTATGTAATACAATCACAGGTTCAAGTTCCCTATATATTTTTTTTTTATTTTTTTAAACTTTCACACCTATATCATTTTTGCCTACATACACATCATCGGAACATTAAGGCGTTAATTGTACTGCACTAAGCATGTACACAAACGTATTGGTTAAAATAAAAAAGATAAATGAAAGATCAAAACTAATGTGGTTGCATAAATATGAACAAGCTTAAACTAATTTGTACAAGTACCCTTTGATTTTATAACAGGATTCAGTCTTTTTGGGCAGGAGTCTATCAGCATGGTAAATCTAGAACTGGATATCTTTGCCCACTCTCCCTCGCAGTAGCGCTCAAAATCTGTGAGATTGGGAAGGCATCTCCTGGGTACAGCCCTCTTCAGGTCACCCACAAAATTTCAATTGGATTCGAGTCTGGGCCATTCCAAAATGTCTTCTGGCGAAGCCATTCTTTGTTGATTGTGAGTAAGCTTGGAATTCTTGGGCTGAAAGGTGAAAATCCTTTTCATCTTCAGCTTTTTGGCTTTGAGACAAAAATTGACTGATATGTAGAATTGTTCATAATTCCCTCCACCTTGACATGCTGAGAAACCGCACCAAAGCATAATGTTCCCTTCACCACTCTTCACTGTGGGTATGATTTTTTTTGTGATGGCCTAGATTTAGCTTTGCGCCACATATACCTTTTGCCATTAAATAGACAAAAAGTCCAACCGTGGTCTCTTCAGACCACATTACATTTTCCCACATTTTGTTGGGTTTTTTTTTGTTTTGTTTTTTTTTTTAAATACTTCATGTAGGTATTGGCAGAACATATCCAGGTTTCGATTCATTTTCTTTCACCCTTTCCCTCCCCATGGGCCAAACATGAAAATAGGGGAGATTGAACACAACCAGATGAAGGTCTTTTTTGTCCAGTTCTAGATAATGTCACTGTTTATCAAGTTTTTCCCCTCCTTGATAACCATCTTCAGTTTTCATTGGTGAATCTACTGTTGAGGAGAGCCATAAGATGAAATACTTAATTAACTTCTTGACAAGGGATTGTGGGAAATATGTCGATTTGCCTTACGTAATTCAGGTTTCAGATCATATACATGACACAGATATAAAGATGGCTGCTATTGCCTGTTTCTCCACACTTTGCCTGGAATGCAAGGAATGTCCAGGTGTAAGAAGATACCATATAAGGTGGTCAAGCTAGAAGACATCACGGACCAAACCATCAGCATGGATGCACCAGATGACGTCCCTCCCATCACCATGGTTTCATCCGCTGAAGTCAGACGCACCCATCAACAGCAACACGGATCTCCCCATTGGCTAGCTCATGAACTGTCCCACTAAATGTACATATCTGAACTTGTGTACGCCACTAGCCTATATCAAGAGGACGCATGAGTCTCCTCTGTCTGTTTGGTGCCATTTTCTACTGTGACCAAGAAGAGACTTCATATCCGACTGTGTCTGGTGTGAATTCTTTTATGCATGCACTTGGCCCATATCAATTCGGCCAGGCAGTAGGCAGCTCGTGATCTCTGGTTAAGAGTTCACCTTAACACTACTGCCTGTGAAATAATTTCGTACCCTTCTGACTGATCACTTTCAATAACAAGATGCCTTTGCTGTGTTGTAAACTATTTACGGTCCTGGCATTAGCTACAAAATACCACTAAGAAAAGGTCAGGAAAATCCTCCTAGAATAATAATAATAATAATAATATTTATTCATTTATATAGCGCTCTTAATTCCACAGCGCTTTACATACATCAGCAACACTGTCCCCATTGGGGCTCACAATCTAAGGTCCCCCATCAGTATATTTTTGAATTGTGGGAGGAAACCGGAGAACCCGGAGGAAACCCACGCAAACATGGGGAGAACATACAAACTCTTTGCAGATCGAGGTCCTTGGTGGGATTTGAACCGAGGACCCCAGCGCTGCAAGGCTGCAGTGCTAACCACTGAGCCACCGTGCCGCCCTAGAACAGCTACATTTTATATGGCATTAATCAGAATCACTGTTCATGATGGCAGTTGTGTGCTGACTACGATTTAACATGAGTTTAAGTATGATATGCTAATTCTGAACACAGCCACATCCCCAATGGATGTTCATAATTGTTCAACCACATTATTTTAGTTTTGTAATTGTTATCTGTCCCCTCAAAAAACTTTCAGTTTATTGGTCAATGGTTGGTACAGATCATGTGTGATATTAAATTGATTCTGTCACTATGTTTTTGCTAACCTATCCAAGAGCAACAAATGTTGAGGCAGAGACCACGTGTTCAGGAATGTGCCATTTACTGAGTTGCTTGCTGACACTATGATAAAATCAGTTATATCTGCTGCAGAGAAACCAGTTTTCTGAAGGCTGGGCCCTGTACAACTCCTCCCACACCACTGATTGGCAGCTGTGTATACTGTGTACTGTATAGGCTGAAAGCTGCCAATCAGTGATGGGGGAGAGGTTATGCTACGCTCATTAGTATGCTTGACTACCAGATAGTAGGTTTACTAGTCCTCTCATGATAATCTCTTCGTGCTAAAAGTGATTTTATCAAAACTACACTACGCAACCAAGTAAGTGACATGTCACTGGAATCAGGATCTCTGTTCCCAAGTCATGCTGCTCTAAGATTAGGTGGCAAAACCTGGTGACAGATTCCCTTTAAAGGTGGAAAGATCTTAAATCATTCTTAGTATGTTTTTTTTTTTTACACACATGACAAAAACCTGGCATTTTAACAGGGATGTTTTGTCTTTATATTCCCAGTATATTACCCCAAAAAAATTAAAGACTGTAGAAATCTGTTTCTGATAATTAACAAGTTGTATTTATCAACCAAGACAATACAAATGTAAGGTTATTAAATTTGTGGGGGGGGATTTCTGTGCAAAAGTAAAACTAAGGCTATGTGCGCACACTGCGTTTTTGCTCTAAAAACTGCATGAATCTCCTTCCCCAGAAAAGTCTATGAGTTTTCATTTTTGCTGTCCGCACAGTGCAATTTTTTTTAGCTGCATTTTTGTGGTGACCACAAAGATGCAACCCATTTTCCACCCATCGAATTGGAGAAAAACGCATCAAAATGCATGCGGTTTTTGATGCGTTTTTTTCAGTGGGTACATTGTTGTGCGTTTTTTTGGCGCAGAATCGTTGCATCTTTGTGGTCAGAAAAAAAAAAACGCAGCGTGCGCACATAGCCTAAACATGACACACACACACAAAAAAAAAAAAAAGAAGACTAAGCTAGTATATCACTGACGGCATGGTGCAGTAAATAACACGACAAACTACATACATGTACAACAGGATACTTGAACAGGTAAAGGAATGCCACAGAAAAAGGCAAAGAAACTTACTAGATATGTGGCCTCCATATAGGCATTGGACTTGATGGTTTCTTTCAGATGACGGATCATGGCTTCTACAAATTCGCCTCCGAAATTGTAGTTTCTTGCGTTAAGCAGACCCACCAGTGTAGTGTAAACAGTCATCTTCTCAGGCAGATGGCGAGCACTAGATTTTATGAATAAAAGAAGACATTGTCTTAGTACGCCAAGCCATTGCTCCTATATAATAATGCAGACATACAAGTTACAGTTTAACCAAGAAAAGGCTGAAAGAATCCTGCACACCGTTCCTCATAAAATTCTTCAAGACTTTATTAACACATTAAAAATCCTTCTTTAAAATTGCGTATTCCGGGCACCCAGTTTAACCCCTTACCAACATATGTTATGCCTGTACGTCATAGGTTGACTCCCTCCCTGTGAGGGTTTTAGAATAGAGCCTGCATCTTTGCTGGCAGATGATGCTTGTAATATTCATCCATTCTGCCACTAACAACACCCTCAGCTGTTAACCTGTTAAAGGGACCATCGGCACAGAATGACTGTGCAAACCAAGTACAGGCACTCAGTGCATCATGGTGGGACCAAACGTTTCAGTGCGCCTTCCCACCTGCTCGATTTCCCTCTGTCTCCAACTCCCCCCTTCTTTGACTGACAGCGCTAGCGTCATAAAACCAAAGATGGGTGGAGAGAATGAAAACAAGCAGGTGGGAATGTGCACTTAAAGGTTTGGCTACACCGCCATGATGCATCAAGCCTCTGTATTTGGTTTGAACAGTCACTGTATTGACAAAATAATAATTTATTCACTTATATAGTATTAATTCTAGAGCAACACTGTCCCCATTGGGGCTCAATCTAAATTCCCGATCAGTATGTCTGGAGTGTGGGAGGAAACCCACGCGAGAACATACAAACTTCTTGCAGATATTGGCGAGATTTGCACCCAGGACCCCAGTGCTGCAAGACTGCAGTGCTAACCACTGAGCCACCGTGCTGTCCACTAAATACAGCTGTCAATCTTTGAGTGATCAATAATCAGCAAATAGAGGGGTATATTTTATACCCTTATTTTTTCTGATTACTGACTTCCCTGTTTCCACGAGGGGTATATCTGTGGAATCTTTGCTATTATTACAATCTTTGAGAGAACAAGCTACTTTTACAGACCATCGGCATCCTCGCAACGCGATCACTGGTTGCCACCATGATAGCCAGGAGTCTGCTAAGGGGTACTTTGTACACTACGACATCACACGTGCAACGTCGGTGGGGTCATCCGGCGTCGCTGTCGATATCAGAGTGTGTAAATAGTTTTTTATACGATTAATGAGCACAAAAGCGTCATAATCGTATCATCGGTGTAGTGTTGGTCATTTCCAGAATTTCGGAAGGACCGATGTTACAATGTTGTTCCTTGTTCCTGCGGCAGCACACATCGCTGTGTATGAAGCCACAGGCGCGAGGAACATCTCCTTACCTGCGGCTGCAATGCGGAAGGAAGGAGGTGGGCGGGATGTTTACGTCCTGCTCATCTCCGCACCTCTGCTTCTATTGGCTGCCTGCCGTGTGACGTTGCTGTGACGCCGCACAACCTGCCCCCTTAGGAAGGAGGCGGGTCGCCGGCCAGAGCTACTTCGCAGGGCAGGTAAGTCCATGTAAAGCTGCCGTAGCGATAATGTTCGCGTCGGCAGCTATCACAAGAGATCGCATCTGCGACGGGGGTGGGGACTATCGCGCTTGGCATCGCAAGCATCGGCTTCCGATGTCAGTGTGAAAAGTACCCCTAAGTCTCTGCTGCCAATCATGACAGTACTCCTATGTGGCTGAAATTCATAGGAGACTGTGATTTTTGCTATATACAAAGAGGATTTTGGATACTCACCATAAATTCTCATAGCCTTCATCGGGTGGCACAGAAAACCATAGTTTTAGCTGGGACTCCCCCATGAATTATCAAGGAATAAATAATAATAATAATGACACCTTCATGTGTGATCAATCAAAATGTAAGTTTAATTAACTTAAGGTGGGGTGCAGGAGTTAAAGAGATCAAAACATTACCCTAAAATTAAACTTCTGCTAAGGGTGAGAGAATTGAAAAAGGTTACCGGTCTCCGAATGGACAACAAGCCAATTTGGGGCACTCACACTGAACAAAGTATTCTCAAGATTTTGCTTTTGTAGTTTGGCAAGTCAGCCTCCAGGACACCAGCCAGCCCTTCCAGGTTGCTTTCCAGTGAAGAGGTACTCTGAAGTAGAAGAAATAACAGCAGGTCAACACCATTCACATGGCAGCTCATATTAGTTACAGCCTAGCTTATGATAGATCTAAACTAGAATGGTGGCTACAGTATGCTGGGGCAATATTTCTTATCTTGTTAGGTTACTTTTATAAATTGACCATCTTTTTGCCTAGCATGATGAATAGCTAAATATCTACTGTAATCTGCACATTTGTAGTGATTGGGGCACTTTTCCCATAAAAAGAAGGGAATTTTGTTTACTTACCGTAAATTCCTTTTCTTCTAGCTCCAATTGGGAGACCCAGACAGTGGGTGTATAGCTACTGCCTCTGGAGGCCGCACAAAGAACTACACTTAAAAGTGTAAGGCCCCTCCCCTTCTGGCTATACACCCTCCCGTAGGAGTACAGATTCCTCAGTTTTAGTACCAAAGCAAGAAGGAGGAAAGCCAATAACAGTTTCAAAAACAAATTCAATCCGATAACAAGATCGGAGAACTTAAGAAACAACATGAACAACATGTGCACCCGAAAAACGAAACCCTAAGAACAAATAGGGCGGGTGCTGGGTCTCCCAATTGGAGCTAGAAGAAAAGGAATTTACGGTAAGTAAACAAAATTCCCTTCTTCTTTTTCGCTCCTAATTGGGAGACCCAGACAGTGGGACGTCCAAAAGCAGTCCCTGGGTGGGTAAAAAGATACCACATGAACGGGCTGTCAGACAGCCTCTTCCTACAGGTGGGCCACCGCCGCCTGAAGGACCTGTCTACCTAGGCTGGCATCTGCCGAAGCGTAGGTATGCACTTGATAGTGTTTGGTAAACGTGTGCAGACTCGACCAGGTAGCCGCCTGGCACACTTGCTGAGCCGTAGCCTGATGCCGCAATGCCCAGGACGCACCCACGGCTCTGGTAGAATGGGCCTTCAGTCCAGATGGAATCGGAAGCCCAGCAGAACGGTATGTGTGAAGAATTGGTTCCTTGATCCACCGCGCCAGGGTGGATTTGGAAGCTTGCGATCCCTTATGCTGACCAGCGACTAGGACAAAGAGCGCATCAGAACGGCGTAGAGCCGCCGTGCGAGAAATGTAAATCCTGAGTGCTCTCACCAGGTCCAACAGATGTAAACCCTTTTCAAATTGGTGAACTGGATGCGGACACAAAGATGGCAAAGTGATATCCTGATTGAGATGAAAGGAAGAAACCACCTTGGGAGAAAACTCTGGAATTGGACGCAGTACTACCTTGTCTTGGTGAAACACCAAGAAGGGAGATTTGCAAGATAACGCCGCTAGCTCGGACACTCTTCGAAGAGACGTGACCGCCACAAGAAAAACTACCTTTTGTGAAAGCCGAGAAAGGGGAACCTCTTTCAAAGGCTCGAAAGGCGGCTTCTGGAGAGCAATGAGAACCTTGTTCAGATCCCAGGGTTCCAATGGCCGTCTGTAAGGAGGAACGATATGACAAACTCCTTGGAGAAACGTGCGTACTTTAGAAAGCCGTGCCAAGCGCTTCTGAAAGAATACGGATAGCGCGGAGACTTGACCCTTAAGCGAGCTAAGCGACAAACCTTTTTCCAACCCAGACTGCAGGAAGGAAAGAAAAATTGGCAATGCAAATGGCCAGGGAGAAAACCCTTGAGCCAAGCACCACGCTAAGAATATCTTCCACGTTCTGTGATAGATCTTAGCTGAGGATGGTTTTCTAGCCTGTCTCATTGTGGCAACAACTTCATGAGATAAACCTGAGGCCGCTAGGATCCAGGACTCAATGGCCACACAGTCAGGTTCAGGGCCGCAGAATTCAGATGGAAAAACGGCCCTTGAGACAGCAAATCTGGACGGTCTGGTAGTGTCCACGGTTGGCCTACCGTGAGATGCCACAGATCCGGGTACCACGACCTTCTTGGCCAATCTGGAGCGACGAGTATGGCTCGATGGCAGTCGGACCTGATTTTCCGGAGAACTCTGGGTAACAATGCTAGAGGTGGGAACACATAGGGGAGTCGGAATTGCGACCAATCCTGAACCAAGGCGTCTGCCGCCAGTGCTCGGTGATCGTGAGACCGTGCCATGAAAACTGGGACCTTGTTGTTGTGCCGTGACGCCATCAGATCGACGTCCGGCGTCCCCCAGCGGCAACAGATCTGCTGAAACACGTCCGGGTGAAGGGACCATTCTCCTGCGTCCATGCCCTGGCGACTGAGAAAGTCTGCTTCCCAGTTTTCCACGCCTGGGATGTGAACTGCGGATATGGTGGACGCTCTGCTTTCCACCCACGTCAAAATCCGTTGGACTTCTTGAAAAGCTTGGCGACTGCGTGTTCCCCCTTGGTGGTTGATGTACGCCACCGCCGTGGAATTGTCCGACTGAATCCGAATCTGCTTGCCTTCCAGCCATTGTTGGAAGGCTCGCAGGGCAAGATAGATTGCTCTGATTTCCAGAACATTGATCTGCAGGGTGGACTCTTCCAGAGTCCACGTCCCCTGAGCCCTGTGGTGGAGAAACACCGCTCCCCACCCTGATAGGCTCGCATCCGTCGTGACCACTGCCCAGGACGGGGGAAGGAACGACTTTCCCTGTGACAATGAGGTGGGGAGAAGCCACCAACGCAGAGAGTCCTTGGCAGTCTGAGAGAGGGAGACAGTCCTGTCGAGGGACGTCGATTTCCCGTCCCATTGGCGCAGAATGTCCCATTGTAGAGGGCGCAGATGAAACTGCGCGAACGGGACTGCCTCCATTGCTGCTACCATCTTTCCTAGGGAATGCATGAGGCGCCTCAGTGAGTGCGACTGGCTCTGAAGGAGAGATTGCACTCCAGTCCGTAGCGAGCACTGCTTGTCCAGTGGAAGCTTCACTATCGCTGAGAGAGTATGAAACTCCATGCCAAGATAAGTCAGAGATTGGGTCGGGGTTAGATGAGACTTTGGAAAGTTGATAATCCACCCGAAACTCTGGAGAGTGTCTAGTGCCACCTTCAGACTGTGTTGGCATGCCTCTTGAGAGGGTGCCTTTATAAGCAGGTCGTCTAGATACGGGATGACCGAGTGACCCTGCGAGTGCAGAACAGCTACTACTGCTGCCATGACTTTGGTGAAGACCCGGGGGGCTGTTGCCAGACCGAAAGGTAACGCTACGAACTGCAGGTGTTCGTCGTGTATGACGAAGCGTAGGAAACGCTGATGCTCTGGTGCGATCGGCACGTGGAGATACGCATCCTTGATATCTATTGATGCTAGAAAATCTCCTTGAGACATTGAGGCTATGACGGAGCGTAGGGATTCCATCCGGAACCTCCTGACTTTTACGTGTCTGTTGAGCAACTTTAGATCCAGGACGGGTCGATACGATCCGTCCTTTTTTGGGACCACAAACAGATTGGAGTAAAAACCGTGACCTTGTTCCTGAAGAGGGACGGAGGTCACCACTCCTTCCGCCTTTAGAGCGGCCACCGCCTGCAACAGAGCATCGGCTCGGTCTGGTGGTGGAGAAGTTCTGAAGAAACGAGTTGGCGGACGAGAACTGAACTCTATCC
This sequence comes from Anomaloglossus baeobatrachus, assembly GCF_048569485.1. NCBI lineage: Eukaryota > Metazoa > Chordata > Amphibia > Anura > Aromobatidae > Anomaloglossus > Anomaloglossus baeobatrachus. The sequence continues at coordinate 510,691,920 of NC_134353.1, forward strand.
TGTACCCGTGAGACAGAATATCCCTCACGCAACGGTCTTTGACGTGTGACAGCCAGATGTCGCCAAAGTGGGAAAGCCTTCCACCGACCGCGGGTGTGGGAATCGGAGACCGCAAGTCAGGAGGACGCCGTCTTGGCAACGGTTCCTCCGGCTGTCCTTTTTGGGCGTGACTGAGACCTCCAAGAATCTGAGCGTCTCTGGTCTTTTTGAGTCTTTTTTGACGAGGCGAATTGGGACCTGCCCGGTCCTCGAAAGGACCGATAACCAGACTGACCCTTCCTCTGTTGGGGTTTGTTTTGTCTGTGTTGCGGTAAGGATGAGTCCTTACCCTTGGAGTGTTTGATGATTTCATCCAAACGCTCTCCAAACAATCGGTCACGAGAAAAAGGCAAATTGGTTAAGCACTTCTTGGAATGAGAATCTGCTTTCCAATGTCTCAACCACAGGGCCCTACGCAAAACAACGGAGTTGGCTGACGCCACTGCCGTGCGGCTTGTAGCGTCAAGAACAGCATTAATCGCGTACGACGCGAATGCCGCCATTTGCGAGGTCAATGGTGCTACCTGCGGGGCAAATGCACGTGTGACTGAGTCGACTCGCGCAAGCCCGGCTGAGATAGCTTGGAGTGCCCATACGGCCGCAAAAGAAGGCGCTAATGACGCTCCAATCGCTTCATAGATGGATTTCAGCCAGAGCTCCATCTGCCTGTCAGTGGCATCTTTAAGTGCCGCTCCATCTTCGACTGCAACCAAGGATCTAGCTGAAAGCCTGGAAATTGGAGGATCCACTTTTGGACACTGGGTCCAACCCTTGACCACCTCAGGGGGAAAAGGATAGCGTGTATCTTTAAGCCGTTTAGGAAAACGCCTTTCAGGATAAGCGTGGGGTTTCTGGATTGCGTCTCTAAAGTCAGCGTGGTCCAGAAAAGTGCTTAAAGTACGCTTAGGGTATCTGAAATGGATTCTCTCGTGCTGCGAAGCTGACTCCTCCACAAGAGGAGCTGGTGGGGAAATATTTAACATCTTATTGATGTTAAATATAAGATCATTAACTATGGCGTCACCATCTGGTGTATCTAGATTGAGAGCGGTCCCAGGATCAGAATCCTGATCAGTTACGTCCGCCTCATCACCCATAGATTCATCTCGCTGGGATCCTGACCATTGAGATGAATGTGAAGGCCCGTCATAGCGAGCCCGCTTAGGCTGCCCGGGGCCATCGTCCGAGTCAGAGTCTTCACCCTGAGGTGTATATGCCCGTCCCGGAGCTTGGAGCTGAGGGGGACCAGGGGGCAATGATTGCACAGTGTCCGTGGCCTGAAGTACAGGCCTAGCTCGCAATGTGTCAAGAATTTGTGACATAGTGAGAGACATTCTGTCAGCAAAAGCTGCAAACTCAGTTCCTGTCACCTGGACAGCATTCACAGGTGGTACACCCTGGGTCACGTCCAGCAGAGGTCCCGACTGTGCAAGCGCCGCAGGGGCCGAGCACTGCACACAATGGGGGTCCGTGGAGCCTGCCGGTAGAAAAGTCCCACATGCGGTGCAGGAAGCATATAATGTCTGTGCCTTGGCACCCTTGCGTTTTACGGACGACATGCTGCTGGCTCTCTGCAATGTGAGAGAGTCTATAGCCAAAGGGCGACCAGCGCTATGTAATACCAAGTATTTGTAGAAACAAAATACTAAGAATGCTACTGGCACAAGAGGGGGTGAGCCCTGAGGGCTGCTTACCGCCCGCTGAATAGCGGGTAAGAGGCGCAAAATTCCTTGTCTGGGTCTCCCCGGCTCCCCTCTGCAGCTCAGCGTGTCAGCAGGAATGGCTGCCGGCGTCTGTGGAGAGGGGCGGTCCGTGGGAGTTCCCAAACAAAAGTGCGGGAAACAGTGTCCCCTCTGTGCCGATTGTGAGGGCTGGAGTATGTAAAAACGACTCCAGCCCTCGGCGCTGATGCACTGGCCAGCGTCCCGCCCCTCTCCTGACTGGCAGGTCTGGGGGCGGGAACGAACGGAAGCAGGCCGCAAAAGCCGGGGACTCGAGTTATCAGCGCGGCCGCCGTAAAAGCGCGGGCCGCGCTGAAGTCCCCGGCGCACCACAAGTGCCAGCCGCGCCGCAGTCCCAGCGGCCGGCGCGACCGTGTCCCAATAGTGTGCCTGCTTCAGCGAAGCTGAATGAGGCTATGGCACAAGCGCCGCAGCGCTGATGTCCCCCGGCGCACTACAACACCCAGCATGCTGCGGTGTGAGCGCCAAATGCACGGGGACACAGAGTACCTTGAGGAAGCAGGGCCATGTCCCTGATGTACTCCGCTCCATCCAGCATCTTCTCCAGGGGCTGTAGATGGAGCACGGTCTCAGTGCCTGGAGACCAGTAAATCCCACTTCACCCAGAGCCCTGTAAAAAGGGATGGGGAAGGAATCAGCATGTGGGCTCCTGCCGCCGTACCCGCAATGGGTACCTCAACCTTACAAACACCTCCGACATACAGTGGGGTGAGAAGGGAGCATGCTGGGAGCCCTGTATGGGCCCTCTTTTCTTCCATCCGACATAGTCAGCAGCTGCTGCTGACTAAAAACAATGGAGCTATGCGTGCGTGTCTGACCTCCTGCGCACAAAGCTAAAACTGAGGAATCTGTACTCCTACGGGAGGGTGTATAGCCAGAAGGGGAGGGGCCTTACACTTTTAAGTGTAGTTCTTTGTGCGGCCTCCAGAGGCAGTAGCTATACACCCACTGTCTGGGTCTCCCAATTAGGAGCGAAAAAGAAAGTATTTGAATTGTGGAAAATGCCATGGAGTTTACTACTAACTATGGAGAATATTTAACCTTCACCACCCAGCCCGTTTTCCCATTCATGACCACACCAAATTTTAAAAATCTGACCTTTGTCACTTTGTGATGTAATAACTCAAATGCGTCAACAGATCCCGGTAATAGTGTTTTTTTTTCCTGACATTGTACTTCATGTTAGAGACAAATACTAATCATATCGCCCAAAATGTATGCAAATATCAAAAAAGTGAGAATTTAGTAATTTGCGAACTTTCAATTTTTATGCCCTTAAAGCAAATTTGGTTATATCTCACAAAATCATTAATTAAAACCATTTGCCACATGGCTACTTTTCAAAGGCACCATTTTTGAAAGCTACTACTCTTTGGGAGCATGGCAAGAATGGAAGGAGCACCACTGCACCATTAGATTTTTGGTGCCAAAATTATCTGGAATAGATAGTGGACACCTTGTCTTTGCAGAGCCCCTGTTGGGCCCAACGTGTGGAAACCCCCACAAGTGACCCCATTTTACAAAATGCATCACTTGATGTATTCATTCATTTAGAAGTGCAGTGAGCATATTGACACCACAGCTGTGTCACAGAACTTTATACCAGTAGGTGGGTGAAGAAAAAATAAATTACATTTTTTTACCCCAAATTTCGTTTTAGCTTCAGATTTGACATATTCGAGGGGAAATGAGTAAAAAATGCCAAAAAAAAGGGAATTTTGTTTACTTACCGTAAATTCCTTTTCTTCTAGCTCCTATTGGGAGACCCAGACAATTGGGTGTATAGCTTTTGCCTCTGGAGGCCACACAAAGTATTACACTTTTAAAAAAGTGTAACCCCTCCCCTCTGCCTATACACCCTCCCGTGGACCACGGGCTCCTCAGTTTTGGTGCAGGAAGGAGAAAACTTATAAATTGGTCTAGGGTAAATTCAATCCGAAGGATGTTCGGAAAACTGAAGACCATGAACCAAAAGAACAATTCAACATGAACAACATGTGTACACAAAAGAACAACTAGCCCAAAGGGCACAGGGGCGGGTGCTGGGTCTCCCAATAGGAGCTAGAAGAAAAGGAATTTACGGTAAGTAAACAAAATTCCCTTCTTTGTCGCTCCATTGGGAGACCCAGACAATTGGGACGTCCAAGAGCAGTCCCTGGGTGGGTAAAAGAATACCTCAATCGAAAGAGCCGAAAAACGGCCCCCTCTTACAGGTGGGCAACCGCCGCCTGAAGGACTCGCCTACCTAGACTGGCGTCTGCCGAAGCATAGGTATGCACTTGATAGTGTTTCGTGAAAGTGTGCAGACTAGACCATGTAGCTGCCTGACACACCTGCTGAGCCGTCGCCCGGTGCCGCAAAGCCCAGGACGCACCTACAGCTCTGGTAGAATGGGCTTTCAACCCTGAAGGAAGTGGAAGCCCAGAAGAACGGTAGGCCTCGAGAATCGGTTCCTTGATCCACCGAGCCAAGGTTGACTTGGAGGCCTGAGAGCCCTTACGCTGGCCAGCGACAAGGACAAAGAGCGCATCTGAACGGCGCAGGGGCGCCGTGCGAGACACGTAGAACCGGAGTGCTCTCACTAGATCCAAAGAGTGCAAATCCTTTTCACACTGGCGAATTGGATTAGGGCAAAAGGAAGGCAAGGAGATATCCCCTTTTCATCTAAATCAGGATAACACCTTAGGGAGAAATTCCGGGACCGGACGGAGAACCACCTTATCCTGGTGAAAAACCAGGAAGGGAGCTTTGCATGACAGCGCTGCAAGCTCAGACACTCTCCGAAGAGACGTGACTGCCACTAGGAAGGCCACCTTCTGCGAAAGACGGGAGAGAGAGACATCCCGCAGTGGCTCAAAAGGCGGCTTTTGAAGAGCCGTCAGGACCCTGTTAAGGTCCCAAGGTTCCAACGGACGTTTGTAAGGTGGGACTATGTGGCAGACCCCCTGCAGGAACGTGCGGACCTGCGGAAGCCTGGCTAGACGCTTTTGAAAAAACACGGAGAGCGCCGACACTTGGCCCTTGATAGAGCCGAGGAACAAACCCATGTCCACTCCAGATTGAAGGAATGAAAGGAATGTGGGTAAGGCAAACGGCCATGGAGAAAAACCGTTAGCAGTGCACCAGGACAGGAAGATTTGCCAAGACCTATAATAGATCTTGGCGGACGTTGGCTTCCTGGCCTGTCTCATGGTGGCAATGACATCCTGAGATAACCCTGAAGACGCTAGGAGCCAGGACTCAATGGCCACACAGTCAGGTTGAGGGCCACAGAATTCAGATGGAAAAACGGACCTTGTGACAGCAAGTCTGGGCGGTCTGGAAGTGCCCACGGTTGACCCACCGTGAGATGCCACAGATCCGGATACCACGACCACCTCGGCCAGTCTGGAGCGACGAGAATGGCGCGACGGCAGTCGGACCTGATCTTGCGTAGTACTCTGGGCAGCATTGCCAGAGGGGGAAACACATACGGCAGTCGGAACTGCGACCAATCCTGCACTAACGCGTCCGCCGCCAGAGCTCTGTGATCCTGAGACCGTGCCATGAAGGCCGGGACCTTGTTGTTGTGCCGTGACGCCATGAGAACGACGTCCGGCGTTCCCCAGCGGCGACAGATCTCCCGAAACACGTCTGGGTGAAGAGACCATTCCCCCGCGTCCATGCCCTGACGACTGAGAAAATCTGCTTCCCAGTTTTCTACGCCCAGGATGTGAACTGCGGAGATGGTGGAGCCTGTGTCTTCCACCCACTGCAGAATCCGCCGGACTTCCTGGAAGGCCGGACGACTGCGAGTGCCGCCTTGGTGATTGATGTAGGCGACGGCAGTGGCGTTGTCCGACTGGATTCGGATCTGCCTGCCCTCCAGCCACCGATGGAAAGCCAATAGGGCTAGATATACTGCCCTTATCTCCAGGATATTGATCTGAAGGGACGATTCTATTGGAGTCCAGGTTCCTTGAGCCCTGTGGTGGAGAAAAACCGCTCCCCAACCTGACAGGCTCGTGTCCGTGGTGACCACAGCCCAGGTTGGGGGTAGGAATGATCTTCCTCCCGACAGAGATGTGGGTAGGAGCCACCACTGAAGTGATGTTTTGGTCGCGAGGGAAAGAGACGTTCTTGTCGAGGGAAGCCGCACTCTTGTCCCATTTGCGGAGAATATCCATTGGAGTGGCCGTAGATGAAATTGTGCAAACGGCACTGCCTCCATAGCTGCCACCATCTTCCCCAGGAAGTGCATGAGGCGCCTTAAGGGGTGTGATTGACTCCGAAGAAGTGATTGCACCCCTGCCTGCAGAGAAAGCTGTTTGTCCCGCGGTAGCTTGACTAACGCTGGCTGTGTGTGAAACTCCATCCCAAGGTAAGTCAGTGATTGGGTTGGTGTCAACTTGGATTTCGGGAAGTTGATGATCCACCCGAACTGCTGGAGAGTCGCCAGAGCGACGGTAAGACTTTGTTGACACGCCACCCGAGAAGGGGCTCTGACTAGGAGATCGTCCAAGTAGGGGATCACCGAGTGGCCCTGAGAGTGCAGGACCGCCACGACGGATGCCATGACTTTGGTGAAAACCCGTGGGGCTGTCGCCAGGCCGAAGGGCAATGCGACGAACTGGAGGTGTTCGTCCCCGATGGCGAAACGCAGGAAACGTTGATGTTCGGGTGCGATCGGCACATGGAGATAAGCATCCTTGATGTCGATCGATGCTAGGAAGTCTCCTTGTGACATCGAGGCGATGACCGAGCGGAGAGATTCCATCCGAAACCGTCTGGTTCTCACATGTCTGTTGAGCAGCTTGAGGTCCAGAACGGGACGGAATGACCCGTCCTTTTTTGGCACCACGAACAAGTTGGAGTAAAATCCGCGACCACGTTCCTGAATGGAAACGGGAATCACAACTCCTTCGCTCTTTAGAGCGTCCACTGCCTGAAAAAGTGCATCGGCCTGTGCGGGGGGTGGGGAGGTTCTGAAGAAACGAGTCGTAGGTCGAGAGCTGAACTCTATCCTGTAACCATGAGACAGAATATCTCTCACCCATCGGTCTTGAACGTGTGGCCACCAGACGTCGCCAAAGCGGGAGAGCCTGCCACCGACCGAGGATGTGGCTAGGTGAGGCCGAGAGTCATGAAGAGGCCGTCTTGGAGGCAGTGCCTCCCGCGGCCTTTTGGGGGCGTGACTTGGACCGCCACGCATAGGAGTTCCTCCGGCCTTTCTCCGGCCGGTTGGACGAAGAGGATCGGGGCTTGGCGGAGGGACGAAAGGACCGAAACCTCGACTGGATTTTTCTCTGCTGGGGTCTCTTAGGTTTGGACTGGGGTAAGGAGGAGTCCTTTCCCGAGGATTCCTTAATAATCTCATCCAACCGTTCGCCAAATAAACGGTCGCCAGAAAAAGGCAAACCAGTTAAGAATCTTTTGGAAGCAGAGTCTGCTTTCCATTCGCGCAGCCACATGGCCCTGCGGACTGCCACGGAGTTAGCGGATGCTACAGCCGTACGGCTAGTGGAGTCCAGGACGGCGTTCATGGCGTAGGACGAAAATGCTGATGCCTGAGAGGTCAAGGAAGAAACATGCGGAGCAGAATTCCGCGTGACAGCATTAATCTCAGTCAGACAAGCCGAGATTGCTTGGAGAGCCCACACGGCCGCAAAGGCCGGGGCGAAAGACGCGCCCGTGGCCTCATAAATAGACTTCACCAAGAGCTCTGTCTGTCAGTGGCATCCTTCAGGGATGAGCCATCGGCAACAGACACAACTGACCTATCAGCCAATCTAGAGACTGGAGGATCCACCTTGGGTGAGTGTGCCCAGCCCTTTACGACTTCAGGTGGAAAGGGATAACGCGTGTCAGTGTGCCGTTTAGCAAAGCGCTTGTCCGGGACCGCTCTGGGCTTCTGGACAGCATCCCTGAAGTTAGAGTGATCAAAAAACGTATTGCGCGTACGTTTGGGGAAACGAAATTGGTGTTTCTCCTGCTGAGAAGCCGACTCCTCTACAGGAGGAGGCGGGGGAGAGAGATCCAACACCTGGTTGATGGACGAGATAAGATCATTTACTAAGGCGTCCCCCTCAGGGGTATCAAGGTTAAGGGCGAAGCCAGGGTCAGAGCCCTGAGCTCCCACGTCCGCCTCGTCCTACTGAGAGTCCTCAAGCTGGGATCCAGAGCAGCGTGAGGAGGCCGGGGAAGAATCCCAGCGAGGCCGCTTAGCCGGTCTGGGGCTGCGATCCGGGCAGGAGTCCTCCGCCTGGGACCCAGGGGCTATCCTGGGAGCGAGCTGCGGCGCGGACCGAGAAGGGCCAGGAGGAGACAAACTAACAGGGGCCGGGGCCTGTGAAGGGCCCGGTCTGGACTGCAATGCCTCCAGGAGCTTAGATGACCATTTGTCCATAGACTGTGCAATGGACTGAGAAAGTGACAGTTTCTCAGCGAAAGAGGCCAATGACGGTGACTCTGTCCCTGCAGCCTGCTCAGGGGGAGCAGGGGGATCTACATGAGACGAGGGACCCCCAAGTGCCCTAGGCTCCGGCTGAGCAAGCGTGGCAGGAATCGAGCATTGATCACAGTGAGGGTAGGTGGATCCCGCAGGCAACATAGCCCCACAAGAGGTACAGGCCGCAAAGAAAATCTGTGCCTTAGTAGCTTTGCTCCTTGTGGACGACATGCTGTTGTCTCTTAGGAGAGTGACCACTGAGGGTATAGGGGAAAAGGGTATACAGCCTGTCCGAACAGATATAGAGAGATTATATATATATATATATATATATATATATATATATATATATATATATATATATATATATATATATATATATATATATATATATATATATATATATATATATATATATATATATATATATATATATATATATATATATATATATATATATATATATATATATATATATATCGTGGATCCCCCGGAGCTGAAGAGCTTTGCTGCTGAGAAGCATCCACCGGCAGAGTGCCAAAAATGGCCGCCGGAGCTCTCAGGGGAGGAGTGGAGCCGAGGGCGGCGCTAGCAAAGAGCGGGAATCTGGAGTCCCCACAGTGGTCAATGAGGGGGGAGGGAAACATGCAAGATGCTCCAGCCCTCAAAGCCGATGTCATGTCGGTAATCCCGCCCTTACCCCTGACAGGCAGGCTCGGGGGCGGGATTTTTCGTGACAAGGCCGCGGCGAAGCCGGGGACTAAATTTAAGGCCGCGCCCGACAAGCAGGCACGGTCGGCGCGGAAGTCCGCCGAAAGGACAACGGACTGAACTACCGCGGCTTCCGGGAAGAAGGTGCAACCCTCCCTGTATAGTCCCCGCATGGGGACACAGAGTACCTTCAAGTTGCAGGGCCCGGTCCCTGGGGGTGAAGAGGCTCCGGTCCGGCAGGTTCCCACAGGGGCTGCGGATGGAGCACGGTCCCAGTAAATGGATGACCGCTTAGGATCCCACTTCTCCCAGAGCCGCATAAGGGATGGTGAAGGAGACGGCATGTGGCTCCAGCCTCCGTACCCGCAATGGGTACCTTAACCTTAACAGCACCGCCGACATAGTGGGGTGAGAAGGGAGCATGGCGGGGACCCCATAGGGGTCCTCTTTTCTTCCATCCGACATAACTATGTATGAGAATGCATGAGTGGATGTGTGCCTCCTTCCACACAAAGCATAAAACTGAGGAGCCCGTGGTCCACGGGAGGGTGTATAGGCAGAGGGGAGGGGTTACACTTTTTTAAAAGTGTAATACTTTGTGTGGCCTCCAGAGGCAGAAGCTATACACCCAATTGTCTGGGTCTCCCAATGGAGCGACAAAGAAAAACCCCTCACAATTTCTGTTGAACGTGTCAATACCTCACATGTGGCAGTACAGTACTGCTTGGCCACACGGTAAGTCAGGAGGGAAGGAGTGCTATTTGACTCTTGGAGCACAGATTTTCTTAGAAGAGTTTACAGTCTCCATATAGAGTGTCTTCAAGTGACCCCATTTTAGAAATTACACCCCTCTGGGAATTTATATACAGGTATAGTGACGATTTTTACTCCATGGGTGTTTACATTGCAGGTTATTAGATCATTGAATCAGATGGCATGTCCAGTCCTGCTCAATGCAGGACCTCACAAACCACCAAACCTGGGTGACCCCAGAGCCGTTATTCGGCCTGCGGTAACCAAATGAGACCATCGACACAACACAATCGTTATTGTGTTGTGCCAACAGAAGGAAAGAGACAGCCCCCATCCTCTGGTAAGTAGACACTTATCGATATTTACAGCAGTATCATAGAGGTTAAATGCTTGTGAGAGTGCTAGCACTGCTCGTGAGTATTACTGAAGGGCATCAGCAAAGACATATAGCGGACACCCGCTAATGATTTTACTGGCGCTGTATGTAAGCCGGCGCGATCTTAGCGCCGTACATGTATCCCTGCAAAGAGACATACATGTACGGTGCCTTGCAGGGATACACCTCCTGCAGCACAGTACATGCACAGCAGGCGAAACTATGGAAGATATTCCAACCAACAGGGCAGATATGCGTCAACTCTGCTCTGCTGTTCCTGTTATTCTTCCTAAAAATATATGAATTGTTTGAAAACTGGTCATTCCTGGATTAACGATGTTTCTACAAAATCAGATACTGTGTAATGATTGCTTCCAACGTCAGACTGTATCGGGAAACACCTCTAACACTGGCATATGATAAAAGAGGTAGCAGAATAATAGTTACTGTGAAGAAGAAAATATGTACCTTCTCCCCAACTCTACATATCAGCGATTCCAGACGATCTTCTATATTGAGTGGTTCAGAAGTTTTCCGCCTCTTATGAGGCTGCCCTCCTGTAAAACAGTAATACAGATATTAAATGATACACAATTGGGGTGAAGGGGGGAGGGGACACCCTCCCACCACTGGAAGACATCACAATGGAAGCTCATGTATCCACAAATAATACACTGCAATCAGATATCAATCACATTACAGGCTTCGTAGTACCAATGTTTGAGTTGTGATATCTGCATCATCACAAATGACTAAAGGTGGTGTCACACATAGCGACGCAGCAGCGATCACGATCAGCGATCTGACCTCATCAGGATCACTGCTGCGTCGTTACATGGTCGCTGGTGAGCTGTCAAACAGGCAGATCTCACCAGCGACCAGCCCCCAGCTAGCAGCGACGCGTGGAAGCGTAACTAAGGTAAATATCGGATAACCAAGGAAAGCACTTCTCTTGGTTACCCGACATTTACCTTAGTTACTAGCGTCCGCCGCTCTCACGCTGCCAGTGCCGGCTCCCTGTTCCCTGCACTCCTAGCCAAAGTACACATCGGGTTAATTACCCGATGTGTACTCCAGCTACGTATGCAGGGAGCCAACACTGGCAGCTGAGAGCGGCGGACGCTAGTAACTAAGGTAAATGTCGGGTAACCAGGGAAAGGGCTTCTTGGTTACCCTATGTTTACCGTGGTTACAGCTTACTGCAGGCTCCAGACGCCGGCTCCTGCTCGCTTCAGTTCGTCGCTCTCTCGCTGTCACACACAGCGATGTGTGCTTCACAGCGGGAGAGCAACGAGCAAAAAATGAAGCAGGACATTCAATGACCGGCGACCTCACAGCAGGGGCCAGGTCGTTGCTGAATGTCACACACAGCGACGGGACGTCGCTGCTACGTCACAGAAAATGGTGACTTAGCAGCGATGTCGTCGTCGCTGTGTGTGACACCACCTTAATAGGCAGCAGTTACATGGTAACCACTGGTAAACAAAGGCCACAGAGGTCAACAGAGTGGAGCGCTGCTGGTTAGGTTTAAAGCATTGTTCCTTTTAGAGAACCAGATTACATAAGAGTGGCAGACGACAATACCTGGTAATAGAACAATAGAGTGCCAAGAACTGCTCAGCACAGCAGACACCACACCACTGAGGCGCACATACAGCACACAGACCATAGATACAGCAAATACCACACCGCTGAGGCGCACATACAGCACACAGACCATAGATACATCAGATACCACACCGCTGAGGAGCACATACAGCACACAGACCATAGATACAGCAGATGCCACACCGCTGAGGAGCACATACAGCACACAGACCATAGATACAGCAGATGCCACACCGCTGAGGAGCACATACAGGACACAGACCATAGATACAGCAGATGCCACACCGCTGAGGAGCACATACAGGACACAGACCATAGATACGGCGGATACCACACCGCTGAGGAGCACATACAGGACACAGACCATAGATACAGCAGACACCACACCACTGAGGAGCACATACAGCACACAGACCATAGATACATCAGATACCACACCGCTGAGGAGCACATACAGGACACAGACCATAGATACAGCAGATACACCGCTGAGGAGCACATACAGCACACAGACCATAGATACAGCAGATACCACACCGCTGAGGAGCACATACAGCACACAGACCATAGATACAGCAGATACCACACCGCTGAGGAGCGCATACAGCAAACAGACCATAGATACAGCAGATACCACACCGCTGAGGAGCACATACAGCAAACAGAAGATAACTACAGCAGATGCCACACTGAAAAGCACATTTAGCACACAGACCATAGATACAGCGGATACCACTCTGCTGAGGAGCACATACAGGACACAGACCATAGATACAGCAGATACCACACCGCTGAGGAGCACATACAGGACACAGACCATAGATACAGCAGATACCACACCGCTGAGGAGCACATACAGGACACAGACCATAGATACAGCAGATGCCACACCGCTGAGGAGCACATACAGGACACAGACCATAGATACAGCAGATACCACACCGCTGAGGAGCACATACAGGACACAAACCATAGATACAGCAGATACCACACCGCTGAGGAGCACATACAGGACACAAACCATAGATACAGCAGATACCACACCGCTGAGGAGCACATACAGGACACAGACCATAGATACAGCAGATACCACACCGCTGAGGAGCACATACAGGACACAAACCATAGATACAGCAGATACCACACCGCTGAGGAGCACATACAGCACACTCCAGGCAGACAGCAGGACATGCTGACACTTGTAGTATCACGGTTATCAATGGAGAAAGGTGGGCACGATTCCCAGACACACAGAGTGCAGCTCCAAGCCCTCGCTTAGGTCACCGGCTCTCACCGTCATTCTCCTCTCTATGCCTTCTCCGAGACATGGCCGCTGGTGACTGTGTTTCCCTCACACACTACGGAACGCTCAGGATAGCTGCCGAGCACTCGCCAGTGCGGCACAAAACTCGCGAGGCTTCTAGATACACTGGCCCTGTGATTGGCTGGGCGGCTTCGAAACGTCCTCCTCTGGCACCAGAGAGAGACGCTTCAGCGCTGCAGGCCGGGCTAGAGCAGCTTCCGGTACTCTACGAGATTAGCTGCACTGACCGACGCTCCTGCCTCCTAGTGCGGAATCTATGGTGTGTGAGAGAATGAGCTTCCGGGAGGGCTGAGGACTGAGGGAGTGTATACAAAGTGCTGGACTGAGGCAGCGGCGTACGTTGTAGTCAGTCAGCTGTAGTGGTAGTTGTGGATACTGCATGCTGTTATCAGCAGTGCCAAATAATGGCGGGATGGTTATATCAGGCCCTTTCACTGAAGTATTGTAGCACTGAGACATAATATTATACCAGAGTAGTCTGGGAAAGAAATCCTGACACATTGTACCATTTACAGTAGCATACTTCTAGTATCAGTGCTCCAATACTCGGGGTATTCCTAGAAGACTGTTGGTACAGAATACTTAGTGAGGGCCAGAAATATCTGGACAGTGACACAGGTTTTGACACTTTAGCTGTTTACCAAAACATTCAATATACTTATATAATCAATATGGGCTTAAAGGGAACCTGTCAGGTAATTTATGTGTTATCACCTAGTAGCAGAGTGATGTGTGGCCTAGAAACTAGAGTTGAGCGGATTACTAATAACCCGGGTCCGGCGGATCTGTCGCGGGATGTCACAGAAGTCCGGATCCGATCCGGAATCCGGCACAATGTAAGTCAATGAGGAACGGATCCGGGGACGAGAGAGGAGGAGAAGGAGAAGAAACCGGATCGTGCAGCCGGATTCCCGCAACCGGGTCGGACCCGGATCGGACTCTGAAACTGCGCGGATCCGGATTTTTACAGTTCGGATCCGCTCAACACTATTAGAAACCCCTGCCTAACCATCCCTGTGTTGTAATATTGTATAATATGAATATATAAAAATATGTTTTATTACTTATATGTTCCCTATGTAAATCAGCAGGGGCTCTAGCTATATGGACGTCGCATCGCCCCGTGGGTGTTCTCATGTTTTCTGTGGTATCACACCCCTGTGGGCATGATACCATGGATTTACATGAGTGAAGTCCCATCACTCCTTGAGATCCTGCGCGTGCGCACTTACCGTTCCCGCAGCCTTGCTTGCTTCTCGTCTTCAGGCACGCTCTGCGCATGCTCAGAAGACTCCTGCGGTTCCGACCATGCGCAGAGCGTGTCTGAAGCCAGCAAGCACCCGGATAACAAGGCTGCGGGAATGGTAAGTGCACACCAGCAGTATCTCAAGGAGCGACAGGATGTTGCTCATGTAAATTCATAGTATCACGCCCACAGGGGAGTGATACCACGGAGAACATGCGAACGCCCACAGGGTGATCCGACGCCCAGGGGACTAGACCCTCTGCTCATTTACATAGGGAACATGTAAGCAATAAAACATATTTTTATACATTCACATTACACACTATTACAACACAGGGATGGGTAGGAAGGGGTTACTAGGCCACACATCACCCTGCTACTAGGTTATAACACATAAATTACCTGGCAGGTTCCCTTTAAAGTGTAGACTGTCAGCTTTAGGGTTCAGTCACAGCGGCGTATAAATACAGGGTGCCGATCCTCATACCGAAAAGTAGTACGGGTGTCCTGCATAGGTCACCCTGTATATCATGTGAGTGCTAGGCCATTGTGCAAGTTTTATTTATTATTGCCTATCATCCCTTATGAGATGTCTATCAAATCTGTATGCAATACTTTTTTTAACATCATGTATGTAAATTTGTTACCTAGTTGTCATAATGTACAATACAACATTATATCATGGTACTGTAAAATCGATATAAATACTTTTATGTCCAAAAATGACCAAAGCAGTATACGAGTGGTATAATTTTTCTGGTTAGCCAATAAAGGTATTTGCAAGCTTTCAGGGCACAAATGATCCGTCATCAGGTAGGTTTATAAATGAATTACTGAGACAGACATTTAAAAGTGGTGTCACACATAGCGACGCAGCAGCGATCACGACCAGCGTTCTGACCTTATCAGGATCGCTGCTGCATCGTTACATGGTCGCTGGTGAGCTGTCAAACAGGCAGATCTCACCAGCGACCAGCCCCCAGCTAGCAGCGACGCGTGGAAGCGTAACTAAGGTAAATATCGGGTAACCAAGGAAAGCACTTCTCTTGGTTACCCGATATTTACCTTAGTTACTAGCGTCCGCCACTCTCACGCTGCCAGTGCCGGCTCCCTGTTCCCTGCACTCCTAGCCAGAGTACACATCGGGTTAATTACCCGATGTGTACTCCAGCTACGTGTGCAGGGAGCAGGGAGCCGGCACTGGGTGCGTGAGAGCGGCGGACGCTAGTAACTAAGGTAAATATCGGGTAACCAAGGAAAGGGCTTCTTGGTTACCTGATGTTTACCGTGGTTACAGCTTACCGCAGGGTGCCAGACACCGGCTCCCTGCTCCCTGCTCGCTTCAGTTCGTCACTCTCTCGCTGTCACACACAGCGATCTGTGCTTCACAGCAGGAGAGCAACGAGCAAAAAATGAAGCAGGACATTCAGCAACGAGCGGCGACCTCACACCAGGGGCCAGGTCGTTGCTGGATGTCACACACAGCGATAGCGTCAGGATGTCGCTGCTACGTCACAGAAAATGGTGACTTAGCAGCGACGTCGTTGTCGTCGTCGCTATGTGTGACACTACCTTTAGAGATGTGACAACAGTTCAATTGTGCATGGGAAAGATGGGTGATGCCTCCTAAAGATAAGCTGGGGAAATCAAATTAAGGCTTTTGTTACAAATGTAGATGTGTGAGTGATGGCTACCACATCTAAATTTATAACAGAAACCTTAATTTGATTTCCCCAGCTTATCTTAAGGAAGCATCACCCATCTTTCTCATGCACAATTGAACTATGTCACATCTCTAATATGTTGTGCATTGGTCTCCGTAATTAATTTGTAAACATGCCTGATAAAGGAGCACTTCTGCTCTGAAAGCTTGCAAATACAGTACCTTTATTGGCTAACCAGAAAAAATGATATCACTCCTAGAATAATTTTGGCATTTTTGGACATAAGTATTTACCTAGTTGTTAGAAATACAGTGCCTTGCGAAAGTATTCGGCTCCCTTGAATTTTTCAACCTTTTCCCACATTTCAAGCTTCAAACATAAAGATAAAAAATGTAAATTTTATGGTGAAGAATCAACAACAAGTGGGACACAATTGTGAAGGTGAAAGAAATGTATTGCTTATTTTAAACTTTTATAAAAAAGAATAAATTGTTAAGTGGGGAGTGCAATATTATTTGGAAAGATTAGTGCTTGCTCACTTGAGTCCCCTACAGTTTGCTTACCGGCATAGATTGGGGGTGGACGATGCTATTCTCTCTCTGTTACATACTGTACATTCATTTTTGGAGAAGGATGGAACCACTGTGCGAGCGATGTTCTTCGATTTCTCGAGTGCATTTAACACCTTGCAGCCACTCTTACTACACAAAAAGATGACTGATATGAAGGTGGAGGGGGGGATGAGAAATTGGAACACCGACTACCTATCAGATCGGCCACAGTTTGTACAGATGGGAGCAGTTGTGTTTAGCAGATTATTGAGCAGTGTAGGTGTCCCTCAGGGAACGGTGCTAGCGCCCTTTCTATTCACACTGTATACATCAGACTTTCGGTATAAAAAAATTCTCGGATGACTCCGTGGTAGTCGGATGTATTAGGGGGGACCAGGGTGATGAGGAATATAGAAGGGTGGTGTTGAAGTTTGTGGATTGGTGCCATGGTAACTATCTACAACTAAATGTTAAGAAAACTAAGGAGTTGGTGGCCAACTATAGCAGGAGAAAGATGGAATGTTTACCGATCACTATTGCTGGCCAGGAGGTGGAGAGTTACAAATATTTGTGGGTCCACCTGGATAGCAAACTGGACTGGAGATGCCACTCATAGAGGGTCTACAAGAAGGGGATGAGCAAACTGTATTTCCTAAGGAAACTGAGGTCTTTTAATGTGTGCAGCAAAATGTTAGAAATGTTCTACCAGTCTGTAATGGCAAGTGCCATCTTTTTTTCACTCATGCTGGGGTGGTAGTGTGCAGGTCTCGGATGCTAATAAGCTGAATAAGCTTATCAAGAAGGCAAGCTCCGCTGTTGGCTGCAATCTTGACTCTTTTGAGGAATTAGTGGAGAGAAGATCTCTGAAAACGTGTATGGCGATTATGAATAATAATGCACATCCATTATATGAGCTATTCATGAGACAGAAGAGCACCTTCAGTAACCAGCTAATCCTTCTGACGTGTAAGAAGGAAAAATATAGAAAATCATTTGTGCCAACTGCTATGGCAATGTACAACAATAACATTAGTGTTAAATCATCAAGGTAAATGTTTACTTCTTTATTTCTACTACTTTTCAGTTTACCCGCTGTGTATGACCTAATCTAATGTATAATGTTCTTCTGTCAACTCTGTCTTGTCAATTAAGTAATTCATGTTATTATTTAAGTCATGCTGCTGTGATACCATAATTTCCCACGGGATTTATAAAGTGTATCGTATCGTATGTCGCTTGGGGTATGTGTCTATCAGTTTTGCACATCAAGAGACTGAAATTCTTGCCCATTCTTCCTTTGCAAACGGCTCGAGCTGAGTGAGGTTGGATGGAGAACATTTGTGAACAGTAGTTTTCAGCTTTTTCCACAGATTCTCGATTGGATTCAGGTCTGGACTTTGACTTGGCTATTCTAACACCTGGATACGTATATTTGTGAACCATTCCATTGTAGATTTTGCTTTATGTTTTGGATCATTGTCTTGTTGAAAGACAAATCTCCGTCCCAGTCTCAGGTCTTTTGCAGACTCCAACAGGTTTTCTTCAAGAATGGTCCTGTATTTGGCTCCATCCATCTTCCCATCAATTTTAACCATCTTCCCTGTCCCTGCTGAAGAAAAGCAGGCCCAAACCATGATGCTGCCACCACCATGTTTGACAGTGGGGATGGTGTGTTCAGGGTGATGAGCTGTGTTGCTTTTAAACCACATATATCATTTGGCATTGTGCCCAAAAAATTCGATTTTGGTTTCATCTGACCAGAGCACCTTCTTCCACATGTTTGGTGTGTCTCCCAGGTGGCTTGTACAAACTTTAAACAACACTTTTTATGAATATCACTGAGAAATGGCTTTCTTTTTGCCACTCTTCCATAAAGGCCAGATTTGTGCAGTGTACGACTGATTGTTGTCCTATGGACAGACTCTTCCACCTCAGCTGTAGATCTCTGCAGTTCATCCAGAGTGATCATGAATGGACTTCTTGGCTGCATCTCTGATCAGTCTTCTCCTTGTTTGAGATGAAAGTTTGGATGGACGGCCGGGTCTTGGTAGATTTGCAGTGGTATGATAGTCCTTCCATTTCAATATGATCGCTTGCACAGTGCTTCTTTGGATGTTTAAAGTTGTGGAAATCTTTTTGTAACCAAATCCGGCTTTAAACTTCTCCACAACAGTATCAGTGACCTGCCTGTTGTGTTCCTTGGTCTTCATAATGCTCTGTGATTTAAACAGAACACTGAAACTATCACAGAGCGGTGCATTTACACGGAGACTTGATTACACACAAGTGGCTTAGGCTAGTTTCACACTTGCGTTGAACGGCATCCGTTGCATTGCGTTGTGTGACGGATGCAACGGATGTGTTGCATATAGTGGCACAACGGATGCAACGGATGCTGCAAAACAACGGAATCCGTTTTTATTTTTTTATTTTTTTTTACAGTTTTACCGGCGGCAGACTATTGTGAATGATCAGCTGATCGCTCCCAGTAGCCGGCCGCCGGGTGATCAGCTGATCGCTCCCTGCAGCCGGCCACCGAGTGATCAGCTGAGCGCTGTCACTTGCCGGCCGCCGGGTGATCAGCTGATCGCTCCCTGCAGCCGACCGCCAGGTGATCAGCTGAGCGCTGTCACTTGCCGGCGCCCGGGCATGCCGGCGGCCGGGCATGCCAGCGGGCGGGCGCTCAGCTGAGCGCTGTCACTTGCCGGCGCCCGGGCATGCCGGCGGGCGGGTGCTCAGCTGAGCGCTGTCGCATGCCGGTGGCCTGTCGCTCAGCTGAGCGCTGTCACTTGCCGACGGCCGGGCGCTCAGCTGAACGTTCGGCCACCGCGAGCCAAAATAAAGTTTGTGATTAAAAAAAAAAAGAGCATGCGCAGTGAAATCCAGAGGATTCCGCTGCTCAAAACAACGTTACATGCTGCGTTCCTCCCGCTGGGCGGAAGCAACGGAGCGTCGCCCAGCGGAAGCAACGCAGGTCCTTTTGGTACAATCCGTCATCCATACAAGTCTATGGGAAACAGCGGAATCCGTTAACGGATTCCGCTGTTTTCCAAAAGGGCGGATTGTAACGGAAGGAAAACAACGCAAGTGTGAAAGTACCCTTATATTTATCATCATCAGTCATTTAGGACAACATTGGATCATTCAGAGATCCTCAATGAACTTCTGGAGTGAGTTTGCTGCACTGAAAGTAAAGGGGATGAATAATATTGCACGCCCCAATTTTCAGTTTATTTTTTACAAAAGTTTAAAATAAGCAATAAATTTCGTTCAACTTCACAATTGTGTCCCACTTGTTGATTCTTCACCATAAAATTTATTTTTTTTTATCTTTGTTTGAAGCCTGAAATGTGGGAAAAGGTTGAAAAATTCAAGGGGGCGGAATACTTTCGCTAGGCACTGTATAAAATATCAAAATATAGATGGAATAGATTTATATCCTGCAGCTATATAATATCCCAACCCACCTATATATTATACACTTCCATGCTTTAGTGCCTCCCATGTGGCACTTCAGGGTGTTTAGCCTGGTTTAGGCTAATAAATATATTCTAAACGACATGGGGTCACCCTTATTTTTGATAACCAACAAAGGTAAAGCAGACAGCTGCAAGCTGATTTTATCAGGCTGGGAAGGTCCATGGTTGTTGGGCCCTTCCCAGCCTAAAAATACTGACTGCAGTCACCCCAGAAGGGGCACATCACATTAGATGAGCTAGACCTCGCACTTTGTCTCTGCTCTTCCCGATTGCCCTGGTGTGGTGACAATCAGGGTAATGATAGTTGGGGTTGAAGTCAGCTGGTATCATGTCCTGGTGTTAGTAATGGGGGTATGGGTGAAAAGAAAGAAAAACACACAAAATATTTTATTTGAAAAAACATTCTCCAACACTTTCTCTGGTTCACCAATTTATTTATTAAGATAAAAAGCCATACAGGTCCGCCATAGTCGAAAAAAATCCAATGTAGTCCACAAACGGAAATTTGAAAAACATTAAAAGAGAGAAACAAAAACAAGACACCTGTCCTTTGTACCCCAATTTATTAGAAATCCAAGTCCCCAGGTCCAATGTAGTGCTGCGTCCCTACAGTGTTCTTCAATTACGTGGATCAAAGGCTATGGAGCCTCAGAATGTGGATCCACAATGTTTGTGCAGCTACCAGTCCTGGCTCATGGTGCACACCATGAAACCCGGGACACTGATAAGCAGTTACATCAGGGCGGCACGGTGGCTCAGTGGTTAGCACTGCAGCCTTGCAGCGCTGGGGCCCTGGGTTCACTTCCCACCAAGGACACCATCTGCAAGGAGTTTGTATGTTCTTCCCATGTTTGTGTGAGTTTCCTCCGGGTTCTCCGGTTTCCTCCCACACTCCAAAGACATACAGATAGGGACTCTAGATTGTGAGCCCAAATGGGGACAGTGTTGCCATTGTATGTAACGGCTTCGGGTGTTGCAGATGAACACTGCCTCATTAAATATCGTTAGTGCGAGTGCAATCTGCTATTTTATCGGATTGCACTCGTCTTTTTTTTAAACGCAAGTGGATTTGAAGCCTTAATTTGAGGGTATTCACATCCTAATTTGAGTAAGGGTTTAGGAATTACAGCTCTTTATATATGCATGCAGCCCCCTTAACCCCTTAACGACCGCGGGCCGTAAAATTACGTCCTAAATGACATAATCTTACTGCCCGCAGCATGCCGCGATCGGCACACATCTCAGCTGATTTTCACAGCTGAGATGTGTGCCTGCTAGGCACGAGCAGAATCGTTATCTGCTCGTGCCGATTAACCCCTTATATGGCGCTGTCAATACATGACAGCGCCATTATAAGCGCGATTGCGGTAATGTTTTCCTTACCGCCCGATACCGGAAGTCACGTGACGCGATCACGTGACTCCCGATAGTTGTCATGGTAGCACAGGGTCATGTGATGACTCCTGTACTACACCTGACTTGGTTTCACTTTCGCTGTGCCCGGGGCACAGCAAAAGAGAAAGACAGCGTATCTGCTGTTTACAGCCTTGTGGCTGTGATCAGCAGATACTGCAGAGCGATCGGAATGCTGATCGCAATAGCCCCCTAGGGGGACTAGTAAAATAAAAAAAAAAAGTTAAAAAATAAGTTTTAAAAAATTAAAAAAAAACAAAAAAACCTAAAAGTTCAAATCACCCCCCATTCGCCCCATTGAAAATTAAAGGGTTAAAAAAATAAAAAATATACACACATTTGGTATCGCCGCGTTCAGAAACGCCCGATCTATCAAAATATAAAATCAATGAATCTGATCAGTAAACGGCGTAGCGGCAAAAAAATTCCAAACGCCAAAACGACATTTTTTTGTCGCCACAACTTTTGCGCAAAATGCAATAAGAGGCGATCAAAACGTAGCATCTGCGCAAAAATGGTACCGTTAAAAACGTCAGCTCGAGACGCAAAAAATAAGCCGTCATTAAACCTAAGATCCCGAAAAATGAGAACGCTACGGGTCACGGAATATGGCGTAAAACGTGCGCCACTTTTTTCGGACAAACTTCCGATTTTTTTTTAACCCCTTATATAAAAGTAAACCTATACATGTTTGGTGTCTACGAACTCGCACTGACCTGAGGCATCATACCCACACATCAGTTTTACCATATAGTGAACACAGTGAATAAAATATCTCAAAAACCATATTGCGATCGCACTTTTTTTGCAATTTTACAGCATTTGGAATTTTTTTGCCATTTTCTAGTACACTATATGGTAAAACTGATGGTTTCATTTAAAAGTACAGCTCGTTCCGCAAAAAATGAGCCCTCACATGACCATATTGACTGAAAAATAAAAAAGTTACGTCTCTCAGAAAAAGAATGGCGAAAAAAAAAAACGGAAAGCGAAAAATCGGCCGGTCGTGAAGGGGTTAATGACCGCCAATACGTATCCAAATGGCGGCTATTAAGAGTCCTTATTTCTCACTGCCGTTTTAAAATGGCAGCTAGAAATAAGGGTAAAGTGCCCCCTACAGTGGGAAAATCTTCAGGGTCTCAGCTACTGGGATAGCTGAGACCCTGGAGATCACAATTCAGGCCAGATTTTTCAGTCCCTGATCACATGATTGTCGTTATTCAACAAAAAAAAGTGATCACGTAAAAAAAAAAAATAATAAGATCAACATTAAAAATCATTTCTCTCTCCTTTTGACATGATCAGATATGTCAGAGGAGAAAGAAATGCTGTCCCCAGGTCTCCCCTGGTACCTTGGTACTGGAAATTCATCCCCCGTGCCCCCTCCTCCTCTTCCTGTTGCAAAATGGCGGGCACATCCGCTGTGCATGCGCCAAGATCTGCTGGCTGGCACCCTGCAATGTCAGGAACCAATTTCATTGGTTCCTGAAATATGATCACTGTGATAGACTGTATCAAAGTGATCAAATACACCAATATTTAGAAAATAAGACAGCACTTGGACTGTGCCTCCTTCTTCTGCTCTTGTAGATGTTCTGGAGAGAAGAGAGACACCTACAAGTGCTGTCAATGAATAAATAAGTGCTGTCAGTGAAAATAAATTCTCTAGATACCTTTAAAAAACCTTCCCTAATTTCCTAATTACCCCCCTGATCATTCCCCCCCGTCCTCCACCTAATCAGATTAAGTTTTTTGTTTGTTTGGGGTTTTTTTTTATAATTTTTCTTTTCTTACCTAGGTAGATTGAACAAATTTTACCCCTTTTTTTCAAAAAATGTGTAAGCTAAAAAATCCTAGAATTAGTTGGCCACCAATCAAATTTATATGCCCATCAATATATTTCCCAAAATCCCACATCCCTCCAGTCCCATTCATGAATCTCCATAACTGTCCTGAAAATATAAAAAATTTGGGGGCATTACCCTCAACATGGGTTTTGAAAAACAAATACCACTCTCCGTTCCTAAGGGAAACTAAATTCGTCCATAGGACCCCTGTATTTGCAGCTGTCATGTCCGGAATCTGATATGAAACCCTAAAGAGATTCCTTCATTTTAGTGACAATTCCCAAGCCCCCCAAAAAATGACTCCAACTATGATTGCCTAAATAAATTGAGACCTCTAATTTCCCTCTCAACGTATTTATTTTTAAATTCCTATAACCCTGAGCAAAATGTTGACATTGACAAGTCCTTTATGAGTTTCAATGTCCGTTTGTCATTCTACTAGCTTTAGCTACTGCAAGCATGGCAAATATGGTGTCACATTATATAAAATGTGTGTGCGTACACGTGGGCATACGTGCACCTTTCTCGGTTATAAAGGTAGGGACCACCAAATAAACCCTCCAAACTACTCCAGAGAATTGGCATCCCTGGTAAAATTGTCTGGGAGCTAATTACTCCATTTCTATATAAACCACAAAGATGTACCACATCTACGCTGACAATTATACTAGCACTCCCTTTACAAATCCCTCCACACTGCAAATGCAGGGGCCTGTGGGTGAGTCAGAAAAAAAACTAGTAGGTTTTCTCTCACAGTTGGTGTCCAGACATTTGGAGAAGGGGGTATCATTCTTACTGGCAAGGTACCAGCTACTTGCAATGAAATGGAATGACAGGAAGGACGTCTACATGCTCACCACGCTTCATGCAGACACCACTGTAATGGTCAGAGACAGGGACTCCACCAGGAACAAATAGAAACTGGTAGCATAACAGAGTATAATAAGTTTATGTTTGGCTTTGACCTGTCTAACCAGGTTCTTCAGCCGTATGTGGTAAAGCGTAAAACCAGGTCCTGGTAAAATAAGGTAGCAATCTTCCTCCTATATATTGCTACCTATAACACATTCTTCCTCTATAAAAAGTTGACAAGGAACACTCACATTTCTCCATTAGGAGAAAATTGTCGAGTGTTTCCTATTTGAATAAATGGTTTAGGAGGCAGGTTTCAAGTCAGAGGATATCTGGAGACTGTTAGGCCCTGTGCGCACTGGAAAATGGAATTTTCTCAAGAAAATTCCGCAGGTATTCAAAGATTACCGCACCCGCGATAAAAAACCGTGGCAAACCGCACCCGAAAACCGCATGCGGTTTGCTGCGGTTTTACCACGGTATTGTTCGCGGTATTGCCGCGGTTTTGCCGCGTGCGGGTTGGTATGTGCTTTATTGCATTCAATGCAATAAAGCACATTGAAAAAAAAAAAAGGTCATTTCATTCTGATGTAGAGAAATAGACAGAAGAATAGATAGAAGAATAGATAGACAGACAGAAGGATAGATAGAGGGATAGAGTCCCTGTGAGCATACGCTGCATGTCTCACGGTCGGCAGTGAGTTCACATCGGCCGTGGGAAATGCCCTGGAGTTACCTCTGCTGTCTCATTACGAGGCTGCATTCAGCAGTGTCTGTGTCAGTCGCGGCTGGATGTAAGCATCGCAGGACGTCGGAGCTGTGGATTACGCCGGAGGTTTGTTTCGGGAGGGGTTAATAAAAGGGTGAACGAGGCTTGTTTGTGTTTTATTTAAAATAAAGGATTTTTCTGTGTGTTTTTTCACTTTACTTACGGGTTGATCATGTCAGCTGTCACACAGACGCTGCCATGATCAAGCCTGGAGTTAATGGCGGTGATCTGCCACCATTAACTCTTTGTATTACCCTGACTGCCACTGCTACACGGCTGCAGGAAGAGCCGGGGACACTCCGGTAGTGCCGCATAATGCATGCGACAGTCCCGGGGCAGCTGCGACTGATATTCTTGGCTGCGGGAGGAGGGAGTGAGGCGGGGGATATTAACCCTGCCCCTCTCCCTCCCCAGCCTGAGAATACCGGGCCGCCGCTGTGTGTTTACCGCGGCTGGACGGTAAATATACAGCGGACCCCACGTGTTTTGTTTTCTATATTTCCGTTTGCTTTCTATGTGTGTTCTATATGTCTGTGTGTGTGTGTGTGTGTGTGTGTGTGTTCTATGTCTGTGATGTCTGTGTGTGTGTCTGTGATCTGTGTGTGTTTACTCTCTGCATGGCTTCCTCTTCCTGTAATGACATCACTTCCCTGCAAAACCGCAGGCAAGCGATGTACATTACCGGAGGTAAACCGCGAAATACCGCAGGGAATAACGCAGGAAAACACAGTGAACCGCACAGAATTTGCTGCCTGCGTTATTCCCTGCGGGATTTCCCGATTACATTGGAGTCAATAGAGTGAATTCCAGCAGCTATGTGCGGAAAAGAATTGACATGCAATTGTTTTTGCTGCGGGAATCCCGCAGCAAAACATGCAGCTGTGGGAATCCCGCAGCAAAACATGCAGCTGTCAAAATCCGCCTAGTGCGCACAGGATTTTTTTTTTCCCATAGGTTTTGCTGGTGATTCACTGCAGAGATGTTATGAACATTTTCTGCAGCGAAACATGCAGCAAATCCACAGAAAATCCGCAGCAAAATCCGGTAAGTGCGCACAGGGCCTTAGGGGCACTTTGCACACTACGACATCGCAAGCCGATGCTTGCGATGCCGAGCGCGATAGTCCCCGCCCCGTTGCAGCTGCGATATCATGGTGATAGTTGGCATAGCGAACATTATCAATACGCCAGCTTCACATGCACTCGCCTGCCCTGCGATGTCACTCTGGCCGGTGACCCACCTCCTTATTAAGGGACGGGTCGTGCGGCGTCATAGCGACGTCACACGGCAGGCGGCCAATAGAAGCGGAGGGGCGGAGATGAGTGGGACGTAAACATCCTACTCACCTCCTTCCTTCCACATAGCTGGCGTGAGCCGCAGGACGCAGGTAGGAGATGTACCTCGCTCCTGTGGCTTTACACACAGCGATGTGTGCTGCCGCAGGAACGAGGAACAACATCGTAACATTGGTCATTTCCAAATTATGGAAATGACTAACGCTACACCGATGATACGATTACGACGATTTTGCGCTCGTTAATCGTATCAAAAAGGCTTTACACACTACGATGTCGCCTGCGATGCCGGATGTGCATCACTTTCAATTTGACCCCACCGAAATCGCACCTGCGATGTCGTAGTATGCAAAGTGCACCTTAGAGCGACATTTAATTCTCGTCCTTGTCACTCCCACCCAAAACTGTCCCCAAAATAGATGCCGAATTTGTAGTAAGCATGATTCCCGATATTATTACCTCACGTTCCCATCTCAACTAGGCCTATATGTCACCCGCTGCTTTGAGAAATACCACACAACTTCCTGTTATTAAATTGTCATCAATTACTCCAAATTGTGAGGTAGCGTCTTTTTTTTTTCTCCCAAACAATTAATATTTTCCGTTTGGTGGGCTATAGTAAAGATCTATTTATTACTTGTCAAATACAAACTACTGTTTTCATCAGTAAGCACACATTTTACCCCATTCCACAATTTATTCCAGGCGCGATTATCACTTACCCTCTATTATTTAGACAAATTCTCGTGCACATGCCCATGTCTGCATAATCCAGAATGTGGACCCAACAAATGTTCTTGAAAAGTATTGTGGCACCCCTGGGCATCAAGCGCCACAGGGTATTACACCACTTTTAAGGGGTAATATCCATCCCGGGATAGGAGGGGGTTAACTGCTAGTGCCTTCACAAAAACACACACATACAATGGCAAGGTGCTTTTCCACTGAGGGGTGGACTAGGGCAGACAGGGTGGTTAGATATCACAAAGCATGGGACTACCCCAGTCGCTAGGAAACCATTGGGGGCGGGCACTATTTGGGGTAAGAAGTAGGTGTAACCATCACACTACAGTAGAGCAGACTTTCCCGGGCACAGCTTGAGATAACAACTCGCACAGACAACTGGAGTTTAGTGTTTCTCTTTCTTCGTGGGCCCGTGGCTTGGAGCTGGAGGCTTGGCCTGGGTTCCGAGGCACACTCCACTAAAAAGACTTTTTACTGGCACCGGCGGTGACCGCCGACTATCCGGAATCGGCTGGAGCCTATCGTGGCAGAGATCAGTACTCTGGGGCAGCACCTGAATTACCTGTGAGTAAAATATCTGGAACCACAGCCCCTGCCTCTCATTTACCGGCACTGGCGCCCAGCGCTGCGGCGCCAATAGGGACTACCACCACCCCTGTCCGTCCTCCATCATCCTCCTTGTGGTAACCCCGCTCCGCCTGTGGGGAGCGACACCATCCCGACTGCGATCTTCACCATCAGCCCCGGAGAGCAGCACCCACAGTGGCGGCCCATCCCTGGCCGCAGACCACAGGTGGCATCACGACCTAAAAAGACTTTCCTCACTGTCACTACCACCCTCATCCTCCATCCTTCCTCCCGTCCACCGCCTTCCCTCCCTCCTGTACGTCTCGGGGTCACGAAACCGGGCTAGGCCAGCCTGTGATGGCACAGAGGTTGTGCACCCCTGGCCCGGCGATATGTAGGGTGAAAACCCATCGACCCCGGGGTGTTACAGTAAGATCATCTAACAAATCCAGGACTTGATAACTTACATACCAAACTAATATTATGCAAACAAATTCTCATTCACATTCCCACATCTGTATACTCCAGAATGTGGCCCCCACAGATGTTCTTGAAAAGCCGGGTATTCTGACAATTCCAGAACTTGATCACTCACATAAACATTTTGACTATCTTAGTTTGACTGCTTTTACGACACTGTCTTGCTACACAAAACTCTTCTTTGCAATTATATTACTTATAAATTATTTATATTATTGATCATTTTATTGGAGGATCTCTAAAGGCTGCTTTACATGCAGCGACATCGCTAGCGACGTCGCTAGCGATAGCACCCGCCCCCATCGTTTGTGCGTCACGGGCTAATCGCTGCCCGTGGCGAACAATATCGCCGGTACGCATCACACCAACTTACCTTCCTAACGACGTCGCTGTGGCCGCCGAACAAACTCTTATTTTAAGGGGGCGGTTCGTTCGGCATCACAGCGACATCACACAGCGGGCCACCAATAGAAGCGGAGGGGCGGAGAGCAGCCACATGAACGTCACTCCCACCTCATTGCCGGATGACGCAGGTACGCTGTTGTTCGTCGTCCCCGGGGTATCACACATAGTGATGTGTGCTGCCTCAGGAATGACGAACAACCTGCGTACCAAACGAGCAGCGATTTTTTGAAAATGAACGACGTGTCAACAATCAATGATTTGGTGAGTATTTCAGATCGTGAACGGTCGCTGGTAAGTGTCACACGCAACGACGTCGCTAATGAGGCTGGATGTGCGTCACGAATTCTGTGACCCCCAGCAATATCTCGTTAGCAATGTCGCTGCGTGTAACGGGACCTTTACAATGAGGCTGTTCCATATTCATACACTATTTGCTTTACTGCATGGTTCTTTCAGAACCTCCTGTACAGCACAATACTGTCACAATTTTGTAGAGAATTGGTTGCTCTGTGCACATAGCGGTTCCTTTCTCGGCAGGCAACAGCCTGTTATGATATGCCATGTCGCTTGGCACATTCGTCCCATCATATAGGGATTAATGCAGCTAAGCAGACTTATGACCAGTCTCTTTTGAAAGATAAACTTGTCCTTCTAGCCATGCTGGTATTCTTTTATCTTTGGAACAAACTCAAGTTTGCCACATAGTTGGCTGCATTTTCCGCTACGATTTCAACATTTTGCCCTTCAGTAAAATGTATTCTTAGGCCCTGTGCGCACTAGAAAAAGGATTTTTCTCAAGAAATTTCTCAAGAAAATGCGTTTCTGATGCGTTTTTCACGCGTTTTTGACACTTTTTGGTACGTTTTTGGTGCATTTTTCCGCACGTTGGTCCCTGCGTTATTTTACCATTAACTATGGCAAAAAAAGCAGGTACCTGCAGAAAAGAAGTGACATGCTCATTCTTTTTCTCAAGAAATTCTGCATTAAGAAATTTCTTGAGAAAAAAACGCAGTGTGCGATCAGCTATTTTTTTTTCTATAGGTTTTGCTGGGGAATGTCTGCAGAAAGGTTACAAACATTTTCTCAAGAAATTTCTGCAGCAAAAACGCGGGTACAAACGCAGTGTGCGCACAGGGCCTTAATGCTACTATATACGCAGTTGCAGGACAATTGTTTTTGTTTGTTTTAAATCAACGTTTTTGTGAATAATATAAACATTTTCAATATGGCGGCGTAATGTTATCAAATTCTGGGAAGAACCTGTGGGTTCACAATGTTCATTATACCCCTAGATAAAATCCTTGAGGGCTCGAGTTTGCAAAATTGGGTCATTTGTGGGAGGTTTCTGCTGTTTAGGAACCTTAGCGGCCCTTCAAATGTGACATGCTGCCCGCAATCTATTTCCGCCAAATTTGTGTTCCAAACTTCAAATATTGCTTGTTTCCATTCCGATCTCTGCCGTTTATCCAACCACATGGTTTCTACCCACATGTGGGGTATAAGCGCGATCAGAAGAAACTGTATAACAAATTTTGAGGTCCATTTTGTCATGCTATCCCTTGTAAAAGTGAAAAAATTGGGGCTATACCAACATTTAAGAGGTAAAATGTTAATTTATTTTTGTCCACTCCACTTTGCATTAATTCCTGTGTACCACTTGAAGGTTTAAAAAAAAAATCTCCTGATAGCAGTTTTGAAATATGTGAGGTGTGCAGTTTTTAAAATGGTCTCAGTTTTGGGGAGTTTCTAATATATAGGCCCCTCAATGTCCATTTAAATCTGAATAGTTTCCTAAGGAAACAGGTTATGTGAATTTATTGAAAAAATGAAATATTGCTGCTAAACTTTTAACCCTTTTAACATTCTAACAACATAAAATGATGTTAGAAATCTGATGTAGATCTAAAGTAGACATATGAGAAACTTAATTATCAAAAAATCTACCACTAACATAATGTACAATGTGTCACAAATAAATCTCAGAATCACTAGAGTCTATTGAAGCATTCCAGAATTATTACCACATAAAGTGACACTGGTCATATTTCTAAAATTTGGCTTGGTCTTTAAGGTCGGAATTAGCTTGATCACTACTGGGTCAATGGACCAAACATATTTGGACAATTATCTCAAAAGCTATTGGGCTGCATGGGCTATTTCCTTCTTAATCTACCATCAATTAAGTAAATGGTCTGGAGCTGATCCCAGATTGCTGTGAACTCACAACATGGAAAGGAGCTCTCAATGGAATTGAAACTGACCATCATTTGGCTGAAAAAAAAGAAGAAATCCAACAGAGAGAGAGAAGAAATATTAGGAGTGGCCAAATTAACAGTTTGTATCATTCTGCAAAAAAAAAAAAAAGAGCACATTGATGAGTTTGAAACCTTTAAAAGCCCTGGACGTCCACGGAAGACAACAGTGGTGGATGATTGCAGAATCCTTTCCATGATAAAGAAAAAACCCGTACACCATCCAACCAAGTGTAGAACACTCTCCAGGCAGTTTCAGTATCTAAGTCTACCATAAAGTGAAGACTTCATGATGGCACCTACAGAGGGTTCACCACAAGGTGCAAACCATTAATCAGCTTTAAAAATAGAAAAGCCAGATTACACTTTGCCAAAAGAAAAAAAAAACATATAAAGAATCCAGCCATGTTCCTGAAAAGCATTCTTTGTACAGATGAAACTAAGATCAACCTGTACTAGAATGATGGGAAGAAGAAAGCATAGAGAAGGTACTTCAGCACAGAAGAAATTCCACAGCACTCACTTCCAGTGAATAAAAACGTCTTTCTTTGTCGCTCCTAATTGGGAGACCCAGACAATTGGGTGTATAGCTACTGCCTCCGGAGGCCACACAAAGTACTACACTTAAAAGTGTAAGGCCCCTCCCCTTCTGGCTATACACCCCCCCGTGGGATCACGGGCTCCTCAGTTTTATGCTTTGTGCGAAGGAGGCCAGACATCCACGCATAGCTCCACTGTTTAGTCAGCAGCAGCTGCTGACTATGTCGGATGGAAGAAAAGAGGGCCCATACGAGGGCCCCCAGCATGCTCCCTTCTCACCCCACTTTCTGTCGGCGGTGTTTGTTAAGGTTGAGGTACCCATTGCGGGTACGGAGGCTGGAGCCCACATGCTGATTCCTTCCCCATCCCCATTAGGGCTCTGGGTGAAGTGGGACTTTACCGGTCTCCGGGCACTGAGGCCGTGCTCCATCCACAGCCCCTGGAGGATCTGCTGGATACGGAGCGGAGTTTCCTCAGGGACAGGACCCTGCTCCATCAAGGTACTCCGTGTCCCCGTGCTTATCGCACACACACTGCAGCATTGCTGGGTGTGTTAGTGCGCCGGGGTAAACAGCGCTGCTGCGCTTGTGCCGTTACTCACTACAGCTCTGCTGAGTGAGGTGACTTGGTACGATCGGCCGATCCGGCCGCGGGGGTCAGTTTTTACTGCGTCGCGGCTGGGATTTGTGGTGCGCCGGGGACTTCCGCGCTGGCCGTGCATATATGACGGCCGCGCTAGATTACTACAGTCCCCGGCTTTTGCGGCCTAGTTCGTATCGTTCCCGCCCCCAGACCTGCCAGTCAGGAGGAGGGCGGGACGCTGTACAGACACGCAGCGCTAAGAGCTGGAGTCTGTTTTACATACTCCAGCCCTCACACTAGGCACAGTGGGACGCAGTTTCCCGCACTTTTGTTTGTGACGCCCACGGTCCGCCCCTCTTCACAGGACGCCGGCAGCCATTCCTGCCTGCACGCTGAGCTGCAGAGGGGAGACGGGGAGACTCAGACAAGGGATTCTACGACCTCACACCCGCTTTTCAGCGGGCGGTAAGCAGCCCTCAAGGGCTCTCCCCCACTTGTGCCATAGTGTACTTTGTATTTTGTGCTGGCAATACTTTGCACTGTACAGTCGCTGGTGATTTTCTGCTATATACCCTCCTTAGATTTCTCAAGGAGACAACAGCATGTCGTCCGCAAAAAGCAAAAGTGCCAAGGCACGGACTTTATATGCTGCTTGTACCGCATGTGGGGCTACTCTACCGGCAGGTTCCACTGACCCCCATTGTGTGCAGTGCTCGGCCCCTGTGGCAATTGCTCAGCCGGGGCCGCTGCTAGAGGTGACCCAGGGAGAACCACCTGTGAATGCTGTCCAGGTGACAGGGACAGAGTTTGCAGCTTTTGCTGACAGATTGTCTATGACTATGTCTAAAATTCTTGAAACATTGCAGTCTAGACCAGTAACTCAGACCATGGGCACTGTTGATTCATTGCCACCTTGTCCCCCTCAGCTGGACCACTTCCTAGCTCCGGGGGTGTCACATGCACCCCAGGGTGACGGCTCTGACTCGGACGACAGTCCCAGACAACCTAAGCGGGCTCGCTATGAGCGACCCTCAACTTCATCACACTGGTCAGGGTCCCAGCGGGACGACTCTCTGTGTGATGAGGCGGATGTAACTGATCAGGAGTCTGATGCTGGGGCCGCTCTCAATCTAGATACCCCGGATGGTGACGCCATAGTGAATGATCTTATAGCGTCCATCAATAAGATGTTAGATATTTCTCCACCAGCTCCTCTTGCGGAGGAGGCAGCTTCACAGCAGGAGAAATTCCATTTCAGGTATCCCAAGCGTAAATTAAGCACTTTTCTGGACCACTCTGACTTTAGAGACGCAATCCAGAAACACCACGCTTATCCAGATAAGCGTTTTTCCAAACGGCTTAAAGATACACGCTATCCTTTTCCCCCTGACGTGGTCAAGGGCTGGACACAGTGTCCCAAGGTGGACCCTCCAATCTCCAGGCTTGCAGCCAGATCTCTAGTTGCAGTGGAAGATGGGGCGGCACTTAAAGATGCCACTGACAGACAGATGGAGCTCTGGTTAAAATCCATCTATGAAGCGATTGGAGCGTCGTTGGCGCCAGCATTCGCAGCCGTATGGGCACTCCAAGCTATTTCAGCTGGGCTTACACAGGTCGACACGGTCACACGTACATCTGCTCCGCAGGTGGCACCCTTGACCTCTCAAATGTCTGCATTCGCGTCTTACGCGATTAATGCTGTCCTAGACTCTACGAGCCGTACGGCGGTGGCGTCAGCCAACTCTGTGGTTTTACGCAGAGCCCTGTGGTTGAGAGAATGGAAGGCAGATTCTTCTTCCAAGAAGTGCTTAACCAGTTTGCCTTTTTCTCGTGACCGATTGTTTGGTGAGCGTTTGGATGAAATCATTAAACACTCCAAGGGTAAGGATTCATCCTTACCTCAGCCCAGACAAAACAAACCCCAACAGAGGAGGGGACAGTCTGGTTTTCGGTCCTTTCGAGGCTCAGGCAGGTCCCAATTCTACTCGTCCAAAAGGACTCAAAAGGATCAGAGGGGCTCAGATTCTTGGCGGACTCAATCACGCCCAAAAAAGCCAGCCGGAAGAACCGTTACCAAGACGGCTTCCTCATGACTCTCAGCCTCCTCTCTCCGCATCCTTGGTCGGTGGCAGGCTCTCCCGCTTTGGCGACATTTGGCTGTCACAGGTCAAAGACCGTTGGGTGAGAGACATTCTGTCTCACGGGTACAGGATAGAGTTCAGCTCTCGTCCTCCAACTCGCTTCTTCAGAACTTCCCCACCGCCCGACCGAGCCGATGCTCTGCTACAAGCGGTGTCCGCTCTAAAGGCGGAAGGAGTGGTGACTTCTGTTCCTCTTCAGGAACAAGGTCACGGTTTTTACTCCAATTTGTTTGTGGTGCCAAAGAAAGACGGGTCGTTCCGTCCCGTCCTGGATCTAAAGCTGCTCAACAAACACGTAAAAACCAGGAGGTTCCGGATGGAATCTCTCCGCTCCGTTATCGCCTCAATGTCTCAAGGAGATTTCCTAGCATCAATAGACATCAAGGATGCTTATCTCCACGTGCCAATTGCGCCAGAGCATCAGCGTTTTCTACGCTTCGTTATAGGAAGCGAACACCTGCAGTTCGTAGCTCTACCTTTCGGGCTGGCGACAGCCCCTCGGGTCTTCACCAAGGTCATGGCAGCAGTAGTAGCAGTCCTGCACTCGCAAGGTCACTCCGTGATCCCGTATTTGGACGATCTACTTATCAAGGCACCCTCTCAAGAGGCATGCCAACACAGCCTGAACGTGGCACTGAAGACTCTCCAGAGTTTCGGGTGGATTATCAACTTTTCAAAGTCAAATCTAACCCCGACCCAATCACTAACATATCTTGGCATGGAGTTTCATACTCTCTCAGCGATAGTGAAACTTCCACTGGACAAACAGTGCTCGCTACAGATAGGGGTGCAATCTCTCCTTCAGGGCCAGTCGCACCCCTTGAGGCGCCTCATGCACTTCCTAGGGAAGATGGTAGCAGCAATGGAAGCAGTTCCTTTTGCGCAGTTTCATCTGCGTCCACTACAATGGGACATTCTCCGCCAATGGGACGGGAAGTCGACGTCCCTCGACAGGGAGGTCTCCCTCTCTCAGGCAGCCAAGGAATCTCTCCGGTGGTGGCTTCTTCCCACCTCATTGTCAAAAGGAAAGTCGTTCCTACCCCCATCCTGGGCGGTGGTCACGACAGATGCGAGTCTATCAGGGTGGGGAGCAGTGTTTCTCCACCACAGGGCTCAAGGTACGTGGACTCGGAAAGAGTCCACCCTTCAGATCAATGTTCTGGAGATCAGAGCAGTCTATCTTGCCCTACAAGCCTTCCAACAGTGGCTGGAAGGCAAGCAGATCCGAATTCAGTCGGACAACTCCACAGCGGTGGCATACATCAACCACCAAGGGGGAACACGCAGTCGGCAAGCCTTCCAGGAAGTCCGGCGGATTCTGACGTGGGTGGAAGACACGGCATCCACCATATCCGCAGTTCACATCCCAGGCGTAGAAAACTGGGAAGCAGACTTTCTCAGTCGCCAGGGCATGGACGCAGGGGAATGGTCTCTTCACCCGGACGTGTTTCAAGAGATCTGTCGCCGCTGGGGGATGCCGGACGTCGACCTGATGGCATCACGGCACAACAACAAGGTCCCGGTTTTCATGGCACGGTCTCACGATCACCGAGCTCTGGCGGCAGACGCCTTAGTTAAAGATTGGTCGCAGTTCCGGCTACCGTATGTGTTCCCACCTCTGGCATTGTTGCCCAGAGTGCTCCGCAAAATCAGGTCCGACTGCCGCCGCGCCATTCTCGTCGCTCCAGACTGGCCAAGGAGGTCGTGGTACCCGGATCTGTGGCACCTCACGGTAGGCCATCCGTGGGCACTACCAGACCGTCCAGACTTGCTGTCTCAAGGGCCGTTTTTCCATCTGAATTCTGCGGCCCTGAACCTGACTGTGTGGCCATTGAGTCCTGGATCCTAGCGGCCTCAGGTTTATCTCATGAAGTGGTTGCCACCATGAGACAGGCTAGGAAGCCATCCTCCGCCAAGATCTACCACAGGACGTGGAGGATATTCCTATCTTGGTGCTCTGCTCAGGGAGTTTCTCCCTGGCCTTTTGCATTGCCTACTTTTCTTTCCTTCCTGCAGTCTGGGTTGGAAAAAGGTTTGTCGCTTGGCTCCCTTAAGGGTCAAGTCTCCGCGCTATCCGTATTTTTTCAGAAACGCCTGGCGCGACTTCCTCAGGTACGCACGTTCCTGCAAGGGGTTTGTCATATCGTCCCCCCTTACAAGCGGCCGTTGGAGCCCTGGGACCTGAACAAGGTTCTAATTGCTCTCCAAAAGCCGCCTTTCGAGCCTATGAAGGAGGTTTCCCTTTCTCGTCTTTCACAGAAAGTGGCCTTTCTAGTGGCGGTCACGTCTCTTCGGAGAGTGTCCGAGCTGGCGGCGTTATCATGCATATCGCCATTCCTGGTGTTTCACCAGGACAAGGTAGTTCTGCGTCCAATTCCAGAATTTCTTCCCAAGGTGGTATCTTCCTTTCATCTCAATCAAGATATCACTTTACCGTCTTTGTGTCCGCATCCAGTTCACCAATTTGAAAAAGGTTTGCATTTATTGGATCTGGTGAGAGCACTCAGGATCTACATTTCCCGCACGGCGCCTCTGCGCCGCTCGGATGCACTCTTTGTCCTTGTCGCTGGTCAGCGTAAAGGGTCGCAAGCTTCCAAATCCACCCTTGCGCGTTGGATCAAGGAACCAATTCTTCACACCTACCGTTCTGCTGGGCTTCCGATTCCATCAGGACTGAAGGCCCATTCTACCAGAGCCGTGGGTGCGTCCTGGGCATTACGGCACCAGGCTACGGCTCAGCAGGTGTGCCAGGCGGCTACCTGGTCGAGTCTGCACACTTTTACCAAGCATTATCAGGTGCATACCTACGCTTCGGCGGATGCCGGCCTAGGTAGACAAGTCCTTCAGGCGGCGGTGGCTCACCTGTAGGAAAGGGCTGTTTGACGGCCCTATCACGAGGTATTCTTTTACCCACCCAGGGACTGCTTTTGGACGTCCCAATTGTCTGGGTCTCCCAATTAGGAGCGACAAAGAAGAAGGGAATTTTGTTTACTTACCGTAAATTCCTTTTCTTCTAGCTCCAATTGGGAGACCCAGCACCCGCCCTGTTTTCTTAGGAAGTTTGTTTTTTTCGGGTGCACATGTTGTTCATGTTGAACAGTTCAGTTCTCCGAGGTTGTTTCTCGGGTTGAATTTGTATTTAAAACAGTTATTGGCTTTCCTCCTTCTTGCTTTTGCACTAAAACTGAGGAGCCCGTGATCCCACGGGGGGGTGTATAGCCAGAAGGGGAGGGGCCTTACACTTTTAAGTGTAGTACTTTGTGTGGCCTCCGGAGGCAGTAGCTATACACCCAATTGTCTGGGTCTCCCAATTGGAGCTAGAAGAAAAGGAATTTACGGTAAGTAAACAAAATTCCCTTCTTTATTGCAACATATTAAAATGTACATTTCAATGGAGGCCAAGGCAGGAGTTGGGGGGACAAAGTGCAGACAAGTGCAGATTGGGTCAGACAACGGACCATTTTGCGCCATTCAGGCATTCAGTGTATAGTTTCCAGACTTCAGTCATTGCCTACAAAGCATTCTCTACAAAGTTTTAAAAATTAACATTTTATTTATGGTATAGTTAGTTTGTTCAATTACTTTTAAAGGGAAACTGGCAGGTTCCCAACGTCCTCCCACCCACCAGCATTTATATATTTATCACTAAATACCCTACCTAATGAGCCCTTTATACTGCCTGACACCTAAGCACACATTGAGAAAGGTCTTTATAAAGTCCTTTTTTCATACGTAAATTAGGCCTTTGACTAGTCAATAGATCATTAGTTCCCCAGATTAGTTTCCCCTCCCCTGTGGGTGCGATAACATGATTTGCAGAGAGCCATTGTCATTGGCTGTGCAAATTTCACGCATACGAGCAGCTGTTTTCACTTACAATATTGTACTTCTGAAGCCAGGTATACACTTCCCGCCTTTAAAGAAGCACTGCGCAAGTCCGGAAGTGAAGAAGACTGTGGTTTCACTTCCAGACATGCGCAGTGTGCTTCTCTGAAGTTGGGACGATGACACTGGCAACCTAAACGTTTCACAGCATATTTTTGTTCAACCACTTTAATTAAACTTTAAAGTCTACAGTTCAACTGTATCTCAGTTGTCATGTAAGTTGGGGAGCCCAGTTCACGGAGATTCGGTCACTGTCCAAATATTTCTGGATCTAACTGATATCATTCCTAGAATACTGTTGCTCCAGAATACTTATGGTATCAGTCCTAAAATACTTTTGGTATACAATACTTTCCTATCACTATTAGAATACTTTGGTATTGAATACCTATGTAAGGCCTCTTTCACACATCAGTTTTTTGGCATCAGTCACAATTTATTTTGTGAGTGATGTGACGGATCCGTTTGAGATTGTGTAAAACTGATGCGATGGATCCTGTAAAAAACGGATTTGTCATGAAATGTTTTTTTTTTCATGCCAAAGGTTATTTCCTAATGTAAACCTATATCACCCCATCCTAGAGAGAGAGAGCGAGAGAGGGAGAGAGAGAATTTTCATGACCAGAAGTTCATTTACACTCGATCTGGGCATGGCCAGAATAAAAAAATGGATCCGTCACCTGATTCCATCATTTCATGGATGACGACAGATCCTGCGCCCATAGGCTTCCATTCTAACAAATGACGGACGCCAACGGATCCATCGCTGTCCGTTTTTCGATGCACACAAAAAACGGTAGGCTATTTTCACATTTCCGTCATTTTCCCTCAGTCACAATCGCTTTGAGAAAAAACTGACTCCTGCAAAATAATTTGCAGGATTCCGTTTTTTTCCCCATAGACTTGTATTAACGACGGATTGCGACTGATGGCCTTGCGTTGCATCTGTCGCGCGACGGATCAGTCGTGGAATGACTGACCGTCAGGCAAAAGCAACTGACAATGTAACGTTTTTCCAAGCGTCGAAACGACGCACTGCGCAGGATTCCGTCGCAATCCATTAAGAGGTATAATGGTCGTCTATGGTGCAGAATTCCGCCGTAATCCATCACACGATGGAATCCAGTGCTGGATTCCGTCATTTTCTACTGAGCATGCCCAGTATGTACACAATCACATTGCAAGGCTCCAAAGCTGGTACAACGGATCCGTTTTTTACAGGGATCCGTTGCATCAGTTGTACCAAAATCTCCACTAGCCATCACGCAAATGTACACCTTAAAGGGCCGAGGCACTTTTAACTCGCCTTCTAGTCCTGGAGGAGGGGACTTTGGCAGAGCCCTTCCAAAGTGACAATAGTGGGGTGGCTGGTAGCAGGGCACACAGGCCACAGTCAGATCAAATGCACCAATACAAGCAAGAAATGTAGTACAAAACTAAACAGGTATTAGGTAAGGCTAGGGACAAAGCCAAGATCCAAAAGACCAGAGCAGAGAACAAATGAGAAGAAACCCAACCTACTAATCTGACTACCCAAGCACAACTGAAAATTATCAGCCTTGACTCAGTGGAGATGGTGGGTTTAAATATCCCTCTCATAGATCAGCTTACACTGCTGAGGGTAACAACTCCCAGCAATACCACAACCTGAAATGCGTCTCAGAGCAGAAAACACGGACAGAGAGAGAACCTGCACTATATCCACCCTCCGGAGGCGACAGCCCCCTCCTCATGGCCAGTGAGGGTCGAGAAGTGACCCGACGGAGAACAGGAGTATGCCCAGGAGTGCAAAGTGATGTCGAGGACTCTGAATGATGGCAGCGGAGCACCGTTGCACCGTCCCCGTAGGGACCACCAGTCTGTGTGTTTACAAGTTGAAAGTTTTAAAAAGTTTTTGAAATGATGACAAATGAGAAAATAATTACCGTGAAAGTAACCTGATTGTCTACCGTGATTGGGAACCGGCCGTTGCCGGCACCGTTGTCCCCGTGGGGACCATCTAGCTGCATAGGGAACTCTCTATGGACAAGCCCGTGAACTTGCAGGGCAACCACAGACGTTAGTGGGTTGTAAATAAAAATCTGTTGTTGCAGCTAACCGTTACCGCCTCTGGAGAGGCAGGTCGGAGGGAGGGCCCGCAGTGGAGCAGGCTGGGGCCCAGCCACCACGTTGCAACGTTTAAGTACCGAACCTCCCGATGTGGGATGATGTTTTTCTATTTGTATATGTGTTATTCTTTTTATATCTTTTCAGAAAATAAAACCGGTGTTGGACGGGCAGCCCGCGGACGGTCTGCATTTTGCTAAGGGGGAATGTGACGCCCTGGGCAAGCCAGGGGTCACAGGTCATAACACCACCACACCTTACACCCCAGATAGGAACACCAAAGCTACACAAAAATCCTTGTTGCTTTCCTCCAGGGGCTGATGTCCACACCAGGGGGTGGGCCAGGCGGTTGGCTCCTCCCACCGAGGAGATCACAGCCCTGGAGGCGGAAAAACCAGGCAGTCAAGCTAGGGAGGAGGAAGTAGAAGGAAGGGAAGTGGTAGAGGAGCTGGAGAGAGGAGTTAAAGTGGAAGACTAAGTGAGATTAGTGACAGAAAAGGTGACAGTTAAGACAGCCTGAAGTTGGTCTGGGTGTGTGCCCCGGACTGAGAACAGCAAGGTCAGCAGACGGCGGTGACTGTCTGCAGGAGAGGCTGCTTGGAGGTTGCCGAAAGGACCGTGGATGGGTGGTGGCCCGGCGGTACCGGAGCGGTATACGAAGAGCAGTCAGCACCATTGGCAGGGGCCTTTCGGATCCCGGCAAGGTTAGGAGTCGCCGTGAATTTGCCAAATCCGTCAGTGAAGGGGACCTCTGGGTCTCCCAACAACCAAGTCCCGATTGAAGGCAACAGTCCGACCGTTAGAGAGAGACACCGCCACCGCCAGGTCACCAGTTTCTCAGGCCAGCGCCTGCGGGCAAAGTAGGGCTCCTCCGGCCCATAACCAAGTCGGGGAGCGGGTTACCGGTGGGAACCCATCGCTACCATCATCATCTCAGGTGCAGGAAAAGGCACCGTCACCATCAACTACTGGGGAAAAGCAAGTGCAGCCGTCCGTGGGAACCGTCTTTCCAGCCGTGTGTTTTACCGAGAACTGTGTCACCGTTTCAGGCTGAGTGAGTACCACAGTGCCGTGAGGCACAGCGCTGCCCCCGCGTCCCTGCACCCCACCAAGCCCTGCACCGGCCCCGCCATCCCTCATCACCCACCTCATCACTGGGCCCTGGGACAACCACCCCCTACCCACGGAGGGGAGAACCAACAACTTTGCTGCTCCTTGTCATCGCTTCTGGGATCCCCATACAGAGCAGCGGTGGTGTCCACATAATCACAACCGTGGGTGGCGTCACGGACAATAAACTATCCCAAAAACCAATCCCCTTTCACTCACGGGCGAGGAGCGCCGCTCGAGTCCCCGGGATCCGGCCCATCGCTCGAGCCACCGAGCAGCAGCAGCAGGCCGCGGCAGCCGGACCCGAGCAGTGGGAGAGCGCGGCGTCCCCTCCTCCGCCCGCGACACACGCTGTCATGATTTCCCAATGTGAGTGGACGGTCATGTTACTAGCACTCTGCAGTCACATAGGGTGACTGTATAATTTTATTCGGAGAGCTGACAAACCCCTTTAATAATGTCATTATTGCCAGAATGGTGTGAGCTATATGAAACAAAGAGGCCTGGTCTTCAAAGGGTTAAATAATCCAGTCTTTTTTCTCATTCAGGTTGCCGGGATCAGGACAGACCTGTATGCGATGTGTGTATTCAGATCAGTAGAGACAATGTGAAGTGTAGATAATGTACATTGCAGCCGATCCCTAAGTGCTGGACTTCCTGGGGGGAGGGCAGAGTCATGCTTTCATCAGCAGCTGCTTCATTCACAGTTTTGTGCAGGCAGAGTAGGCATGCGGCTGGCACACACTCTCTGACAGCCAGCCTTGTGTCTGTAGTGCCCGGGCCATCGCTGCTAACTTTACCAGCACAGAGGAAACTGCTCCAAACTTGTAGCCTGGCATAGTGGGACCCATCCACACCTAACCACATCTTTTCTATTTGTAGGTTCTGTTTTTAATGTAACAATTCTGATCTCTGAGGGGTCTGTGCCTTAAGAAGAGCCTTTTGTATTCCCCAAATCTTGTATGAGAACATGTCCCTGTCTTCCTGCTGCAATGGAGCAGACCTCTCCTGTCATCAGCTGCACTACTGTGACCTGGGCTTCCCTGATGTAGACTTGAATGGATCTATTGCACCCACAGCTGAGAGCACCTTAAAAGCAGGACTACATGTGAAGGCAAGAAAGAAGTATGTGTATGCAAAAAAGAAGGTACGTGATTGTATTGTGCATACATGAGACTGAATGGTAGCCCTTCTGTTATATGTAGTCCCCATTGACTTTGGGATTTTTCCAATACTGCATCAAACATTTGTGTGTTTACTCTCCATTCTGCTGCATTATGTTATACTTTAGTGGGGCACCTCCTGATGTTCCCTCACAATAGGTGATAATTCTTGGATCAGTTTGATTGCTGGGATCCTCATCATCTACCTATCAAATGGGGTCCTCCGTACCTCTACTCTAGTATCTGCAGTGGCCGACCTCTGTTCTTGGCCACTGCTCCATACAATCCTTCTTACTGCTGTCATGATCCCTTGGATTCTTGAAGCTGAGAAATGTTATAGGTGGGAAGAGATCTCTAAATAGGAAATATATCTTTGGGAAACTGCCTAATGTAAAGTGTTCTCTTTATTATTGACAAGACTCTGGAGCTGATTTACTAAAGCTGTCAACTTCAGACTAGACAGTCTTAAAATACACCAGTTTTGTAAAATTTGAGCTAAATTTATGTACCATCTTGTCTCTAGCTCTTTGGTGATGTCTGATGCACATGTAAGGCGATTGCGTGGGGTGGGCGCAGGAGTGGACTCTATTCCATACAGCACGGGTTGCTATGGCAGTTGGCCTTCTGAAGGCCATGTT
This sequence comes from Anomaloglossus baeobatrachus, assembly GCF_048569485.1. Taxonomy (NCBI): domain Eukaryota; kingdom Metazoa; phylum Chordata; class Amphibia; order Anura; family Aromobatidae; genus Anomaloglossus; species Anomaloglossus baeobatrachus. Next base: position 510,734,629 of record NC_134353.1, read on the forward strand.
AGTACACCTTAGAAGTACAGATGGGACTTCACAAAAACAGACTATAATACAATATTTGCAATCTGATGATAGTTTGAAATCTGATGTTGCTACGATATGTCATCAATTAGGGATTGCTGGAGTTTTCACATCTGAAGCCCTACTAATCCAGAGATTGTAGAAGTCCACTGTTCTGCGTCGTCCTCCGCATTTGGACTTTCCTAACATTCTGCTGCAGCTGGGCTTCATTCAAGTTAAAGGGAACCTGTCAGGTGCAATAGGCACCATGGCCACGAGCAGTTCTGGATGCTTATTGCTAATCCCTGCCTGAACATCCCTGTATACACTAGTATAGATAAAGGGATCTTTAGAAAAAGTATGTCTAATAATCGTTTCTTATATGCTAATGAGGCCCACGACTAGTCGCTAGGGTGTTTGTTCCCTTGGCTAGCATGCCCACATAGCATGTTAGCATGCCCGTGTGGGCATACTAACAAGCTTATGAAGACTCAACTTTGCCGCACTTGCCTCACCTTTCCTGGCGGCCGACGGAGGATGGATGTGCACTGCACATGATCTAGAGTCCCCTGGACTTCCCATCATGTGCACTAAATTGATGCCGGGTGTAAGCTTCCCACCTTCAGTGAGGTATAGTGCTCATGACCGGATCATGTGCACTGCGCATCCATCAGCCGCAATCAAGACTGAGGTATGTGTGGCGTCGCTGTGCATTCATTAGCATGTTAGTACACACCCACAGGGGCATGCTAACATGCTATATGGGCCCACTAGCCAAGGAAAGTAACGCCCTTGCGACTAGTCCCTGGGCTCATTAGCATATAATGTAAATGATCTTTAGAAACACTTTTTCAAAAGATCTCTTTATCTATGCTAGTGTATACAGGGACGGTTAGGCAGGGATTAGCAATATGCACCCAGAACTGCTCGTGGTTCTGGGTGCATATTGCACTTGACAGGTTCCCTTTCATGGGGCCAGAAGCCCTGCTGTGCATTATCATTGGGTTCCACCAGTTGTGATCAAGTGATGGACTATCTCTTATTGAGAAGGAAATATACATGTAATACATTCAAGTTTTTCAAAGTATATCTAACAAATGATTAAACCTGCATATCATCTACAGGCATTTGCTCTTTTTGTTAAAGACCTACAATCAATAAATGCTTCACCTCAGACTGGTCACGATGGTTTTATGACTTGGAAGTGCTGTGGACAAGAGTTTGGAGACCTGAGAACTGTTCACAAGCATGTAGCTGCACAACATGCAACTGATGTTTTACAAGAAGCGGGCAACATTCTAGAAGAGATTACAACAGCCTCTGCTAACAGTTTACCTTGCACTGACTACTCAGATAATAACACTGATGCCTCAACTGAATTGTCCTGGAGCAATCATAAGGTTTCTGACTGGCTACCAGATATGAAATGTTACAGGACGGAAGATCTAACGAGGTAAAACAAAGCTAAGGAAATGTTTAAAGGAGACACCTCAACAGGTTCTCAAGTGTATATCACTTTATTTGTATTAGGCCTCTTTCACACGTCAGTGCAAAACACACACATTTTGCACGAAACACGCTCTTTGCACCGACCGTGGCGTAGGTGCGTATGTATGTGTGCATGTCTGTGTGTGTGTTCAGCGTGTGTTGTCAGTGTGCTATATGTGGGACATCCGCATAGCACACAAACTGCATGTACTTCTATACTCACCTGTCCCTGGCCCTGTTGTCTTTGGCACTGCTCCTTTGGGTTCACGGTGCAGTGAATATGCATGAGCATAATGAGCCAGCCCAGAAGCAAGTGACAGCAGCACTGAAGACAGCAGGGCTGGAGACAGATGAGTGTAGAAAATAATTTTATTTCAAAGACGTGTTTTCTCTGATACGTGGCACACTGATGTCACACGGATCATATCAGTGTGCGGGCTGTGTGACATCCGTGCTCCCGAAGAAAAACTGACATGTCTACGTGTGGAGCACACTGACACACGCTTGCTCCACACGGTCCATCTGAAAACACGCATGTGTTTGCAGACCCGTTGATATAATGTGTCTACATGTGTCAGTGTCTCCGGTATGTGTGAAAACAGACGTCACATATACCGGAAGCACGGACGTATGACGGAGGCCTTAAAGGGGTTTTCCATAGACTAGCAGAAATAGAAAATAACAAACTGAGCTGGTGCTCACCTTCCCCACCTGCAATTCTGCTGCTTTGGTGATTGTTCATAGGGTGCAGCCCTTTACTACAGCTGACATCACCCCTGCAGGCAATCAACGCTCTCTATATCTAGGCAGCAGAAGCCACAAAGCCATTTGATTTCTGCAGCACAGAGCCTGTAAACACTGACCCAAGTAGTGGTGGAGATGGTGGACCTAGGGAGGGTGAGTACTGGCTGTTTCTATTATATTTAACACAGGCATGTTGACGGTGTGCAAATTGCTAAAAAGGAAAAACCCTTTTAGGCCTATTACACGTCAGTGATTCTGGTACGTATGTGCTAGTTTTTATACGTACCAGAATCACTGACATACGCAGACCCATTATAATCATTTGGGTCTGCTCACACATCAATGATTTTTCACTAATCGTGTCTCCGTGCGGCGTATACGCGTGTCCGTGATTGCCGCACGGAGACATGTCCATTTATTTCTGTCATCAATGATGCCCCACAGACCACACTATGGTATGATCTGTGAAACACGTACCAGCAAAACACGGGCATTGAAAATAAAAAGTTTTTTATACTCCCCTTCTCCAGCGATGCTGTGTCCAGCCTCTGCTCTCCGCAGCTTCCTGCTCGGCCAATTACTGTCATGCATATTCATTTATGCAGGCACAGCCGACCCGAAAGTAGCTGCAGAGGTGAGAGACACAGCGGCCGGATGCTGCATCGCGGGACTCTTCAGCACCACGGACAGCAAGAGTGGGGACAGGTAAGTTTTATCTCCATGTGCAATAACTGATAACGTCTCACGGATTGCACGTGGACAACCCACGTGTGCCGTGCATCACAGGCATCACAGCACACAGAGGGACATATGCATTTTTAACACGTCAGTGAAAAACGTCTGTGTTTTTCACTGACTTGTGAAACCGGCCTTAAGCAGAGGGATAGCTGATAGATCTGTCTATTTCCCTATATCTCTGAGAAATAAGGGGGTGTTAGAAGTTTCCCATCTTATTGCTCAATATAAGGTCCTCTTCACATGTGCGTATAAAACACGTACATCTTGTCATCGGCATTTTCTATCAGTATGTCATCAGTGTTTGCCATCAATATGTCATCCATTTTTTTTCTGGTATGAATAAAAAAAGAAAGAAATTACAAAGCTTCTCCTACACTTTGCAGTGTTAAACACGCGCAGCACACGGATGGTACACTGATGCCAACCATGGGCTGTTCATGTTTTTCACGGACCCATAGACATGAATTGGAAATTGTCATCCTTATTGCCGGAAAAAAACTGACATGTCTCCGCATGGTTCACACGGACATGTGAAAATCACCATAAGTAATATTGTGCACATATGTTTTCTCTGAAAAAAAGGGAGCATATGTGTTTGATGTAGTTGGCCATTAAAAAATTTCATAAAATGACAGAAAATAAGATGTGCGTGTCATTGGATAGAGTCATTTTTCCAATAATACTTAAGACAACCAATTAAAAACTGAAACCTATTGTACGCAACACTCCATAAATAGTCCAATCCATAGAAAGCCATTACCTAAAAAGAAAAAGAATATAACTCCTGTAATTGTTACAAAATATTCACTGCTGAATTGGATATGCTGGATGTTCTTCTCGAGCTGGAGACTCATATATTACTTATTTCAAGATGGTGTCCTATAATGCTTCTTATTTTTTGTTATGTTTTACAGTGAGCCAGGAGAAGTTCTTCTTTATTACTGCTATTGTGATATAAGTGCTCCACAGTGGATCTGTGACTGGCAAAGGGCTTTGTGTAATCTGCTGCATCTCACAGGAAAAGTAAGTGATTTGTACTTTAGCCCCTTCACCCCCGACCCTGTTTGCAGTTTCATGACCAGGCCATTTTTCAGTTCTGAGCAGTGTCCGTTTAAGAGTTAAAGGGAACCTGTCAGGTCCCCCCATGCCCTCCAGCCCAGCAGCAGTATTCATATCTGTATGCCCAAATTCTGTCCCTAACCAGCCCTGTATAATGCTATTCACTAATATGAATGTTTAAAGAAAGACCTATAAACCTTGCATTCCCTACGCTAATTTGAGCCTTGACTAGTCGCAGGAGCATGGTTTCCCCAGATTAGTTGTCCCTAGAGCTGATCGTACGGCAAATAATCCGGTACCGGCGGATCACTGCCAGATTTAAAAAGGAGTCCGATCCGCTGCGGAATCCGGTGCTCATAAAAGTCAATGGGAACTCGAATCCGGAGGTTAAAAACGTTTGTGGAGTGGCTAGGGGGCTAGGAGCGAGCGCGGCATACTCACGAGGCGCTGTCATGGCGGCACACTCCTTCCGGGTCACGCTGTTACCTTCTGGAGCCGACCATTCAATATTCATTGTTTTCCCCGCCCACCAGCTCGTGTTGGTTGCAGCTAGACACGCCCCCACCCTGAGTGGCAGCGTGTCAGCTAACTGCAACCAATCACAGGCGCCAGGACGGCCGGTGGGTGGGAAAAGCAGTGCACTGTCGGTCAGTTCACGGTGGTAAACACTCGGCAGCACAGTTATAGCACGCGGCTGCAGCCCCAGCTGTCGCGCTGTATCTGTGCTGTGTATCCAGTGCCCAGAGTCACACGTGCAAGGCTGCCGGGTGCTGCCAAGGCAGACTCGCGTGAGCCCCTCGCATGTGTGATTCCGGTGAAAGTAAAAAAGACGACGTGTGGTTCCCCCTATTTTCATCCCCAGCCAAGATAACGCCAGGCTGGGGGCTGGTATATCCTCAGCCCGCAGCTGCCCGGTACTGCTGCATCTGTTAGATGTGACCATACCGGTGTGCGCTACTGGCTCTTCCCGCAGGCATGATGCGGTGCCAGTCGGGGTAATAGCAGGGGTTAATAGCGGCACACAGCTGCTACTAAACCCTAGCTTTGTGTGATGGCACAGGCATCTATCAGATACCTGCATCACACAAACCTGTAAGTGACAGTAAATAAACAAGACACAGAGAACAATCCTTTATTTGGAATAAAATACAAAACACACCCTGCTTCACCTCTTTATTAACCCCCCAACACCCTGCAGCTCCAACGTAATCCACACGACGTCCCACGCCGCTTCAGCTCTGCTACATCTGAATATCACAGAGAGCGGCACGACCGACTGCTCTCTGTGAGCTCCAGAGAATGAATGAGCTGCGCATTGAGCGGTGACGTCACTCAGGTCATTTGCGGTCACTGCTGAAAGTTCCCATGGTCCTTCATCTGTGATCGCAGGTAACCTGACCTCACGGTGTTTTGGCAGAATTTTTTTGCCGCGGTTTTTGCCAGGAGGTGCACATTTGGTGCTGAAATCGTCTGCACCAGCTTTAAGTATCAAATTTCGCCCCTGCTGGCAGATTTTTTTTTTGTTTTCATTTTTGGGGGCCAAGGGATGCAAATTTGATGCTGAGATTTTTACACCATATTCCTGCATCCAATCTACACCTCCTGGCAAAAAAACGCGGTGTTTTGACGCAATTTTTTTGCCGCGGTTATTTTTCCGGGATTTTTGCCGCGGTTTCTTGCCAGGAGGTGCACATTTGGTGCTGAAATCGTCTGCACCAGCTTTCAGCACCAAATTTCCACCTGCTGGCAGAATTATTTTTTTTTACTCCTGTCAGAAGTGTGCAGCAGTGGCGGTGATGCACTGTCAGACTCGTGCAGGTCTGACATCACCCGGCACAGCCTGCTGCTGTCTGAACATGAGCGTACATGTACCTAGAAACACATGCACGCTCATGTCAGAAGTGTGCAGCTGTTCTGCGATGTCAGACTCGCGGGAGTTCCTCACAAGTGTGACTGCAGCATAGAAAAAAAAACGCATCAGCCTGCAACCAATCACAGCTGAGATGACGGCCGGTGGGCGGGGAAAACACGGAAAGCTGTGTGATTGCGTGCACAGCACAGGAAGTGAAAGCGCGACCCGGAAGCAGTATGCCGCCATGACACAGAGTCTCGGTAAGTATGAAACGCTCATATATTTAACGTGCACCCGGAATCCCGCGCCCGGGTCCGGCCCGGGGATAGTGCTGAAACCGCGCGGATCCGGACGTTTACAATCCAGGTCCGCTAAACACTAGTTGTCCCTCTTTCCATGTTATCCTGCTCCCTGTGTGCGTGATAACATGAATTCCACGCGCCAGCTGCTGAAAATCTTGCGCATGCGTGTGGCTCATTTCAGCCGCGTCACTGCACCTTTGAACCTGGGTATACGCTTCCTGCCTTTATTAGGCCCATTGCATATGACCAGACATTCAGAAAACCTGTATATGAGCTGTCTTCTGATCTTCCAGTCATGCGCAGTACGACTAATGATGATGGGAAGCGTCCACCCTACTTCTGAGGCGCACAGATGTGGCCGAAATAAGCCGCGCGCCTACGCGACGTTTCCATTAGCTGCGACTGCGGTTCATGGAAATCACGTTATCACGTTCAAAGGGGTGTGATAACATGAGAAGAAGGCTGACTAGTCTGGGGAAACAACACCCCATGGACTAGTCAAGGCCCTAATTAGCATAGGGATAGCGAGGTTTCTAATTAGTTTTTTAAACATTCATAATAATGAATAACATTATACAGAGCCGGTTAGGGAGGGAATTTTGGCATACAGGTATGAATACTTCTGCTGGGTTGGGGGGCACAGGGGACCTGACAGGTTCCCTTTTATAACTCTGAAAGACTTGAGATGATCCCAGCGATTGTGAGATTTGTTTATTTCATGGCACATTGTACTTCATGTTAGTGGTAAATTTAGGACTATATTTTATGCATTTATTTGTGAAATAAAGATTTGCTTAGAATTTTTATGTCCTTTATCTGGAGAGATATACCACACAAAATAGTTAATAAATAACATTTCCCACATGTCTACTTTACCTCAGCATAATTTTTTAAACATTATTTTTTTATATTAGAAGGGTAGAGGGATTAAAAGTTTATCACTAATTAGAGCTGACTTTAAGAGGCCTATGTGAACGATACCTAAAAGTGACACCATTATAAAAACTGCACCCCTCAAACTGCTCATAACCACATTCTAGAAGTTTATTAATCCTTTAGATGCTTCACAGGAACTAAAGCAATGTGGAAGGAAAAACTAAAAATGTAAATTTCTCCCACAAAAATGTTACTTTATCCCCAAGTTTTGCATTTTCACAAGGGTAACAAAAGAAATTACACCATACAATTTGTTGTGCAATGTCTCCTGAGTATGCCGATACCCCATATGTGATGGAAATCTACTGTTTAGGCACTCAGCAGGGCTTGAAAGGGAAGGAGCACTATTTGAATTTTGGATTGCTTGGAATCGATTGCGGATGCCATGTCACGTTTTCAGAGCCCCTGATGTGACTAAGCAGTGGAACCCCCCACAAGTGACTCCATTTTCGAAACTAGACCCCTCAAAGAATTTATCTAGATGTTTGGTGAGCACTTTACACCCCCATCTGCTTCACAGAATTTTATAACCTTAAGCTATGAAAATGAAATAATAAATTTTTACCACAAAATTGTCACTTTAACCTAATATCTTTCATTTTCACAAGAGTAACAGGAAAAAATGCAGCATACAATTTGTTGTGTAATTTCTTCTGAGTACGATAATACCCAATATAAAGCTAAATTGGCTGGAATCGTTAACGGACCCTATGTTGTGTTTGCAGAGCCCTTGATGTGCCTAAACAGTGGAACAACCCCCCACAAGTGACGCCATTTTGGAAACTAGATCCCTCAAGAAATTTATGTAAATGTTTGGAGAGCACGTTGAACCCCCCCAGAGGCTTCTCAGAATTTTATAACTTTGAGCCATGGGGGAAAATAGGGTTTTCCAGAGACTTTGTGCTACAGTAACGTGGAGGCCCCCTATGTTTTTTTAACTGATGAAGGACTTGAGTAATAATTTGAGTTGAGTTGAATACTATTTGGTTGGGATTTTGGGACAGAACATTTTGAATCAGTTCACTCTTATCCTGTGCTCTATGCTGAGCACTTTCATCGAGGTTCCATCTACATCTCTGAAATATGTGATTCATGTAAAACCTTCAATGGATTCATTCACTGTAACGAGGCAGCAGAGTTACTCCCTACTGCATTTAGTCTCTGTGCACCTTTGAAAAGACGAACACCGCTAAACAAACGTGTTGCTGACTACACTTTTGTGAACGCCTAAAAAGACAATTGAAGAGATGGACACCGCCGGACCACAGGCCAGATGGGCGTTCAAAGTGACTTCCTCTGCCTCATTACAGTGAATTTCTGTTTGAAATATTTGTCTGAATCACGTTTTTGAGAGACTTATACGTAATCCCAGGTGTAAGCGCTCAGCATAGAGCGCAGAATAAATGTGAGCCACTCCGTACTGCGATCTTTGGGATGCAGAATGAAGAAATCAATACCAGTTGAAGAATTGGCTTTATTAGTATTTTTATGCTGTATAAGTGCTTAGGTGGCTTTATTCCTCCGATCAGTAAAATTACAGCAATTTCAGATGTATATTGTTTTTTAGGTTTGGTTACTGAATACTAAAAAATGCTGGTTTTTTTTACAAAATGTTTTTTGCTTCACTAAATTTGTTATTTTTCTGCAGACAGTAATGTGAGGAATTGTTTTTTTGCGGGATGAGTTGGAGGTTTTATTAGTACTATCTTTGGACCACATAATATTTTTTGATCGCTTTCCATTCCGCTTTTTGTGAGGCAGAATTGTTGTTTTTTTCTTTGTTTTGTTTTCTACTCTGTTCATAGTGTTGTAAAAGTGATAAAACAACTTTATTCTTCTTGTCAGTATGATTACAGCGATACCACATTAATATTTTTTATGTTTTGCCACTTATACACCATAAAAACAATTTTATAGAAAAAAAAAAGTTTTGCATTGCTGTTTTCTGACATAACATTTTTATTTTTCCACCAACAGAGCTTTATGGTGACTTTGTTATATTTTTTTTTTTGCATGACATGACTTTTTCAGTGAGACCATATTTATTTACTTTACATATGACTTTTTGATCGTGTTCTATTCCACCTTTTTTGTCAGCTGTATGATGAAAAGACACAGTTTTTGCTTTATTTTTATAATTTAATTTTTTTACCGTGTTCACTAGTTTTACAGTTTTATTATAGATCGGGTTGGTATGGACACGGTGATACCAAATATGTGTACTTTTTTGTTTATTTTTTTCCTCCATAAATATAAATATTTAGTGGAAAAATATTTTTTTCATTATTTAACAAAATATTTTTACTTTTTTTAACTTAATCGCTATATGGGACTTTACCTTTTATTGCCCTGATTGCTGATCTAATGTATTGTATTGCAATACCGTACATTAGATCTGTCAGTGCAGCATTTAAAACCTCTGGGATCTTGCTCCTGGCATGATATCAGAGGTTTTCCGTAGATGGGTGATCCGGAAATGGTCAAGACAAGGTCAGGTCACCATGGCAATAACTGGGCTCTTGCGATCACATCATAGGGGCACCAGTCAGTGGTGAGAGGGAGCGCGATCCCTCTCCTAGCCCCTTAAATGCTGCGTTCGATATTGAGCTCAACACTTAGGGGTTAAACAGCCAGGGACTGAATGGGGACTTTCTTAGCTGTGACAGCCGGGGTTTGGCTGTCAGAAAAGCCAAGTCCCCATCTGTGATCGCGTTTTCAGAACTCATTTACTCCCGCGATCGCCATGACATACCCTGTACGTCAAATGTCGGGAACTCCTATATGACCATGATGTACTGGGTACGTCATAGGTCATGAAGGGGTTAAAGTGAATCCGTCAGCAGGTTTGTGCTACCTTATTTTAGGTCAGCATGATCTAGGCAAAGACACCCAGAATCCAATGATGTATCACTTAATTTACTGGATGCAGTGGTTCTGACACAATCACAGAATTTAGATTTAACAATGCAGGAGAGCTGAGGCCTGGTGTGAGCAGGCTCAGCTATCTGTGTACAATGTCTATAGACAGTGAGCTGCTTATCACAGAAGGTGGTGTGGTCAGACTTGGGCTCACACTGCTGTAGCTGATGTAGACAGAGCAATCATAAGCGCCTGGTGCTAACACAATCATTTCAAGTAAACACATTGCTGGAATCTCTGTTTTAATCCCTACATCATGCTATTTTCAGATTACATAGCAAAAATCTGCTGACAGTTCCCTTTTAAATGGGATCTGAAATGTAGATTTGCCACACTAAACCTCAATCACCAAACGTTCTGAAATCTCACAATGTAAAAAATCTGACTTTTCATATTGCAGGTGTTTTATTATAATCAACATAACTTCATATCTGAGTGGCTGTTCGATTAAACCATTATGCTGTCCAGGCTGTAATAATCATGCCAATTGTGGCATGACTGGCATCCAAAGGGAGGTCACAATACCATCAGGAGAGCCCTTGCGCACTGTGAAAGTGCAGAAAGCCAAAGCACTGTCTGCAGGCGCATGTGCAGTATGCGGATGAGCTTAGCCAAGTACAACTGACTGCACTGCTTATGCCTCTGAATCAGACATTCAAAAGATACAAGGGGCTGCTGATAAGTTTTTGGCTTTGTGATCTTTTTTTGCTTCTATGGTAACTAATGTTACATCACATGAAAGCCTTATGTATCTAATATATGTTTTCAAAATGTTGTGTTTTGGCTTATGGCAACAGTGATCTTCGCACACGGGAAAGCAAAATGGCGGAGTCTAAAGCGATATTCACAGCAACTGAGAGCAGAGGAGTTATTAAATGCTTGTTTCTAAAAGTTCGTGAAGGATATTCATGGTGATATGTTGCAGACATTGGGGGATCAATGCCCTTCATATTCCACAGTTAAGAATTGGGTTGCCAAATTTAAAACGGGCCACTTCAACACCAATGAGGAATGTCCTGGATGAATGAGAGTGGTTGTTGTTCCAGAGATCGTCGATGCTGTACACAACCTCATACTGGAGAATCGACCAATTTCAGCATACATATAGCAGACATCATGGGGATTTCCCGTGAACGTGTTTGTGTCATTATCCATGAAAATTTGGACATGATGAAGCAATCTGTAAAGTTGGTTCCCAAATGTTTAACAACAGATCAGAGAACCATGAAAACTTCCCAGTCCATTTGTCAGAGTTTCCGGACTGATAAGAACTTCCTGGATCAACTGGTCATTATGGATGAGACCTGGATTTATTTGTATGACCCTGAAAACAAGGAGCACAGTGGTTCTCCTCATCCAAATAAGTTCAGGGTGCAAAACTTAGCCACTAAGGTAATGGCGTCTGTGGTCTGGGATAAGGAGGGCGTGTTGCTAGTGGACTACCTTCAAAAGAGTTCCACCATGAATGCAAGGTATTACATTGAACTTTTGGACCAATTGAAGACAGCTCTGAAGGCCAAAAGATGTGGCAAACTGTCCAAACAAATCTCATTCCTGCAAGACAACGCCTCCGCTCACACAACACAGGCAACCATGATAAAACTGTCAGAGCTGGGCTTCTAGCTGGTTGACCACCCACTTTATCAACCAGACCTAGCTCCCTCCGACTATCACCTGTTTCCAAACCTGAAGAAACACCTCAAGGGTACCAAATTTCACACCATTTCTGATGCCTTGGCTGCTACGGATGCCTGGTTTGAAGCACAACCTAAATCCTTCTTTTTGCTAGGCTTACAGAACTTGGAATAGGGATGTAAGAAGTGTTTTGACATCAGTGGAGAGTTTGTGGAATAAATGTAAAGTTTCATCATCGTATCTCATTTCTTTCTGGGTAAAACTTATCATTAGCCCCCTCATATTTTTATGATCTGAAGCCATTCTTGCTACGTCAATAAAACAAATGTGGGCGTGACTACAGCCTAGGCCACATGACTATTTAAAGGAAACTTATCAGAAACCTCCTATCCAAACCATTAATACAACTGGGTAGCCCATTAGCTACATATGGTAAGATAAGATAATACATATAATAAGACAAGCCACAAAGTGCTGCTCTAGCACTTTGAAGTTCAGTCTGGAAGTGCATAGGTGTTGTATTGTCAAACTAACAGCACCTTTCCCTGGTTGATTGATTGGTTGTTCTGTCTGGTAGACCGGCCATTGACCTCTAGACTGCGTTTACCCTTCAGTTGTCAGTGGAATTATCATACTGACATTCCACTACTCCTGGTCAGTGAGTATTCAGTGTAGTCTCTGACAGCATAGCTGTGCTCTATCTCCACCTCTGACACAGAGTGTATTCTACCTTTTAGAATACACCCTATGCCTCTGTACCATCTCTGCTTCTGTATCGTACCCTGCCTGATCTATTTTATCTTCTGCCATCTGTATTAGTATAGCTGCCTGTGTATTTTTAAATCATTGTTAACTGGTTTCTAGCAGAGCTCAACTATTCTGCACTCCTCCATCACTGAGCTTTTAATAATTAGGCAGTTCACATCTGAATTGTGTTTGTTGCCGGCTTGCTCAGTGATATGAAAACATAAATGATGCTCTGTTGATGCATATGGCAGAAGATAATCCTCCTTTTTTAGTTTTTGGGGTTTTTTGTGTTTTTTTTTACTATGTTCAATTTGTTTTTCTTTTTTTAGATTCGCACAGCGTCAGAAGGTATCAATGGAACAGTGGGGGGAAGCAAAGTTTCCACCAAGCTTTATATCAACACAATGCTCTCACACCCATTGTTTAATCAAATGAACCATGAGGATTTTAAGGTAAGATGTATGTTTTAGATTGTCTATATAAGGGTACGCTCACACAAGCGGGAAAATCGGATGAGTGCAATGTGAGTAAATCTCGCATTGCACTCAGAACTATGTTAGTCAATGAGGGAGAGCAGTTAGTAAGCTTTTCTCGCATCCAGTAGAAAAAACCTGTAGGAGGGCACCACCTATGGGAACTAGTTAACCCATTAATCGAGAAAAGGGATCACCTCAGCACACCCAAACATAAGTATAGCAAAAAGAGAAAAGGAGTAGTGTGCAATAAGAGAGATACACCTATGTCAAAGTACAAAAATAGGTCTTTATTAAATTTAACTATGGGGAGATAAGGTATGCACACCAGTGACTATGTAAGGGGAATACATGGAATAGCAGAAACTGCTGTGTGAATACTGACTTGAAAAATCCAATAGCTATATGTAAAGTGAAAATGTGAAAAATGGAATCTGCATTACTGCCATGAACATATGAATCAAGAGAAATTTAGCTACTGAATTGATCAATGCAATAGAGCGCCAACACTACGCCAAAGTATTTCTCTACGTTGGGGTCCCTAGCTTGTGTGTGTCCTCTCATGCAGTTAAAAAACTTACCGTATATGGGAAGCTGAGACCCAGGCTATATATGCGTATGATATGGATTGGCAATAGGTGTGGTTGGGGAGGGTTCACAAACGAAAAAACAACTAACAAATAAGGAATAACGTTTGGAACACCATTCTAAGTCTGAACTGGGTGCAAAAACCTAAAAAAACATCACTATGGGGAGATAAGGTATGCACACCAGTGACTATGTAAGGGGAATACATGGAATAGCAGAAACTGCTGTGTGAATACTGACTTGAAAAATCCAATAGCTATATGTAAAGTGAAAATGTGAAAAATGGAATCTGCATTACTGCCATGAACATATGAATCAAGAGAAATTTAGCTACTGAATTGATCAATGCAATAGAGCCCCAACACTACGCCAAAGTATTTCTCTACGTTGGGGTCCCTAGCTTGTGTGTGTCCTCTCATGCAGTTAAAAAACTTACCGTGCCTCTCTCCTGTCATCATTGGATGAATTCGCAGAAGGGACCGTGATCGTGGGTGGCGATTTAAACTTCACTTTGGACCCTAAGGTAGATACAACTTCGGGACACAATTTTCTCTCTCTCAGAAAGCTAACAAAAGTTAAACGCTCAATACAAGAGCTTCGATTGGTAGATGTGTGGAGAACGTTACACCCAGTGGAGCGTGACTACACATACTTCTCCCCGGCTCACTCCTCGTACAGCCGCATAGACCTGTTTCTTGTGAGCCAAAAGGCTCTGACTTGGCAGATACAGGCCTCTATAGGCAGTATATCCTGGTCTGACCACGCTCCTATATTCCTGAGCCTTACTATCCCAGATGGGGCAGGGAGGCCGTGGTCTTGGCGGCTGAACGATAGTCTGCTTGGGGATCAGGGGTGCATGAAGGATCTACAGAACACGATTGATGAATTTTTAGAAATACACTCAGAAGACCCCACAGCCCTTCCCGTGCAGTGGGAGGCACTTAAATGTGTGTTGAGAGGGGTTTTGATCAAACATGGGGCTAGGCTTAAGAGAGAGAGAGCCCAAACCATTTTGTCCCTACTTCAGAATATTTCAGATCTGGAAAGGGCCCATAAGAAGACATTATCACCTTTGACACTGGCGGAGCTAGTCAAAAATAGAGAGGAGCTTAAATCGATTCTCGACCGACAGTATGAGCGACATAGGACTAGAATAAAAAGATTCCTCTATGAGTATGCAGATAAATGTGGTAGACCACTAGCTAGGATTCTACACCCTAGGGGAGACCCCAGCCACATTCCCATGATTAAACAAGCAGACGGCTCTTCGACTCAGAACCCAACTCTCATCGCGGAACAGTTCCAAAAGTATTATAGAGACCTATATAACATAAAGGGCAAATTTGGAGACATGCCACATGACGCATTAGAAAATAAAATAAACGACTACGTATCCAGAACGGCCCTACCGGTTATACCCAGCGCTGAGGTTGAAAATTTAGAGACGGACTTTACAGAAGCAGAAGTGGCATCTATCATTAAAGAATCTCCCTCAGGCAAAAGTCCGGGTCCAGATGGGTTCACCCCTAAATTTTATAAAATATTCCAAACTCAGCTATCCCCGTTCTTGACTAAAGTATTTAATTCCATCTCAGAAAATTCCCAATGGGTGGCGCAATCTCTCGAAGCCCATATATGTGTTATCCCCAAACCGGGGAAGGATCACATGTTAGTTACAAATTACAGACCCATTTCACTGATCAATCTAGATCTAAAACTTTTTTCCAAAGCCTTAGCCAACAGACTTGCTCCTTCCTTGCCCGGGATAATACACACAGATCAAGTGGGGTTCGTACAAGGTCGGGAGGCGCGTGACAATACCAACAAACTGTTCCTCCTGATGACCCGGTCGAGTGCTCATTCTCTTCCCATGTGTTTACTCTCAGTGGATGCGGAGAAGGCCTTTGACCGGGTCAGTTGGAATTTCATGATGGCCGCTCTAAAGCAGGTGGGTTTGGGCAAAAATTTTTTAGATAGGATTGCGTCCCTTTATTCGAGACCCTCAGCAAAAGTTAGGACGGATGGGTTTCTGTCGTCATCGTTTCAGGTCCACAATGGAACAAGGCAAGGATGTCCATTGTCACCTCTGCTCTACGTCATTGTCATGGAGCATCTCGCGGTCGCCATAAGAAATAATGCTAGTATCCATGGGATAGAGGCCGGGGGAGGGAATCGCAAGTTAGCTTTATTTGCTGACGACCTTCTCATGTTTATTTCCCAGCCACACATATCCTTCCCGTCTTTGCTCAAAGAGTTCGAGGAGTTTGGTAACTTAAGTAATTTTAAAGTGAACTTCTCTAAATCAGAGGCTATGAATGTGACCCTGTCGGCGGAAGATCTAGCCCGTACAACCCAAAATTTTCCCTTTAAGTGGCAACCGTCAGCTATAAAATATCTGGGGGTAGTTGTACCTCGGGATCCAACAAAAATTATGCATCATAATTTTCTACCCCTGTTAGAGAGGACAATTAGGGATTTAAAGAAGTACGACAAAAAAAGACTATCGTGGTTTGGGCGTATCAACGCTATTAAAATGGATGTTCTTCCTAGGTTTCTTTTCTTGTTCCAAACGGTACCTATTCAGCTGCCGGGGAGTTACTTTTCCAAAATTCGGACGGCTTTGTCAAGGTTCGTTTGGGGGAATAGGAGACCTCGGACAAGCATAAAAACTCTTACCAGACACAAAAATAATGGAGGGGCAGGGCTCCCAAATTTCCAGTTATACTACAGGGCAACTATTCTAACGAGGATAATGGATTGGCACTTCCATAGGAACTCGAAACAATGGGTCGCGATCGAACAGGACGGATTGGGAGTCCCTTTGCACTTCCTCTCATGGATGGGAAAGGAGAGTAGGTCACAGATAGAGATGGGAATGGAGTTTATTTGGACAGTGATGGGGACGTGGGACGGTGAGGTTAAGAGGGGTTCTCTCTCACAGGGGAGGGGTCCACTTACCCCCCTCTTTGGCAACCAGGAGTTCCCTCCGGGGCTTCATTCCAATAAATTTCTGGGATATGCTCGGGTGGAGGAAACTCGTTTTTTCCATGTGCTCCAGGGAAATACCCTGCCCCCTTATGCATCTCTACGGGCCACAGGGAGAGAGGTTTCCTGGATAGAATATATGCAGCTGAAATCGTTTCTATCCAACCAGGACAGGGAGAGGAAGTTGAGGACCCCCCCTACTCCATTTGAGAAATTGTTCTTGCAGGGTTCGTCACCTGGGCATGTCATCTCTCTTATTTATAAAATGCTGAACCAGAGAGACATGTCGGACAAACCCAAATTTGTCTATAGATGGGGAGAGGAACTGGGAGAGGACATTTCGGAGGACAGATGGAGCAGGGCGTTTCTGTGGACCCACAAACTTTCTCTGGCTTGTGCCGCCCAAGAGAAAAACTATAAAATTCTCACAAGGTGGTACCAATACCCGACCAAATTGCATGCTATCTTTCCCTCAGTGTCCGACATGTGCTGGAGATGTGGTACAGAAAAAGGGTCTATGTTACATATATGGTGGAGCTGTGCTAAATTGCAACCATTCTGGGACTCAGTGTTTTCTCTGTATAAAAAGATGAGTGGGGGTGAGGTGGAGAGATCTCCCCAGGTGGCCCTCCTCTCTATCCTCCCTGGTTCATTCAAGTCACAAAAGAGGGACCTGCTGCGATTTTGTTTAGCGGCAGCTTGTATAATTATTCCCAGATACTGGAAACAGACTAGATGCCCCACGTTAGCTGACTGGGTAGAGGAGATGGCAAACCTCCAGAGAATGGAGGAACTCACAGCTGAACTTAATGGGCTCACGGAAAAATTTATCACAGTGTGGGAACCGTGGATTACGTTCATGGAGTCTCCTGAGTTCACGGTGAGTCTGGCAGGTTATTTGGGATGAGAAATGGTGACATACCTTGTCTTCCCCTCTCCCCACACACTTTTTTCCCCCACACCCTCTTTACCCTACTTTCTTCACTCTATTTGATTCCTTCTTTTCTAAGCTTATATCTGTTCTTTTTTTTTTTTTCTAGTTTTCTACTTTTTCTTAAATGTTTATTCAATAACTTAAAAGGGGATTGTTTTATGCTGAGAGTGGTCTTGTCAATTATCAGGAAGACATGTTTAGCTGGAACTCTGATTTCTAGTGTATGGATTGTCATGGAGTGTTAGCATAAGGATAGCTTATAGAGTTCCAATGAAATATACAATGTGATGTTATTTTTGTCATTCCGAAACTGAGAGATCACTGTTTATGTTTTATAATCTTTATAAATGTTCAAGATGTATGATTGATTTATAAACTTAATAATAAAACAGATTTGAAATAAAAAACATACAAACACCATAAAAAAAAAAAAAACTTACCGTGTATGGGAAGCTGAGACCCAGGCTATATATGCGTATGATATGGATTGGCAATAGGTGTGTATGGGGAGGGTTCACAAAAGAAAAAACAACTAACAAATAAGGAATAACATTTGGAACACCATTCTAAGTCTGAACTGGGTGCAAAAACCTAAAAAAACATCACTATGAGGAGATAAGGTATGCACACCAGTGACTATGTAAGGGGAATACATGGAATAGCAGAAACTGCTGTGTGAATACTGACTTGAAAAATCCAATAGCTATATGTAAAGTGAAAATGTGAAAAATGGAATCTGCATTACTGCCATGAACATATGAATCAAGAGAAATTTAGCTACTGAATTGATCAATGCAATAGAGCCCCAACACTACGCCAAAGTATTTCTCTACGTTGGGGTCCCTAGCTTGTGTGTGTCCTCTCATGCAGTTAAAAAACTTACCGTGTATGGGAAGCTGAGACCCAGGCTATATATGCGTATGATATGGATTGGCAATAGGTGTGGTTGGGGAGGGTTCACAAACGAAAAAACAACTAACAAATAAGGAATAACGTTTGGAACACCATTCTAAGTCTGAACTGGGTGCAAAAACCTAAAAAAACATCACTATGGGGAGATAAGGTATGCACACCAGTGACTATGTAAGGGGAATACATGGAATAGCAGAAACTGCTGTGTGAATACTGACTTGAAAAATCCAATAGCTATATGTAAAGTGAAAATGTGAAAAATGGAATCTGCATTACTGCCATGAACATATGAATCAAGAGAAATTTAGCTACTGAATTGATCAATGCAATAGAGCCCCAACACTACGCCAAAGTATTTCTCTACGTTGGGGTCCCTAGCTTGTGTGTGTCCTCTCATGCAGTTAAAAAACTTACCGTGTATGGGAAGCTGAGACCCAGGCTATATATGCGTATGATATGGATTGGCAATAGGTGTGGTTGGGGAGGGTTCACAAAAGAAAAAACAACTAACAAATAAGGAATAACGTTTGGAACACCATTCTAAGTCTGAACTTTATTAAATTTAAGACACAAGAACACACATTTAAAAGCATTTAAAAAAGGCCAATAGCCATAATGAACATAATTTTGTCCCTATAGGAAACAAAATATATCCTCTTTCCCAAAAAGGCAATATTAAATAGCTGTTAAAGAGAGCAGACTCCCAGGGCATAAATGTACACAAAAATCACTAGCTGATAAACTATGTAACAAATGTAATGTAATATTGCCTTTTTGGGAAGGAGGATATATTTTGTTTCCTATAAGGACAAAATTATGTTCATTATGGCTATTGGCCTTTTTTAAATGCTTTTAAATGTGTGTTCTTGTGTCTTAAATCTAATAAAGACCTATTTTTGTACTTTGACTTAGGTGTATCCCTCTTATTGCACACTACCCCTTTTCTCTTTTTGCTATACTTTTCTCGCATCCAGATTATGGATGCGAGAAAAACGGCAACATGCTCCGATTTTTCTACTAGAGCTGTATCCCTCGCACCCATTCAAGTGAATGGGTGCGAGAGATACATCGGACTGCACTCGGATGTTATCCCAGTGCAGTGCGATATATGCACAGGCTGACAATGCAGGAGATAAGAGGATTAACCCCTCCCTCTTCTCCACAGCACCCATCCTCCACTTCACAGCTGTGACCTGATTGCAGGATCGTGTCACAGTTGCATGACACTCGGCTCAGGCTCGCAGCAGAGCCGCAGAGCCTGAGACGGGAGTCATTACCATGTCGCATCGGATGCCATACGTTCGTCTAAGTCCAGCCTAAAGCAGAAATCTGTATATACTTTTTACTAGGTAACAAAGCATAAAATCTCTAATAGAGGACAGGTTTAATCACCATTTCATTTTTATGTTTAACCCTTAATAATATATCCGTCATGGATCAGACAGCAGTGTCCAGAGCTGAGTGCTCATACCAGCAACATGATCGCAGGGAACAAATGGGGTTACCATGGCAGCTTGGGGCCATGGAGCCATGAGGCTACTTTTCCGCAGTTGAAAATAAAAATAAACATATTTGGTTTGTAGCATCTGTAAAAGTTTGCTGTATTAAAATAGAAAATTAATTAATCCATATGGTAAATGTCATAAAGAGGAAAAAAAATCGAAATGCCATAATTGCATTTTTTTCCGTCATGACAGTTGCCTAAAAAAAAAAATGCAAACAAAGTGATCATAAAATCATACATACATACATGCATACATACTAAGAGGTATCATACTCCAAAGTGGTATTAAAACCATTAGTTCAATGCAAAAAAACAGGCCCTTCCACAACTCAATTACTTTTGAATCTCTGAAAATGGTGACCGGAAAGGAACCACATTTTTCCTTCATGTCTATGCAAGTTTGATATCAGCATAATCGTCTTAAGGGTTCTTTTCCACTCACGTACCCCTTCCGATGCGAGAATAATAATAATTTATTTGATATTTTGACAGATCGGACTTTTACGTTCGCAGTAATACCAAATACGTGCATTTTTTTGTTTGTTTTATTGTTAATGTGGCAAAAAGGGGTTGATTTGAACCTTTATGGTGTTTTTTTCACATTTTTAAAAACTTTTAAATGGCCACATGGGAAGATGCGCGCCCCCCCCCCCCCATGCCATCATTGACAGCGGCATTTAACACAGGGAATGGGCATGGGAATTAAGAGACCGCAAGTATGTAAATCACTTGTGATTTAATGACTATCGACGTGCACAGGAAATACAAGGGAATTGGGACAGTGTCTGTATCTCAAACCATCAAGATCCATCAGTCGGCAGTCACATACAGTGTACAAACTAAAGAATGTATGTCTGGAACACCAATGGTGTGAACATGGTGCAAGACTCAAAAAACATAACTATACAATAGGATAAAGAGTTGCACACAAGTCACAATGTATATGGGAATAATGAAAAGCAAAACTGCTATGGGAATACTCGACTGAAAAATACAATGAACTATCTCAAAAGTGAAAAAACATGAAAAATGGAATATGCATAACTGCTATGAATAATAGGAATATAAGAGATGTTTAGCCATTGTATTAATCAATGCAAAAGAGCCCCAAAACCACGCCAAGGTAATCTCTATTACATACAGTGTACAGTGACTTTTCATTTCAGCCCAGACAGCTGGTTAATAGTCTTTTGGTTCTGCTATTTATCAATCCTCTGATGTGAATTTTTCAGAGAAGTGATGGAGGAGCTCACTGTTTTCCTGATCTTCGTGTTGGTGTATTCCATGAAATTGTGCCAATGGGTGTTGAGCCACAAAAAGTTAGTTATAAAGAAACAGGTATGTGAAGAAGTCTATTATCTGGTATGTTGGTATCGCTTTGGAACAGGGGTGGGCAATTAATTTTCTTGAGGGGCCATATAAGAGACCATGCTGGTGTGGAGGGCCGAACCAATAGGCTAAAATTAATTATGCATAATATTAATTAAAATTATTATTTTATACTAATATTAATCGTATCACTTATTATTGAGCAAATTAAATATGCTGACATCTCCCTATATACAGTATGTGCACAAACACAGCCCCCCTATATACAGCATGAGCCTACACACTGCCCTTACAGCATGAGCCTCTACATAACCTTCTATATAGATTGTGAGTCCACACACAGCCCCCTATATACAGTATGAGCCCCACATACAGTAGTCTCCGAAATACAATATGAGCCACCACATAGCCCCTCTATATACAATGTGAGTCCCGCATAGCCCCTTTATATTCACTGTGAGCCTCACATTACCCTTTTATATACAGTATGAGCCCTTCCATAACCTCCCTATATACAGTGTGAGCCCTCACATAGATCTTCTATATACAGTATGAGCCCCAGCATAGCTGCTCTATATTCACGGTTAGCCCTCACATAGCCCTCTATATGAAGTGTGAGCCCCCACAGTCTCCTAAATGCAGCATGAACCCTACATAGCTTCCTATATACATTAAGAGCCCTACATTGCTTCCTATATACATTTTTGAGCCCCACATAACCTCCTAAATATAGTATGATCCCCAAATAGCCTCCTAAATATAACATGAGGCCCCACATAGCCTCCTATATACATTATGAACCCTACATAGGATCTTATATACATTATGACCCCACATAACCTTCTATATACATTATGAGCTTCACTTAGCCTCACATATACAGTATGAGCCCCCACATAGCCTCCTATATACATTTCTGAGCCCCCAGTCTCCTAAATACAGTATGATCCCACACATAGCCTCTTTTATATATTATGAGCCCCATTTAGCCTCATACACTATGAGCCCCCACATAGCGTCGTATGTGCATTATGAGCCCCACATAGTCTCCTACATACATTTTGAGCCCCACATAGCCTCATATATACATTATGAACCCCCAAATAGCCTCCTATAGTCTTTATGAACCCCTAGGCAGCCTCCTACATACATGCAAATATCCCATACTCCTGGGAAAGGAAAAAAAAAAACACCACACACTCACCTCGCTCACATTCCCCTACTGTTCTGCTCAGGACTCCAGTGCACTTCACTCCACACAGCACACTATATGATGTGACGTCATCGCTTTTCCTGTGCGTCTCGCTGATTGGTCAAAGATGAAGTCAATGGCCCCTTCTCCACCAATGTGTTCACTCCTGTCTGCACCCTGAGGATGCAGCTAGCAGTGACATCAGAAGACAAGCGGCATCAGATGGGCAGTGGGGAGGGTGTGCGGCCCTTGGGCCACTGATTTTAGCCCTTCGGCTGTCTTGGTCCGCGGGCTAGACTGGAACAGCCAGAGGGGCGAATGTGACCCTAGGGCTGCACTTTGCCCACTCCTGCCTCGGAAGATTAAATATTTTGGGCTTGTGTACCAAATCAGCAGATCTAGTTGATCCCTGAAATCTAGTTTAATTTTTACTTGCTGTAACAAGATAATGATGCTAGCTATTAATATTTGGTCATTTTGTCTTTCTTTTTTCTATTTTTTCCCCCCACATTTCTAATAGCGGTACATAGAAAATAATATATTGGCATAAATAAATGAGGACACATGTAAAATACAAATTAGCAGATTATAGCAGTTACAATGGATTGTGTGGTGTAAACCTATATAATAAATAATGAGTTAAATAATCATGACATTTCAATTTATATACGGTATTTATTTTTTTTTATTATCATTATTATTATTATTTATTTTTTTTTTACCACCACTGCCTTCAGTCTTGCTCACAATTATTCTTTCTTTACTTTAGCCATACATCTTACTCCAGAGGAGTTTCATAAAAGAGTGGAAAAGTATTTATCCTCCTCACAAGAAGAAAAGGACACAATTTTATTGGACTGCCGTAATTTTTATGAAAGCAAAATAGTATGTATTTATAGCAAATACAGTGGGATTTCTCAGTACATCAACGTTATTATATAATGTGAATAATTCTAAACCATTCATGACTTTCTACAACATGGACACAAGTATTACAAGTGGAATGCACAATCTTGTGTACCAAATGCGCAAAAAATGATCCTGTCCACTAATCAGACATTATCTGCTGTTCTCTGTTTAGATAGTGTGCAGGGAAGTGCAGCTTGATAAATGTGACTCTCCTCATATTCCATATGTATAGCTAAACAAGGGTTAAAGGGATTTTTCACTACTTCTTATATTGATGACCTCTCTCAAGGATAAGTCATCAGTATCAATCAATGTGATTCCAATATTTCTGAACCCCACTGATTAGTATCTGCAGAGCCCAGATGTAAACACTAAAAATGACTAATAGGATCTTCAGTACCAAGCAGTGGTCACTATACCGTGTGACGGAGTAGTGGTGTTACACTCTGTACAATGTGTACTCTGGCCTCTGTCAGCGCTGCAGACAACAGATCAGTGGGCATGCCAGCTATTAGGGGTGCTTCTCACATAGCGAGATTGCTGCTGAGTCACAGGTTTTGTGACGTACCAGTGACCTCATCAGCGATCTCGCTGTGTATGACACTAAGCAGCGACCTGGCCCCTGCTGTGAAATCGCTGATTGTTACACACTGTTCATTTTTTGCTCGTTGGTCTCCCGCTGTGCAGCACACATTGGCATGTTTGACTGCGGGAGACCAACGAGCACCGACTCTGTGTAAGCAGCGTACGCTGGTAACCAGGGTATATATCGGGTAACTAAGCAAAGCGCTTTGCTTAGTAACCCGATGTGTATCCTAGCTACGTATACAGGGAGCCAGCGCTGGCAGCCTGTAAGCGGTGTACGCTTGCAACAGGGGAAATATCGGGTAACCAAGCAAAGCGCTTTGCTTAGTTACCCGATATTTACCCTGGTTACCAAGCGCAGCATCGTTACACGAGTCGCTAGTGGCTGATGGCTGATCGCTGGTCGCTGGTGAGATCTGCCTGATTGACAGCTCACCAGCGACCATGTAGCAACGCACCAACAATCCCTGCAAGGTCGGATCGCTGGTGGGATTGTTGGTGCGTCGCTACGTGTGACCCCAGCCTAAGGCAGAGCTGATAGAGATAGCTGTTGCATAAAGATCTATCTATTGTGTATGGGCACCTTACTTGCTCATGAACGCTGATCCTATTGATTGGGAGCTGTGGTCACATGTAATTTAGTCGTGTCGTCAACTATGGCGGGGTCAGTATTAGTGTGTTTTGTTATTTTCTTTATGTCCAACTTTATTGGCAATAAAAATGAATCTTAGAAAAACTAAGAGAGCGGTGTAGAGTATAACAAAACAAAGCAAAATTCGCTGAGCCTTGTATTGCGGGCTGCTATTATTCCTTGATGTGGCGACTGGGAGACGGGGGTGTTATACTATGTGGTATACCTTTTATCATTCATTCGTGTGTGTGACGTTTATGGCTTTTTCTTTTTCAGGGACAGTTCCAGAACTGCCTGGCTCCAGACATCAGGAAATTCAGCTACTTCCCAAATTATGTTGATCAAAATCTGGACTTTTTTAAAGATAAAACTGTGTTAATGTATTGTACCGGGGGAATTCGCTGTGAACGTGGTTCTGCTTATCTCAGGTCAAAGGTGAATTTTATTTAATTATTTATTTATTTTCAAATTCTTTCAATATAGAGTTTTTATCCAGGTTTTTTTCATCACTTCTGACTCTATCACTCACATCATTTTATTATTAGCTAAATCTGTGCTAATGTATATGTACTGTAGTTTAAGTGTGTTAAAACAGTCACCATCTTCCCTGGTTTTCAGCGTTACTTCAGTTGACTTCTCACTCACATAACTGAAATTCTGTCTCTCGCTGGGTTCTATGTGTGATCTGGAAGTTGCTTTTACAATGTAAGCCTATGCAGCGTCAGAACGAGGCTCTATAGACTTATATTGCAAATACAACTTCCGGCTCACACATAAACCCCAGAGTAATCCAAAGAATTGTAATCAGATGAGTAAGAAGAGGACCTGAGTGACGCAGGAAATTAAGGAATATGGCGATCAGTGAGTGTATTAGCACGTTTACTCTACATTAGACAAACATTTACACAAGGTTTAGCTGCTAAAACGTGTTTTTCAGTTCTTCTTTAAAGGGGTATTCCCATCTCCAATATCATATCTCAATATGTAGTAGGTTTAATAATAAAATTAGCAAATGAGGCGTGGTTATGCTCATTCACTGCGCAAACATGTTAGAGTGGAGCTCCTTCTATCCTGAATGCCATCCTCAGGGTTTTATCCTTTTCCTGACTTCTGTGGACTAAAATGCTCCTTAAAAAAGGTGGACACAGCTGGGTGATTGCAGGTCATCAATTTTCAGGCACCGACCTACTTGACACCCAAGAAGTTTGGGCCCATGTGGGAGAGGAAGAGGTGGTTATCTTAGTGTCTCGTCTCGGAGCTGAGGGGAAATAATGCATGTGTGTTGCAGAGGGAATTACTGGTGAGGCTTCTCCACGCTGCTTTTTACCAGCTGATTATACCCGCGTGCTCTGGAAACGGCCTCATGATAAAGTGCTGCAGACGTCCAGATCTCCATTAACTCTGGTTAAGACCTGCTGGGTTGAAAGGCTGCCGCTGGATAATAGTGCCATCAGGTTGCTACAACTTTTGCCACTATCTTTCTAACCCCTGAAACATGAGTCCTCTGCACAGTAATCAGACAGGGGCTAGTGATACTGCTTTATGTACCTAAAGTGGGACTCTCTGAGACCTATAACTGGTGGAAGCCATGAGTGAATGAGTTTGCAATAGGCCCATCCCTCATAAAGTGAACAGGTGCTATTTTCTGGACACAGGGACATTCTCCGCTACCAAATTCGGAGAGTGACTTAGCGGAAACGGCAAACACTAGCTGTTTACTGGGACATGTATGTTGTTTCTATGTTTCAACACAGTGTGGGATTTAGTTGACTTGCTAATCTCAAACTATGCAAGAAAAGAGAGAGGAAGGAGCTCTCTTGCGTGAGTCTACTAAGAAAAGACCAGAGCAGTTGCTCGATGAATACACTCCACTGTGATGGTTGTGCACCCCCGCACAGCCCGGTAACAGCGCAGATGTAGAGTACACTGGGTCTGTTGGATCAGATGTCTGTTGGGACGTAGAATGGATCTCCGAACAGCCTGTTCCCAGCGACGTCAATTCCTCTACTCGGTGTGTAGGCTGGGTGTCAGTTGATCACGTTTCTAGAACACACAATCAAGTTTAATCATCCTCCCAACCCGTATTGGTCTGCAGCGCCTGTTCTGTTTTTTGTTTCTAATATTCAAACTATGTAATGATACGTTGTACTTGAGCAGCTCCATTACATATATATTTTTTGAAGTACAATGCATATTGTTATACTTTTGTTTCCTACTTCTGAAGAAGTCTTTTGGAATTCATGTATTATTGTTGTGTAACAGTTTTATAAATAAATAAAAACAAATGCCTCATATTAGAAATGTGGTATAGTTCTCCTGATTAGATATGTCACTTACCTCGTGCTGTGCATTACAGTAGCTTTAGGTATCCATGGTTACGACCATTAGCAACTGACTATCTGTAACTATATGTGTGATCTTAACCATGGACATCTAAGCTGTAATGCCCTACACATGAGGTAAGAGACATAGCTATATCTGGAGAACTATGCTACATTTCTAATTGGAGGTATTTGCTAATATCATTATTATTACACCTACTACAGATTGGGATAGGATCTTGGAGATGTGAATACCCCTTTTAAGTTGTCAGTTGTAAAACTAGATGCAAGGGACATTTGCACAAAAGTATAGCAACTTTTTGCCCTTGTGCACCATCCCATCATTTTTCTAAAAAGGCAAATAAGGTTTAGCAAAAGAGGTGATAGAAATTTCCCATGTGTTGAGGGACACCTCACTAGCACTTGGCTGAACCCCGTTCACACAATCCAGATTACACTTGTATTGCCATGAATGGAAGTAGCTGAAAGCATGCACCTTCTAGTCAAGACAGTGATTATGGTACACACTTTACATGATAAAATTCCTTATAATGCCATTCTGGAATTTAGTGGCACCAAACTGACAGCAACTTTTAATTTTGTATCCCATTATTGTTTTTTTATTTATTTTTTTTAATGGCGGTATTCATTTACAACAGGCTACTTTTAAGCATATGTATTTTATTTTTATCATAGACTTTGTGCAAAGAAATATACCAACTCAAGGGAGGCATCCATAAATATCTTGAACAATTCCCAGATGGCTATTTCCGGGGAAAACTGTTTGTGTTTGATGGACGCTTCACAATATCAAGTAATGATGATATCATATCTAGTAAGTATTAACCTCTTGTAGTCTTTGATCAAAGAGCAGTATATATAGGGTTTATGGCACTGAGACACAACTCAATATAAAAGAACATTTTTGATCATACACATTTATATCCTATTTCCAGCTGACATCTTTACAGCTTTGGCTTTGTAATGGGAAAACACAGCTCATTCACATGTACATAGTGTATCTTGCTTATTTCAGAAAGCAGTGGGGAATATCACAAAAGTGATTACACCCCTCACAGTTTTGTAAATAATTTATTCTATCTTTTCATGGGACAACGCTGAAGATTTGACACTTTGATATAATGTAAAGTAGTCAGTGTACAGCTTATATAATGGTGTAAATTTGGTGTGCCCTCTAAATATCTCAACCCACAGCAATTAATGTTTAAACTGCTCGCAACAAAGGTAAGAACATCCCTAAGTGAAAGTGCCCAAAGTGTCAATTTTTGTATGGACACCATTATTTTCAAGCACTGCATTAACTCTTTTGGCGTTCACTAGAGCTTCACAGATTAACACAGGAATCCTCTTCCATGACAACATCAGATAGCTGATGGAATGTTAGAGATATTGTGCTCCTCCACCTTCCATTTGAGGAAGCCCCACAGATGCTCAATAGGTTTAGCTCTGGAGACATGCTTGGCCAGTCCAGGACCTTTACCCTCAATTTCTTTAGCAAGGCAGTGTTCATCTTGAAGTTGTGTTTGGGGTTGTCATGATGTCAGAATACGAAGGGAGGGGATCATGCTCTGCTTCACCATGTCACAGTACATGTTGGCATTCATGATTCCCTTAATTAACTGTAGTTTCCCACAGCATGCAGCACTCATGGAACCCCAAGTCATGACACTCCCACCACCATGCTTGACTGTAGGCAAGACAAACTTGTCTTTATACTCCTCAACCTGGTTGTTGACATACATACTTGACAACATCTGAACCAAATAAGTTTATCTTGTTCTCATCAGACCACAGGACATGGTTCCAGTAATCCTTGTCCTTAGTCTGCTTGTCTTAAGCAAACTGTGTGCTGGCTTTCTTGTGCTTCATCTTTAGAAGAGACTTCCTTCTGAGACAGCGGTCATGCAGACCAATTTGATGCAGTGTGCAGCATATGGTCTTAGCACTGACAGGCTGACCCCCCACTTCTTTAATCTTTGCAGCAATGATGGCAGCATTTATATGTCTATTTTGAAAAGCCATCCTATGAATATGATGCTGATCAAGTGCTTTGGTTGACCATGGCAAGGCCTGTTCTAAATGGAACCTGTCTTGTTAAACTGCTGTATGGTCTTGGCCACCGTGCTGCAGCTCAGTTTCAGGGTGTTGGCAATCTTTCTATAGCCTTGGCCATGTTTATGTACAGCCACAATTCTTTTTTTTTTTTTCATTTCCTCAGAGAATTATTTGCCATGAGTAGTGATGGGTGGACCCGGACTGTAAAAGTCCAGACCCGCCTGGGTTCACAAGTACTCATACGCTGACCCCAGGCTTCTAAGGTAACTCCAGCTAATTATGCAAAAACTTGGATAATTAACAAAAAGAAAGGAAAAAGAAAGAAAATGGGGTAAAGCAGACGCATTATACAGTACTTGGCAATCTCCCGCACAGCTGTAACACTACTTCTGAGCCCATACTACTTCCGGGACTGCTCATTATCCTTCATGCATATGCACTGCTTACCCGCCCACCATCAGTCCTGGTGTCTGATTGGTTGAAGCC
This sequence comes from Anomaloglossus baeobatrachus, assembly GCF_048569485.1. NCBI lineage: Eukaryota > Metazoa > Chordata > Amphibia > Anura > Aromobatidae > Anomaloglossus > Anomaloglossus baeobatrachus. The sequence goes on from NC_134353.1 coordinate 510,763,971, forward strand.
AGACCACGCCCTCTGTGAGACAGCTTGTCTGACTGCTTGCAATCGCAAGCGTTATGTGTGTCCCTATCATGGTGTGAAAATAAATAAGCAAATAAAAAAATTGCCGTAGGGTCCCCCCACATTATGATACCCAGCACAGATTAAGCATACGGCTTCAGGACGCAGCCCCAACCCGTGAGCTTATCTTGGTGTAACAAAATAAGATGGACCCCATGCACATTTTTTTTTTTAAATTATTTAAATAAATAATAAAAAAAAACGAAGTGTGTGGTCCCCCTTAATTTTGATATCCAGCCTCGATAAAGCCGACAGTTGGGGGCTGGTATTACCAGGCTGGAGTGTTCCCGAGCCTAAAAATAGCAGCCTGCGGCCACCCAGAATTGTTGCATCCTTTAGATGCGAAAATTCTGGATCTTTACCCTGCTTATCCCAATTGTCCTGGTGCAGTGGCAATCTGGTTAATAAGGGGTTAATGACAGCTCACAGATACCACAAACCCTCTATTACTAATCTGTAAGTGAAAAAAAATAACTACAAAACACAGAAAATATTTTTTTTTAAATAAAATACAAACACCCCCACTCTTTCACCCATTTATTATTTATTTTAGTACCAAATCTGTATTCCTTTGCAAAAACACCATGTTTTTCTGCTAGGGGATGCAGGTCGCAGGTCTGTGAACTCTGTTAGCTCACCTGAGGTGAGGTCACTGAGTTTAATGAGGTCACCTGAGGTCGAGTTACCTGTGGTCAAAACTGGGGTACCATGGGAACCTCCAGCTGTGACTGCAAATAAACTAAGTGACATCACTGCTAATCGCTGTGGCTCAGTCATTCCCTGCTTGAAGCCCACAGTGTTCCGGACATGTTCTGTGCAGAACTGGAGTCTTTGTGGGGCCTCATGTGGATTGCATCAGAACTGGGTGTTTTGGGGGTTAATAGATTGGAGAAAGAGGGTTTTTTGTATTTTCTTTCAAGTAAAGGATTTTTTTGGTTTTTGTGTTGATTTCTTTTCACTTACAAGTTAGTAATGGTGGTGGTGGGGGGGCGTCTCATAGACCTTATTAGCCTCTTATTACCCCAATTGCCACCGCACCAGGGCAGTCGGGATTAGAGATGAGCGAACCTGCGGTTCAGAGTTCGGGTTTGGAAACTGACTACCAAAAAACAAATTCGGGTTCAAAGTTAGAGTGAGTTACGAGTGCAAACCACTCAAGTGAGCAGTGCTGTGCTTGAATATGAGTGATGCTCAGTCCTGTGCGAACCACTTGCAGTGTTTGAACGGATGGCACTTGGGGTAAAATCAGTGTGATCAGATGCAGTGTACTAACACAAACCAAAAAAAATAAAAAATTTGAAGAACCCCGACCACCCTCCCCCGGAATGGAAGCAACAGTCCTGGGCGGCTGCACACTGCTATTTAAAAGGCTGGGGCCCAGTAATCATGGATCTCCCCATCCTGAGAGTACCAGCCACCAGCTGTCAGCTTTATCATGGCTGGGTATCAAAAGTAGGGGGGGAAGGTAATCACACACAGTTTTTTAAATTATATATTTAAATAAGTTAAGATAAAAATTCGCTTGTTTTAATACACAGCAAAGATAAGCAGCCTGTAGCCATATGCTTTATCTGCCCTGGGTATGAAGCTAAACTTTCCCACGCTACCCAACCTGTGACTGCAGGTAAACTCAGTGACGTCACAGCTGTGGCTCAGCAGGCGGTCATGTTCTGTAATGTGCCCAAATGCTGCAACTTCAGGATGTAGCAGAGCTGGGATCATCATGGGACCTCATCTGGACCAGGGTGTTTGGTGGGTTAATAAATTTGGAAAAAAAAGGGTGTGTTTTTTGTGTATTTTATTTCAAATAAAGGATATTTCGGTATTGTGTTTATTTTCCACTCACGGGATTAGTAATAGGGGGGGTGTCTCATAGACCCCCTACCCATGGCTAATCTAAGGCTTAGTGGCAGCTTGGACCTGTCACTTTCATTAACCCCTTATATTACCCCAATTGCTATCGCACCAGGGAAATCGGGATGTGCCGGGATTGTTGCATTTAATGGATGTAACAATTCTGGGTGGATGCAGGATGCTATTTTTAGGCTGGGGGGGCAATAACCATGGGCGTCCCCAGCCTGTAAATACCAGCCCCCAGCTGTTTGCTTTATCTTGGCTGGGCATCAAAATTGGGGGGACCGCATGACGGTTTTCTAAATTATTTATTTAATTTTTTTTTTAATTTATTTATTTAAAAAGCCACATAGGGTTCCTCTTAATTTGATACTCAGCCAATATAAGTATATGGCTGTAGCCTGTAGCCGTATGCTTTATCTGTGCTGGGTATCACAATATAGGGGGAATCATTCGCCAATTTTTTTTTATTGGTCATGATATAGCACTTATAGAGCCCAAAACGCATTGATCGGCTCTGCATCTGTTTTTTTTTTCTATTTTAAACATTTCCAATAAAAAATTATGTTTTACATTTTGGATCCTTTCTCTTTGCGGTTGCTGGACTATGTATCCTTCTTTTTATGTGGTCATTTCTATCCAGGACTGGTGTTCCGTGCATCACTTTTTTTCTTTATGGCATTCCCGAACTTGGTGAGCTGATGTATTTTCTTTTGGTGAGCTGACTGATTGGCTACAGCGCTGTGGACGGGACATCAGTGCTGCAGCCAATGCTGGGGCAGTAGCCGTGAATCTGTATAACAAACAACACCCAGGGACTAAGGCGGACTTTGCACGTTGCGACATCGGTAACAATGTGTTACCGACGCTGCAGAAATAGTCCCCGCCCCCGTCGCAGGTGCGATATCTTGTGATAGCTGCTGTAGCGAACATTATCGCTACGGCAGCTTCACATTCACTCACCTGCCCTGCGACGTCGCTCTGGCCGGCAAACCGCCTCCTTACTAAGGGGGCGGGTCGTGCGGCGTCATAGCGACGTCACACGGCAGGCAGCCAATAGAAGCGGAGGGGCGGAGATGAGTGGGACGTAAACATCCCGCCCACCTCCTTCCTTCTGCATAGCCGGCCGGGACGCAGGTAGGAGATGTTCCTCGCTCCAGCGGCTTCACACACAGCGATGTGTGCTGCCTGCTGGAATGAGAACAACATCGTACCGTTACAGCAGCGGCATTATGGAAATGTCGGACCCTACACCGATCATACGATAACGACGCTTTTGCGCTCGTTAATCGTATGTAAAAGGCTTTACATACTACAATGTCGACAGCAACGCCGGATGTGCGTCTCTTTCGATTTGACCCCACCGACATCGCACCTGCGATATCGTAGTGTGCAAAGCCCGCCTTAGACTTTGTAAAAAAGAACTGCTCCTTTGATTGTAAAGCTGGATGAATGTTTGCTAATTGTTTGTGTGACTTGTTTTTTTTTTTATCAGTTGTTGATGGCCTAGCTAAGAGTTCAGTGGGCATCATGGGCCACCAGGTTTTATTCAATTTATGCATAAAGCTCTTGTCTTTATAGATTGCTGTGGTATTGGTTTGTACTATAATTTGTGTATTCTCCAAATGCAAGCAAGTGGGTCTCTCATCTGTCAGTTGTTTATGGCATATTCTTCAAAATAAAGCTAAATTTAATTTATATTCACTCTTTGATTAACTTTGAACCTTCTTTGTCCTTTTTGTTTGCTTAGCTTGTCGTTACTGTGGCATTGCATGGGACAAGTACAAGTTATGTTCCACTCCTCGGTGCTGCCAGCTGGTCCTGACGTGTCTGACGTGTCTTAAGGAAGGCCTTACAGCATGCTGTGCTACCTGTCAAGAGAAGGGTCTCACAACGCAGACTGATTTATGCCAACAGCAGTTTAAAGAAGAATGTGAATGTACAGACATGAGACCTAAAATTCCAATCAAAACGGTCTAACTGGTTAACTTTGATTACTCGGATTTAAGGGCAATATGCAGAGCCTCGTTATTCTTTTACTGTGGCATTAAGTGGTTCTCCATTGCATACATAGTCACAAAACTTTTTTGAACTCTTAATATGAACAAAAAAAATATATGATTTGTTGATTTTATGCTCTTGGGGGAGTTAAGAATGAACATAAGTGCTTTTACAAGTTTGCACAATTTTCTAAATTTTTAGGATATAACAACAAAAAACAATGTCTAAAAAGCCATAATCCGAGAATCCGATTTATTACATTATGAAAATCGTGCATTACCTCCAGACATTAGAGAATCGGCCTCAGTCAATCTCCTGTAATGGATCTGGATCTGGTTGGTGCCTCTATACTCAGGAAAGCATATAATGTGTATAATGTGATTTTTCTTTCCATCTTCCCAAAAAAGGAGGTCATTGCTGCAATTCTTTGTTGGATTCCATGAGATCCAGCAGAAAAGGAAAGTTGTATGAGTGGCACTGATGACAGCTTGAAACATGGCCATTTAATTTCACCAGCAAATAGCCGAGACGGTAAAAGGACTGTATCTGGAATATGCATGTCTTTAATACAGACAGAAATGTCACTACCAACGTCCTTTTGATAGTACCTTTTCTGTAATCGGAGCTCTTTTCTATTATCTGATTAAATATAATGAAAACAATTAAGCTCAGGTTGTAGCTGACTGTGGATATAATATAATGTTTCCTATATGACCATTAAAGAATATACGATTCTGTCATTTAGGCCTCCTTTACATGTCTGTTTCCGGTACCCTGACATCCATTTTTTTTTTTTCATTGATACCACCCATTGTAACCTATGGGGCTGCTCACATGTCCATGTTTTTCCAGCAGCACGGACAGCACATGTAAGGCATCTATGTGCTGTCTGTGTTTTAAAGGGGTTGTGCTCTACCTAACCTGTGATTCCATGCTATATATCTGCCTGAGATGAGCACTTTCATAATTACCTTTTAATTAGTAAAAAATCTCCCGGTCAGCTGATATTGAAGCTGAAATAATCCACCTTCTTGTGACGTCACGTCAACTCCAGACTTGTTCCGTGTACTGGATGTTGACATGACGTTACCCAGGAGTGAATCGCTCACTGACACTTGAGGGTGAAGGGAATGAGGCAGGCATGATTTACTCTGGGCGCTGTCTGTCACTTAGGATGACCTGCACATTCCTCTCATCAAACCCTGCCCTGCTTTGTCCTCTGGTAGCTCCAGTATCTGCCCTGACTCACTGCCCCTCCACCATACTACTGCCCTGGATCTCCTGCAGCTACTGCACAGCAAGAAGAGATAGAGGAGAGGGAGAAAATCCACACCTGAAGAGCTGAGGAAAGAGATATAATCAGTGTTTATAGGATAAGGGGACAGGGGGAGGTAGCTGACCTGTTGCCACTGACACCACCAACAGAACTAGCCCCATAGACAATACAGTTGAAGCAGAGTTGAATTTGTCAAATTCACCTCTTCTGCAATGACAATCTCAGTTCTGCTGCCCTGATCAGTAGAGTTCTGCTACATATGGAAAGTCGTCTGTTCTACAGCTCACATTTTATATCAGCTCTGCTACATCTGAATAGTGCAGTTCTAGAAGTAATACACACATATCTATACTGCTCTGTTAACTTTACCTTCCCCATAAAAGCACCCAGCAGAGCGAGAGGATCCACCCGAAAGGATAGGAACCTACAGCTTTAAAGGGGGAGCCTCTCTATACGCCTCAGTGGTATCCTGTCCTTTGAAGGGAGACCTACAGAGCTCGGCGCTGCCTGGAGAGGATTGACAGTTTGTAGTTCACCTAAGCGGCCATCTCTGGGGAGGGATGGGAGCACGGCCTGATTCGGCATCAGTGCGTTCCCAGAGCAGACCCTAGCGGCAACCGGAAAGAGGAGCATGGCCTGGTTCGGCATCATTGCCTCCTAGTGAATTGGGCCAGCGGACAGAAAGAAGCACGCCTGGGATGTAATTGTGCTGGGTGGGCAGCATCCTGGCGCTATCTGCAAGTGCCCCTGTGACCCAGACCAAAAGGAGATACTTCCGGGTTACCGGTGACGTCACAGGGCGGGAAACAGCACAAATTCAAACCCTGTAGAGGGCTTGTGCTGTTTTTCAACATGATGGATGAAGGTCAGCCTCCAGAGATCGTGGCGGAAATGGCACCCTTGGCCTTGGTATTCTGGTTCCTCGGTTTGGTGAGTCCAGGGGGTTCCCTGATACACTAGTATAGAATTCTGTGTTTCTGCTTTTTGTATTTTCTAGGACAAGCCTTGGAAGGCTCAGTCCAAGTCTAACCATAAGGAGTGTTTGCTACGCAAAACAAAATTGAACACTATTTATAGCAAGAGGTTACTTTTGGAAGTCTCCATCTGTTTTGAAAAGGGTTAGGCTATGCCTTCCCGCCCATTACGCTAATCCCAATAGTTCTCAGGAAGATTCGGACGGTTCATGCACCCTTCTGGCTGAGAAGAACATGGTTCACTTGCCTCCGCCTGATGACGTTAGAAATCATGGGTCATTCTAGAAATCCCGGATTTCTTATCCCAGGGTCCTTTCTGGCATCCCAATCTGAAGAACTTGCATCTGATAGCATGGCATATGACCGGCAGCTCTTAAGGGCCAAGGGGTTTTCAGAAAACTTGGTAGCCACATTGATGGGAAGTAGAAAAAAGTTGACTACTAACATGTATGGTAGATTGTGGAGAAAATATTTTACATTTTCAGGAAACAATCCTCCGGGGATTGAGTCGGTACCCTGGACAGCCGCCTCAGAATTCCTACAGCAGGGTTGGGAGATCGGGTTAAGTTTAAGCATTAGGGTAAGTTCACACAGTGCGTTTTTCGCGGCGTTTTTGCACGGTTTTCGGGTGCGTTTTTGCCCAGAAAACTGCATGACTTTGCTTCCCACAGAAAAGTCTGAGTTTTCATTTTTGCTGTCTGCACACAGCGTTTTTTTCCAGCTATGTTTTTGTGGTGACCACAAAAACGCAGCATGTCAATTATTCCCGCGTTTTTCATCGCGTTTTTCATCCATTGAGTGCAATGGGATGTTGAAAGACGCAATGAGAAACGCAAATTGTTATTATAGTTGCGTTGTGGTGCGTTTTGTTGCGTTTCTAAGACCAAAAACGCAGCTATAAACGCAGGAGGTGGGTAGTAAAGTGACATGTACAGGAAGAGGCTTCCTTCTGTCAGTAAATACAGAAGCGTGAATCCTCCCGGTACTGTCACCGCTGCATCCACCTCCAGTCCTATGCTTGTCTGCTCCCATGCGGCGCCATGTCTGGGCGGGAGGTTGAGGCAGCTGCGAAATCAAAAGTGAACAGTAGAAAAAAAAAATGTCATACTCACCTGTCTGCAGACTCCCGGTGCCATGCCCGCTCCCAGCTCCTGTCCCGGTATTGCCGCTCCGGCTGTGTGCAGTCTCCCCGGGTACGTATGCCTGCAGGACCTGGCGATGGATCACCTGATGCAGTCACCTGACGTGTCAGCTGATCGTAAGTCTCGGGGTGACACTGGCGCCCGGCCGGCTTCACCTATCAGCTGATGCCGTTAGGAGACTTCATCCCTGATTACCGGCAGCTCCTGCAGCGATCAGACAGGATCAGACTCGCTCCAGGAGCTGCCGGTAATCAGCACATAAGTGAGTTGGTTTTTTTTTTGTTTTTTTTTTTTTGCACTGATGCTTCAGCTGATTGTATAAACGGCTTTTATACAATCAGCTGCTGTCTCATGTGATTCACATCCTTGATCCTGACACATCATCTGATCACTTTGCCTTCCAGCAAACCGATCACATGATATTGGATCCGGATTGGACGGCGCGGGACCCTTGACCCAGGATTACTGCGGAGGGGGGTTCTTTATTTCAATAAAGATGGAGTCACTAATTGTGTTGTGTTTTATTTCTAATAAAAATATTTTTCTGTGTGTTGTGGTTTTTTTTATCTTTACTAGAAATTCATGGTGGCAATGTCTAATATTGGCGTGACACCATGAATTTCGCGCTTAGGGCCAGCTGATAATATAAAGCTAGCCCTAACCCCATTATTACCCAGCGAGCCACCGTCACCAGGGCAGCTGGAAGAGTTGGATACAGTGCCAGAAGATGGCGCTTCTATGAAAGCGCCATTTTCTGGGGTGGCTGCGGACTGCAATTCGCAGCGGGGGTGCCCAGAAAGCATGGGCACCCTGCACTGTGGATTCCAATCCCCAGCTGCCTAGTTGTACCCGTCTGGACACAAAAATTAGGCGAAGCTCACGTAATTTTTTTTTTAAATTATTTCATGAAATTCATGAAATAATTAAAAAAAAAAGGGGCTTCCCTATATTTTTGGTTCCCAGCCAGGTACAAATAGGCAGCTGGGGGTTGGGGGCAGCCCGTACCTGCCTGCTGTACCTGGCTAGCATACAAAAATATGGCGAAGCCCACGTCATTTTTTTTGTTTGGGGCAAAAAAAATGCAGCAAAACTCAGCCAAAAACGCACCAAAACGCAGTACAAACGCATGCGTTTTTTGCATGCGTTTTTAAAGACGCTGCGTTTCTGTGCGGTTTTAGCGCTAGAATGTGAACCTAGTGTTAAAAGCATGACCTATATCTCTGTTTATACCCCTATCTGAATGCACAATTAGGACATTGACCTTCAAAATCTCACTGTTAGTAGCTCTAACATCAGCTAGGAGGATAGGAGAGATGCAAGCACTTTCACTAAGTTAGCCCTTTACAGAAATTCTCTCAGATAGGGTTTTTCTTAGGCCCGACTCAGCTGTATTGCTGAAGGTAGTTTCTATGTCCACAGGTCGAAGGAGATTATACTTCATTCCTTCTGTGAGAACCCCAAGAATGCAGCAAAAAGGAGTTTCACACACAGGTTGTTAGAAGATGCCTTTTGCAATACCTAGACTCCACTAAAAATTTTAGGAAATCTATCTCCTTTTTATTCTCTTACAGGGTCCCGGTAGAGGCCAAGCGGCATCAAGGTGGTATCTGGCCAGATGGGTCATCAGGGATCTCTCTGACACACAAGTCGGGGGATCAGGATCCTCCTTTGGGCTTGAGGGCACACTCCAACAGTGCCATATCCGCATCTTGGTCAGAAAGGGCTGATGCCTCTCTTGAACAGATCTGTAGAGCTGCCACATGATCCTCACCTTCCGCCTTCTTCAGATACTATAGGTTGGATTTGGGTGCTAATGACTTTTCCATTGGTAGGAAAGTTTTACAAGCGGTGGTCCCTTCCTAGAGATTCCTTTTAAATCTCTCCTGGGTGCTGTCCTGGGGAAGGGACAAATCATGATTACTGGTTATTGGATTTTCCAGACCCACAACAGCACCCTCTATTTACACGTCCATCTTTTCAGTTCTTGTTTGGCACTCAGTGATATCTTTTTTCACTAGTTTGGAGTTTTTTCTTTTTCACAAGGTGGCGAAAAAAAAAAGGGGGATTGGTGACATATGTCAGGTGTGCATATAATGAAAGTGATGTACACATTGCTTAAATGTGTATAATAATATGTAATATAATAATATGTGTCATACTAACTAATCGGAGTTCCACTCATGCTCTGTAAACCACCAAAGCAGATAGAGAGGCTCCACCTTTTAAAACTGTAGGTTTCCTGTCCTTTGGGGTGGATCCTCTCTCTCCTGGGTGCTGTCATGGGTCTGGAAAATTAAATTACCAGTAGGTAATCATGATTTTCTCAAATTTAGATTGGCATAGGAGATAACTTCCAGTTGCTGAGAGTTTGATCCTGAGAGCTGAACCTTTGAAGAGCCGGTGTGACTGGAGCAGTGGTCGATTTTGCACATTGCAATTCCATTCATTCTTATTAGAGTCTCGGAGATAGCTGAGCGCTGCTTTTGGATGCTCTCAGGTGCTCCCATTAAAATGATGTCTTATTTTTATATAATGTCTTAGAACTGGCAGAGAATATAGGGCTCTAAGTGGCTGAACAGCCCAGGTGCAGGATATTTGAAGAAAAATATAAACAAAACACTTTTTTTTGCTCCCGATTTTTCTTGAGCTGAACTCAAAGAGCTACATTTTTTTTCTATGTACACAAAAAGCCTTTTTCTTTCAAATATTGTTCACAAATTTGTCTAAATCTGTGTTAGTGATCACTTCTCCTTTGCGGACAGAATCCATCCACCTCACAGGTGTGCCATACAAGATGCTGATTAGGCAGCATGATTATTGCACAGGTGTGCTGTAGGCTGGCCACAATAAATGTGCAGTTTTACAGTATTGTGGCAGGGTGAGGTGTCAGAAAATCAGTCAGTATCTGGTGTGACCACAATTTGCCAGTCTGCCATCTGCTCTGTACAGTGAAAACCATGCTTCATCCATGAAGAGAACACCTCTCAACGTTCTCGATGCCATCGAATGTCAGCATTAGCCCACTCAAGTTGGTTACGATGAAGAACTGCAGTCAGGTGGAGACCCTGATGAGGACGACAAGCATAAGATGAGCTTCCCTGAGATGTTTTTTGGCAGCTTGTGCAGAAGTTCTTTGATTTATGCAAACTGATTGTTGCAGCAGCTGTCTGAGTGGCTGGTCTTAGACGATCTTGGAGGTGAAGATGCTGGATGTTGAGGTGCTGGGCTGATGTTGGTAGACATGGTTTGCGGTTGTGAGGCCAGTTGGATGTACTGCCAAATTTTCTGAAATGCCTTTGGAGACGTCTTATGGTAATGAACATTCAATACATGGTCAACAACTCTGGTGGACATTCCTGAAGTCAGCATGCCAATCTCACGCTCCCTCAAAACTTTTGACAGCTGTGGCATTGTGCCGTGTGATGAAACTGCACATTTTAGGGTGGCCTTTTATTGTGGCCAGCCTAAGGCACACCTGTGCAATAATCATGCTGTCTAATCAGCATCTTGATATGCCACACCGGTGAGGTAGATGGATTATTTCAGCAAAGGAGAAGTGATCACTAACACAGATTTAGACAAATTTGTGAACATAATTTGAGAGAAAAGGCCCTTTGTGTACATGTAAAAGTCTTTAGATGTTTGAGTTCAGCTAAAGAATAAAGGGAGCAACACCAAAATTGTTGCATTTATATTTTTGTTCAGTATGTAATTTTTAAAAAAAAATATTTTCCAGTTCTAGTTTTCTCCCTTCTCCAGGTTCAGCGCTGCTTCTTCGATTCTGTTTCAGTTACATAATTATCCACATCTATAACATCAGTGTCAATAGCAGTACAGCACCAAGCACTGCACACAGCCAATGTAGTCCAAATAGTGGCATTTTGCCCAGATACGGATGTTTTTAACCTAGATAGTGGCATTTAAGTTAGGTTCCCGGATTACAGAGATATACCTTGCCATTGGTTTCCGGGCTTACATGCATTGGTCAATACATAAACTAAATATCTCTCTTTTGCAGTAATACAGTGCCATTTTTTTCCCTTGTACATTTTTGGCTTTTTCAGTGTGCAACTGTATGCATTTATAGTTACTATGTTTTTTCAGTTAGCACCTGTTCACATTTGTTGGATGTGTGGTAGTTTTCTGATATTTCTAGTGAGTCTTTTTCTGACTGAGCACTCCGCCCTAAGACTTGGCTGTGTTCATAACCATTGTAGCAGGAGCCTAGCTGCCCATACATGGAGGTTTGTAGTTTAAATAGTGGCATTTTGCCCAGATACGGATGTATTTAACCTAGATAGTGGCATTTAAGTTACGTTCCCGGATTACAGAGATATACCTTGCCGTTGGTTTCCGAGCTTACATGCATTGGCCAATACATAAACTAAATATCTCTCTTTTGAAGTAATGCAGTGCCATTTTTTTCCCTTGTACATTTTTGTTTTTTTCAGTGTGCAACTGTGTGCATTTATAGTTACTATGTTTTTTCAGTTAGCACCTGTTCACATTTGTTGGATGTGCGGGTCATTTTTTTTGATATTTCTAGTGAGTCTTTTTCTGACTGAGCACTCTGCCCTAAGACCTGGCTGTGTTCATAACCATTGTAGCAGGAGCCTAGCTGCCCATACATGGAGGTTTGTAGTCCAAATAGTGGCATTTTGCCCAGATACGGATGTTTTTAACCTACAGTCATGGCCAAACGTTTTGAGAATGACACCAAAATTATATTTTCACATGATCTGTTGCCCTCTGGTTTTTAATTGTGTTTGTCTGATGTTTACATCACATACAGAAATATAATTGCAATCATATTATGAGTACCAAAAGGTTATATTGACAGAATGAGTTAATGCAGCAAGTCAATATTTGCAGTGTTGACACTTCTTCTTCAGGACTTCTGCAATTCTCCCTGGCATGCTCTCAATCAACTTCTGGATCAAATCCTGACTGATAGCTGTCCATTATTGCATAAGCTTGCATTTTGCCAGAATTTGTTGGTTTTTGTTTGTCCACCCGTCTCAACTTGCAAGTGGCCACCTTAAATACCTTTTCTCATGATTGGATACACCTGCCTATGAAGTTCAAAGCTCAATGAGGTTACAAAACCAATTTAGTGCTTTAGTAAGTCTTAAAAAGTAGTTAGTAGTGTTCAAATCAAGAAATTGATACTTTTGCACCGGTCACATTTTGTTTAAATGCAGATTGCACATTTTCTGTTAGTACAATAAACCTCATTTCAATCCAGAAATATTACTGAGTCCATCAGTTATTAGATATATGAAACTGAAATAGCTGTTGCAAAAATCCAAATTGTTATAAAGAAAAAAGGTTAATATTAATAGGGGTGCCCAAACTTTTTAATATGACTGTATCTGGTGACAGGTCCCCTTTAACACAGTACATCAACATCAACACATTATAAGATCTGTTTACTAATGTATGCAGTTTGTATTGTGAAATCTGATGACAGATCCTCTTTGAAGGAAATCTATGAGCAGTTTGGGGTTTGTTTGTTTTTGTATGTAAAAAAACTGTATGCCTGAATGAATAAAAGCGAAAACTAGTGTGAGATCCTATTCATGCTAACCATTATTTGTACTAGGTTACAATGAAGTACACATCTGCATGCTTTGGACGATGGCACTTGTACAAGTGCTTCTCAATAAATTAGAATATCATTAAAAAGTTAATTTATTTCAGTAATTCAATACAAAAAGGGAAACACATACATTATATAGAATCATTACACACAGAGTGATCTATATCAAATGTTTATTTCTCTTAATGTTGATGATTATGGCTTACAGCCAATGAAAATCCAAAAGTCATTATCTCAGAAAATTAGAAGATACTATGGTTATTTAAACCAGGTATTTGGTACTTTTGGCAGTGTGGACAAGTACCAGGTCCTGCTCCAAATAATTTCCACCACCAAAAATCTTGTCTGCAGAGGGAAGAATTAAGTGCTCTAAAATTTCCTGTTAGACGGTGTGAGGACCTGGACTCTGTCAATGCTTAGCAGGGGTTAAATTTCTTAAAATTCAGCCAGATATGAAGATAGTTTGTTTATAGACTGGGGATAAGCTCTCATTGTTCTACAAGACTCTTGGGAGTTTAGTATTGAAGTTTTTGTTGATGCATGTAATTGTTTTGGCCACTGAAGGGCAGACACCCAGATAACTCAATTAGAAAACTTTTTGATGACCCCTGAAGAACCTTCTATTAGAAGGGGAAACGTGTCGGGTCGATAAGGGGTAGAAGGTTAACAGCCTCCTCACTAATATAGGAAGTGGACCACCCCTCTAAGATCATTGTATATGTAAATGACTGGCTATGGTAGTGTTATACAGACAGTCCTAATATGACCCGGTGATGTGTAATGAGGCTATAATTACTACCTGCCAATGACGGAAATCTGTCTATATGGTTATTATTAGTGATGAGCGAGCATGCTTGTCACTACTCGGTACTCGCACGAGTATCACTGTACTCGGGCTGCTCGGCGGGGACCGAGTAATCTCGCGATACTCGTGCTTTACTCGTGGTCTTCATTTCTGCATGTTGGCGCTCTTTTGAGAGCCAGCCCTCATGCAGGGATTGGCTGGCAGACCACTGCAATGCCACAGCCCTGTTAGTTGTGGAATTGCAGTGATTGGCCGGCCTGCACAGCGTCACCGAGCCTTTATATCGGCCGGCGCGCTGTGCTCTGCTCACAGCTATTCTGACAGTGAGTGTAGGGAGAGTGTCGCTGATTCAGGGAAAGCTTTGCGGCCCTTTATAGCTTTTTCAGTTGCAGGGCTGCAAACAGTGTGACCAAAAGTCCTTCTCAGGACTATTCTAGTTGTATACAGGCAGGCAGGGTATAGCCAGGTCGGAGTACAGTAGCAGAGTCCTTCTCAGGACTATTGTTGCTATATACAGGCAGGGTATAGCCAGGTCTGAATACAGGCTAGTGACCAAAAGAGTCCTTGTCAGGACTATTGTAGCAGTATACAGGCAGGCAGGCAGGCAGGGTAGTGGTGACCGTATACCAGCCTTCATATCTGGGGCTGGTGTACACAGTGTAAAACAGTCCAGATAGTGTCTGACTTGTCTGTACTGTAATTGTCGCTCCCCAAAAAAACCTGTTAGTAGGTTATTATTGCGTCCGTGCTTGGTTTTTAAAACCGCACGTGTGTGCCTGTTGGTGGCAGCGTACAGGTGCACTGGTGTGCGTTTACCAAACTATTATATAACGCACAAGTGTAGTGTATAATACACGTCAGTCAGCAGTGGCTGATAGTGTCAGAGTTCTTAATTTTTGCTCCTAAAACCTGTGTTAGGTTATTATTGCGTCCGTGCTTGGTTTTTAAAACCGCACGTGTGTGCCTGTTGGTGGCAGCGTACAGGTGCACTGGTGTGCGTTTACCAAACTATTATATAACGCACAAGTGTAGTGTATAATACACGTCAGTCAGCAGTGGCTGATAGTGTCAGAGTTCTTAATTTTTGCTCCTAAAACCTGTGTTAGGTTATTATTGCGTCCGTGCTTGGTTTTTAAAACCGCACGTGTGTGCCTGTTGGTGGCAGCGTACAGGTGCACTGGTGTGCGTTTACCAAACTATTATATAACGCACAAGTGTAGTGTATAATACACGTCAGTCAGCAGTGGCTGATAGTGTCAGAGTTCTTAATTTTTGCTCCTAAAACCTGTGTTAGGTTATTATTGCGTCCGTGCTTGGTTTTTAAAACCGCACGTGTGTGCCTGTTGGTGGCAGCGTACAGGTGCACTGGTGTGCGTTTACCAAACTATTATATAACGCACAAGTGTAGTGTATAATACACGTCAGTCAGCAGTGGCTGATAGTGTCAGAGTTCTTAATTTTTGCTCCTAAAACCTGTGTTAGGTTATTATTGCGTCCGTGCTTGGTTTTTAAAACCGCACGTGTGTGCCTGTTGGTGGCAGCGTACAGGTGCACTGGTGTGCGTTTACCAAACTATTATATAACGCACAAGTGTAGTGTATAATACACGTCAGTCAGCAGTGGCTGATAGTGTCAGAGTTCTTAATTTTTGCTCCTAAAACCTGTGTTAGGTTATTATTGCGTCCGTGCTTGGTTTTTAAAACCGCACGTGTGTGCCTGTTGGTGGCAGCGTACAGGTGCACTGGTGTGCGTTTACCAAACTATTATATAACGCACAAGTGTAGTGTATAATACACGTCAGTCAGCAGTGGCTGATAGTGTCAGAGTTCTTAATTTTTGCTCCTAAAACCTGTGTTAGGTTATTATTGCGTCCGTGCTTGGTTTTTAAAACCGCACGTGTGTGCCTGTTGGTGGCAGCGTACAGGTGCACTGGTGTGCGTTTACCAAACTATTATATAACGCACAAGTGTAGTGTATAATACACGTCAGTCAGCAGTGGCTGATAGTGTCAGAGTTCTTAATTTTTGCTCCTAAAACCTGTGTTAGGTTATTATTGCGTCCGTGCTTGGTTTTTAAAACCGCACGTGTGTGCCTGTTGGTGGCAGCGTACAGGTGCACTGGTGTGCGTTTACCAAACTATTATATAACGCACAAGTGTAGTGTATAATACACGTCAGTCAGCAGTGGCTGATAGTGTCAGAGTTCTTAATTTTTGCTCCTAAAACCTGTGTTAGGTTATTATTGCGTCCGTGCTTGGTTTTTAAAACCGCACGTGTGTGCCTGTTGGTGGCAGCGTACAGGTGCACTGGTGTGCGTTTACCAAACTATTATATAACGCACAAGTGTAGTGTATAATACACGTCAGTCAGCAGTGGCTGATAGTGTCAGAGTTCTTAATTTTTGCTCCTAAAACCTGTGTTAGGTTATTATTGCGTCCGTGCTTGGTTTTTAAAACCGCACGTGTGTGCCTGTTGGTGGCAGCGTACAGGTGCACTGGTGTGCGTTTACCAAACTATTATATAACGCACAAGTGTAGTGTATAATACACGTCAGTCAGCAGTGGCTGATAGTGTCAGAGTTCTTAATTTTTGCTCCTAAAACCTGTGTTAGGTTATTATTGCGTCCGTGCTTGGTTTTTAAAACCGCACGTGTGTGCCTGTTGGTGGCAGCGTACAGGTGCACTGGTGTGCAATTTCCAGAAACTTTGATATAACGCACAAGTAGTGAATATACACGTCAGCAGTGCACAGCATTGCAAAATGCGCAAGGGCATTGGCAAGGAACAAGGAAGTGGACGTGATGGTGGTGCAGGCAGAGGCCGAGGTCGTGGGCAAGCTCTAATTTCGCCACAACAAAGGGCCACATCTAGTCGCTCGCACGTCCTGTCCCAAATTCTTGGGGACCGCAGCAGTACACCGCTCTTGAACCAAGACCAGTGTCAACAGGTTGTTAGTTGGATAGCGGATAATGCTTCCAGTCAGATTGGCACCACCACAAACACTCTGTCTTCCACACGGTCAAGTGTCAGTAGCCGTGATACTGCACCGCACATTTCTGAACCTGATCCTCCTTCCTACCACCAGGCTGAGTACACGTCCTCCTCGGACATTAATGATCCCACACTTGGACACTCGGAAGAGCTGTTCACGTTTCCATTCACACATTCTGGCCTCTCGCCAGCTCATATTGAAGTGGGTCATGAGGAGATCGTCTGTACAGATAGCCAAATATTTGAGCAGCCACGTTCTCACGAAGTTGGCAACGTGTCTCAACAAGTGGTGGACGATGATGAGACACAATTGTCAGCAAGTCAGGAGGAGGAGCAGGGTGCGGAAGAGGAAGACGACGTGGTGGATGATCCAGTAACTGACCCAACCTGGCAGGAGGATATGCAGAGCGAGGACAGCAGTGCACAGGGGGAGGGAGGCGTAGCATCACAACAGGCAGTAAGAAGCAGGGTGGTGGTCCCAGGCAGAAGTCAGGCAACCGTTCCCCGTAACAACACGACGACACAAGGTGCCTGTACAAATGTTAGGTCTTCACGAGTCTGGCAGTTTTTTAAGTTGGATCCAGATGATTCAAAAAAGGCCATTTGCAACACCTGCCGTGCCAGCATCAGCAGGGGTACCAAAACTAGCAGCCTGACCACCACCAGCATGATCAGGCACATGTCAGCCAAGCACCCGACTTTGTGGGAAGTACAACAGAGTCGAGGAGCAGTGCTTGCTGATGTCACTGCTACGTCTTCGCTGGTTGTGCATGCGAGCCAATCCTCTGTCCATGCTGCCTGCGAACAAGCCTCCTCCACTCCTGCACCTGCAGTTGCCTACGCAGAAAGAACACCATCATCAAGCACGTCCTTGTCCCAGCGCAGCGTTCAGTTATCCATTCAGCAAACCTTTGAACGCAGGCGCAAATACACTGCCAACACCCCACATGCCACAGTTCTAAATGCTAACATTTCGCGACTGCTTGCGCTGGAAATGTTGCCTTTTAGGCTGGTGGAGACAGAAGCATTCCGTGACCTGATGGCGGCAGCTGTCCCACGTTACTCGGTCCCCAGCCGCCACTATTTCTCCCGGTGTGCCGTCCCCGCGTTGCATAACCACGTGTCACAAAACATCACACGTGCCCTGAACAACGCTGTTTCACCCAAAGTCCACCTAACCACAGACACGTGGACAAGTGCTTGTGGGCAAGGCCGCTACATCTCGTTGACGGCACACTGGGTTAATATTGTGGAAGCTGGGACCCAGTCTGAGCGAGGGACGGAACACGTCCTTCCCACACCAAGGTTTGCAGGCCCTACCTCAGTCAGTGTTTCACCCACACTCTACAGCTCCGGAATGTCATGCTCTTCAGCCTCCTCCTCCTCCTGCGCATCCTCATCCACTGTGCCCTCCACACCAGTCACAAGCTGGAAGCACTGCAGCACTGCCTCGGCGAAGCGGCAACAGGCTGTGCTGAAGCTAATCTGCATAGGTGACAAACCCCACAATGCAGAAGAGCTGTGGACAGCTCTGAAACAGCAGGCAGATCACTGGCTCACACCTCTGAACCTAAAGCCAGGAAAGGTCGTTTGTGACAATGGCCGGAACCTGGTGGCGGCTTTGAGGCGAGGCCAGCTGACACATGTTCCATGCGTGGCCCATGTGCTCAACCTCGTGGTTCAGCGGTTTATAAAGTCATACCCAGAGCTGTCTGATCTGCTGGTAAAAGTTCGCCGCCTGTCTGCACATTTTCGAAAGTCACCTACTGCTTCAGCCGGCCTTGCCGGCTTTCAGCGCCGTTTGCATCTTCCGGCTCACAGACTGGTGTGTGATGTCCCCACGCGTTGGAATTCAACTCTGCACATGTTGGTCAGGATATGTGAGCAGAAGAGGGCAGTTGTTGAGTACCTGCATCACCTAAGCCGTCGGGAAATGGGTCAAACTCCACACATAACACCTGAGGAGTGGAGATGGATGTCAGACCTATGTACCATCCTCCAAAACTTTGAGGACTCCACCAAGATGGTGAGTGGTGATGACGCCATTATTAGCGTCACCATACCGCTACTCTGCCTTCTAAAACGGTCCCTTTTGAAAAACAAACATGATGCATTGCAGGCGGAGCGCGATGAGTTGCAGCAAGAAACAGTAGTGGGTGTGGGTGATAACACACAGCCCAGCCTCGTCTCATCACAACGTGCAGTGGAGGACTATGACGAGGAGGAGGATGAAGACATGGAGCAACTCTCCGGCCAAATTGAGGATATGACATGCACACCAGTCATATCCTCGATTCAGCGTGGCTGGCCAGAGGACAGGGTAGATGAGGAGGAGGAGGAGGAGGAGGAGGAGGAGGACAGCATGTTCAGTCATCTTGTTGGTCAGGCTACTGAAGTCCTGGCTGTTAAGAGTCTGGCGCACATGGCTGACTTTATGGTAAGCTGCCTGTCTCGTGACCCTCGCGTTAAGAACATCTTGGCCGACAATCATTACTGGTTGGTAACACTGTTAGACCCACGCTACAAGGAGAACTTTTTGTCTCTTATTCCCGTGGATGAGAGGTCAACCAAAATGCAGCAGTTTCGGAAGGCCATACTCACGGAAGTAGGCAAAGCATTCCCCTCACAAAACGCTAGCGGCATAGGTCAGGAATCAGTGGACAACCGAGGCGTACAGCCGAGAGAGGCACAAGTCCAATCCGCCAGAGGTAGGGGAACAGTCTTTAAGATGTGGGACAGTTTTCTCAGCCCCTCACGTACCACAGCCCCTGAGGTGCGGGGTAGTGCCACAAGAAATCCTAAGTTTGCCCAGATGCTGAAGGAGTACCTTGCAGATCGAACAACTGTACTCCGACATTCCTCTGTGCCTTACAATTATTGGGTATCCAAGCTGGACACGTGGCATGAATTGGCTCTCTACGCCTTGGAAGTCCTGGCCTGCCCTGCTGCTAGCGTTTTGTCAGAGCGTGTTTTTAGTGCCGCAGGTGGAATCATTACAGATAAACGCACCCGCCTGTCAACTGAAAATGCTGACAGGCTGACTCTGATAAAGATGAACAAGGGTTGGATTGGGCCAGACTTCACCACACCACCAGCAAATGAGAGCGGAATTTAAAGTTTGCCATGTACCTCCACTCACCCATGGGTACACTTCTCGACTTTGGATAATCGCTGGACTGCTCCTCCTTCTCCTCATGCGCCATCATGATGACCGTTACAATAGTTAGGTCTTTGTTTCAGGTATACCCCCAGTGGTAAATTTTTTCGCCCATTCTTTGCAGAATGGACATTACAACGACAGGAGACCCGCTCCTTTGCAATGGGAACAATGTTTTGAGGCCCTCATGCACGTCTCTACCCAGGGACAACGTGGAGCCTCCCAATTTTTGGCTGCCCTGCCTAAGGGCTATACTGAAATACACCCACTTCCTTAAAATGGACACTTAATGTTTTGAGGCCCTCATGCACGTCTCTACCCAGGGACAATGTGGAGCCTCCCAATTTTTGGCTGCCCTGGCAAAGGGCTATACTGAAATAGACCCACTTCCTTACAATGGGCACTTCAGGTTTAAAGGCCATCATGCACGTCTCTACCCAGGGACAATGTGGAGCCTCCCAATTTTTGGCTGCCCTGCCTAAGGGCTATACTATAATACACCCACTTCCTGACAATGGACACTTAATGTTTTGAGGCCCTCATGCACGTCTCTACCCAGGGACAATGTGGAGCCTCCCAATTTTTGGCTGCCCTGGCAAAGGGCTATACTGAAATAGACCCACTTCCTTACAATGGGCACTTCAGGTTTAAAGGCCATCATGCACGTCTCTACCCAGGGACAATGTGGAGCCTCCCAATTTTTGGCTGCCCTGCCTAAGGGCTATACTATAATACACCCACTTCCTGACAATGGACACTTAATGTTTTGAGGCCCTCATGCACGTCTCTACCCAGGGACAATGTGGAGCCTCCCAATTTTTGGCTGCCCTGGCAAAGGGCTATACTGAAATAGACCCACTTCCTTACAATGGGCACTTCAGGTTTAAAGGCCATCATGCACGTCTCTACCCAGGGACAATGTGGAGCCTCCCAATTTTTGGCTGCCCTGCCTAAGGGCTATACTATAATACACCCACTTCCTGACAATGGACACTTAATGTTTTGAGGCCCTCATGCACGTCTGTATGCAGGGGCATTGGTGAACCTCACAATTTAGGACTGCCCTGGCAAAGGAAAATACTACAAAGACTCACTTCCTCAAAATGGGCACATTAGACTCAAGAGGCCTTCATGTACGTCTCTTCTCAGGGACATCGGAGTGCCACACAATGTTTTCACGTAAAATCTTTCATGTATTGATCTCAAAAAGTAACATACACCAGATCTATCTCACTATTGGGTATGTGCCCTTAACATTTCCGCCATGAAAAATCATTTTGGGGTCATTTTGGAAGGTTTTCTGGTGAGTCCGTAAAAATGGCGTAAAACGCGGACAAAATTGTTCACAGCTGTGACTTTTGAGTGATAAATGCTTCAAGGGGTCTTCCCCATGCTGTTGCCATGTCATTTGAGCACTCTTCTGAGACTTTTGTGACATTTTTAGGGTTTCTCCATGCTGCCGGGAGGTCATTTCACAAAAATACTCGGGTCTCCCATAGGATAACATTGGGCTCGTTGCTCGGGCCGAGTACACGAGTATCTTGGGAGGCTCGGCCCGAGCTTCGAGCACCCGAGCTTTTTAGTACTCGCTCATCACTAGTTATTATATGTATGGTCAATCACAATCCTCTTTTTCATTGTTTTTAATCGAACACTGTGGTGTCTATCTCCTGTCTCTTGTCAATGAATAAAATTGTGTTTGCAATAAATAGGACCTTGGTCGTTCTTTCTCCCCCTCTTGTACGTAATAATTACGACTGTCCTTAGATTGTCCATTGATATCCACATATGTACTATTATAGGTATTAGCCTAGGATAACATGAATTAATAGCAATCATGTGGGTAAATCAATTGCCAATTATATATATATAATATAGGAAGTGGCAGTATATATGGAATTATATCTCAGTGCAGAACCGACTAATTTAGGGTAAAAAGTGCTGCCTTTAGGGATCTTGACTGTAGGACCCTTGACTATTGGACTGTTTAGGGATATATTTTTATATTGCGCCTTACTGACATTTGTTCTTGCTCCTAAATTGGGGTAACACATAGCACTATAAAAATAAGGGGGATATATGTTTGAAATTTTTGTATGGCACCAATGAATATTTTCTATATAATGTGGAAGTGTTTTTAATTGCTTCTGTTAATAAAATTGATAATTTTTATATTAAGGAGTTTTTAGTCTGTGAACCAGTTTTGAGCTCTCCTTGTATTACTTTTTTTGTGAGAAATTTTGTCTGAAGCTTATGAACAGCATCCCTACCCCTGTTATTTTGGGGTCTGACCAGGAAGAGGTCCATATGGCGCTTATGGACAGCCTCCCAACACCTGTTGTTTCGGGGATTAACCAGGAGGAAGTTGATGTAGGGCTCATGGATGGTCTCCCCACTTCTGTTGTTTTGGGAACTAGCCAGGAGGAAGTTGAAGTGAAGTTCATGGATGGCCCCACCAAGCCTGTTGTTTCGGATACCACCCAGAGGGAAGTGAAAGTGGGGCTTGGGGATTACCTGCTCACACCAGTTATTTTGGAGTATGACCTAGGACAAGAACTATCCAGCCAGTTTGTAGCAGCCATCACCCACCTCCAAGCCAAGCAGGACCCTGATGTGGATCTTTCTAACATCTTTTCCAAGGATAATTCACATTCTCAGTCTCCATCATCCATTTCTGAGCCAACAACCGTGAGTAAGCCTAACCAGACTGTGGCTATTGACTGGGGGAAGATTGATAGTAAGAAATGTATGCAAGCCCAACTCATGGACCCCACCTTAGTGCTTGTCCACAATATGGCTGCTCAAGCTGGGGGAGGTAATCAGGGGGAGGTGTAGAGATGCGAGCCTCTGCTATTGACCTCACCATTAAAAAGGACAATGCCGTCAAGAGGAGAAGGGTGATCGGAAGCCCATCCTGTCTGGCTAATATTAAGAAGGGGGGAAGAATGTGACGACCTGGACTCTGTCAATGTTTAGCAGGGGTTAAATTTCTTAAAATTCAGCCAGACATGAAGATAGTTTGTTTGTAGACGGGGGATAAGCCCTCATTATTCTACAAGACTCTTGGGAGTTTAGTATTGAAGTTTTTGTTGACACATGTAATTGTTTTGGCCACTGAAGGCCAGACACCCAGATAACTCAATTATGCGAACTTCCCATTGTATTACTAAGTGAATTGCTAGATGTGATGTAATGTACCTGTCTCACCCTTGTCTCTGGATATTTGAATATAGCTTGAAATTCATCCAATAAGAGAAGCAACCTTGTACAACCAATCCTATAAGGGCACAGTTTATCCTAAGGGAAGGTTATGGCTATGAAAGGTGACTTCCTGGAGTCACCAAGTGGTTGATGAATGTTGCATGATCCAGTCTAAGCTCTTAGGAGCTGGCTAGGGGATCAGAACCAGGATGCCTTGTGGACTCGGTCTAGGGACTTTGGCTCCGACTAGAGGATCACTTGGCTACATGGCTTCAATCTAGGGACTTCGAATCCTATTGGAGACCATAACCACAGTCTAGGGATTTTGGCTCCGGCTGCCTGGATTATATCATTTCATCATACCAGAGACTACTTAACCCCTTCACGACCGCGGGCAGTAAAATTACGTCCTATTTTAACGTGACTTAACCACCAGGGACGTAATTTTACGGCCTAAAGTTCATTTGATTGCCGTGGCCATAGCAACGGCTTTCAAATTATGTCCCCTGCTGTTTCTTACAGCAGGGGACCTTTGCTTCACCCCAGGGGGGGTGGCATCGCCACCCCCCATCGACGATCGATGTGATTGGCTGTTCAAATCTGAACCGCCAACCACATCTTTCGCACTGATTTCGGTAAAAATAATGCCGGCAATAGTGCGATACTGTGAGATCCGGCTATGAGATGCCGTAGCAGCTTCAGCAAATCATAGGTGGACCTCAAACATGCCGCCCCCAGCCCCTGCAGCACTGATTGGAGCGATCGTGCTATGCCGCGCAATCGCTCCAATCAGTGTGCAGTGGGGCGGTTTGATTTGCTGGTGGCCACCCTCCCCAGGCCTGTGCTGGTCTGGGGACCCTCCCCCAACATGTTTGCAGCGTGCGGCACTGGCTGGTACTAGTGGTACCACGCCACCGCTGCTGCTGTCACGTGGAGCAGGAGCGGTGAGTATTGTGCTCACCTTGCAGCCCCTGCGCGCTCCTGTGATTGCTCCTGCGCGCTCCCGTAATGGCCCCTGCCCGTGCCCCCCTGCGATCTGCCCCCCGACATCCTGATCTGCCCCCAGACATCCCAATCTGCTGGCCTCCCCCATGATCTCTATTCTGCAGCTCCTCTGGTATCTCCCTCCTCCTCTGCTCTCCCCCTCTGCTCTCCCCCTCCCCCTCTGCTGTCCCCCCGACGTCCTCTTACCTGTCTTCACCGGGTCCTCCGAGGTCTTCACTGGCCCGATCACATCTGCCTCCATCGCTGGGTCCTTCTTCCTGGGTCTTCTGCTGAGCTGTCCAACTTCCTGCCTGCTGATCCTGTAAAGCTGTTCCTCCTGCTAATCCTCTGAAAACTGTGAGTATAACTTTTTTTTCTTTTTTTTTCCTCTATCCCCTGTCCATTTTTACACCTCATGCGTCCGTGCGTCCCGCTGAGCGCTGATCAGGGATGCAGATAACGTATCTGCATCCGTGGTCAGTTTTCGGCGTGACAAAAAGCATCGGGGATACGGAAAAAAAAGTCACGCCAAAAATTGAGCAGGGATGCCGATCCGTTATGTGCATCCCTGATCAGCGCTCGGCGGGACGCACGGACTGATGCGATACAAAAAGCGCCGGGGATACGGAAAAAAAAGTATCGCATCTGTCCGTGCGTCCTGCTGAGTGCGGATCAGCATCCCTGCTCAATTTTTGGCGTGACTTTTTTTTTTTTCCCGTATCCCCGATGCTTTTTGTATCGCATCAGTCCGTGCGTCCGGCCGAGCGCTGATCAGGGATACACATAACGGATCAGCATCCCTGCTCAATTTTTGGCGTGACAAAAAGCATCGGGGATACGGAAAAAAAAGTCACGCCAAAAATTGAGCAGGGATGCCGATCCGTTATGTGCATCCCTGATCAGCGCTCGGCGGGACGCACGGACTGATGCGATACAAAAAGCGCCGGGGATACGGAAAAAAAAGTATCGCATCTGTCCGTGCGTCCTGCTGAGCGCGGATCAGCATCCCTGCTCAATTTTTGGCGTGACTTTTTTTTTTTTTCCGTATCCCCAGCGCTTTTTGGATCTCATCCGACCGTGCCTCCTGCAGCGGCCGATCAGTGCACTGCGTCTGTGCGTTTGAAAAGTCAAATGGCGTTCCTTGTCTTCTGAGCCCCGCCATGCGCCCAAACAATTGATTTCCACCACATATGAGGTATCTGCGTACTCGGGAAAAATTGCACAATACGTTTTATGGTGCATTTTTTCCTGATACCGTTGTAAAAAGAAAAAAAAAAGCTACCTTGTTGCTGCAAAAATTTAAAAAAAAAATTAAAAAAAAAATAAATAATTTTCACTGTTCAACGTTATCAACTTTCAGTGGAGCCCCGGGGGGTACAAGGGGCTCACTAAACATCTAGATAAATTCCTTGAGGGGTCTAGTTCCAAAATGGGGTAATTTGTGGGGGAGCTCCACTGTTTAGGCACCATAGGGGGGGTCTAAAAACGTGACATGGCGTCCGCTAATGATTCCAACCAATTTTGCTGTCAAATGGTGCCCTTCTCTTCTGAGCCACGCCATGCGCCCAACAATTACTTTGCACCACATGTGAGGTATCTGCGTACTCAGGAGAAATTGCACAATACGTTTTATGGTGCATTTTTTCCTGATACCCTTGTGAAAAAAAAAACTACCTGGTTCAAGTAACAGTTCTGTGGTAAAACAAAAGAAAATTGTATTCATGGCTCAACATTATCAACTTCTGTGGAGCCCCTTGGGGCTCACTAAACATCTAGATAAACTCCTTGATAGTCTAGTTTCCAAAATGGGGTCACTTGTGGAGAGCTCCACTGTTTAGGCACCTCAGGGGGTCTCCAAACGTGACATGGTATCCGCTAATGATTCAAACAAACTTTGCTGTCAAATGGTGCTCCTTCTCTTCTGAGCCCCGCCATGCGCCCAAACAATTACTTTCCATCACATATGAGGTATCGTCGTACTCAGGAAAAAATGCACTATAAATATCATGGTGTATTTTTTCCTGATACCCTTGTGGAAAAAAAAGCTACTTAGTTGAAGCAACAGTTTTGTGGTAAAAAAAAAAATTCTTTTCACAGCTCAACTTTATAAACTTCTGTGAAGCCCCCAGGTGTTCAAAGTGCTCACCAAACATCTAGAAAAATTATTTGAGGGCTCTAGTTTCCAAAATGGGGTCACTTGTGGGGGAGCTCTATTGTTTAGGCACCTCAGGGGGTCTTCAAACCTGACATGGCATCCGCTAATGAGTGCAGCTAATTTTGCGTTCAAAAATTCAAATGGCGCTCCTTCCCTTTCGAGCTCTGCCGTGTGCCCAAATATTTGATTTCCACCATATATGAGGTATCTGCGTACTCAGGAGAAAATGGACAATACATTTTATGTTGCATTTTTTCCCGATACCCTTGTGAAAAAAAAGCTACCTAGTTGAAGCAACAGTTTTGTGGTAAAAAAAAAATTTTTTTCTTTTCACGGCTCAACGTTATAAACTTCTGTGAAGCCCCCAGGTGTTCAAAGTGCTCACCAAACATCTAAAAAAAATATTTGAGGGCTCTAGTTTCCAAAATGGGGTCACTTGTGGGGGAGCTCCATTGTTTAGGCACCTCAGGGGGTCTTCAAACCTGACGTGGCATCCGCTAATAAGTGCAGCTAATTTTGCGTTCAAAAATTCAAATGGCGCTCCTTCCCTTTAGACCTCTGCAGTGCACCCAAACAATTGATTTTTACCCCATATCAGCGTACTCGGGAGAAAATGCACAATAAATTGTAGGGTGCACTTTCTCTTTTCTCCTTTGTGAAATGAAAATGTTATGGCTAAAGTAACATTTTTGTGTTAAAAAGTAAAATTTTCATTTTTTCCTTCCACATTGCTTTGGTTCCTGTGAAGCACCTAAAGGGTTAATAAACTTCTTGGATGTGGTTTTGAGCAGTGTGAGGGGTGCAGTTTTTAGAATGGGGTCACTTTTGGGTATTTTCTGTCACTTAGGCCTCTCAAAGTCACTTCAAATGTGATGTGGTCCCTAAAAAAATTATTTTGTAAATTTTGTTGGAAAAATTAGAAATTGCTGATGAACTTTGACCCCTTCTAACTTCCTAACGAAAAAAAATTTTCTTTCGAAAATTGCGCTGATGTAAAGTAAACAAGTGGGAAATGTTATTTCGTAACTATTTTGTGTGACATATCTCTCAGATTTATGGGCATAAATTTTCAAAGTTTGAAAATTGTGAAATTTTCAAAGTTTTCGCACAATTTCCTAAATTTTCACAAATAAACGCAAAAAGTATCGGCCTAAATTTACAACTGACATGAAGTACAATATGTCACGAAAAAACAATGTCAGAATCGCCAGGATCCGTTGAAGCGTTCCAGAGTTATAACCTGTCAAAGTGACACTGGTCAGAATTGCAAAAAATGGCCCGGTCATTAGGGTGTTTTAGTGGCCGGGGGTGAAGGGGTTAAGGAAGAAACCTAGGTTGGGACAATTTGGTCACCTGGCTACAGACTTTGCAGACATCAGCCAGCTTCCTAAATCTGGCGTTATTCCAGTCTCGGTGGGTGCCCGCCGAAAGCGGGGTGCTGCTGGATTGGAGTAAGTAGCTCTGGAAGCTCTGAAGCACGGACATTCTAAATCCCTGGTGAGCCAGCGAAAGGGTGAGCCTCTGTTGCTTCTTACATTTGTGTGTTTTGCTGGTTATGTGCTATGTGCCGTTAATTGTTTGGGGATTTAATAAAGTCTTACTGTTGTGATTCTCTCACCGTGTGTTGTCTGAGTAGTGTTCCGCCCACGGTTACGGAGGTCGGGTGTTCAGTTGGGATGAGCCCTGGGCCATGCTGTCTTTCTAAAGGCGGCCGGGCCAGCGGACGAGAGCACCCACTGACCCCCATTTCTTCACAGGCGGCTGCACTGACTTTGCCCCTGATAAAACACATTGGACCTACACCAACATATGACATGACTCCCCAAACCATCACTGATTGTGGAAACTAGACCTAGACCTCAAGCAGCTTGGATTGTGGCCTCTCCACTCTTCCTCCAGACTCTGAGACCTTAATTTCCAAATGAAATGCAAAATTTACTTTCATCTGAAAATCCCTGGGACCACTGAGCAACAGTCCAGTTCTTTTTCTCCTTGGCCCATGTAATACACTTCTGCTGTTGTCTATCTGTCATGATTGGCTTGAAACAATGAATGTGACAGTTGTTGCCCATGTCCTGGATACGTCTGTGTGTGGTTGCTCTTGAAGCACTGACTTGAGCAGCAGTCTGCTCCTTGTGAATCTCCCCCAAATTTTTGAATGACAATTTCTTAACAATCCTTTCAAGGCTGCAGTTATCCCGGTTGCTTGTGCACCTTTTTATACCACACTTTTTCCTTCCACTCAACTTTCCATTAATATGCTTGGATACAGCACTGTGAACAGCCAGGTTTTTTTTAGCAATGACCTTTTGTGGCTTACCCTCCTTGTGGAGTGTGTCAGTGACTGCCTTCTGGACTTCTGTCAAGTCAGCAGTCTTCCACATGATTGTGTAGTCTTCTCTATGATTATGTTGATTGTAATTGTATAGTATGGTATGATACATATACCATGTAATCATACAATATGACAATAATATTATATCTATATTTTTTATGTCATTTTTTCCACACTGTTTTTTCATATGCCAAAAAAAGACGCTTTAGGATAAACATCACCAGTGGATTTCTACATGGCAAAATCGATCAGTAAGCCAAAGTCCAAAAGATGTCATGTTCACATACCCTGTGTACTAATCAGGTAAGTAAAAGATGAAACAAACTACACAGACATATGATTTATTATATAATGAAAGAATATTGAAGTTTTGGTACATGTAAATAGTTCAATACTCAAACACAGCACAAAACATCTTCATTTTTACATATGGCAAAAATATGCATGGTTTCTCTGATTTGTCATGCACTGTAAAACATGAAGGAGAATTATTATTACTGGTGCCAAAAAAGTCAAGCTTTTACTACAATTTTTTTTATCAAAGCCTTCCAGACCATGACTAGGAGTGGCGTAGAGCAGCAGCTATACCTGAAGATAGCTGAGTATTGCGATGCGCCTACCTATCTTCTTCAGTCATAGACTTAAATGGAGCAGCAGGGCGTAAGTGCGACCTAATGCTCTATTCAACCTACCCCAGCTGTGGTCTTGAGACTAGATGCTTGAGTTACCCGTTCAGGCAATTGATGGGGTTCAAGAAGCCCCCATTTATCTAACAGTTATCACCTATCCAGTGGATGGGTGATAAATTGCTTTGATTAAAATACTCCTATAATCATAATTGCCTGGTGAAGTCATAAAGGAGTTGTCTGGTCTTGTGAAAGTCTGCAGTCACTTTATGCTACCTCAGAATTTTTACAGCATTCGCATTGCATGCTTGTAGGAGTCTCTGGGGTTGACAGTCACAAGACCGCAAGTATGTGATTTTCATACTTTCAGACACATTCTGACTAGACGTGTTTGGCCTTATTCAATTCACTTGTTTGATTGAGGTTAAAAACGTTTAGTTGGCACATGTGGCACACTGCATGTATGCAAATTGCATACTTATGATCACATGTTGTGACTGCACACTTTCACAAGTCGTACAAAAAGCAACAACTGCAGCACCTCAAGTCAGTAGCCGCTCATGCACATCGCACAAAATAGCAGCATTTGGATGCAGTATCAAGGGATCACTTGATTGCACATACCGCAGAAAAAGAAGGATGACAGCGTCCTTTGTGTGAAAAAACTTTCTCTTTTCTTTATTCCATCAGTGCACAGAAAAGCAACGTTTCGACCAATTCGTCTTTGTCAAGCATGCTGTCATCTTTCTTTTTCTGCAGACTATCACAAGACCGAACAACCCCTTTAAAGACTGAGGCTCTTAACATCAACAAATTGATAGTACTTATCAGCAATCTTGTTACGAGTGAGATTTAGGGGTGCTTCACACATAGCGAGATCGCTACCGAAATCGCTGCTACGGCACGGTTTTGGTGACGCAACAGTGACCTCATTAGCGATCTCGCTGTGTGTGACACTGAGCAGCGATCTGGCCCCTGCTGCGAGATCGCTGCTCGTTACACACAGCCCTGGTTCGTTTTCTTCAAAGGCGCTCTCCCGCTCTGACACACAGATCGCTGTGTGTGACAGCGAGAGAGCGACGGAATGAAGCGAGCAGGGAGCAGGAGCCGGCATCTGGCAGCTGCGGTAAGCTGTAACCAGGGTAAACATCGGGTAACCAAGGTGGTTACCCGATATTTACCTTAGTTACCAGCCTCCGCAGCTCTCACGCTGCCTGTGCTGCCGGCTCCGGCTCTCTGCACATGTAGCTGCAGTACACATCGGGTTAATTAACCCGATGTGTACTGTAGCTAGGAGAGCAAGGAGCCAGCGCTAAGCAGTGTGCGCGGCTCCCTGCTCTCTGCACATGTAGCTGCAGTACACATCGGGTTAATTAACCCGATGTGTACTGTAGCTAGGAGAGCAAGGAGCCAGCGCTAAGCAGTGTGCGCGGCTCCCTGCTCTCTGCACATGTAGCTGCAGTACACATCGGGTTAATTAACCCGATGTGTACTGTAGCTAGGAGAGCAAGGAGCCAGCGCTAAGCAGTGTGCGCGGCTCCCTGCTCTCTGGACATGTAGCGATGTGATGATCGCTGCTGCGTCGCTGTGTTTGACAGCTAAGCAGCGATCATAACAGCGACTTACCAGGTCGCTGTTACGTCACAGAAAATGGTGACGTAACAGCGACGTCGTTGTCGCTATGTGTGAAGCACCCCTTAGTATTACACCCTGTGATCATTTTTCTTCTATTTCATATATTCTAGTATACATTACAAACAGTGGTTGAATCAAACTTGTATGCAAAAGAAGAAACTTCACAAAAAATGTATGGCAAATTAAAATACTTAGCAGTAATAAGGCATTGCTCAGCAATGATATTTTTCATTCTTGGATGTAACAATTATTAAATACAGTTTGACTTGAAAATCTGATTTAGTTCATATTCAACCCATAAAGGAAAACCTCAACAAGTTGTAACCAAAAATATGATATGCATGGAAACAGCACATTGGCTGGCAATACTGGCTTATGACTTTGATACTAACCATATTGATAATAGTATAGATACATGTTGTCTGTGGAACACCCTCTTGTGGTGCTGTTGTATACTAATTTATGTAAGCATAGGTATTGGAAAGTGGAACCCCCATCCTTAGGCTGGAGTCACACTAGCGTATGGCATCCGATGCGAGAGTATAGGGTGCAATATGCTAATGACCCCCGACTCAGGCTCTGCTGCAAGCGTGAGCCGAGTGTCATGCGACTGTGATCCGATCTTGGGTCACAGCTGTGAAGCTGAGGGTGGGTGCTGCAGAGGAGAGGGAGGGGTTAATCCCTCCATCTCCTCCATTGTCAGCCTGTGCGTCTATCGTACTGCACTGGGATAGCATCCGACTGCAGTCCGATGTTTCTCTTGCACCCACACTTGAATGGGTGCGAGTGATACGGCTCTCACAGAAAATCGCAGCACGTTGCGACTCTTATCGCATCCAGAATCTGGATGCGGGAAAAGCTGACCAACTGCTCTGACTCACTGACTAACAGTGGTCAGAGTGCAATGCAAGATTTTCTCGCATTGCACTCATCCATTTTTCACGCTCGTGTGAGCGTACCCTTACGAAAAGTTACAGTGAGCCACATATTTTACAATACAAATTGTTATGCTAATTCCTGTAGAGAGGAAACGGACACTCATGTGCTGTCATGATCAGATCACTTTTCTTAATCCTACAGTACAACTTTAATGAATTACTCCCTATTATTTCTCATAACAGGCACAGGGCAGCCAGCAAAAGCATTCAACAAAGGAGCAAAATCCTAAAAGCTTCCCTTTGTCTTAAAAGTAAATATCGTGTGCTGTGTATTATGTGAATCCATCTGAAATCAATGTTTTAAAAACTGACATGAGTTTTTTTTCTGCACAACCTTTTTGCCACCAGATTGCTGCTGGATCCATTCCAACGGATGATTACTGGACATGTCAACATAGCCTTAGGTGATAATGGTAAAGCTGTGATTCTAAAGCTGGTGTCACACACAGCGACAACGACAACGACGTCGCTGCTACGTCACCATTTTCTGTGACGTTGCAGCGACGTCCCGTCGCTGTCGCTGTGTGTGACATCCAGCAACGACCTGGCCCCTGCTGTGAGGTCGCCGGTCGTTGCTGAATGTCCAGCTTCATTTTTTGGTCGTCACTCTCCCGCTGTGACACACACATCGCTGTGTGTGACAGCGAGAGAGCGACGAAATGAAGCGAGCAGGAGCCGGCACTGGCAGCTGCGGTAAGCTGTAACCAGCGTAAACATCGGGTAACCAAGGGAAGACCTTTCCCTGGTTACCCGATGTTTACGCTGGTTACCAGCCTCCGCTCTTGCTGCCAGTGCCGGCTCCTGCTCTGTGACATGTGGCTGCAGTATGCATCGGGTAATTAACCCGATGCATACTGTAGCAAGGAGAGCAAGGAGCCAGCGCTAAGCAGTGCGCGCGGCTCCCTGCTCTCTGAACTGTGACATGTAGCTGCAGCACACATCGGGTTAATTAACCCGATGTGTGCTGCAGGAGAGCAAGGAGCCAGCGCTAAGCGCGGCTCCCTGCTCTCTGAACTGTGACATGTAGCTGCAGCACACATCGGGTTAATTAACCCGATGTGTGCTGCAGGAGAGCAAAGAGCCAGCGCTAAGCGCGGCTCCCTGCTCTCTGCACATGTAGCACAGCGACGTTATGATCGCTGCTTCTGCTGTGTTTGACAGCTAAGCAGCGATCATAACAGCGACTTACAAGGTCGCTGTTACGTCACCGAAAATGGTGACGTAACAGCGACGTCGTTGTCGCTGTCGTTTAGTGTGAACCCATCTTAACATACCTACCATAGGCTTAATTGTCAGTGATAGATTGAATGTACAGATGAGTGTGTGCTTAGATATACATCTAAAGAACTTTAATGCCACACAAGTATAATTTTTATACGTGGTATAATAGTGACAATTTAGAGGGTTTTTTCTAAAAATGTGAATGTGGTAAAGGGAGATTGGGTTGGGCGATATTACTATAGAAAGATAAAATAGTGTAAACAAATTATATTTTACAAGTAGCAAAAAAAAAAAAAAAAACCCTGGCTTACCAATCACAAAAGAATGTGGTTTCCTGTAGTTTGGTGTAAGTTAAAGGGAACCTGTCAGGCCGTGCATTCTACACAAACGGGAGACAGCAATTGTAGCCAGGTATCTTATTAGAGAAAATATACTTTAACCCCTTCATGACATTTAACGTGTATTTACGTCATATGTCGTCTCCCTGCTTTTGATGCGGGCTCACAAGTTGAGCCCGCATCTTTTTCTGCACATGATGTCTGATCTGTTCAGCCGTCATGTGCCTCTAACAGCCGAGGGTGGATCTGTTAATTCTTTGCTCCGATGACGTTATATCATCTCAAGGGCGCCGATGGGTTGTTATAACAGCCAGGGGTCAAATGATAACCCCTGTGTCTCTCATTACGTTCCTCCTGTGAATGTCGGCTGTGAACAGAAAAATAAAAAACTTATAGAACAAGGGGTAGAAAAAAACAAAAACGGAAAATATCCATGGTGAAGGGATTAAAGATCCGGTCAAAGACCATAGCCAAAAAACAGATTAATCTAGCTCCACTTCTAGCCAACTCTTCCCAACTCTATTGCATTCGATTGTCAATTCTCTCCCTTGCGTGTCCATATAGAGAAACCCATCAAACTCCTCTTGCTGCGCTGGGAAGAGCTGGCCGAGGGTGGCACCAGACTAGTCAAATCTTTAAATTATATTTTCTCAGGAACACTGGAGCTTTTTACAGAATAATATACCTGAACGCGCTCTATGCTGCCCGTGGTTCGAGCAACACAAATCCCATGACAGGTTTCCTTTAATATAGGCTGTTTATTGTAATTTATTGTAGTTTTGTTAGTGATACACAATGTATTTTCTTCTTTCTTACAATGTATTTTCTGTATCTTTATGAATAGCAGAATTTATTAATTGCTTAATCATAGTATGTCATGTGTTGAACTGTATATATGTGAATAACCAATGTGTTGATCCCAAATATGCAGGAAACACCAACAGAAAAGTAGGTATAACAATATTAGGTTGGTCTGCAATTAAGAATCTCCAGAAGTTAGGGTTGTGTATTTCTTCTCCTTGGTGACATCATGTTGCACTATTTGAGTGCATAAAGTCTGACATTATGGAGTACTGAGGTATGAAATACAGATGTTGGGCTTTCACTCTGTTATTGGCATTCTGCACCCTGGCACAAACTCTCAATGAAAGGGTCCTGCTGTGTGGTGCTCTCTTCACCTTCGTTTTACACTCCACTTCGGCATTTTGGAAATATTGGGCCATCCAGGTCGGCCAGCCTTCTCTTCCTCACTGTTAAAGGAAAACAGAAATTTTATTAATATAGGTAGTCCCTTTTTTTCTGTAAATGTAATAAGCTTATTCGCCTCCCTTTTGTTAGAAATTACTTGGGTACCTTTTGGGTTGCGGTTTTATTGCTAAAATGCATATATTTATGGCTAAATTGCAATTCCTATAATATTCTCCTGTTCTGATTCATGACAACATTTAACTTTACAATCAGAGGACAGATTGTAACAACCTTTGAATTGTAAATTATACACATCTGGTTAGTTAGACATACAGTACATGGATATGTACCTCCCCATATTCTGAATACAATCTTCTTCATTTAATATCGTTTTTGTAATTCTAGTAGCTCATTGTTAAACGGAAACAAAGACTTTTTTGTCTAAAATAAATAAATAGATAAATATGCAGTTTTAAACAAATTAAAGTACCGTATATACTCGAGTATAAGCCGACCCAAGTATAAGCCGAGGCACCTAATTTTACCACAAAAAAATGGGAAAACGTATTGACTCAAGTATAAGCCTAGGGTGGGAAATACAGCAGCTATGGGTAAATTTAAAAAATAAAAATAGATACTAATAAAATGTAATCTCCCCATTCTTGCTTACCCCCTTGTAGCGATGTGCCCCATCCTTGCTTGCCCCCTTGTAGCAATGTGCCCCATCCTTGCTTGCCCCCTTGTAGCAATGTGCCCCATCCTTGCTTGCCCCCTTGTAGCAATGTGCCCCATCCTTGCTTGCCCCCTTGTAGCAATGTGCCCCATCGTTGCTTGCCCCCTTGTAGCAATGTGCCCCATCCTTGCTTGCCCTATTGTAGCAATGTGCCCCATCCTTGCTTGCCCCCTTGTAGCAATGTGTCCCATCCTTGTGCCCCCTTGTAGCAATGTGCCCCCTTGTAGCAATGTGCCCCATCCTTGCTTGCCCCCTTGTAGCAATGTGCCCCATCCTTGCTTGCCCCCTTCTAGCAATGTGCCCCATTCTTGCTTGCCCCCTTGCAGCAATGTGCCCCATCCTTGCTTGCCCCCTTCTAGCAATGTGTCCCATCCTTGCTTGCCCCCTTGTAGCAATGTTCCCCATCCTTGCTTGCCCCCTTGTAGCAATGTGCCCCATCCTTGCTTGCCCCCTTGTAGAAATGTGCCTCATCCTTGCTTGCCCCCTTGTAGCAATGTGTCCCATCCTTTCATGCCCCCTTGTGATGTCATGCAAGGATGATGGGGTGATGTCATGAGAGACTCCGGCCTTACCTGTTCTTGCTGACTGTTGGAACACAGACCCCCTCTGTGATCGCTGCGGGTGCACAAAACCGTCGTTGGCGTCTGACGTCATCGCTTTGCTGCAGTTGAATGCTTTGCGCCCGCAAAGGAGTCAACTGCAGTAAAGCGATGACGGCAGGATAGATGCTAGAATGTATGGGCTCCTTCCTGGTATGATGCGGCGGCCTCGTGCAACGATCACGGAGTGGGTCTGTGTGCCTGCGGTCAGAAAGAAGCCGGTAAGGGACAGCACAGGAACGGAGGACAGGTGAGAATTGTGTGGTGGTTTTTTTTTTTCCTTACTCGAGTATAAGTTGAGGGGGCGTTCGCAGCATAAAAAAATGAGCTGAAAAACTTGGCTTATAAATATATACGGTAAACATTTCTGTTATTTTAATAGAGCAGGAGTAGTAAAGGCCAGTTCTTTACTTTTCCTTTATTTCTTTGTAATCCAATTATGACTTTGGCTCTAAAAACTGCATCAAAAACCTTGAGATTGCTAGAAATCTCCCCTGCTTTGTTGCTACTATAATATGTTGCGGATTATTCACCAGGAAATCCAATAGGAAAATCCACAGTCTATGCGCAACATGAGAACATGACCTTCAGTACATTTCCACCAGCTTTACAAAAAGTCACAGGGAGCAGGGAAAATAGAAGGGTGAAACAGCCCCCATCAACAAACATGTAGTTCAGCACTGGTGGCAAGAACTACTGCCCTCATCCTGCCATGTCTTGTATGCCCAGCAATATAGGCACATGCAGGAAGGAAAAAGGACAGGGATAGAACAAGGATTGCTACTTATCCGCGTTTTCCTGAAAATAAGACAGGGTGTTATATTATTTTTTGCTCTGAAAGATATTTTCAACAACAATCCCGTTATTCTTTAATAACAACAACAAAAAAAAATCAACATTTATTCAAATATAATCATGTCATCACATTCAGGAACATCAACATTTAATCCTATTATGGGTTCAGATGCACATTTTCTTATTTGATCTGCTATTTGCGTGGTGCAGAACAACTCCTATAGTGGTGGGTACATACGATATTTACAAAGATTTAAAATTACCTGCTTAAATGTATTGTACTCTATATAGTGCTAAGATTACCCCAAAAGAAAGCAGATACCTCCTAAAGGAGTCACACTTGCCAGACCCCAAACAATTAAAGTTGGCAAGTGAATGTGTCACGCTCCGCTTGTGGGGAACCCTGAAGCAAGTTGGAGAGGCAGCTCCAAGGAGCAGTTAGCAAAAAACCCACAAGAGGGCAATAGTGCACAGAAAAGAATAATGAGCAAGCAAAAGATAATACCGGGGTGTCTCGTCAGTACCGTGGAGTAAACAAGCCGTTTACAGGTGGAAGCAAGGAGTCGGAAGCCAGGAACTTACGTCAGAGGCAGAAGGGCAAAACAAAGCCGAAGTCGGGGATAGTAACCAAGGTCCGTATCCGGGAGATCAAAGTACATACAGAGGAGGTAGAAACACGGGCCTGGACTTGGGGGGCAGACAGACAGGACTAAGGAGACACAAAATGGTACCGGGGTCAGGAGGATGGAAAGGACAAGTGGTACAGAGAGAACACAGGTCAGGAAGAGTAGGTGGGCGATGGGACAGATCAGAGTCAGACTCACAGGAACCAGTTGTGCATGCTGCAGAGCAGGAACTATTACTGGTGGCGTCCCGGAGGTAGCACCCCAATAGGGCGGCACAACCTCCGGAACGAGGCAGAATGGAACAAGCCCCTCCCATGAGACCTAAAACTCCAGGGAGAGGATGCATGCAGCGGCTCGGAGGCAGCAGAGCCATAAATGAACCATGACAGAATGGTCTCTTACATACACATCTGCTTCACTGTCAGGTCCCCCTGTGTTCTATGGTGGTTGGCTCCTCCTGGTGACTGGAAGCAATGTAACATGCGCAGAGTGATACTGGTACCTGATCTGTTAGAGAGCTGCAGTGCAATGTAGCTGGAACAGCGAGGGACCTGACAGCGATGCAGATCTCTGTGTGAGAGCCCATCCACTTTCGGCACTTGCAAACTGTAATTGTTTGTGGTCTGGTGAGTGCTATTTATTTTTTGGGGGTAGGTGTCTGCTGTCTTTTCGAGGTGTCTGGCTTCGTTGATGAAGAGTCCTGCTGAATTCTATAACTTTTTTAACTTCTTGGACACTTCTTTATAGAACCGCAACTAGGGTTTATTTTTGGAATAGGGCTTATATTTTAATCATACTCAAAAAAGCTTCCATAATCCTGCAAGGCCTTTTTTTGTGGTAGGTCTAATTTGTGTCGAAACAGGGTAGCTTCCCTATGCTGGCATCTACTGATAGTGGCAGGTTCTGAGGATTGGAGGTCAAAAATATCATCCTATTAAAAGAATATCTTCTTATCACTTTTCTGAAGTTTGGCCAAAACGTAAAATAAGTGTCAGTTCATTTTAGTGATGGAGTAATGAGATAATGAACTATAACATAATAATAATAATAATAATAATATAATATTTTGCCAATTGGAGTAGGAGAATAAATGTGGTAGTTCTGCTCAGTTTATTGTTCTTGGTTTCACAAGATTTATTTGGGTAAGCAAATAAAAGTATACAAAAATATACTAAAAATTAATGGATGCATTTTTTTTTACTTTTCAACTAATAAAAATTAAACTTTTTCCTTGTTTATTGAGTTTTGGCATAAGTTGTAGAGTTAAAACAGTACTGCATCTGGATACTTATGCAAGCAGAGCTACTTCATCATCAGACGTGTTTACATAAGTACACATACAATATAATTTCACATTACTGAGAATAATATACTGTAAAGTAGGTAAGTAAAATAGCCAGAGTAATAAAGTACTGGGCAGAGAAAAAAAGCATTTATGGCGAAATAAAGAAAGCAAGATGAGAGCAGTGCGGTAAAGAGTCAAAGGGTGGCAGACCAGAGCTCTGCCTGTGGCATAGAAAATGAAGAATTGCCAAGAGAAATGTATAGAGATTGTATCTATACTTATACATCCTCCAGGTCCAGAGCTGAAAAGTTATGCCACGGCTCATCCGATCTATGTATACGAGCTGTAAACAAGAAGCACATTACTCATCTCGTTAGGATATAAATGATGAAAACTGTACAAAATCTCATTCTTTATTATACTATCTATACCCAAGAGTCACCAAGGGTCTAAAGGCAGATAAACATCTTGTTTATTTACATGAACACAATAGCACATTTATAAAATGGGTGCAGAATTTTAACCAGAAAAAAAAATGTATATGGGTCCTGTCAAATGTAGCATCTTTACAGTTGCATTTTATCCTCACAACTACTGTTCAGGTCTAGAGTTCTGAATACACATCGGACAGGTCTGCACGCCGTCTTTGAGGATTTCTTTCCAGTTCACTAAAAACTATGGCTAGTCAATGCTGAAAGACAGTATAATAACTCATTTACGTGGCTGTACTTGTAGTCTGCTTTACATTTCTAGACAGTGGTAGATTTCATGGAAGTCTTTAGATTTAATATTCAGGTAGTCAGACTGGATGTGTAACCAGAATGAAAGCAAAATCTGA
This sequence comes from Anomaloglossus baeobatrachus, assembly GCF_048569485.1. Lineage (NCBI taxonomy): Eukaryota > Metazoa > Chordata > Amphibia > Anura > Aromobatidae > Anomaloglossus > Anomaloglossus baeobatrachus. The sequence continues at coordinate 510,803,322 of NC_134353.1, forward strand.
GGGTCACTTGTTTCCCAGTCACTGCTTAGCTGAAATTGCAACTAAATATATACACAAACATAGCAGGTACACAGCTGACCATAACTGTGTCCATACTCTAGCATTCTAGGGGTGTAACTATAGTGGACACAAGGGAAGCACTTGCTATAGGGCCATGGCATTTTGAGGATTCCAAATGGTCAACTTGGCTCAAATGAGAAGACCAATACTTTTAAAGGGGTTGTCCACTACTCGGACAACCCATTCCAAATCCTTATGTTTGCCCCCAGTAAAATAACAACACGGAAGAGCAAGTGCCGACATCGTTGGAATGACGCCGGCATCAAAAGTGACTATAAGTGTTGTTATTTTTCTGGGGACAAACATACAGGTTGAGAAAAAAAGAATTTTGTTACTTACCGTAAATTCTTTTTCTTATAGTTCCGTATTGGGAGACCCAGACCATGGGTGTTTAGCTTCTGCCTCCGGAGGACACACAAAGTACTACACTTAAAAGTGTAGCTCCTCCCTCTGAGCTTATACACCACCTGGTAGCCAGTCCTAGCCAGTTTAGTGCAAAAGCTGAAGGAGAATAGCCACCCACAAGTAGAACAGAGTAAGAACCGGAACAACCGGAGACTCTGTCCACGACAACAGGCGGTGATAACACACGGAACAAGAAAATTGCCAACAGGCAACAGGGAGGGAGCTGGGTCTCCCAATATGGAACTATAAGAAAAAGAATTTACGGTAAGTAACAAAATTCTCTTTTTCTTTATCGTTCCTTTGGGAGACCCAGACCATGGGACGTTCCAAAGCTGTCCCTGGGTGGGAATAAACAGAAAAAACTAAGAAGCAGGCGGAGCCTAACTTCACAAGTGGGCGACAGCCGCCTGAAGGATGCGTCTGCCCAAGCTCGCATCTGCCGAAGCATGAGCATGCACTTGGTAGTGCTTCGAAAAGGTATGCAGGCTAGTCCAAGTGGCAGCCTGACAGACTTGTTGAGCCGTAGCCTGGTGCCTAAAAGCCCAAGAGGCACCGACAGCTCTGGTCGAGTGTGCTTTGATCCCCGGCGGGGGAGGCACCTGAGTACTCTGGTAGGCGTCCGAAATGGTCGATCTAATCCAACGGGCCAAGGTCGGCTTAGAAGAAGAGAGACCCTTGTGCCGCCCTGTGGTTAGCACAAAAAGAGAGGTGCACCGCCTAAGCGCAGCGGTGCGAGCCACATAGATCCGGAGAGCACGCACCAGATCTAGAGTATGCAGCGCTTTCTCAAAGCGATGAACAGTGGACGGACAGAAGGAAGGCAAGGAAATATCATGGTTAAGGTGGAAGGGAGAGACCACCTTAGGAAGAAAATCCGGGGTCGGACGGAGAACTACCTTGTCTTGGTGAAAAAACAAAAAAGGTGACTCCAAGGAGAGCGCAGCCAAATCAGAGACTCTCCTGAGAGAAGTTATGGCAACTAGAAAGGCCACCTTTTGAGAAAGACGATACAAAGAAACCTCCCTAAGAGGCTCAAAGGGGGGTTTCTGCAATACTGTGAGGACCAAGTTAAGGTCCCAGGGATCCAAGGGCCGCCGATAAGGCGGAATGATGTGAGACGCACCTTGCATGAAGGTGCAGATTTGAGCCAGCCGGGCGATACGCCGCTGGAACAGCACTGATAGAGCTGAGACTTGTCCCTTGAGAGAGTTAAGGGACAGTCCTAGCTGCAGACCGGACTGTAAAAAAGACAGAAGGGTCGGCAACGAGAATGGCCAAGGAGAATGGCCAGAAGAGCGACACCAGGACAGGAAAATTTTCCAAGTCCTGTGATAGATCTTGACGGAGGAAGACTTACGGGCCCGGGTCATAGTGGAGATGACTTCAGGAGGAATACCAGAAGCCATCAAAATCCAGGACTCAAGAGCCACGCCGTCAATTTGAGAGCCACAGAATTCGGGCGGAAAAACGGACCTTGCGAGAGCAGGTCTGAACGGTCCGGAAGATGCCACGGCATCTCCACGGACAGTTGGAGCAGGTCCGGATACCAAGCTCGCCTGGGCCAGTCCGGTGCAATGAGGATGACTCGACGGCCCTCCATTCTGATCTTGCGCAGGACTCTGGGCAAGAGAGCTAGAGCGGGAAACACGTAGGACAGACGAAACTGGGACCAGTCTTGAACCAGAGCGTCTGCGGCGAACGCCTGAGGATCGTGGGAGCGAGCCACGTAAACCGGAACCTTGTTGTTGTGACGGGATGCCATTAGGTCCACGTCCGGAGTGCCCCATTTGCGGCAGATTGACTGAAACACTGCCAGGTGCAGGGACCACTCGCCACCGTTCACGGATTGACGGCTGAGATAATCTGCCTCCCAGTTTTCTACGCCAGGGATGTGGACTGTGGATATGGTGGACTTGGAGTCCTCTGCCCATTGAAGGATGCGTTGGACCTCCAACATTGCCAGGCGGCTGCGTGTCCCGCCTTGGTAATTGATGTAGGCAACCGTTGTCGCGTTGTCTGACTGGACTCGAATGTGCCTGCCCGCCAACAGGTGGTGAAAGGCTAGGAGAGCTAGAAGCACAGCTCTGGTTTCCAGTACATTGATTGAAAGGGCTGACTCGGACGGAGTCCAAGTGCCCTGAGCTCTGTGGTGGAGATGTACCGCTCCCCAGCCGGATAGGCTGGCATGCGTGGTGAGAATCACCCAGGACGGAGCCAGGAAGGAGCGCCCTTGGGACAGGGAGAGGGGTCGAAGCCACCACTGAAGAGAGCTCCTGGTCCGTGGCGACAGAGCCACTAACCTCTGTAAGGAGGAAGGCCGCTTGTCCCAACAGCGGAGGATGTCCAGCTGCACAGGACGCAGATGGAACTGGGCAAAGGGAACCGCCTCCATGGAAGCCACCATTTGACCCAGCACCTGCATCAGGCGCCTGAGGGAATACCGGCGGGGCCTCAGGAGAGAGCGCACCGCTAGCCGGAGAGACTGCTGTTTGATTAAGGGCAACTTCACAAGTGCCGGCAAAGTCTCGAACTGCATCCCTAGGTACGTGAGACTCTGAGTCGAAGTCAGAGTGGATTTGTGAAGATTGACAATCCACCCGAATTGGGCTAGGGTGGCGAGAGTGAGCGAAACACTCCGCTGACAGTCTGCGCTGGATGGACCCTTGACCAGAAGGTCGTCCAGGTAAGGGAGCACTGCCAACCCCTGGAGGTGCAGGACCGCAATCACTGCCGCCATGACCTTGGTGAATACCCGAGGGGCCGTGGCTAACCCGAAGGGGAGAGCCACGAATTGGAAATGATCCTCTCCTATCGCAAAACGTAACCAACGCTGATGTGACACTGCGATTGGCACATGTAGATAGGCATCTCTGATGTCGATGGACGCCAGGAACTCCCCTTGGGTCATAGAGGCAATGACTGATCGCAGGGACTCCATGCGAAAATGCCGCACCCGAACATGCTTGTTGAGAAGCTTGAGATCCAGGATGGGCCAGAAGGTAGCGTCCTTTTTTGGAACTAGGAAGAGATTTGAGTAAAAACCTCTGAACCGTTCCTGAGCGGGAACTGGGACAATCACTCCGTTTGCCTGCAAGGATGCCACGGCCTGCGAGAAGGCGGCGGCCTTGGAGCAGGGGGGAGTTGAGAGAAAAAATCTGTTTGGAGGGCTGGAAGAGAATTCTATCCTGTAGCCGTGAGATATGATGTCTCTCACCCACTGATCGGAGACTTGCTTTAACCAAGCGTCGCCAAAGTGGGAGAGCCTGCCACCGACTAAGGACGTGGTTGGAGCGGGCCGAGAGTCATGAGGAAGCTGCCTTAGTGGCAGAACCTCCTGCGGTCTTCTGCGGACGCGCTTTTGGGCGCCAGTTGGATTTCTGATCCTTGGCTGAGTTAGCGGACGAGGCGGAAGGCTTAGAGGATGACCAGTTGGAGGAACGAAACCTCGATTGATTCCTACCCTGGGCGGGTTTCCTGGTCTTGGTTTGTGGCATGGAAGTACTCTTCCCGCCAGTAGCTTCTTTAATGATTTCATCCAGCTGTTCACCAAACAGCCGTGAACCAGCAAAAGGGAGCCCAGCAAGAAACTTCTTGGAAGAAGCATCTGCCTTCCACTCTCGAAGCCACAAAATCCTGCGGATAACAAGAGAATTAGCTGAAGCCACCGCAGTGCGGTGAGCAGGCTCTAGCATGGCAGACATAGCATAAGATGAAAAAGCTGAAGCCTGAGCAGTTAAGGTAACCATCTCAGGCATAGATTCCTTGGTGAGGGAATGCATCTCCTCTAGAGAAGCAGAGATGGCTTTGAGAGCCCACACTGCTGCAAAAGTTGGGGAAAACGCGGCCCCCGCAGCTTCATACACAGATTTGGCCAGAAGGTCAATCTTTCGGTCAGTGGAATCCTTAAGTGAGGTGCCGTCAGCCACCGACACAACGGTCCGGGCTGAGAGCCTAGTCTACCTTTGGGGAGTGAGACCACTCCTTGACCACCTCAGGTGGAAATGGAAACCGGTCATCAGAACCACGCTTTGGAAAGCGTTTGTCAGGGCAGGCCCTGGGTTTGGTCACAGCGGTCTGACAACTGGAGTGGTTAAAGAACACACTCTTCACTCTCTTAGGTGAGGTAAACTGATGTTTTTCTGCCAAAGAGAGTTGCTCCTCTGACACTGGCGGATTGAGATCCAGCACAGAATTAATAGAAGCAATCAAATCACTAAGGTCCGAGTCACCCTCAGAGAAATCGATGGGATACATAGCCTCCGAGCCCCCAGTGAGGGCATCCTCCTCATCTTGAGAGTCAGCTCTTGAGACAGAGCCGTGGGATGGGGAGGGGGAGGAAACCCTGCGCCTTCTCTTAGAAGGACGGGGTCTGGGATCAGATGATGAATCCTCCGTGAGCTCCGATGGACGGAGGTCAGAGGATAGGAGTCCTCTGTCAAGAGTATTAGAGGCACCCTGTGAGGGGGGCTGATGCATATTCATCAAAGTCCTGGACAAAAGTCCCATGGACTCAGCAAATGACTGGGATATGGACCTAGAAAAGGACTCTACCCAGGCCGGGGGTTCAGTCACAGGTGCAGCAGCAGCAGCCTGAGAGACCACTGGGGGTGAGACTCCAGGCTGTGGCACCGCCAAGTTAGAGCAACCATCACAGTGTGGATAAATGCTCGGCTCAGGCAGCAGGAGCTTACATGCAGTGCATGCAGCATAAAGCTTTGGAGCCTTGCTCCTTGTGTGAGACATGCTGCTGGAGTGGGGGCTTTGCAGAGATTGAACACCAGGGAGAATATACAGAGGTCCACAACCGGAGACCGGCTGTGGCTTACCAGACCGCTGTTGTGTGCCCTCCAGATCCCGAAGCCCGGTCCCCCAGTGCGCAGCACCTCAGCAGAGATGCAGAATGCAGGATGTCCCAGAGCAGAGTGAACTCTGCCTGAGAAATGGGGCGTTCCTATAAAAGAGCGGGAACTGGAGGGCTATAGAGACCTGCAGGGAAGGAGGGACGCCCCAGCAGTGGGGAGTGTCCCTCCCCTGTGTAGAACGGCCGCCGGGAGGAGCCGAACCTGTCCCTCTGCATGAGTGACATGCGAGGGCAGGAAAACAAAACTAGGCCTCCGGCGAAGCCGGGGCCTAAATTTAATCGGCGAGGCCGACAAGCGGGCACCATCGGCGTGGTTCTCTGGCAAAAGCTGGAGAACCCGCCGGAAAAGTGAAAAACAATCACATACAGCATACTCTCCCCATACAATAAAGAACCGGGACCCCCAACATAAACGTCTCAGGTACTTAGCTGCTGAGACACAGGGCCATGTCCCTGGGGATGAGTGCCCTGGTCCAACAGAATCCTCAAGGGGCTGTGGATGGAGACCGGACTCCTGCCAGGCATGGAGACCGTGCTGGCTCCCACTTCAAGCCAGAGCCCAGAAGGGATGGTGAAGGAGCGCGGCAGGTAAGGCTTCAGCCTTGTAAATCAACCTTAACAACACCGCCGACACAGTGGGGTGAGAAGGGACATGCCAGGAGTCCAGACATGGACCCGCTTTTCTTCAAACTCTTTCCAAAAGTCAAACAAATCAGATGAGAATGCATGTGTGGATGTATGCCTCCTGAACACAAAGCGATAAAACTGGCTAGGACTGGCTACCAGGGGGTGTATAAGCTCAGAGGGAGGAGCTACACTTTTAAGTGTAGTACTTTGTGTGTCCTCCGGAGGCAGAAGCTAAACACCCATGGTCTTGGTTTCCCAAAGGAACGATAAAGAAAGTGTTGTCCGTGTAGTGGACAAACAGTTTAAAGACCTGTTTATCATGGGTGACCTGTAGGAGATTTTGCATTTGGGCCAACAATCTCCAAATTACACCACTGACACACAGGTAGGATGAGCTGTTTCTTTTTGCAATGTTTTTTAGAGGTTAGATCCCAAAATTTTCTACTGCAAAAAGGCTGACAGAAGTCCTTTGCATAAATTAATCCTACTTTACTTGTTCTCTGCAGTTTATTAGCCTGTTGTGTAATATTTGTCTAAAAGGTTATATAAAACGTTAACATATAACATATAAAATGTTATATATGACAAATAGATTTGGAATTCTCTATGACCAGGACTCAGCAGCAGTAATAAAACAGCCCTCATCTTGTTGGGAGACCTGTGCTATGCCCTATGTCAACCTTACAGACATAGTAGATTCCCACCAACTATATTATTATTACAAGTAGTAATTATATACAGTTTATTCTATTTGTGTCCCAGTAGAGGTTTGCATTTTCCTAACCATAAATTGTTAAATCTTGCTGTTACTGTCTTACACACGTGCAAGCTGCATGGATGAAGTAACCAACTTGTGGCAAGCACTACATCTAACATGATATTCTAAAAGACGTGGAAGTAACAGTTGGTATCAAGTCCTCCAAGAAAACAACAGGTCTCTATGTCAGTGGAAAAAACATTCTGAATAGGAAACTAGAGTATGATCTCCAGCACTTCAAAGAAGGTTAAAAATATTTATTGAGGTTCTATTAAAAAAGATCCATCGATCATGGAAACAGTGAGGGGGGACACATTAAGAGTAATCCAACATGTTTCAGCTAGTAGAGCCTTATTCAAGGATTGCCAATCCTTGAATAAGGCTCTACTAGCTGAAACATGTTGGATTTCTCTTAATGTGTCCCCCCTCACTGTTTCCATGATCGATGGATCTTTTTTAATAGAACCTCAATAAATATTTTTAACCTTCTTTGAAGTGCTGGAGATCATACTCTAGTTTCCTTGTCTGTGTTCTGCCTGAGGCCAGGGCAGCTCCGTGCACCAACACCGATCCTGACCTGGACTTTAGGAAGGGTGAGCTGAACTACTTTTTCTATTTTCTGTCAAAACATTCTGAATGTTACAATCATATTACAGATGTGAAGTATATTACCCAGTATGCACATCATTATCTTACCGAGATCATTATTGTTCATCATGGCTGTAGATGCTCTCAATCTCGGTCCTTGCTGGGTGAAATGATAACCAAATTTAAGGAGTGTTGAATTTTTTTCTAACATACTTGCGATTTCCATTTCCACTTTATTACCAAGTGGCTGACTCTAGAGAAAATATCAAAGTAAATATTAGTACAATGTGGCAAACCAGTGGTATTTATAATATTCTGTTTTCTACAACTGCTACATTGTCACTGATATTGCTGAGAAGAGTCATTATAAAGTAAAATGGAATTTCACTTCCGAAGACTAAAGTTTTGTTTCAGGTAGAAAATTTAATTTTTTTTGTGAGAATTTCGGTACATACCGCTGACCGGCAGTGACCTCTGGAGCCTCGTTTTGAGAAAGTTCTCAGAACAAACTCCAAAAGTAATTGTAAGTTGTTTACAGGTGTATTAACATATAATGTGTATGTGTGGTTGTTATTTGATTTTGCAGTTTGGTCTGCACATTTGTTTGCAGTAGTTTAGTTATTCCTTTAGAAGACTGCCGTATTTTCACAGCTTGTGGCAATTATTCACAAAATCGGTTTACTATGTTTTGTATTTATGTATACTTGTTTATCTAGTGACCCTTTGCATCACATCACCATCCATTGCTGAAATGTTATTTATACAACTAATGTGGTAGTTTGATTCAGACAACAATGTTTTTATAGTGTGCACGGGTTCTGTTTTTTTTCATCCTACACATTCACCTATTTTCTCTTTTTAAAAGGTTTTAATATGTATATATGCCTTTTGAAATGATGTATCAATAAAGGATTTTTACATTAATCATTGGACAAGAGTCTCTTTTATTTCTATTGGATCTATATAGAGTTAGATAATGGATAGAAATAAGAGAAATGAAAAAAGCCAGCAACCATCTTGGAAAAACTCTGAAGCTTTATTGTGAAAAATCCATAAAAAACATACAGTGGGTAAAAAGCTCAGCGTGTAGACAAGGGCTTGTCAGGCTTGTCAAAACACTTTTCTGATATGCATAAGGGCAACATGGACTCGTTGCGAGTCCATTGTATAGAAAGTTAATCTGCCCTTGCGAGGAGGCAAATGGATACATTTAGGCCTAAGCCACACGGCGAGAAAAACAGTGCGAGTGGAGTGCGATAAAACATCGCATTCCCCTCGGACCAATTCTAGCCTGTGTGTCAGCACACATGGGCGATTATTTTCTCAGCCCTAATCGGACTGAGAAAACAATCGCAGCATGCTGCGATTGTAAGCTGAGTCTCTTTCTCTCGCACCCATTCAAGTGAATGGGGCGAGAGAAAAATCGCACTGCACTCGCGGTACACCGGTGTACTGCTAGTGCAGTGCGAGAATGGCAATAGCCGGCTACGCAGTAGAGAGGGAGAGAAATCCCTCCCTCCCCTCCTGAGTGCCGGCCCGCCCCCGGCAGCTGAGGTCTGCTCGCACGAACGGACCTCAGTTGCAAGGACACAGGCATGACAGTCGGCTCTGCTGTACTGCCAGCACGAGCCGAGTCTCATGCAAGTGGATCGCAGTAGTGCCCGTGTGGCCCCAGCCTTACTTAGGAAATGCTAAGCACATTGGATACTAAAACTAAACACTTGCATTCCAATGGGTTTAAATTATAAAAATGATTTATTTTATTTATACTAAAATTTCATGTAAGCATTATTTTTATATTTATTTTTATCATTAAACTAAATAAATATAATTGCAAACTACAGCATACTATCAGCATTAATGCGTTTTATTTTTTTGCATGATTACGTACAGATTTTTGTGGTATATATTCACACTATACATAACAATTGCAAAACGTAACATATTAATAGTACATATATGTGTTCTTTTTATTGATACATAACCACACATGGACTCATTAGAATTCTTGGCATGATAAGAGTTAATCTGCCTTTGCGGGGAGGTAATTAAATACACATATTTGGTAAATGTGAAGTATATATTCACACTCTAAGGGCTTGTTCACACGTAAATGCCAAATATTCTGCAGCGATTTGACAGCACATGTGCGCTTCAAATCGCTGCAGAAACAATTGTAATGGATGCAGTGTTTCAGCAGAATAAATGCCCATTTCATGTGCTATGGCTGCTGCCCCACCATAGACAGAGTGGGAGCTGTATCCAGAACGCACAAATAATTGACATGCTGCTTTTATGAATGCACGGATTTGGGTCAAAATTTTAGCACTCAAATCGCTGCGTTCAAAAAAGCATCGTGCGCACGTGTCATGCACAATCTACATAGATTGTGCTGGGGACACAGGACGCATGCATTTACACTGCAGTGCAATACGCAGCGTAAATACATGCAATTACGCAACGTACGCACAAGCCCTTATGGGTTCAAATCACAAAAATCATTCACTTCATTAATACATACTAAAATTGCATGTAAACATTACTTTTGCCATTAAATACAGTTAATACTACAAGTGCATAACAATACGCAATTTCAGTATATATGTGTGGGGTTTGGGTTTTTTTTTACACATGGATTCTTTGATGCATGCTTACATTGCAAATGCAAAATATAACATCATGTATAGGGTATGACCATGCATAAATTCTCTGTGGTATGTTCACATTGCAAATTCTAAGTATAGTATAATGTGTATAAAGTACGATCATGCATGGACTCTGTGGTATGTGTTCACATTGCAAATGCAGAGTATATATGTGTATAAAGTACGATCATGCATAGATTCTCTGCAGCCTATATTCACATTATAGATGCAGGATATAATATATTATCAGTATACATGCATTTTTATCATTTATCATTGATGTATGATCATGCAATCATGCATAGAATTAATTGTTTTTGTTTAGTTTTTTTCTTTGTATTTTCACATGTATATGTTTTAAAGCCATATTCAAATTCTGTATTTATATTTATTTTTCCTATTTCTTATTTTATTTCTTTTATATACCTCTTGATATTTTCTTGCAGTAGGCGTCATGTTTTTTCCAAGCCTGATTGTTCAGCCCACAGCAATTTACCACACATGGGCATCAAGTCCCTTCCAATCATCCTGCATGTTCATTGTATGACTTTTTTCTTGTTTTTTGTATTTAAGATGTTCAGTTTGTTTTGTAATGGTTGTCATGATTAAGGCCAGTTCTATGTTAGGCCTGAAACGCGTAGACCCTTGTCTACACGCTGAGCTTTTTATCCACTGTATGTTTTTTATGGATTTTTCATACACAAGCTTCAGAGTTTTTCCAAGATACAGTCATATGAAAAAGTTTGGGTACCCCTATTAATGTTAACCTTTTTTCTTTATAACAAATTGGGTTTTTGCAACAGCTATTTCACTTTCATATATATAATAACTAATGGACTGAGTAATATTTCTGGATTGAAATGAGGTTTATTGTACTAACAGAAAATGTGCAATCCGCATTTAAACAAAATGTGACCAGTGCAAAAGTATGGGCACCTCAACATAAAAGTGACATTAAGATTTTGTAGATCCTCCTTTTGCAAAAATCACAGCCTCTAGTCGCTTTCTGTAGCTTTTAATGAGTTCCTGGATCCTGAATGAAGGTATATTTGACCATTCCTGTTTACAAAACAATTCCAGTTCAGTTAAGTTTGATGGTTGCCGAGCATGGACAGCATGCTTCAAATCATCCCACAGATGTTCAATGATATTCAGGTCTGGGGACTGGGATTGCCATTCCAGAACATTGTAATTGTTCCTCTGCATGAATGCCTGAGTAGATTTGGAGCGGTGTGTTGGATCATTGTCTTGCTGAAATATCCATCCCCTGCGTAACTTCAACTTCGTCACTGATTCTTGCACATTATTGTCAAGAATCTGCTGAGAATGATTTGAATCCATGCGTCCCTTAACTTTAACAAGATTCCCAGTGCTGGCATTGGCCACACAGCCCCTAAGCATGATGGAACCTCCACCAAATTTTACTGTGGGTAGCAGGTGCTTTTCTTGGAATGCCGTGTTTTTTTGCCTCCATGCATAACACCTTTTTGTATGACCAAGCAAACCAATCTTTGTTTCATCAGTCCACAGGACCTTCTTCCAAAATGTAACTGGCTTGTCCAAATGTGCTTTTACATACCTCAGGCGACTCGGTTTGTGGCGTGCTTGCAGAAACGGCTTCTTTTGCATCACTCTCCCATACAGCTTTTCCGTGTGCAACGTGCGCTGTATTGTTGACCGATGCACATTGACACCATCTGCAGCAAGATGATGTTGCAGGTCTTTGGAGGTGGTCTGTGGATTGTCCTTGACTGTTCTCACCATTCTTCTTCTCTGCCTTTCTGATATTTTTGTAGGCCTGCCACTTCTGGGCTTAACAAGAACTGTACCTGTGTTCTTCCATTTTCTTACTATGTTCCTCACAGTGACACACTGACAAACTGACAGTTTAAATCTCTGAGACAACTTTTTGTATCCTTCCCCTGAACAACTATGTTGAATAATATTTGTTTTCAGTTCATTTGAGAGTTGTTTTGAGGAGGCCATGATGCCACTCTTTATAGGAGATTCAAATAGGAGAACAACTTACAAGTGGCCACCTTAAATACCTTTTCTCATGATTGGATACACCTGCCTATGAAGTTCAAGGCTCAATGAGGTTACAAAACCAATTCAGTGCTTTAGTAAGTCAGTAAAAAGTAGTTAGGAATGTTTAAATCAATAAATTGATAAGGGTGCTCATACTTTTGCACAGGTCAAATTTTGTTTAAATGGGGATTGCACATTTTCTGTTAGTACAAAAAAACCTCATTTCAATCCAGAAATATTACTCAGTCCATCAGTTATTAGATATATGAAACTGAAATAGCTGTTGCAAAAAAACAATTTGTTATAAAGAAAAAAGGTTAACATTAATAGGGGTGCCCAAACTTTTTCATATGACTGTTGTTGCTGGCTTGTTTTCACTTCTCTTGTTCGTCGCTATTATACCAGGATCCGGTCTGATGTGCCTGGCACCATCCACCATTTGGGATACATACAGGTCTAGGTAAGCTGTGATTACATTATTCTTAATGGAAAGAAATAGACAGAGAGCAACAGACATATAATAAAATTACATCCTGTAGAGCTTATTGGACCGCTTTTTTCTGATTAAACAAATAAATAAAAGAAAAACAATGCGGGGTTCCCCAGTTTTGATAAGCAGCAAAGGTAAAGCAGACCACTATGGGCTGATATTCTCAGACTGGGAAGGTCCATGGGAAGTTCCATGGTTATGAAGTGAGGTCACATGAGAGCAGTTTACCTGCAGTTAGAGCTGGGGTACCTTGGGAACCTCCAGCTGTGACCGCAAATAAACTAACTGATGTCACTGCTGATCGCCGCGGTTCAGTCAGTCTCTGCCTGAAGCCCACAGCGTGCAGACATGTTCTGTGCTGCCGCGCTGTGCCTTCAGTGTGTATGTAGCAGAGCCGGAATCGTCATGGATCCTCATGTGGATTACGTTGGAACCTGGTGTTTGAGGTTAATAAAGGGATAACAGAGGGTAGGTTTTTGTGTATTTTATTTAAAATAAATGATTTTTTTGGGTGTTTGTGTTTATTTCATTTCACTTACAGATTAGTAATGGGGGGTCTCATAAACCCTTCCCAATACTAATCTAGGGCTTAGTGGTAACTGAACTGTCATTAACCCCTTATTACCCCAATTGCCACCGCACCAGGGCAACAGGGATGAGCCGGGAAAGTGCCGGAATTGTCACATCTAATAAATGCAACAATTCTGGGTGGCTGCAGGCTGCTATTTTTAGGCTGGTGGGGGAAGGGCAATATACAAGGAGCCTCCCCAGCCTGAGAATACCAGCCCCGAGCTGTTGGCTTTATCATGGCTGGATATCACAATTTTTAAATAATTTTTAAAAAAAGCAGCATGGGGTCCCTCTTATTTTGATGCACAGCTAAAATAAGCTCACGGCTGGAGGCTGTAGCCATATGCTTCATCTGTGCTGGGTATCATATGGGGGGATCCTATGCCAATTTGATACACCACGATAAGGACACACACAGCATCTGTGATTGGTTGCAGTCAAACACGCTGTCACAGAGTGGGGGCGCAATCTGACTGCAACCAATCACATTAAGAAATAACGTCTGGAACACCATTCTAAGTCTGAACTGGGTGGAAAAACCCTAAAAAAGCCCTTCACTATATAAAGAGAAGGGCTGCACAACAGTGATAATAGTGAAAGGGGAATAAATGTAAAGCTGAAACTGCTATATAAATGCTGACATAAAAAATACAATAGCTATATGTAAAAATGAAAACATGACAATGGAATCTGCATAACTGCCATGAACTTTAAGAATAAGGAGAAATTTAGCTATTGAATTGATCAATGCAACAGAGCCCCAACACCTCATCACGGTATTCTCTTACGTTCAGGTCCATAGCTAATGTGTGTCCTCTCTTGCACACACATTAGCTAGGGACCCAAACGAAAGAGAATACCGTGAAGAGGTGTTGGGGCTCTGTTGCATTGATCAATTCAATAGCTAAATTTCACCTTATTCTTAAAGTTCATGGCAGTTATGCAGATTCCATTGTCATGTTTTCATTTTTACATATAGCTATTGTATTTTTCATGTCAGCATTTATATAGCAGTTTCAGCTTTACATTTATTCCCCTTGCACTATCACTGTTGTGCAGCCCTTCTCTTTATATAGTGAAGGGGTTTTTTTTAGGGTTTCTGTACCCAGTTCAGACTTAGAATGGTGTTCCAGACGTTATTTATTTATTTTTTTTAAATCAGATAAATTTTATTAACATTTTAGTTTGATATATCAACAAATAAATTTCGCACACACGCAGGTATGCAAAACAATCACCCCCCCCCCAAACAAAATCCCCTGTTCTTTCAACAATCAGAATACTCATTTGTATATTTCACAAATCAAGAAATACAGTTAGGCATAGATCGGTACCCAAACATCAACTAAAATATAAACTGGCTAGAGCACCTACACTACGACCCGACATTTTGAACCACTCCCATACAACCAGGTTAAAACAGGCACGTCATCAGTACTCTAGCCCAGGTCAACGTCACCGGGGCCAGATTTGGGGTATCAAGCCACGGGGCCCACATATCTTCAAATTTCTTGTACGCCCTTCTCTTTTGAAAGACATATTTTTCAAGTCGGAGGGTGTGATTTACCCTGTCAATTAACTCTTTAATACCAGGGACCTTACTGTCTTTCCAGTATCGCGCAATGACCTTTCGTGCCTGGTATAAAATACGCGCAATAGCAATATTATGACTTTCCTGAATAGGAAAATCCGCAATGTATCCAATAATACATGCCAGAGGCCCACGGTCAGTACGACAATCATACACTGAATCAATAAGGTCAAGCACTCCCATCCAGTATCTTCTCAAACGCGGGCAATTCCACATGAGATGAATCAGGTCAGCGACTGAGGCTCCAAATTTCCAGCAGCATGAGTCAGGGCTAGCACCTATTTTAAATAAAAAGGCCGGTGTCCTATACACCCTATGTACTAAGAACACTCGCGACAGCCTCTGTGACTCACTGACAGACAGAAGAGGAATATTCTGCAGTACCTCCTCCCACACTTCCTCTGAAATATTCCCTAAGTCTCTCTGCCTCCTATCCCTAAGGCCGCAGGTCATCCCCTTGAATTTGGCATTTTGGAGATACATGTAATACCAGGAGATTGCACCCTCAGACCCTCAGTGTCCCCCGTCGCCACCACGACATCCAGCAGTGGCATTCGGTTCACCGGTGATAAATTCACAGATACCGACTGTACCTCACACGCATGCCTGACCTGAAGGTATTGGAAGAACCTGTTGTTCAGAATACCAAATTCCCTTCTCAGCATTTCAAACGTCTTAACCCGACCCTCTTCAAATAATTGCTACACCTTCTTAATCCCCTTCCGCTGCCATAACTCAAACCCACATAGTTTGTCTAATTCAGGAAGATTCGGGTTTCCCCATATAAGTGAGTACTTAGTGACTACTCCCACCTTCAAAATGTCTTTTACTTTTTCAGAGGTCTTCCCCATTTCCCTTAAGGTATGATGTTCAGGGGCAGAGATTCTCAGAAAGCCCCCTGAATCTAATTCTACAGGCAAGTCCCTCTTCCTCAAAGCATGACGCAGTATTGCCACTATTGACAACGAGGTTCCCGCACCCTCCTCCTCCCAGTTCTTAAAATGCTGCAGTTGCGCTGCCAGATAATAAAGATCAGGTCGGGGACCGCCAGCCCCCCCCCTCATCTTGGGCCTTTGCAGTGTTTGTAATTTTATCCGCGCAATTCCCCTTTTCCAGATTAAATCTCTAAATATACTGCTGTTGATTTTGTGAAAGATATGCTGGGGTAGCCAGACTGGTGCATTATGTAGCAGATACAGTGCCTGTGGCATTAGGATCATTTTCACTAAATTAGCTCTGCCAATTACCGACAAAGGGAGTTTACACCATGCCTTGGTTTTCTGCTGAAACCTACTCAAAAGAGGAGTGATGTTCAGTTTTTCAAAGTCAGCCACCTTCTCACTGATCCAGATGCCCAGGTATTTAAATGAGGAAGTAAACTTCAACTGCCCTACCAGGTTCTCAGGGTTAGGAGGAATGGGCCCCAGTGTAATCAGAGATGATTTATCCCAATTGATTGTCAAACCAGATAGTGCACCAAAACGATCAATAACACATATAGCTTCCCTTAGGGAGTTTGGCCAGTTATCTAGGAAAAGGAGCATATTGTCCGCATAAAGTGCGACTTTCTCTGTTAAATTCCCGTGGCAAAAGCCCTTCACAACCCTTGATTTTCTCAGGACTGCAGCAAGTGGCTCAATGGCGATGGCAAACAGCAACGGGGATAGCGGGTATCCCTGCCTAGTCCCCCTGGCCAGTGAAAACCCTTCTGACAACAACCCGTTGACCTTTACCCTGGCTCTGGGAGCTGCATACAGCAACTTTACTCATGAGATGAATCTATCTCCAAAGCCCATTTTAGCCAATACCCCCCATAAGAAATCCCACTCAACACTATCAAATGCTTTAGCGGCATCCAGAGAGACCACCGCTTTAAACTGATCCCCTTCCGCTGGTAATTGCAAATTTAGATAGAGCCATCAGATATTAATGGCCGTGGATTTATTTGGCATAAAACCCATTTGGTCAGGATGTATAAGGGAAGATATTACCCGTGCTAGGTGGTTAACCAGGATCTTTGCCAGAATTTTAATGTCTACGGGAAGAAGGGATATTGGGCGTTAGGATTCCGGCATGCTGGGGTCCTTATCCTGTTTAGGAATTATCACAACGATGGCTTCATTCATGGAGGGTGGCAGTCTCCCAGTCTTCAGTGTTCATTGAATACGTCCAGTAACTGGGGCAGTAATACAGAGCCATAGGACTTAAAGACCTCAGCCGGCAAGCCATCCACACCCGGGGATTTATTATTAGACATTGATGACAGAGCATGTTCCAATTCCTCTAGACTGAACGGGGCATCTAATGCACGTGCATTGTCCTGCAGAAGAAACAACTTGCTTCCCTGCCTCAGAAATTCCTGTATGTCCTCCGCCTCAGGGGACACTTTAGAACTGTAAAGCTCCCCAAAAAATTTCTGAAACACCATCATCACCTCCCTATCAGACTGCGTCAATGTGCCATCCCTCTTCTTCATTTCCACAACGAGGATGTTCCCTGCTGGGGCTGCGCTACCACTGCCAACAAATGACCCGCCTTTTCCCCTTCTTCAAAATAGCTTTGTTTTTTAAAGAATAACTTATCTCCTGCTGTAGTCAACATATGCTGGGCTAATTATCTCTGTGCGTGATCCAGCGTAGCCTTGTCGTCATCTGACGGGCGGGCAACATAAGCCGATTCGGCCTCCTGAGCCTCCCTCCTCAATGTGTTCCCAAATTCTCTGGACGCATTTTTAATCTTATTTATCTCTATAATTAGGATTCCCCTGAGGAACGCTTTCATTGTATCCCATACCATAGCCTTCGAGAACGACCCTGTATTATGGCCGAAGAATTCCTTACAACCCTTAGGAAGTATAGTCAACCAAAATGGATTGAACCTCCAGGGAATAGGAGTCCCCCATCTCCCTCACCCCTAACCGTATCACGAATCTTAATGGGGTATGATCTGAAATGCTACGGGACAAATATTCCACTAGACTCACTGTCCTTGCCATCTGTGCATTACCCAGGGCCAGATCAATTCTTGAAAGCGAGCCAACGGAGGCCGATAAACAGGAATAAACCTTCACTCCCGGGTTCCGTACTCTCCACAGATCCATCAGCTCAATTTCCAATAACAGTTTCCCAAATGGCGTAACTCCTCCACCGTCCCCTCCCCCTGTCCATCTCATCTTGTCTAGCTCCCCATCAATTATGTTGTTAAAATCCCTGAGGATCAAGAGAGGCAACAGAGGCGCCTACACCGCAAAATGAAGAACATCCTAAAGAACCTGCCCCGAATATGAAGGGAATGTAGACCACCGCTATGATATATGTCACCCCCGCTAACTGTGCTTGGAGGCAAATATACCTCCCATCTACATCTATTTTAACAGTTTCACATACAAAGGGCACTTTACGATGCACCAACAGACTAACCCCTCTGGAGTAGTTCGAATAGCTGGCATGAAAACTGTGGCCAATCCACCCTGCTTTCAACAGATGGGTCTTGTCCTTAGTTAGATGAGTCTCTTGCAGACACTATTGAAGATGGAAAATTTTTAACATAATCCAACACCGCCCTGTGCTTCACCCCGTCATTCAGCCCTCTCACATTCCAAGTCAGCATCGTCACCTGTTCAGCCATTATGTTGCATCATACCAGATAAGTACAGGTCGGATTGTCCCGCAGACGCCCCCGTGGCTTCTGGACCACCATTCTATTTTGTACTCAAAAATAGTACCCTTGCCCCTTCCCTCCCAACAACCTAACATCCATAACCAAGAACTAATTGACAGTAGGGTCTACCAAAACACTCCTCACCAGTAGGGGTCCAGACCAGAAAAACTACTATCAAAAACCCACTATTCCTACCCCGTGGGGAACGTGTGATACTCAAAGGTCTCTTCTCATCCATGGCGAGCTCCTCTTGCAACTGTGCATAAGGCTACTTTTTCATTACAATATTATGACCCCCCACCCACCCCCACCCACAGCCCCCGCTTTAAACCTCAATATTATAATAATAATAATAATAATAAATAATAATAATACAAGGATAGAGAGAATAGGGGGAGGGAATAAGAGAGAGAGAGAAAGAAGGAGAAAAAAAAAAAAAAAGGGGAAAAAAAGGGGGGGAAGAAAGAGGGGAGAACACAGGAGAGCAATCAAGAAGGCCCGTGGACAAGAGATAGTCCCAGGAGACACATTTGGGTTCAGCAACAGTATAATCATGGCAGGCTCCTCCCACCACTGTACATATGACTACATTTCCGTCACAATGCTGTAACCCCCTCCCCACCCCCACCCCGCACATTAAACCACGATACTTTAATATCACAATACCTCAGATACAGAAAAAAGAAGAGAGGAGAGGAAAGAAAGAAAAAAAAGAGGGGGGGGAGTAAAGAAGGAAAAACCAGGAGAGCAGCCGAGAAAGCCCGTGGACCAGAGATAGTCCCGGGAGACATATTTTGAATTCAGCAATGCAGTGTAACCAGTCTTTCATATACAATTAAGAAAAAACAAAAAGCCAGCACTAAATGTGCACTTCAGCACTAAAAATTCTAAACTGTACTTATTATAAAAATTTTTGAGATTTTTGGCAAAACATTTTGGCGGTTGGTGACTGTTCACATTCAGTCATCAGGCCCTGTCCACAGGCTATTTACTTCATGCAGCATTTGCTTGGACCTGTCCCGCCCACAGCCATGACTGATTGAAATAGACCAGGTGAGTGCTGCTAAGAGCAGTTCTACTATTCATATGTAAGGCCGTATGGCACATTTTATAAAAATATTTTAGTGTAGGACTGCCCCAAATGAGATTTGCCGTGACGTGGCGGGGTAGCTCAAGAAATTGCAATTTTTTGCCAAAAATCTCAACATTTTTATAAGTAGTACAGTTTGAAATTTTTAGTGCTGAAGTGCACTCAGTCTCGGAGGGTGATCTCTTTCAGCAACATAAAGTGAAGTAAACCCGAAGCCAGTAGAGAGAAAGGGCATCCCCCCCATCCCTCACAAAAAGAATAACATAGAGCATAAGTCAGCTTCATTCAACAGGTGGGCTCCGCCACTTCCTTGAATCCCGGATGGTTTTCTTATGTTAATCCAGCCATCCCTGTGCATCCTTTGAAGCTTCAAAAAAATGTGTAAAGTTCATAGCCACCACTTGGAGTCGTGCAGGGTACAGCATCGAATAGGATATATCCAACTGGCGCAATCTACGCTTAATGTCGTAAAACTGTGCCCTCTTTTTTTGGACCTCTGCCGAGTAATCAGGGAAGAGGGACACTTTCTGACCATTTATAAAAAGATTTGGGATATTTCTTGCTGCTCTTAAGATGATGTCTCTATCTCTGTAGTGCAGGATCTTCATAAGCACCGTGCGTGGAGGACCCCCTGGTGGGAGGGGTCTGGTAGGAACTCTATGAGGCCAAATAACGGGGTCAACGTATCCTTTCCAAAAGTCTTTATAATCCAATCTTCAAAATATTCAGCAGGCTTTGTTCCCTCCGCCCTCTCCGGCACCCCCACTATGCGAATATTGTTTCTGCGCAGGCGGTTTTCCAGGTGATCTTGTTTTGCCCGGATGGCATCGATATTTCTGCTATACACTTGCATCTACTGCATCATGGGCCACAGTCATCAATTTCGCTCACTCTCTCCTCCAGGGCTGTGGTTCTTTCGGCCTGTTGCTTCATATCTTGTCTCACACTGGCCAAGTCTCTCTTGATACAGCCCATTTGGAATGTGAGGTTCTCCAGGGAGATATTACAAACTCCTACAGCTGCCATGACATCAGACAAAGTGGGTTCTCTTTGGAGAGCTGCAATTTCCTGAGCAGAAGAATTTAAATGTGGGGATTTTTGCCGCAATTCATCTGTTAGAGGCGATGGGGAAGGTGAAGATAAGTTCTCCTTCCCGTCCTCCATTATGGCTTGTGGGTCCTGCAGTTCCGGGCCTTCTCCTGCCGCTGCTTAGCCTGAGGTGACCCAGATGTTGTTGCTTTAGTGCCAGAGTCTGAAAAGCTGTTTCTGGCAATTTGAGCCAAGCGGCCTGCAGCAGCTTTCTGCTGTGTTACAGATCAGCTTCCTTTTCCTGCCATTCCAGCACCTGTGGCGCGATCTCGGGCAGCCTTCCCCACACCTGTAGATGGTCCCATTTCTTCTCCTCCTCTCTCCCCCATGGCTGGTGTGCAATCCCAGGGACCCCCTCTGCAGCCACTCACCACCGCCGGCTCCGGTGCACCGCTTCTTCTAAGACACAGGGAGAAGATGAAGATGGAGGGCACTAGGATCCAGGGACACCGCACCTGCTCTCTAGCAGTTTACAGGCTGATGTCTCCCCGCCGGCACCGCTCTTCTTCCTGACCGCCGCAAGGATCGTTCACTGCAGCTCCGGGCCCTGCAGCAAGTAAGCTCCCCTCTCACCGTCCTGCCGGGCCCACTCCATGCTTCTTTGTCCTCACTGATTACTGTGTGAAAGTTGGCCGCCCTTACCTGGAAGCACAGCAGGGCCCCCAGCGTCCGACACCTCTCCCGGCATTCCTGGCAGCCACCCCGGACCCCTGACCTCTGAAGCGGTTGTGCCCCTCTCCAGAGAGCCCCAGGGGATCAAACGTAGTCTCCCCCACTGGGATATGAGCAGGATTCACCGTCAGGATAACGGAGCTCGCCACAAACACGTCCACGTCCACATAGCTCCAGACCATAGCCATGCCCCCCCCCCAGATGTTATTTCTTGATTGGTTTGTAGTCTTTCGTTTGTGAACCTGCCCCCACCCACACCTATTGCCAGTCCACATTATACATATATAGCCTGGGTCTCAGCTTCCCATACATGGTAAGTTCTTTTAACTGCAAGAGAGGACACTCATTATCTAGGGATCCCAACGTAAGAGAATACCATGACGAGGTGTTGGGCCTCTGTTGCATTGATCAATTCAGTAACTAAATTTCTCCTTATTATTAAAGTTCATGGCAGTTATGCAGATTCCATTGTCATATTTTCATTCTTAGGCTATGTGCCCACGGGAGCTCGTATCTGCGGATGTATCCGCAGATACGGCCGCAGGTTTACCGCAGCTGCCCGCCGGCATCCGCAGCTGTCTTTAGCTGCGGTAGTACAGCAAAATAGCTGCGGTAAACCTGCGGACTTTCATGCGATTTAACTGCGGATGTCCCGGCCTCTATCTCCATAGTGGAGAGCCGAGATTTCCACAGGTAATTCCACAGGAATAATTGACATGCAGTTATGTGCGGCTGCGGGACATCCGCAGCTGCAAATTCCGCAGCGTGGACACAGACACTCCCCATGTCCCATAGGATAACATGGGGAGTGTCTGTACTTGCTGAAACCTGCGGATTTATCTGGAAAATCCAGATAAATCCGCAGGTTTTTTGCGGCAAAATCCGCAGACGCAAGCTCCCGTGGGCACACAGCCTTACATATAGCTATTGTATTTTTCATGCCAGTATTCATACAGCAGTTTCTGCTTTACATTTATTCCCCTTGCACTGTCACTGGCATGCAGCCCTTCTCTTTATATTGCAACCAAGCACAGACGCTGGGAGTGCCGGAGGGCGGGGGAAGCCGTACATATGCATGAGGTTAATGAGTGGCCCCGGAAGTAGTGTTACCCCCGCGCAGAAGATTGGTAAGTATAACACGCCTGCTCTATCCCTATTTTTCTTTTTTCCTTTTATTTTTTTTTAATTATCCCGATGGCCAGATCTCAATAATTACCCAGAGTTCCCCGAGTACTCCGGGATCGGTGCACAAGTGCTAGGCTACCCATGCGGATCCAGACTTTTACAGTTCAGGTTCACCCATCACTAATTATCAATTCACAGCACAACAAATAAACACTTTTTGTCTGCTACTTGGCAAAAACCATGTGCGCTATACTAAATCGAATGCGCTGAATCCAAATCTGAAGTTAGTTTTTTTGTAGCACGTCAGGATATTAAGTTATTCCAATTTTTGTGAAAATTAAAATAAGCAATTAATAAAGATACAGAATCGTTATGTCCCACAGTTTCACAACATGTATTATCATTTTTATTGAAAAAGAAGTATAGGTAAATAAACCAAAAAACTTAAAAATCACTTATAGTAGCTTAAGAAATCGCCTTGAACTCAGCAGAGTACTTTTAAAAGTGCTTCAGGCACTTGCTTTTGCGCTTGTGAGTGGTCCTAGTGGCCCGTTGCAAAAACCTGCAGTAATCGCCCATCATGTTGGGGTTAAAGCGACCTGGGTATCTTTTTTCCATAGTAGAAATGTCCTGGTGGAATCTCTCACCATGTTCGTCACTGACATTACCCATATTTGGATGAAAGAAGTCAAGATGTGAATGTAGGAAATGCATTTTCAATGACATTCGGGCACCATGCATTTCGTATGCTTGAAGCATATTGTCTATTAGTTCAGCATAGTTTTCTGCTCTTTCGTTTCCAAGGAAGTTTTGAACTACTACTATAAATGCATCCCATGCAGTTAGTTCAAGTGGGGTGAGTTCTTTCTTGAAGATTTCATCATGGATTAGTTGGTGGATTTCAGGACCAATAAAGATTCCTGCTTTGAGTTTGGCCTCAGTTTTCAATGCACTAAACTTTTCCTTCAGATACTTAAATCCATTCCCTTGACGATCCATTGCTACTACAAAATTTTTCATTAGTCCTAGTTTAATGTGAAGAGGTGGAAGATAAACTTTAAGTGGATCGACAAGTGATTCGTGTTGAACATTGTGCTTACCAATCTTATGTTCATCTCTATTGGGCCACCGTTTAATTTTATAATGGTTGTTGTGATCTCGACTGTCCCATAGGCACAGAAAGCACATATGCTTAGTGTAACCTAACTGCAAACCAAGGACTAGTGCAACAACTTTGAGGTCAGCACAAATGTTCCATTGATGTTCTGAATATTTAATCAATTTCAGAATGATCTGCATAGAAGCATAGGTCTCTTTCATTCCAACCGCATGTGCAATGCCTTCAACAATGCCTGAATAGGCGTATGGCCTTTTCTAAGTATAACTCAAAATCTGGACGTGCTGTGCAAATTCTGAGTTCATATTTGGAATCAGCATGTTCAAATTAGTAAAGAACACATGTTTTACCCTCAGTAGCAAAATCATTGTTGTGCTGTGATAGAATACGAATTTGGAATTCTGAAGTTCACTTGTTCTTACAATCTTACTTAACTACAACCTGTGTCCCATATAACAAAAAAAGACCTAAAAATATTTGGCTATTTTCCATTTCTAAAATGTATATGACAGGCTGAAAAAAATCCAATCTCTCAAAAAAGATCATAGAATGATTTATTCTAATGGTCATCAAGCACTGATACAGGATGATATGGAGCCTAGAATGATGTGGTCACCAAGCACTAATATAAGCATTTCTCACCTGATTGTCTATCTTCAGCTCCACCAATGATGTGTTTTGCTGGAGAGACTCCACAAGAGCTAAGATTCCTGTTCCGCTGATGAAATTAGACTCCACATTTAAGCTCTTTAGTGCAGTATTAACTTTGAGCATATCAGCAAAAGCCTTCAACAAAGAAAAAGTCTGGGTCAATAAACATTAGTGCACTTTACTGTACAATATCACTGTTTTGCTCAGTTTTCAGTTGCGCAGTTTGACATACATACAGTAGATATACAAATCATACATGTACACGCAAACACATTAGAGATATTTTTGATATGGGAAAGATGGGAACAAGCCTCACTCACATCCCCGCTGGTCATCTGTCCAGCTCCTCCCGGGCATGTGTTTGGGCAGGACGCGCTGCTTGAAGGTCTTTACTTTACCAGACTTAGCCACACACAGTGTACACTGACACTGCTGTATATACATCACAGGGGAGGCTAGGGGCTACAGTCTATACATCACAGGGGAGGCTGGGGGCTACTGTATATGCATCACAGGGGAGACTGGGGGCTACAGTATATATATTACTGGAGGGGCTGGGGGCTACAGTATATACATCACAGGAGGGCTGTGGACATACATATTACTAAGGGGGCATACACATTACTGAGGGGCATACACATTACTGAGGGGCATACACATTACTGGGGAATATACACATTTCTAAGGGGGCATACACATTATTGAGGGGCACATACGTTACTGGGGGCATACATGTTACTGGGGGGCATACGTTACTGGGGAGACAAACAGCACTAGAGGCATATGTGACACCCTGGACTAGCCAGGTAGTCACAGGTAGGCCCTTGCACAAACACCCGTCCCCTAAAAGGTAACAGCAGCCAACCTAAAAACCCTCAGTCACCCCTCTCAGTTCTTGACGTTCACACCAGGCGGTTGGCCACGCCCACCAAGGAGTACGGATAGCCTGAGGTGGGAAAAACACAAACAGATCAGTTTTGGAGGTGAAAGAGTGTAGTAGTAAGGAGTAAACGTCTGTCAGGGGTCTGGGTCGTAGCCCAGATACCCTGTGTCCAGGAGGCAGACGGTGGTTGCCGCCTACAGGAGTCGGGAAGACGGCTGGTGGAACCGTAAGGGAGCGGGACAGGGTAGTGGCCCGCTGGTACCGAACCGGGGAACCAACTGGAAACTGGAGCACCAGGAGGGGTACTCGGACCCAGAATGAGGTCCAGAAGCACTGGACCACGTTGAATTTACTGATTGAGGTCTGGACCTTAGGTCCTTTTCCGTCCCAAGACCCGAAAGACGGCAACACCCCACCGAGGGGGATAGAAAGCCACCGCACAGGCAGAGAGATCCCACGGGCCAGCGCCTGCGGGCAAACGGGTTCCCCGACACACATAAAGCCGGGGAGCGGACTACCGTTGCTGAAGCATAGGCAGTCAAATTCTACACTACAAAACGAGGTGCAGGAGAAAGGCGGGAACCACCGAACCGGATGGGGGACCAAGCGCAGCCGGCTGCGGGCACCGACCAACATTCTTTTGGTTTACCAGAGACTCCGGTGTATCTGTCATAGAGAGTACAACAGTGCCCTCGGGTCGCCCCCTGCGCCACACCAACACGCCCGCACCTCACAACCACCGGGCCCAGGGACCATCACCCTCTGCCCACGAAGGGGTCAACACCAGGCTGCACAACACCGTCCCCGGGAGCCTAGTTAACGGCAGCGGTGGTGTCCACATTCACCACAACCCGTGGGTGGCGTCACGAACTTACATCCCTAAACACCACGACCCCGGCCGTAAACCTCCCCACCGAAGATCACCCTCCTTCATGTAGCGCCAACTTCCCTCAGAGCGATGTCACCCCCGGGTGCCGGAGGCGCTCGGGCCACCCACCGAACGAGCCCGGACCCGAGCGGCTTGGCTGCGGCCGAACGCGGGGCGGTATACATACACCACCAGGGGAGTACATATTACTAGGGGGCATACATCACTTGGGGGCGAACACATTACTGAGGGACATACACATCACTGAAGTGGGGGAGGAATACAGCTCTGAAGGGGCATACGATGTGCTGGCTGGTGCTGCGCCTCCTCTCTTCAACTGTGGAACGGGAGTGCATTGCGCACTGACTCCACCACAGATTAACTTTAATGCACCTGCACGCAGCGTTCAGCAGTGAACGCTGGGTGCAAGTGCGTGTTTAAAGAGCCAGCAAAGTGCGGCTGCCGGTCCGAGCACTGCGGTCCGCAGAACTGATCACGGCCCCTGACAACAGTGAGTGGGCACCCCAGCTATCCAGGGCCCTGCACTTGCTCGAGTGCACTGGGTGCTGACGCCGACCTGGGTATTACAATTTTTTTTTTTACATTTTTTTTAAACATTTTATTTTTGTGTAGCCAAAATTCAAAAGCTATAACTTTGCATCAAAATAGCAAGATACTGGATAAATAGTTCACTTCACTACTGGTTATCATCCTTCCTTGAACTATTGTCTGCTCTAATGGTAGTTATTGCCATGCAGGGCCAGACAAAGTATTTTGGTGCCTTACGCAGATTAAGCCAATGCTCCCCTCAGTCCATCCCAAGCAAAGGAATTGGCCAGAAATTAAGCTCATAGGATATCTATTGAACCCGCCCCCCCCCCCCCCCACACACACACACACACACACACACACACACACAGGTTTCAGTTAAGGTCATGCGACTAATGCAGCTTGCTGCAAAACTGATGGTGGTTCTAGTGCCGTATTTCTGTGTGGCACCATTCTCCAACAGGGGGCAGGCAAAACATAGCCTGTGTCTTGCAGGAGTTAGCGGCGGAACAGGGAGCTGATTACAGCTCCACTGCTTCTGTCCTGGGCAGCCTTCAAATCAATTGTATTCAAGCCTTAAAGACGCAAATACACTTCAGTGCCGGGACGGAGTAATAGCCGGGAAGCAGATGGTGAGCGGTGGTAGTCACTCACTCACACTGCTCACATTTGTGCTTGTGCTCGCCACCAGTGTACTAAATGCCTGTGGCAAGCAAAAGGTGCCAGGTGGATGCAGAAATTCAGCAATGTTACTTTTAAAAAAAAAAACAAAAAACAAAAAAAACCAAACAACTTTGACGCCTCAGGAAGTCAAGAGGTAGCACCCTAGGAGAGTACCTACCTGCCTTCCCCATCGTCTTGGATCTAAGGGACATCTTCACGTCTACTGTCTCAGTCGCACATGCAGATGGTGGAAGAGGGACCCGGAAGTTCCCTCCTCTACCATTGAATCCTGAAGATGCAGAATTTGTATTACAGATAGCGGTGAAACTGGTACGCCGAATGGTGGAAGCATGGTGTGTTCGTGGGCCACTGATTTCAGCCCTTCAGCTTAATTAAGTCAATATTTCTATTAAATTAAAATAATAATACATTCATATTACTGAGACCAATGGTTTTAACATACCCTGTTAAACGTACAAATTATAGCTAATGGGAAAAATGGTAGTATAGCTTTAATGCTTAATATTCATTATCTATCTGTATTTTGAATTTAAGTCCATTGACATGTGCACTCTATTAATTACTGTTTAATGTTGAGGCTAAGTCCACAGACATTTGCACTCATGGGTGAAAATCTACGTCCAAACACATGACGTCAGTGAATTGGCCGCATATATGTGTGTGTGTGTGTGTGTGCGTGTATGAGTATGTGTGTATTGGTAGATAACAGAGAGCAGTAGCGTGCACCCTTGTGGTCGTCGCAGTGATGTCAGTGAATTGGCCGCATATAGAGTGTATGTGTGTATGAGTATGTATGAGTGTGTGTATGTCTATTGTAAGAAAACAAAGACTGAACGGGGTAGGTCTCTTGTGCACTGCTGAAGCCATTCAGTAGCTGGGGGGGTGTTCTCTTGCCAGGCTGAAGCCAATCAGTAGCTGGGGGCATGTCCTCTTGCCATCCAGGCTGTGGACAGAATGACAAGTTCAGCACTGTATAGTGAATAATGTCCTTCACAGCACCCTACACATGATACCACCATAGCCAGTATGTCCTGCCCAGCTCCCTATACAGTATAGGCACCCCATTCCACCTGAGGAAGGCGCTATTGTGCGTGGCCCTACGTGTGGGGACTCTTTCCTTCCCTCCTCCTACATCGTAGCTTAGCCTTCTTGTTTGGGTTTGGTCTCAGGCATTTATTATACTGATTTGTTTACAAGGAAAGTTTGCATGTTCATTTTTTGTCATGTTGCACATTGAGCATCATTTATTCTGCTACTATATCTCCCTTGTGAATGTTTTACTTACTGCCTATGCCTGTTTTTCTGTTACCACCCTGGCATTGCTTAGACTTATGCCTTTAGAGGTTGGATTAGGGGTCGTGTCTTTACCATATGTAACCCCTGGATATTTTGTACACTGGTTGGAGTGTGTTTTTAAATGTTTTTGTGCCGCCCCAGCAGCAGTCGAACTGCTCGGATCCGGGGTTGCTGTGGCTCGAGGGTCTCCGGACCAAGGGACTTACGGACACTTCAAATTTAAAGGGGATATTTACAGGGGATGAATGTTTGTGATGCCACCTGTGGTTTGCGGTAAAGGGGAGTACCGCTGCTGCCGATGGGCGTAACGGGGCCGGTGGTGTGGGGCAGCCAGATGTCAGTCCCTCCGCAGGTATAGAAGGCCCCGGATAGTGGGGATTCGGGGAACGGGTAGCTTGCTTGGCCTTGGGAAGCAGGGGTCAGATTACTCACTGCGGTTGTCGTGGTGCTGGATCAGGTGTATTAAGCAGACACTCACACAGATGGTAAACCAAAGTCTCTAGTCACCGCAGTCTCTACGGGGGGAGCCCGTCCAAGTCCTGCTCCCACAGTGTCACTTACTAAGTCCGGAGCCCTGCCTCCGTGCTCAAATTGTTTAACAGCGGTGGCCCCTTGGCTTGAAGCTTTCGGGGCCCCGCTACCCGTGTGTATGGCAGCTGTGCTCTTGGTGGCTGGCACTTGGGATCTCAGTGGGTTGTGTGTTTTGGAGAACCCTATCCCCCACGTTGTGCTGATGCCGCCAATCTCTGAGCTGTTGGGGAAAGTTCATAAAGAGACTATCCTCCACAGATTAATTATCAGGTTGCTTGAAGCTACTCCCCGATCTAGGGTCCTGTCAGAGGCGCTACATTTTTAAATGTGTGTCTCTATGTTTTTTTGCTGTCTGCAATTTGTATTTATATTTTTCTGATATTATACCGGTGATCCCAGATTTTTGCACACATCCTTTCCCTTTTTTCCTCGTATACAGTATGGGCATCACAGCCCCTTGGTATATTGTCCCTTGTAGTGCCATATACGGTATGGTCATGATAGCCCCCAACATAGGGTCTCCAAAAGCCCCCAATAGGGTATGGTCACCACAAACCCTAATATAATGTCCAACATAGGCAACTATATGGAATGATGTCCCCACAGCCCCCAATATAATGTCCCCCACAGCCAAAGAGTGGCTGGCATATTTTAGCCTGGAGGGCAAGCCCATAACAGTGGCCCATCAATACTATGTTTTACCTTTGGCTGCTTCATAAATTAGAGGTAACAAAGCTTTAAAAAGATGAATTTGGTGTGTTATTGGGATCGTACACACCTATGCAATTACAGATAGATTTAGCTGTAATGAGGAGTTGCAGTAGTCAGTGATATAAGATCATAATAACCTGATAACTAGTTATCTTAGATGTGTAACAGCAGCATCCCAAACACAGAAATCTTTAGAAAATTCACTATGCAAGGAACTCAACACAGCTGTAGGGTGCCAGAGGGCAGTAGTCATGGACGAGCTGCTCCATAGTGCCCTGGCATTCTACATAGAGATTGTGTCCATAATTAAATGTGCTGCTTTGTGTGGAGTGCATTGTACTCACTGGTGGGCCACAGGCCTCTGCTGACTCCAAGTCTTCCTAAACAAGAGTCACCGCACATGAACTAATGGATACAGTTCGTTTCAAATTAAAGTTTACTTAGTCCATATTCATCTTTTTGCAATATGTAGTATCGGGCACGTTGCTTGTTTCCATAGCATTTAACACTGCCAGATTTTCCTTCCATTTTATCTGGACTATTGCTGCTTTCACTGGTCCTGTCAGTCTCAGGTATTCCAAGTCCAGTCCCGCAGTACGTCCAAGATCCATACTTCTCCCACCCACGACTCCATGTCATACAGTTCTTCAGATAGGAAAAGGTTAGGGTGCTTGCAAATAAACCAGATATCAGCCTTAGGCTACAGACATTTCCGGAGTATATGCACCCCAGGGAGTCCCAGTAAGGTCTTGTACAGCTCAGAACACTGTGCACTCTTTTTGCTATCCAGCCCTATCTCACTCTTTACCCAGAAACCCATTCCTGTCCTTACACACTAAGCCCTCTCATAGTGGGCTAGTCCCACACCTAACTATTTCTGTCCCTGCCCTCTGCTGCAGACAAAACTGTCTTAAATATCCTACATAACAGTCTCATGCCTAATTATGCATCACATTTAGTGATGGGTGGACTTGCAGATACCTGGGATCGGCAGATCCAATCAGGTTTAAAAAAAAAAAAGAAACGTGAAATTGATCCCAGATATCTGGCCAGATGCTTTTCCCCATATAAGTCTATAGGGACCAAAATCCAGCGCTTTAAAATGGACACATTATACTTACCAAGTCTCCAGCATGGTTGTAACACTACTTCTGGGCACACTCATTATCGTTCATGCATATGCACTGCTTTGCCGCCCACCAGCAGTCCCCGCGCGTCTCTGATTAGTTGCAGTCAGATGTGCTCCCACCGTGTTTGACATCGTGTCTGACTGCTTTCAATCAGAGGCGATGTCTGCGTGTCTATGGTGTAAGAATAAATAAAAATATTGGCGTAGGGTCTCCCCATATTATGATACCCAGCACAGATAAAGCATACGGCTACAGGCTGTAGCCCCCAGCCGTGCACTTATCTTGGCTGTGTACCAAAATAAGATGGACCGCATGCACACACATGGGAGAGACCTTTCAATCAATTGGAGCAGGGAGGGAAGATAGGTTAGCTGGAGGCTGCGCTGGACTAGTTAAGTCTCTCCCTATTGTTATCTGGCTGGCTTTTCAAACTATGTTTTCTCTGAAAAGCTACAGCCTTTCAAAGAAAGATATACCTAGCTGCAATTGTGTAGCCAGGCTCTATTTCATCTTTCTGGTTTGGAAAGCGTGAAACTAGTGACAGGCTCCTTTAACTTTGCAGGAGACATACAGTGAGGAATTCTTTAGTAAGATCATGGGGGTACAACATCCAGCACCCTCGATCAGCTGTTATCAGTGTAAGGCTAAGTTCACATTTCCGTTGTTTTGAATCAGTCACATGCGTTGCTTGACGCATGTGACTGATGCGTTGTACAACGGATGACAACGGATGACAAAGAAAGAATTTCATTGTCGGACTCCGTTGTGTGCTGGGGGCGAGTTTGGGGGGCGGAGTTCGGGGGGCGGAGCTGAGGACGTCAGTGCCGCGGTCTGCATGGCTGGGGACAGGTGAGTGAGTGAGAGTGTGTATGTATGTGTGTGTGTCTACATGCATGTGTACATGCGGAGTGCGGAGCGCGAGGGGGCGGAGCCGAGCGGGGCCGTGGAGCTGAGGACTTCAGTGCCGCGGGGACTGCAGGGCTGGGGACAAGTGAGTGTGTGTGTGTACACATGCGGCGTTCGGGAGGGGGCGGAGCCGAGTGGTGAAGTGTCGGCCTCCTTGCACACTGTATCCAGGGTAAATATCGGGTATAAACAAAGCACTTTTTGCTTGGTTACCCGATATTTATCTTGGATACCAGCTTAGCGCGGGCTCCCTGCACCCGTAACCACTGTAAATATCGGGTAACTAACCAAAGCGCATTGCTTGGTTACCCGATGTTTATCCTGGTTACGGGGGCAGGGAGCCAGAGAGCGCATGTGCAGCAAAATCCTACGAATCGCGCTGCTCAAAAAACGTTACAGGCTGCGTTGCTCCCGCCCGGCGGTCAGTTAAAAAACGACTAACCGCGACGTAGCGGATGCAACGCAGCATCATCAGTCGCAATCCGTCACTAATAGAAGTCTATGGGGAAAAACAGGATTCCTGCAAAATATTTTGCAGGATACCGTAATTCCTCAAGGCTACGGATTGTGACTGATGCAAAACAACGGAAGTGTGAACTTAGCCAAAACAATGTACGGAACAGCACAGCACAATACAGTGAACTATTTACTGGACAGGTACTGCAAATCAGCTCATATTCTCTCCCACAGGTAATCACAGCTAATAGAAAGCCAATAAGAAAAGTTTATCAATGTACCACTAGTGAACAACCACCTTATTTCCTTTACTGAAATGGCAGGTAGGTCCAATTACTTACAAATGCAACAGGATCATTGCTCCTTGTTCCCACAATGCTGAATTTCTTCACATAACTGTTATTTTTCATTGCTTCAGCATAATCTTTTAATATAAGTATAGGAATGTTCTAGAAATGGAATATCAGTTGGGAGAAATTAATGATGATTATGATGTATAGTCATTTGTATCTTTGAGATATACAGTACAATTAATACAAAAATTACCTGTAGCTATGAATAAGCATTGAAGAGCCTAACTAAATGGCTTACCTAAAAAGTTGTCACAGAAAAGTAATCACAGCTTTTCTGAGCTATATCCAGAGCTGTATGCACAATTCTGCTGCTGTTTTTGTAAATAGTCAAAAAGAACTGTCAGATGCATTCTTGCATTTTCCAAAATGCTAATTGCCTAAACAAGGTCTATGCAGACATTTAATGCAAAATAAATCAGTTCAGCTTTGAGATCAGTAAAATAAGCTGAAGATCATTCACCTATTTTCACTGCAGATCTAGCTCCTTATATTGTAGCAAGGTTGAAATAGTTATCAAACTGCATTATTTGTTTTTAATGTGTATTGTAGCACACAGACACATTATAGCCTATGCATCCTATATTTACTGACTGATAACCCACCAAAGAGAAGCCAAGACATGCAAATTTGGTCCAATTTATGGATCAAAGTCATACATTTCTATATCCTACACAGCCATTAGATGATAGACAGGATTTCCAACTATCCATAAAATTCCTGTACTAGCTGTGTGAAGGAAGGCATTACACGTCTTCATCATCAGAACTAAAACTTAAAAATCCCTTATTTAAAAATTCTGTACTTTGAGGCATACCTCAAGACCTGAGATGTTCATTTTATGGCAATATATGAAAACATCTCTTTGGAATTTGATAACAGGTAGTTTTACTTAATGGGGTTGTCCACTACTAGGACAACCCCTTCTGATTTCACATGTTTCTCCAAGGTAAAATAAAAAAAGCCTATACTCACTTCCCGGACTGGTGCAGCTCCAGCGGTGCCACTTTTCACATTCCCGGGGCATACATGATGTTGTGACGTCACGTGAGTTCCACGTTCACTCAGCACCGACTTCTGTCTCCCCGCCTTGAGACCAAACAAGTTAATCAACAGGAAGTGAGCTCTCCGGCTGCCGCTCACTTCCTGTTGATTGCTCATTTGGTCCGAAAGCGGGGAGACAGAAGTCGACGCTGATTGGACGTGGGGCTCCCGTGACGATACAGCGTAATATGAGCCACGGGAATTTCAGCTGCGGCACTGCTGGTACAGCACCGGTATGGAAGGTGAGGATAGGCTTTTTTATTTTACCTGGGGGAAACATGTGGAACCAAAAGGGGTTATCCTAGTAGTGGACAACCACTTTAAGAACCGTGGGTATCAGTAAAACTTATTCCTCAGTATAAGATCATTTCTTATGAATTAGCCCTGGACAAATGTTCTCTGTATATGTGACACAATTATTTTTTGGGGAATATAAACATTTTTGTTAGACAACTGTGAAGTTAAGACAATGTTTTTTGGAGATTGTTTAAAACTGTGTAAAATAAATGTTAGGGATTAAATGTTGGGAATTATTCTAATTCTCCTAGGTAGAACAATTGGCTGTGACTAATGCAGTAGCAACTGCAGTGGAGTTAAGACTTTAATGTGGTAAGTTTCTTGGAATTTTTAGTCCCTGTCAGTACTTTACTATTGAGGATATTTAATACTTGTCTGAAGTGCATTATACTACATACCCTTATATTGTTAAGATTTACATCCTCTAGGTCAGGATCATTGTTTTTTATTCTTTCCAATGTTTCATCCACATCTGTTGAATTAGGTTCTTCATCAGGAACAGGCTTATACTGTGTTGGCTTAATCACACCTATATAAACAATAGAATATTTTACCATTTTGGCTATAACATTATAGCATTGAAATTCTTTTTTTTATTTTTTTATAATTCCAGGCAAAAAGTGAACATTTTTTTTAAGCTGGACAAGAACAGCTGTGTTTGCACAACTTTTTGACCCAGCTAAAAAAATTATTGCTGTTGGATTTGTTTACTAAATCAGTGAAGTCAATGTGAATGGATCAGTTTTAAAGAGCCTCATTTTTCATCAGTTTGAAACTGATCCAGTATTTTGTTTACTGGATACAATTCAGATGGATAATTACTGGACTCATGAACTCAGTCAAAGGGCTCATTCAGAAATGTATGTGTATGCCTAGGAGTAAGGAGTCATCTCCGAAACGCGTAAGGTGGGGACCTTATTAGGTCCACATTATGGGACATATTTGATTTTATCATGTATGTGATTTCTCAATAAAGAAGACAGAATTTTTTATGGAAAATTTTGGTGCTGAAACCTTCCTTTTCTCTATTTAAGTTGTGGTAGCCAGCCATGTCCGCGCACCTTTGGGTCTGCAGAACTAACGGTGAGCTTCCTCCCCACCCATGTTTCCTTTGGATTACTCATCCAGAAATGACTGATTTTCATCAGTGTTTTAGATCAGAGTTTCATCAGTGATTGGTCAGAGTGTCATTTTTTACCATTAGATTTTGAACAGTTTTTGCCCAAATTTCAAAATTGCTTGTTTTTACAACTACGTGCAATGTTCGCCATAAATATGAAAATAACCCTGTAATTAAGAGCCTTATATTTTGATGATGTAAAGCACATCGTATTGAAAATAGTATAATAGATGAGGTCATCTAAAGAGAAGCAATGTAAATAAGAAAGTTGATCCAGATCTTTTTAAACCAAAATGCTGTAAGAATCTATTTGCACTTTACCCGATTTTTTCTATTTTTGCTATACTATCACCTTTAAATGTTTCAAATCATCTTACAAGTTTTAATCAAAGGAATGCAACACAACACGATTTGCTTTGGAGCAATTTTGGTCCATTGTTACTTGAAGGACTGTCTCAATTCCAATACATTGGAGCATGAATTATATGGTCTTGCACCAGCATCTCAATGAGATTTAATTATAGATGAGCAAAAGATTGCCACTGCCCTAGTCCAACATCCAGTCTGGTCCTCGTTGACAGCTGGAGCAGGGCAGACATCACTTTGTGGCCAAGATCCTTGTTATCTCTTGCACTTAATAGTACATTAGATATTTGGGTTATTTTGGAACCTGACCTCCCGGTTGAGTTGTTACATTCTTTTTGAAATTTTGGTATGCCAGCCACTCTGAGGAAGGATCACCACTGTGGATAATGGCTCTCACTGTGGTTCACTGGAGTCCCAGACACTTAAACAATGACTCTGTAGCCTTTTCCAGACTAGCAGATTACATTGACTATGTTTGCCATCTATATTTGAATCTCTTTAGAACATGGCATCTTGTGCTTCTTTTTAAGACCTTCTAACTACTTCACATTGTCTGACTATAAGTGATGTTTAGTTTTAACTGGTCTGGTAGCAATCATGACTTGGTTTGGCTGGTGAATTGAACCCAATTGTCAACTGAATATCTTAGCCAGACAATAAGTTGAGCCAATTACTTTTTCACACAAGTCCAGGTAGAGCTGAACTTCATTTTTCTTTCAACAAATTCAATAATAATTTTAAAAACAGCATTTTGTGTTAATTTGGTTTATCAATATCTAATCTTAAAAGTAATTTCATTATCTAAAACATTTAAGTTTGACCAGTATGCAAAAATAGAATTGTCTATGAAGGGGTAAATGCTCTCACAGTATTGGGTAAAAGTATCAAAAGTTGCAATTGGGTTTTGACGGATGCAGTAAACTGTCATTTGGGCTGCTGGCACAAAGATGTCTTACCTTATGTAATTACAATACTATGTCCCAAGAATGACAAAAGTATTTTAGGAGTGATACCTTTATAGGCTAACCAGAAAAAATATATTAGCAAGCTTTCAGAGCACCAAGGCTCCTTCTTCAGGCTGAATTACAAATGAATTACTGAGACAAAATCAAAACATTCAAAGGAATGTTACAACAGGACATAGGAAAAATTATGCCTCCTAAAGATAAGCTAAGGAAATCAAATTAATGTTTTTGTTAGAAATGCAGATGAGTTGGAAGTGGTCTGTTCAGATCACTTCTGAAGTTCTTCTGGTGGAGGATTGAAGTGTGTCCATGTAGTGAGTCATAAAACCAGGTGTTAAATTGAGTCCTTTTGTTAAGGATCCAAACATCCTTATTAGTTTAAATTCCCAAATTTTTCTCTCTCTGTCATCTTTAAAATTACCTTTCAGTATTGATACTTTTAAATCTGTCATACTGTGTTCCGGTCTAGAGAAATGTTTTCCCACAGGCGTGTTCAGTTCATTCCTTATAGTGTGCCTGTGTAGATTCATTCTTGTTTGTAGTTTTTGTTTAGAGTCTCCAATATATATTCCTGCAGGGCATCTTGTGCACTGTATCATGTATACCACATTGGAGGATGTACATCAAAAGAGGTCCATGATCTTGTAGTCCTGATTTGTGTTGGGTATGTGGACCGTATTTGTTGGTAAAATGTGGGTACAGGTGTTGCATTTCTTACCATTACAGGGGAATGTGCCTGTCTCTGATGGTGATGAGAGGACACTTCTAACAAGGAGATTCCTTAAATTAGGGGGCTGTTTGTAGGAGAGAAGTGGTAACTCAGGGAATATTACTTTCAGTCTGTGGTCCCTTTGAAATATTGGTTGAAGATCAGCACCAATTTTCCTTAGGATGCTCATGTGGGGATTATATGTGACCACAAGCGGTACCTTATTGTTATCCTCCCTCTGTTTGTAATCCAAGAGGCTGCTTCTTGGGATCCTTGTAGCTCTGTGGATCTTTTCATCTATTACCAGTGGATGGTATCCTTGTTGTAGGAATGTATTTGTCAGGGATAGCAGATGTAGTTTTCTGTCCTCACTGTCTGAGCAGATACGGATGTACCTCAGAGCCTGACTGTAGATGATGGATTTTTTATGTGTCTTGGATGAAAGCTGTTCCAACTCAGATATGCCGGACGTCCTGTGGGTTTATGATAAATTGATGTTTGTATGGTATTGTCTTTGATGTATATGGTTGTATCCAGAAAATGTATTTGGGACTTGGAGAAGTTGAGGGTGAGTTTGATGGTTGGGTTGAATTTGTTGAAGTTTTTGTGGAAGGTGATCAGATCATCCTTTGAGCCAGTCCAGATTATTAGCAGATCATCAATGTAGCGGAAGTATGCTAGAGGTTTAATAGCACAAGTTGCCAAGAATTCCTCCTCTAGTTTGGCCATAAACAGGTTAGCTTATTAAGGTGACATTTTGCTTACCATATCGCTGCCCATATGACTCGCCCACCCCAGGGCTTTGGGACACCCGGTGCTGGGCCGGACTAGTCCAGGGGTAGTCAGTGGTGGCGGGGCCCGGCTCCGTGACCCTGGCGGGGTCAACTAATATGGCAGTTGTGGGGGTGGTAATTAATAATAAAGTTTGTGGAATATTCGTGACGCCACCTGGGGATTGCGGCTATGGAGCCGCCGCTGCTGAATGGGACCTCCGGGGCTGATGGATTAGCAGCTGGGATGGTTCTGCTCCCCACAGGTGGAGCGGTACCCCGGGGCAACCGTTGGTGCTTATTAAAGTCTATGGTGCTTTTGTGGATGGTGCAGTGCAGGGCGGAATAAAGGAGGCAATACCAGGGAGTGCAGTTTCAAGGTTTTACTCACTGGTTCATGGCTGCAGCGAGCTGGTCGCCCACTGGTGTGTTGGGATCCTCTGTCAGGGACCTCCGCCGATCCCGGATAGTTCTGGAAGTAAATGCCGGTGCACCCTGTTGTGTCTCTTTCCTCGGCTGTCTTCAAGCCTTGACCTCTTTGGATAAACCTGTCTCGGCCTCCACTGTAGATTCTGGACAAGAAGGCTTGCCTGGATGGAATCTTGCCCTCTTCCCAGGGGAGCTACGGTGGGATGTGGCCCTGGGCACCTGCAACCACCCTGGGCCTTCGGTATTTACTTTGGAAATGTCTTTCTTTCCTTGGTTTCTAGGGACCGTCCCTGTATGCAGCCTGATCCCTCCACCCGATGTCCTAGTGGAACAGGCCACGAGCTTGAAAGCCTTTCAGTGGCCCTGGAATCCTTTCTCTCAGTCTGTGGTGTCACCTGGGCCTAGCTGGGCCCCAGGGTCTCCACCAGGAAGCTTCACTTTCTGTTGCTTTTCTGAGGTATCAACCTCTCTCTCTCTAATTCCTCACTTCTCACTCCTCTCAACTCACTCTGCTGACTCCACTTCTAACAACTGACCTTGAATTTCCTGTATCTGCTCTTTCTTGCTGTTGGCTCCTCCCACTTTCCCAGTTCCTAGGCCCCACCCTATGGGAGAAGAGATGGGTCTTACGGCCCCCCAGCATACAGCATGGGGGTAGCTGCCACTATCCCCGGGTCCCAAAATATGCCTAACAATGGGTGTAGTGTGAATTTGCCTGTGAACCGGCGTTTACTCCTGTCCTTACCCAGGATGGGACATCACACCTCTGGCTGAGGTGCAATGTCTCTGGCAACGGAAGCCTCAGGGGTGCCACACATACACTGTTGGTATATAATATTTCCAAAGGAGAAATATTTGTGGTGGAGCACAAACCTGTTGAATTGCAGAGCTGGTTCCGTGCCAGATTGTTTTTTTGGAAGAAATATTTGCATGCAGCAATCCCATCTTCGTGTGGGATGTTAGAGTAAAGAAACTCTACATCCATGGTGGCTAATATTGTATCCTCTGGAAGTGGACCCAAGGCTGACAATTTACAGAGAATGTCTGTGGTATCCTGGATGTAACTGGGTGTGCTTCTCACCAGGGGTTTCTAACATCCCACATGAAGATGGGATTGCTGCATGCAAATATTTCCTCCAAAAAAACAATCTGGCCACGGAACCAGCTCTGCAATTCATCAGGTTTGTGCTCCACCACAACTATTTCTAATTGGGAAATATTATATACCAACAGTGTATGGGCAGCGCTATGGGAAGCAAAATGTCACCACAATATGCTAACCTGTTTATGGCCAAACTAGAGGAGGAATTCTTGGCAACTTGTGCTATTAAACCTCTAGCATACTTCCGCTACATTGATGATCTGCTAATAATCTGGACTGGCTCCAAGGATGATCTGATCACCCTCCACAATAGCCTCAACAAATTCCACCCAACCATCAAACTCACCCTCAACTTCTCCAAGTCCCAAATACATTTTCTGGATACAACCATATACATCAAAGACAATATCATACAAACGTCAATTTATCATAAACGCACAGTATGTCCGGCATATCTGAGTTGGAACAGCTTTCATCCAAGACACATAAAAAAATCCATCATCTACAGTCAGGCTCTGAGGTACATCCGTATCTGCTCAGACAGTGAGGACAGAAACCTACATCTGCTATCCCTGAGAAATACATTCCTACAACAAGGATACTATCCACTGGTAATAGATGAACAGATCCACAGAGCTACAAGGATCCCAAGAAGCAGCCTCTTGGATTACAAACAGAGGGAGGATAACAATAGGGTACCGCTTGTGGTCACATATAATCCCCACATGAACATCCTAAGGAAAATTAGTGCTGATCTTCAACCAATATTTCAAAGGGACCACAGACTGAAAGTAATATTCCCTGAGTTACCACTTCTCTCCAACAAACAGCCCCCGAATTTAAGGAATCTCCTTGTTAGAAGTGTCCTCTCATCACCATCAGAGACAGGCACATTCCCCTGTAATGGTAAGAAATGCAACACCTGTACCCACATTTTACCAACAAATACAGTCCACATACCCAACACAAATCAGGATTACAAGATAATGGACCTCTTTTCATGTACATCCTCCAATGTGGTATACATGATACAGTGCACAAGATTCCCTGGAGGAATATATATTGGAGAAACTAAACAAAAACTACAAACAAGGATGAATCTACACAGGCACACTATAAGGAATGAACTGGACACGCCTGTGGGAAAACATTTCTCTAGACCGGGACACAGTATGATAGATTTAAAAGTATCAATACTGAAAGGTAATTTTAAAGATGAC
The DNA here is from genome assembly GCF_048569485.1 of Anomaloglossus baeobatrachus. Lineage (NCBI taxonomy): Eukaryota > Metazoa > Chordata > Amphibia > Anura > Aromobatidae > Anomaloglossus > Anomaloglossus baeobatrachus. The sequence goes on from NC_134353.1 coordinate 510,843,734, forward strand.
AGAGAGAGAAAAATTTGGGAATTTAAACTAATAAGGATGTTTGGATCCTTAACAAAAGGACTCAATTTAACACCTGGTTTTATGACTCACTACATGGACACACTTCACACCTCCACCAGAAGAACTTCAGAAGTGATCTGAACAGACCACTTCCAACTCATCTGCATTTCTAACAAAAACATTAATTTGATTTCCTTAGCTTATCTTTAGGAGGCATAATTTTTCCCATGTCCTGTTGTAACATTCCTATAAATGTTGTGATTTTGTCTCAGTAATTCATTTGTAATTCAGCCTGAAGAAGGAGCCTTGGTGCTCTGAAAGCTTGCTAATATTTTTTTTCTGGTTAGCCTATAAAGGTATCACTCCTAAAATACTTTTGTCATTCTTGGGACATAGTATTGCAATTGATTTTTCTGGCTAACACGGTACCACAATATTACCTTGTATATACTTTATGTAAAATTGAGATCTCTCACAGGATGCATAAAGGCTGAGAGAACTTCTACCAGCATCAGAAATCAAAGTTCACATTGGCATTTGTCTGGTAATGCATCAAGGCCAATATACCATCAATGTTTAGGTCCATACATAGCCATTGTAATACCATTGTAAAACTATTGTGTGTTCATAAAACAATGTACTGTATGTATCAAAAGAAAAAGAGTTAAGGACCTTATTACATTATAGCTCACTGGAAGTAGAATGGTGAAGTAGAAGAGCTATCATCTTTGGAGAGAATACTATGTGTAGATCTGCAATTTACTGTCTAAAAAGCTGAAAAACTATAATAATGGACATGCAGACTTTTTGTTACTAAAGCGCTGAAGCAAACTTACTGTTCAGTCCTTCTTTGTTCACTATATTGCTACTTGCAAGGGCTTCGTAATACTGCTGATTACTCATCAGTGTGTGCATTCCCAGGATAGCTGAAAGAGATCAGGATGGAATATGAAAATAAATATACTTACACATCAATAACCCCTTCACCTCCGAGCCTTTTTTCACCTTCCTAACCAGGCCAAATGTTACAATTCTGACTAGTGTCACTTTATGGCTAAGGACACACGGCAAGTAAAACAGAGCGAGTGGAATGCGATAAAAAAAAATTACATTCCACTCAGGCCAATGTTACTCTATGGGGCCGAGAAAACAATCGCAGCATGCTGAAGGTGGAATCTGATTTGTTTTCTCTCTCACCCATACAAGTATATGGGTGCGAGAGAAACATTGTACTGCACTTGCATTACACCGAAGTGCAATGCGATATACGCATCAGATGATAATGGAGGAGAAAGGGAGATTAGTCTCTCCCTCCCCTCCGCGGCTGTGCTGTGATCGCAGGATCGCATCACAGTGGCATGACACTCTGCTTACACTACAGCAGAGCGGGAGGCAAGTGTCAGGTGATGCACTCACAGTAGTGCTCGAGTAGCCGCAGCCTTACTGGTAATAACTCTAAAACACTTCAACGAATTGCAGTAATTCTAAGATTATTTTTTCGTGACATATTGTTCTTCATTTTAGTGGTAAACTAAGGATGATATTTTTGCATTTAATGGTGAAAATATCAGCAATTATCTGAATATTTTAAAAATGTAACAATTTTCAAACTTTTAAATTTTATGCCCTACAACCAGAGTTATGTCACACAAAATAGATAAAAATAACATTGACCACATGAATACTTTACATCAACATAACTTTTTTAATATTTTTTTTTCCAGGATTTCTGCTAATCATAGCAGTGCTGATGTACTGCTATGTATACCACAGGCGATAAGACGATTGCAGATTCAAGAATCCTAGTGGACTATTAAATACAATAAAAAGTGGGAATAAAGCTTTTAAAAATATGAAAAAAAAATAAAAAAAAGACAAAAGTTCAAAACATCCTCCTTTTGCCCAATTAAAAATAGGACAATAAAAAATACACATATTAGGTATCACTGCATTCAAAAATGTCCTCTTTATGAAAATATAAAATAAATTAATCTGATTGGTAAACGGCGTAACGAGAAAAAAAATAAAACTCCTAGAATTACATTTTTTTGGCCAAAGCAAAGTGGAATATACAGAGCAATCAAAATATGATATTTACCCCAAAATGGTAACCGTTAAAATGACAGCTCAGGGTGCAAAAAAATAAGCTCTCACACAGCTCAATATCCTGAAAAATGAAAATGTTACTGTTCACAAAAAATGGCGAGACAAGCAAAAATAATTTTCTCACAAATTGTTTTTCACCACTTAAATAAATAAAACTATACATGTTTAGTTTCTGTGTAATGGTACTGACCTGGAAAATCATATTGCCCAGGCAGTTTTACCATATAGTGAACATGAAAAATAAAAAAAAATAAAAAATTGTGGAATTGCACTTTTTTTTTTGCAATTTCAATGCACTTGGAATTTTTTCCCCGCTTTCCAGTGCATCACATGATAAAATGGATGATGTCATTCTAAAGTACAACTCATACCACAAAACACAAGCCCGCTACATACGGCTATGTGGACGGAAAAATAAAAAAAGGTATGGATCTTGGAAGAAGGGGAGGAAAAAACGAACGTGCAATAATGGAAAATCGAAAGGTTCTGAAGGTGTTAAACTGTATATCATGAGAAGTGTGGGCTTTAATATCTATATATATAATTGCCTTATTCTGTCTGTCTGTCTGTCATGCTCCAAAATTGTGTCCTTACGGTGACACAAAGCTGATTGGCCGCTGGGCTCGCCATGGCCCCCCCCCCCCCCACGGATTGGCCTCTCGCCCCGGCTCTCTGCAGGCCCCGCCCCCCTCACGCAATGCTCGCTCGCTCTGGCCCAACTGACACGGAGCTCCGACTCCCAGGTGAGTACACACACACACATCAGATCACACTCACTCTCACACACACCTCACACATCACATCCACACACTCACAACATCCCGGGATATCGCTTGCTTCTAAACCAGCTCCGTCACGATCCCAGCAGCGCCAGACATAACCTTGCGATGCTGGGATCTTGACGGAGCCCGTGAACGCTGGTAACCATTATACACATCGGGTAACTAAGGTCCCTTGGTTACCCGATGTGTATCATAGTTACCAGTGTACACCGGCTCCGTCAGGATCCCAGCAGCGCCAGACATAACCTTGCGATGCTGGGATCTTGACAGAGCCCGTGAACGCTGGTAACCATTATACACATCGGGTAACTAAGGTCCCTTAGTTACCCGATGTGTATCATAGTTACCAGTGTTCACCGGCTCCGTCACGATCCCAGCAGCGCCAGACATAACCTTGCGATGCTGGGATCTTGACTGAGCCCGTGAACGCTGGTAACCATTATACACATCGGGTAACTAAGGTCCCTTAGTTACCCGATGTGTATCATAGTTACCAGTGTACACCGGCTCCCGGTACACATGTGCAGGGAGCCGGCATTATACTCCTCTCCCCCCAGGACTACTCCTCCTATTACAGTCCTCCTATTATATTCCTCTCTGAGTATAATAGGAGAACTATTATAGCATGGGGGATGTAGCACGATGGGGGGTGCGCAGCATGGGGGATGTAGCACGATGGGGAGTGCGCAGCATGGGGGATGTAGCACGATGGGGAAGTGCGCAGCATGGGGGATGTAGCACGATGGGGAGTGCGCAGCATGGGGGATGTAGCACGATGGGGAGTGCGCAGCATGGGGGATGTAGCACGATGGGCAGTGTGCAGCATGGGGGATGTAGCACGATGGGGAGTGCGCAGCATGGGGGATGTAGCACGATGGGGAGTGCACAGCATGGGGGATGTAGCACGATGGGGAGGTGCGCAGCATGGGGGATGTAGCACGATGGGGAGGTGCGCAGCATGGGGGATGTAGCACGATGGGGAGTGCGCAGCATGGGGGATGTAGCACGATGGGGAGTGCGCAGCATGGCGGATGGAGCACGATGGCGGGTGCGCAGCATGGCGGATGTAGCACGATGGGGAGTGCGCAGCATGGGGGATGTAGCACGATGGGGGATGTAGCACGATGGGGGTGCGCAGCATGGGGGATGTAGCACGATGGGGAGTGCGCAGCATGGGGGATGTAGCACGATGGGGAGTGCGCAGCATGGGGGATGTAGCACGATGGGGAGTGCGCAGCATGGGGGATATAGCACGATGGGGAGTGCGCAGCATGGCGGATGTAGCACGATGGGGAGTGCGCAGCATGGCGGATGGAGCACGATGGCGGGTGCGCAGCATGGGGGATGTAGCACGATGGGGAGTGCGCAGCATGGGGGATGTAGCACGATGGGGGATGTAGCACGATGGGGGATGTAGCACGATGGGGGGTGCGCAGCATGGGGGATGTAGCACGATGGGGAGTGCGCAGCATGGGGGATGTAGCACGATGGGGAGTGCGCAGCATGGGGGATGTAGCACGATGGGGGGTGCGCAGCATGGGGGATGTAGCACGATGGGGGGTGCGCAGCATGGGGGATGGAGCATGATGGGGAGTGCGCAGCATGGAGGATGGAGCACGATGGGGAGTGCGCAGCATGGGGGATGGAGCACGATGGGGAGTGCGCAGCATGGGGGATGGAGCACGATGGGGGGTGCGCAGCATGGGGGATGGAGCACGATGGGAGGTGCACACCTCCCCACAACACACACACACACAGGGAACCACAAACACCGCCATACACAGACACCCACACACACAGACAACGCTGCACACACACAACACCCAACACACAAACACCGCGGCATACATAAATGTACGCACATACCGCACAACACACACATTGCACAAAACATACCTCCCCCCAAAACACACCACACCCACACAAACCGCGCAACACACACACACAAAGCGACAGACACACAGCGCTCCACAAACAACGCAACACACATACAACACCGCTCTCACCCCCCGCCACACCCAGACAACACCCAGAACATGTACAGCGCCCTACACAAACACTTGGTAACTACACACAACAACATCTATATCTATATCTATATATATATCTATATATATATATATAGATATATATATATATAGATATATATATATATATATATATCTATAACAAAAATCATACATGAACTACACAATACGTAAATTCTAGAATACCCGATGCGTAGAATCGGGCCACCTTCTAGTAGTATATAAGAGGTTGGGGGGGCATCATACTATATATAAGGAGAAATGGGGACATAATATGGTATATAAGGTTGTGGGGGCAATCATGTTCTATATAAGGCCTCGCTCTTACTTGCAATTAACACGGAAGAGTGCAATCTGACAAAACAACAGATTGCACTCCCATCAAAGTTAAACAATGAGGCAGTGTCCATCTGTTATTTTTATGTCATGCTGGGTCGGCATGAGAAACTAAGCACAGCATGCTGTGTTTGGCAACGAGTCTCGCATTACACGCACCCATACAGTCTATGTGTGCGAAACATTGCATTGCACTCAGATGTCATCCAAGAGTAGTGCGGTAAACGCAGAGACAAGTAGTGAAGAAGATTGGGAGGTTAATCTCTCCTTCTGCTTCGCACCAGTGATCCGATCACATTGAGTTTCATCTGAAGTTGGGTGGACACGTCCCGAATTCAGAGAGGTGCAGTGCACATTAGGCCTACTTCATGTCCGTTTTCATACGTACCGGAGACACAGACATACGCAGACTTATTGAAATCAATGGGTCTGCAAACACATCAGTGTTTTCACAAGGACTGTGTGTCTGTATGGTACACACGTGTGTCTGTGTGTTCTGCACGGAGACAAGTTCCTTTTTCACCAGTAGCACTGATGTCACACGGAGCACACACTGATGTGATCCATGTGACAACTGTGTGACACGTACCAGAGAGAACATGTGTCTTTGAAATAAAAGCTATACTCACCTGTCTCTAGCTCTGCTGTCTTTGCAACGGCTGTCACTTGCTTCTGGGTCCCGCTCATTTTGCTCATTGCATATTCACTGCACCACTGACCCAGAAGCAGCAGCGACGGAGACAGCAGCACCACGGACAGGTTAAGTGTAGAAGTTCATGCTTTCCTTGTGCTATCTGGGTGTCACACGGATAGCACAGGGACAGAAGACGTATGCTAAAATCATGGCACATGAATGACCCATACGCACTTTTAACACGGCTGTGCAAAACACGAACGTTTTTCATGGACATGTGAAGCGGGCCTGATAGGAAGAACAGCCTCTGCACTTTTGATCATGCACAGTGCGCCTCTTTGAAGCCAGGACGTGTACACCCGACTTCAGGTGAGATTCAATGTGAGTGAACACAGCCGTGCACTTGCGCAAAAATTTCCAGGGGATGGCGGAGACTCCAGCTCGTGCAAATCATGTTATCATGTCCATTAGGGCATGATATCATGGGATATCATAGAAAAAGGGCCCAATAGTCCGAGGAAACTAACGCCCCAGTGACTAGTCAAAGCCCTGAATAGCACAGGGACAGCGCAGTTTATAAATACTTTTTTGTAAACATTCATTTTTTAGTTTAACATTACACAGGGATGATTAGGCAGGGGATTTTGACATACAGATGTGAATGCTGCTGGGTTGGAGGGCATAGGGGACCTGACAGATTCCCTTTAAAATTAATTGGATGGAGGGATGCTAAGTTCCTCCCCACAATTCATTATATGGCCTCATAGCCTCCTTCCCACCCCACAATTCATTATGTGGCTCTCATAGTGTCCTTCTCACCCCACAAATTATATGGCCCTCATAGCATCCTCCCCTACCCCACAATTTATTATATGACCCTCCTAGAGTCCTCCCCACCCCACAAATTTCATGGCCTCATAGCCTCCTCCTGCAACCCACAATTCATGATATGGCCCTCATAGTGTCCTCCCCACCACAATTCTAACCTCCTACCCACTCCACTATGCATTATATGGCCCTCATACCGTAGCATCCTCCCCACCCCAAAATTCATTATATGGCCCTGGTTGTGTCTTGTCCCCCCCACAGCACAATTCATGATGAAACTATCAGGAACTTATGATAAATTGTGGGGAGGACACAGGACAGGGAGTAAGGCTTTGTGCCCATGGTCAGGAGTTGCAGCATAAAATTGTGCTGCAAATCCTGATGTGTTGGCAGGAAGAACACGGAATAAAATATGCAATTTTTACATGTGCTTTTGTTGCATGTTCTTCCCAACTCATTAGTGTGGGTGAAATACACTGCAAAACCCCTGCAAGAATTGACATGCTGCAGATCTGAATCTGCTGCAAATCTGCAAAGAAAAAATAAGCAACGTATACATGAGATGCAGCAATATCACTCCCTTTGCTTGTGCTGTAAATGATGAGCATTTTCCACTACAAAATCACAATTTGTGCACATAACCTTAAAATTAATTGATGGGAGAGTCACAGGGACTGATTGATTAATTTATATTTATTGGGCGGCAGAGATTATAGGTAATGGGGGGCACAGTGCCTACTTATTTATCACTTTATATTGTGAATGGTGTGAGACTAATTGTATAATATATAGTCTGGTACATAGCTATATTCACAGGTGCATTCTGGGGGATTTTTTATTCAGGAGGCAAATGTAAGTACAGTGCCTACAAGTAGTATTCAACCCCCTGCAGATTTAGCAGGTTTACACATTCGGAATTAACTTGGCATTGTGACATTTGGACTGTAGATCAGCCTGGAAGTGTGAAATGCACTGCAGCAAAAAAGAATGTTATTTCTTTTTTTATTTTTAAATTGTGAAAAGTTTATTCAGAGGGTCATTTATTATTCAACCCCTCAAACCACAAGAATTCTGTTTGGTTCCCCTAAAGTATTAAGAAGTATTTCAGGCACAAAGAACAATGAGCTTCACATGTTTGGATTAATTATCTCTTTTTCCAGCCTTTTCTGACTAATTAAGACCCTCCCCAAACTTGTGAACAGCACTCATACTTGGTCAACATGGGAAAGACAAAGGAGCATTCCAAGGCCATCAGAGACAAGATCGTGGAGGGTCACAAGGCTGGCAAGGGGTACAAAACCCTTTCCAAGGAGTTGGGCCTACCTATCTCCACTGTTGGGAGCATCATCCGGAAGTGGAAGGCTTATGGAACTACTGTTAGCCTTCCACGGCCTGGACAGCCTTTGAAAGTTTCCACCCGTGCCGAGGCCAAGCTTGTCCGAAGAGTCAAGGCTAACCCAAGGACAACAAGGAAGGAGCTCCGGGAAGATCTCATGGCAGTGGGGACAATGGTTTCAGTCAATACCATAAGTAACGTACTCCACCGCAATGGTCTCCGTTCCAGACGAGCCCGTAAGGTACCTTTACTTTCAAAGCGTCATGTCAAGGCTCGTCTACAGTTTGCTCATGATCACTTGGAGGACTCTGAGACACACTGGTTCAAGGTTCTCTGGTCTGATGAGACCAAGATCGAGATCTTTGGTGCCAACCACACACGTGACGTTTGGAGACTGGATGGCACTGCATACGACCCCAAGAATACCATCCCTACAGTCAAGCATGGTGGTGGCAGCATCATGCTGTGGGGCTGTTTCTCAGCCAAGGGGCCTGGCCATCTGGTCCGCATCCATGGGAAGATGGATAGCACGGCCTACCTGGAGATTTTGGCCAAGAACCTCCGCTCCTCCATCAAGGATCTTAAGATGGGTCGTCATTTCATCTTCCAACAAGACAACGACCCAAAGCACACAGCCAAGAAAACCAAGGCCTGGTTCAAGAGGGAAAAAATCAAGGTGTTGCAGTGGCCTAGTCAGTCTCCTGACCTTAACCCAATTGAAAACTTGTTGAAGGAGCTCAAGATTAAAGTCCACATGAGACACCCAAAGAACCTAGATAACTTGGAGAAGATCTGCATGGAGGAGTGGGCCAAGATAACTCCAGAGACCTGTGCCGGCCTGATCAGGTCTTATAAAAGACGATTATTAGCTGTAATTGCAAACAAGGGTTATTCCACAAAATATTAAACCTAGGGGTTGAATAATAATTGACCCACACTTTTATGTTGAAAATTTATTAAAATTTAACTGAGCAACATAACTTGTTGGTTTGTAAGATTTATGCATCTGTTAATAAATCCTGCTCTTGTTTGAAGTTTGCAGGCTCTAACTTATTTGCATCTTATCAAACCTGCTAAATCTGCAGGGGGTTGAATACTACTTGTAGGCACTGTATACAATATATGTGACCTTGGTATTTTCAGGGCTGCGTTGATCAGTGTGACAAGACGAGTCGTGGCTGGAAGATGGCGACATGAAGGTCTGATCAGATGGAGAAGAGACAACAGAAAACTAATCAGATAAGACGTCAGTGGTAAGTAACTTTATGAAAATCTTTATTCTGTATGGTATGACTTGGAGCAATGCTGCTATTTCTTAAACCACAGTCTCACATTCGTGTGACATTTCCGTGTGTTGTCAGATTTTTTTTTATCAAATGGCACATAGACTCCTAGAGTTTCATAGATACATTCACATATCAGTGAAAATCACGGACCCAAGAATGAGATTTGTGAGACTCAGAGCATGTGCTGTTCTGATTCAATTATGAGGAATAGCATATACTCCATGGGTCTGTGCGCTGTCTGAGGAAAAAGAAAGTCAGGCAGCACACTGACAATGCACACGGATGCCGGAATGTAGCTTTATTAATGTATAGCACCGTCCATTAATATTTGGTATACTCACTATGTAAAGCGCTGTCCTTAGTTACATAGTTTCTCCTTTTATTATGTATAACACTGTTCCTTATTAGCATCCTCGCTAGTTTTGTATGGCGCTGTCCCTTATTATATAGTGTCTCTCTAGTTATGTATAGCACCGTCTCTTATATAGCGTATTCTCATTGTTTTTGTAATTCAAAGCTCGCCCTTTGTTACTTAATCCTCTCTTGTTAGATTTAAAATATTTATATATATGTTCTATTGGCTGCCTGCCGTGTGATGTCGCTGTGACGCTGCACGACCCGCCCCCTTAGGAAGGAGGCGAGTCGCCGGCCAGAGCGACATCGCAGGGCAGGTAAGTCCGTGTGAAGCTGCCGTAGCGATAATGTTCGCTACAGCAGCTATCACAAGATATCGCATGTGCGACGGGGGCGGGTACTATCGCGCTCGGCATCGCTATCATTGGCTAGCAATGTCGCAGCGTGCAAAGTACCCCTAAGTCTCCACTGACTGATCTCCCTGTTGGAGGCGTTGCAGCCTGGACTCAGCCAAGGAGACTCAATCAGGATCATCACCTGAGGCCTCAAAAAATGTATGTCCGGAGACAACTGGAGCCATGTGGCAAAGAGAAAGCCCAGGGTTGGGGAATCTCATTGCAACAGTGAGATCACAATCTCCACCCGCTGTTCCTCATCTCAAGAAGAGTGAGGCCGAAGACTAAAGTACAGTATACAGGCTTCTTTAAATACAAAAAAATTGTCTATACCCACTGCAAACCTGTCTGGGAGAGCAATTTTGGGCTCCGGCTGATCCTGCCTACCCGCAGTCTCCCCAATACTAGGCATCAGCGACCGCTGCTGCTCCACAGCTAACCTTAAGGTCTGCATCCTACAGGGACAGACCCTGTAAACGCTGAGCAAAGGCAGCAACAGGATCCATGAGAAAAAAAAATACCTTTTATTAAAGGAAAAAAAAAAGTGTACAAATTTCAGCACCAAATCTGCATCTCTTTGCAAAACTAAAGCACAAAACGGTATTGATGCCATTTCAGTGCAGTTTTCTTCCAGGAGGTGCAAATTTGGTGCTGAAATATCTGCACCAGATTTCAACACCAAATTTGCACCTCTTGGTTGAAAACTGCATCCAAACGGTGTGAAAACCGTTTTGTAAATTTAGAATGTCATCGGGTCTACAGTGCCTTGCGAATGTATTCGGCCACCTTGAATTTTTCAACCTTTTCCCACATTTCAGGCTTCAAACATGAAGATGAAAAATTTAAATTTTATGGTGAAGAATCAACAAGTGGGACTCAATAGTGAAGGTGAACAATATTTATTGCTTATTTTAAATTTTTGTAAAAAATAAAAAACAGAAAATTGGGGCGTGCAATATTATTCGTCCCCTTTACTTTCAGTGCAGCAAACTCACTCCAGAAGTTCATTGAGGATCTCTGAATGATCCAATGTTGTCCTAAATGACTGATGGTGATAATTATAAGCCACTTGTGTGTAATCAAGTCTCCGTATAAATGCACCTGCTCTGTGATAGTCTCAGTGTTCTGTTTAAAGCGCAGATAGCATTATATAGACCAAGGAACACAACAGGCAGGTCCGTGATACTGTTGTGGAGAAGTTTAAAGCCGGATTTAGTTGCAAAAAGATTTCCAAAACTTTAAACGTCATAAGAAGCACTGTGCAAGTGATCATATTGAAATGGAAGGAGTATCATACCACTTCAAATCTACCAAGACCCGGCCGTCCATCCAAACTTTCATCTCAAACAAGGAGAAGACTGATCAGAGATGCAGCCAAGAGGCCCATGATCACTCTGGATGAACTGCAGAGATCTACAGCTGAGGTGGGAGAGTCTGTCTATAGGACAACAATCAGTCGTACACTGCACAAATCTGGCCTTTATGGAAGAGTGGCAGGAAGAAAGCAATTTCTCAAAGATATCCATAAAAAATGTAATTTAAAGTTTGCCACAAGCCACCTGGGAGACACACCAAACATGTGGAAGAAGGTGCTCTGGTCAGATGAAACCAAAATCGAACTTTTTGGAAACAATGCCAAACGATATGTTTGGCGTAAAAGCAACAGAGCTCATCACCCCGAACACACCATCCCCACTGTCAAACATGGTGGTGGCAGCATCATGGTTTGGGCCTGCTTTTCTTCAGCAGGGACAGGGAAGATGGTTAAAATTGATGGGAAGATGGATGGAGCCAAATACAGGAACATTCTTCAAGAAAACCTGTTGGAGTCTGCAAAAGACCTGAGACTTGGACGGAGATTTGTCTTTCAACAAGACAATGATCCAAAACATAAAGCAAAATCTACAATGGAATGGTTCACAAATAAACGTATCCAGTTGTTATAATGGCTAAGTCAAAGTCCAGACCTGAAGCCAAACGAGAATCTGTGGAAAGAGCTGAAAACTGCTGTTTACAAACGCTCTCCATCCAACCTCACTCAGCTGGAGCTGTTTGCATAGGAAGAATGGGCAAGAATTTCAGTCTCTCGATGTGCAAAACTGATGGAGACATATGTCGCGGGCGGAGGAGGGGACGCTGCGCTCTCCCACTGCTCGGGTCCGGCTGCTGCTGCTGCCCGGTGGTGACTCGAGCGGTGGGCCGGATCCCGGGGACTCAAGCGGCGCTCCTCACCCGTGAGTGAAAAGGGGGTTTGATTGTGGGGATTTGATATTGTCCGTGACGCCACCCACGGTTGTGGTGAGACTGGTGACACCACCGCTGCTCTGGACGGGGATCCCGGGAGCGATCACAGGGAGCAGCCAGGATGTTAGTTCTCCCCTCTGTGGGTAGGGGGTTGGTTGTCCCGGGGCCCGGTGATGGGGTAGGGATGGATGGCAGGCGGGTTACGGGGTCTGGCGAGGTGCAGGGTCGCAGGGGCAGCGCTGTGCCGCACGGCACGGTGGTACTAACTCAGCCAATGATGTACACAAAGTCTCCGGTAAAACAAACGGCTGGATGGATGGGTCCCACAGACGGCTGCGGTGTTTCTCCTCCCGGCAGGTTGATGGTGACTGCCTTTCCCTGCACCTGTGTAGTGTAAACGGTTCCAATGGGTTCCCACCGGTAACCCGCTCCCCAGCTTGAAGGTTGCTGAAGGAGCCCTTTTGCCCGCAGGCGCTGGCCCTGGGAACATTAGCCTTGGCGGAGACTGTGTTTCCCTCTAACGGTTGGACTGTTGCCTTCTGTCGGGACTTGGCTGCTGGGAAACCCAGGAGGTTCCCTTCGCTAATGGATTTGACAAATTGCATGGCGACTCCTAGCCTTGTCGGGGTCCGTAAGCCCCTGCCGGATGGTGCTGGCTTCTCTTTGCGTACCGGTCCGGTACCGCCGGGCCACCGCCCGTCCATGGTCCTTACGGCTAGCTCCAATCGGCCTCTCCTGCAGACGGTCACCACCGTCTGCCAACCTTGCTGTTCCGTCCGGGCCACACACCCGGACCACTTTCTGTCTGCTCCTTTACCACTTCACTCTCCTCTCACTTTCCCTTCCAAAACTCAACTGCTTCTTTTCCCGCCTCCAGGACTGTGAACTCTTCGGTGGGCGGGACCAACCGCCTGGCCCACCCCCTGGTGTGGACATCAGCCCCTGGAGGGAGGCAACAAGGGTTTTTGTCTGACTTAGGTGTGCCTGACCGGGAGTGTGGGGTGTGTTGGTGTAGTACCTGTGACGTCCTGGCTTGTCCAGGGCGCCACACATACCCCAAGGAAACAATGTATAATTTCCTCTACACTTTACAAATACCTGCTACTTAGTGTTGGTATATCACATAAAATCCCAATAAAATACATTTAAGTTTTTAGCTGTAATGTGAAAAATGTAGAAACGTTCACGGAGTTTGAATACTTTTTTAAAGTATTGTATAAGTTGTCTTTTGGTAACTGCAGCAGAGCATGCTCACAAACACCGCACAAACGGCCGTTTTAATTTTATAGTGATTAGCTCCCTAGACCAAACTATTGTGATTTGCTAATTTAAAGTATTTAGGAACTCACAATCGTTACAAATGTTTTTGTGCTGTAGATCTCCATCTTATATATTAAATAGATTCAGAGGCAGGTAATAGAAATTGCAGTTGTCAGCATGCACAACACTAATTCCTAAGCAAAATGTGAAAGGGCAAATGCAAAATGTACTATTCACACTATACCGCCTGATACACTGACTTGCACAAGGTTAAAAATATTAGCATTAATCAGCCTTCCTTTGTAACATCTATTCCTGTCCCTTTTTGTTTCTGCTTTGGCTACTAGGTAGCGCCCTAACTTTGTTGCAGGTGATGTTTGACACCATTACACCATAATCCTGTTTTATTCCTAGGACTTTTGGTGGCACTATATAAGGCAGCTATGTCATTAATTGTCTGTTTTTGATTACTCCTTCCAGAGAAGCCTGAACAGGTGTGCCTGCTATTTCAACTCTTAGGGTATGTGCGCACGTGTGCGTATTACATGCAGTTACGCTGCGTTCTGCACCGCAGCGTAACTGCATGCGTCCTGCGTCCCCTGCACAATCTATGGAGATTGTGCAGGAGCCGTGCGCACGTGGCATGTTAGAACGCAGCGATTCGGCTGCTTGCCGAATCGCTGTGTTCTAAGAAGTGACATGTCACTTCTTTAGTGCGTTCTGCATGCTGTCTATAGGGAGAGGCAGCATGCAGAGCGCACGAATCTGCCGGCACCATGCGCTTCAGAACGCAGCTTTTCAGCTGCGCTCTGAAGCGCACATTTTCGGTGCGGTGCAGAGCGCACACGTGCACACATAGCCTTAGGTCCCTGACTTCCACTGCCAGTCAGCTAGGTCTGCTACCTGGCACATGCTCCGGGTTATGCTTGTGATGTCTTCCCGATTCCTCCTGTTTTCTGCTTGTATTCTGACCATTCTCTTGTTTTAAAATTCTATTCCTTACATGACCGCTTGTCTTTGACCCTGCTTGGCAACCCTTCCTGCCTCTTGTTCTCTCCTCTGTATGGCAGCCCTTCCATAAAAGCAATCCAGTGAACCCAGTTGTAAGACATTACTGTATAGGGGTTAAAGAGTGAAGGTCGGGGTTTCTCTGGTGTGGCTTGTGCCAAGTCTGTCTGATGTAGCCTTTTTGAGCCTGTAGCCTTTGATACACATGACATCCTGTCAGCAAAGCCCGCAGTGACAGAGAGGCATGACTGGATCTTAAGGGGGGTTTGAGTAAGGGCTCTTTCACACATCCGGCATTTCACGGATTACCGGATCCGGCACACTCCAGTACAGTGCAATACTGTACAATGTGACCAGACCTTGCCGCGATGCCATTGTACAGTATTAACACTGTACTGGAGTGTGCCGGATCTGGTAATCCGGCGAAATGCCGGATGTGTGAAATGGCCCTTAGTCTAAATCTACTTTTTTTTTATCCAGTGCAAGCCAATTGGGAGATGAATCCTATTGTTGTCATTAATGTAGGCTGCAAAGAAAGTACTGATCCACAAAAACCTTTTAAACCACTGATTGCCTATGTAAAGGAGCCTCATATGGATTTCTCTACAAGGGTAGGTGATAAATATTCAATTACAAAAGGTCCCACTGCTGGGACCCTCAACATTACTAGCACTGATCTCACACCCTATTACCCCCTGCTCCATTGAGTAGCAACAGGCTGAAATATACAGCTAAGTATTGTATTCACTAGTTTGCATCAACCTCGTCATTACTAATTATTGTTTACATGGACAATAAACTAAATAAAATTCAGTACTTTTCATAGTCTATTTCTTTCTGCATTTCTTAGGCTCATACTCACCTGCAATGTCACACAGCTCCGCATCAGAGGCATTGGCCAAAGCTTCCTCTAGTTCTGGCTCAAGTGTGACATTTTCTAGAACAGGATCTACTGGCTTAATCTTGGGAATCCAAGGTTTCCCTAGAAAAAAAAATTGAACTATAACTCCCATCTTTTATATGTTGAATATACAGTAACAAGCAAAGGGATAACAATCTTTTGAACTTTTAACGTTCATACTCCATATCTCAGCATACACTATATCTTTGGCCGTGAGACTACCTTCAGTTTATATATATCTTGTAGGGAAAAAAATGATATATGTGAGAAACACTCTGGACAATGGACCCAATACAGGGGAAATTCTGATGCATTAAGCCTCTTTCACATGGCAAAATTTTGGTCAGTATTTTGCATTAGTATTTGTAGGCCAAAACTAGTACTAGTTTATCTTACAAATTTTGCTATAAATTCTGCTGGGTGATAGAGGCCAATAGTATTAACACGGTATGATATACTGATTCATCTGTAGTTTCTTCTCTTTTTATCAACTTCAGTGGGTGTTTTCCAGACACAAAACAGATTTAGGCCCTGTGCGCACTTGCCGGTTTTTGCCGCGGATTTCCTGCGGTTTTGCTGCATGTTTCGCTGCATGTTATGTTCATAACATTTCGGCAGTGATTCCCCAGCAAAACCTATGGGGAAAAAAATGCTGTGCGCACTATGCGGATTTTGACAGCTGCATGTTTTGCTGCGGGATTCCCGCATCAAAAACAATTGCATGTCACTTCTTTTCCGCACGTCGCTGCGGCATTTCACTCCATTGACTGCAATGTAATCGGGAAATCCTGCAGGGAATAACGCAGGCAGGAAATTCTGTGTAGTTCATTGTGTTTTCCTGGGTTATTCCCTGCGGTATTTAGCGGTTTCGGGACATAATGTTCATCACTGCCTGCGGTTTGCAGGGAAGTGATGTCATTATGACAGGAAGAGGAGCAGAGCAGAGTAAACACACACACATCACAGACATAGAATACACGCAGATCACAATCACACACAGACATATAGAATACACATACAAATCAAACGGACATATAGAAAAAAAAACACGTGGGCTCCGCCGTATTTTTACCTTCCAGCCGAGGTAAACACACACCGGCGGCCCAGTATTCTCAGGCTGGGGAGGGTGAGAGACAGGGTTAATGCCCCCCTTCCTCCCGCAGCCGAGAATATCAGCCCGCAGCTGCCTCGGGACTGTCGCATCCATTATGCGGCAGTCCCGGAGTGTCCCCGGCTCTTCCTGTTGCCGTGATGTGGTGGCAATCAGGGTAATATAAGGAATTAATGGCGGCGGATCGCCGCCACTAAGTCTAGGCTTGATCATGGCAGCGTCTATGTGACAGCTGACATGATCAACCCGTAAGTAAAGTGAAAAAAAACACACACACCGAAAAATCCTTTATTTTAAATAAAACACAAAAAAGCCCGTTTCACCCCTTTATTAACCCCCCCAACACACAGCTCCGACGTAATCCAAGTCCTGCGATGCTTGCATCCAGCCGCGACTGACACACTACTGAATGCAGCCTCGCAACGAGACAGACTGCACAGAGGTAATTACAGGGCATTTCCCACAGCCGGTAATGTGAACAACACATTACCACTTGGGAGAAATGCAGCGTGTGCTCACAGGGACTCTCTCTATCTATCTATCTATCTATCTATCTATCTATCCCTCTCTCTATTCTTCTGTTCTGTCTATTTATCTATTTAGCTATCTACTATCTATCTCAGAAGGAAATGGCTTTTTTTTTTTTTCCAATGTGCTGTATTGCATTGAATGCATTAAAACACATGTACCAACCCGCACGCAGCAACACTGCGAACAATACCGCGGTAAAACCGCGGCAAACCGCATGCGGTTTTCGGGTGCGGCTTGCCCCGTTTTTTTACTACGGGTGTGGTAATCTTTCAGCCCCTGCGGAATTTTCTTAAGAAAATTCCGTTTTCCAGTGCGCACATGGCCTTAGGCTATATGCGCACGTTGCGTTTTTTTCCGTAAACGCTGCGTTTTGAACTGCAGCGTAACTGCATGCGTTCAACTTCCCCAGCAAAGTCTATGAGGAAACCGAAAAATCAATGCACACGCTGCGTTTGTAAACGCAGCGTTTTGGATGCCCAAAATCGCTGCGGAAAAAAAAGCAGCATGTCACTTCTTTTGTGCGTTGTAGCTGTGTTCTCCACCCATTGAAATCAATGACGTGGGTCAGAACGCAACCAAAATGCACTTGGACTGCATTTTTGTTGCGTTCTGCATGCTTTTTTGACAAGCAAAACGCAGGTCTTTTCAGTCTCTGTCAATGTCGGTCAATTTCTGTCTGTGGATGTCGGTGAATCTCCCTCTGTCTGTCGGTCGGTCTCTTTCTCTGTCAGTTGGTCGCTCTGTCTGTCTCTCTCTCTCTGTCGGTCTCTGTGTCTGTCCCTCTCTCTGTCCGTTGGTCAGTCTCTCCCCCTCTCTCATACTCACTGATCCCCGATCACCGGCGCGGCGCTGAACAGTGTTCACACTGCTCATGCGGCTTTTCCTCTTTTGAAAATGCCGGCCGCTCATTATTCAATCTCGTATTCCCGGCGCCTATGATTAGTTGCAGTCAGACACGCCCCCATGCTGAGTGACAGCTGTCTCACTGCAACCAATCACAGCCGCAGGTGGGCGGGTCTATATCGTGCAGTAAAATAAATAAATAATTAAAAAAAAACGACGTGCGGTCCCCCTCAATTTTGATACCAGCCAAGATAAAGCCACACGGCTGAAAGCTGGTATTCTCAGGATGGGGAGCGCCACGTTATGGGGAGCCCCCCAGCCTAACAATATCAGCCAGGAGCCGTCCGGCATTGCCGCATCCATTAGATGCGACAGTCCCAGGACTTTAGGGTTGAAGAAAAACAGATTGGCAGCACTCTGCGGTGACCAAAGACTTCTTTATTTTCTTATGCTGACAAGTGAGACGGACATGAGGGAGTGGAGGGAGCGGAGCACGAGGACGCCGGTTCCTCTAGGGGTGCTTTCACGGGTCCATAAAAAGAAAACGTGAGTATTAACCATAGGGTGTTCTTAACTCACGTGTTGCAATTAAAAACTAATTAAAAACATTCACATCATGCAACTAACATTTACTAGAATAGAATTGTTATCAACATGCTAATACAATAATATATTCTAAAGAGAATTTGGCCAGATTATAGCATAAGAATCAAGTTTATTGTATGTTCATTGAGATACTCATTGGTGTGTAGCTTTTCCCATATTGACTTATAAGTTGCCATGTCATAAATATAAACGTATTTATTTTTATTTTTACATCCTAATATAATGACTAAGGGTGATATCGCACCAATGAGGAGCACCATCTTTCAGAAACATTTGTTCATTTTTTCGTTCATTTTTTGATTCATTTTTGTGTTTTTATATTTTATTATTTTAATTTCATTTTTTTGAGAGGAGTCCTTTTACTATATTTTCAATAACCGTTTGAAGAGTATATTAAAGCCCAATTTCTATATTACCGTTTAACGGTCTGATCGAAATGGAACATTAGATCACCTATTATATGTGACCAATATTGGACTAATGAATTAACAGATATCTTGTACTTGATATTATTTCATTTTATTATTTATGTGAAATTCTATGGTCATAGCCTCCTATGAAAGGGGGGGGAATTTTTAATAAACCAGAAAGGGGAGGTACAGTACATGCTATTTACAGTAGAGAGGAACGCTGGTATCTATTTCCTATATAACTATGCCCATTATGTTATAGAAAAATGACCAAGTCATTTTTATCGTTGAATCCTATGGGCCCCATTGCCCTGGTATCCATGATCCAGCGAGCTTCCCTCCTCAGCAAATGCTTATGTGTATCTCCCCCTGCTGGGGATGGTGTTATTTTTTCCAATCCTGCAAACTTCAATAATTTATGATTACCATTATGTACTTCCTGCATGTGTGTGATGAGGCGTGTAGCTCCTATGCCTGTACTGATGGAATGTGAGTGCTCTCTAAATCTAGTAAATAAGGGTCTTATCGTTTTCCCTATATAGAAAAATCCGCATGGGCACAGAATTACATATACTATCCACTTTGTGCGGCAGGTGATTAAATTATTTACTTTGTACCATTTTCCACCGATTTTGATATTTTTACCAGTAAGATGTTCATCGCAATAGGAACAATTGCCGCATTTAAAATTCCCTGTGGGGGCTGCTTTTTCCAGCCAGGTTTTTTGTGGGACAAACCTCCTTTTAATCAACAAATCACCTATATTTTTTGATCTCCGATAGGTAATTTGAGGTTTTTTTGCCACTATCTCTTGTAGATCCCTGTCATTTTCTATGATGTGCCAATGTCTGTTTATTATTGATTTTATTATATGGTCCATAGGACTAAATTTAAAGTTGAACCTGAATAGCTCTATTGTTTCTTTTTTCATGTTTTTATTCTGCTGACTACAACTATTTTTATTTTGATCTTGTAATGACCTTTCTAGAGCTTTGGAAATTGTTTACTGTGTGTATCCCCTCTCTTTTAGTCTGTTACTCAGATCTTCTGCTTGTTCCAAGAACCGATCTCTGTCACTATTTACTCTTTTAACCCTTAAAAATTGAGAATATGGTATTGACTTTTTTATATGCTCAGGGTGAGCACTATCATGCCATAAAAGTGTATTTACTGCTATACATTTCCTGTAGAGTTCTGTCTTAATGCTGTTGTCTTGTATGTACATTTGAATGTCTAAAAACTCTAACGATTGATCTCCAAGCATGCTGGTGAATGACATATTGAATTTGTTTAGCTGATTTAAGGATGACACGAACCCATCAAATTGTGTCTGTGTGCCGTCCTAGACTATCAAAATATCATCCACATATCGGAAAAAATGTTTTATGTGGCACAAAAATTTATTGTTATATGAGTAAATCGTGTCATCCTCAAATCTGGCCAAAAAAAGATTGGCTAGCGTGCATGCAATGAGGGTGCCCATGGCCACACCCCCATGTTGTAGATACCAGGTCTCACCAGACTTAAACACATTATTTTTTAGTACCAACAACAGGCCTTCAGTTATGAAATTAACATAGGGGTCAGGTTCTCCCATCTGTATAAGAAAATGTCTCACGGCCTCTACACCCAGATCCTGTGGGATCCGGGTGTAGAGGCTCTCGATATCAAAAGAGGCCAATTTGTATCCTGGTTGCCATTGGATATCACTTAAAGCCCTCAAACAATCTGTTGTGTCCCGTATAAAAGATGGTATTTCTTTCAGGAGGGGGTTCAGTAACCAGTGTAGGTATCTAGATAGTGGCTCTGTCACTGAACCCACCCCCGAGACAATGGGACGTCCGGGTGGTTTTTCCAATGATTTATGAATTTTTGGGGCAAAGTACCAATGTGGTCTATTGGGATGTAGTGGTAATAAGCTTTCTGCCTTTTTATTGGAGATAGTCCCTAATGTTACCTGTCTATTGAGGAAGCTTCGTATTTTTTTTTCCCCAGGACTTTACCCGCCTCATCCCGAATTGACCTGGTACGGTGGCAATCGGGGTAATAAGGGGTTAATGGCAGCAGCCCATAGCTGCCACTAAGTCCTAGGTTAATCATGACAGGCGTCTCCCCGAGATACCTTCCATAATTAACCTGTAAGTGAAAGTAAATAAACACATACACCGAAAAAAATCCTTTATTTGGAATAAAAGACAAAAAAAACCCCTCTTTCACCACTTTATTAAAATCCCCAAATACCCCTCCAGGTCTGGCGTAATCCAGAGGTCCCGCGACACATCCAGCTCTGCTACATGAAGCTGACAGGAGCGGCAGTAGAACACCGCCGCCTCTGTGAGCTCCACGCAGCCAATGAAGTGAATCGCACTGTCAGCGGGGACGTCACTGAGGTAATGCCGGTGTGTGTGCTGTGATGATGAGGGCTGTAGTGTCGGGCTGTGTGCGGTGATGTAGGCGGTAATGTCGGGATGTGTGCGGGGATGTCGGCGTTAATGTCGGGATGTAGGCGGTAATGTCGAGATGTGTGTGGGGATGTCGGCGGTAATGTCGGGATGTAGGCGGTAATGTCGGGATGTGTGCGGGGATGTCGGCGGTAATGTCGGGATGTGTGCGGCGATGTCAGCGGTAATGTCGGGATGTAGGCGGTAATGTCGGGATGTAGGCGGTAATGTCGGGATGTGTGCGGTAATGTAGGCGGTAATGTCAGGATGTGTGCGGGGATGTCGGCGGTAATGTCAAGATGTGTGCGAGGATGTCGGCGTTAATGTCGGGATGTAAGCGGTAATGTCGGGATGTGTGCGGGGATGTCGGCGGTAATGTCGGGATGTGTGCGGGGATGTAGGCGGTAATGTCAGGATGTGTGCGGGGATGTCAGCGGTAATGTCGGGATGTCGGCGGTAATGTCGGCGGTAATGTCGGGATGTGTGCGGGGATGTAGGCGGTAATTTCGGGATGTGTGCGGGGATGTCGGCGGTAATGTCGAGATGTGTGCGGGGATGTCGGCGGTAATGTCGGGATGTAGGCGGTAATGTCGGGATGTGTGCGGGGATGTCGGCGGTAATGTCGGGATGTGTGCGGGGATGTAGGCGGTAATGTCGGGATGTGTGCGGTGATGTAGGCGGTAATGTCTGGATGTGTGCAGGGATTTCGGGATGTGTGCGGGGATTTCGGCGGTAACGTTGGGATGTGTGCGGTGAAGATGATAATCGGGACGCCACACACAGACAGAGCTGCGGTATGACAATGAAGTCGGGTGAAGTTCACCCGAGTTCATTCTCATCACGCGACTCTGTCTGTGTCGGCTGTCAGCCGGCATGTAGCAGAGCTGAATTGCCGGGGGAACGCACTATCAAAAATGCATCCAAAACGCATGCAAAACACATGGAAAAAGCATCCAAAATGCATGCGTTGTGGATGCATTTTATTTTATAAATGCAGTGTCCAGTCTGCCAGAGGGTGCGTTCTTTTCCGCACTGCAGAGAACGCAACGTGCACACATAGCCTAAGGCTGTGTGCGCAGGTTGCCGAATTTCATGCATATACGCTGCGTATTGCACCGCAGCGTAAATGCATGCGTCCTGCGTCCCCAGCACAATCTATGAAGATTGTGCATAATCCATGCGCACGTTGCATTTGAGAGCGCAGCGATTTGGATGCCAAAATTTTGTTCCAAATCGCTGCGTTCCAAAAAGCAACATGTCAATTATTCCGTGCGGTTGGGTTGCAGGTCCCGCTCTGTCTATGGGAGAGGCTGAATTCAGAGCTCATGAAATTGGCTTTTTTTCTGCAGAAACACTGCATCCATTACGCAGTGTTTCTGCAGCGATTTGAAGCGCACATGTGCTGTCAAATCCCTGCAGAAATTTCTGCAGGGACACGACGCAACATGCGCACATAGCCTTAGGGCTCATACAGACGACCGTTCCTTCTGTCCTGTTCAGTTCCTGTTTTTTGCGGACCCACGGACGGGACCATCTTTTCAATGTCTTTTGTGTAGGATAAGATGGCACACGGTAGCACTTCTGTGTGCATCCGATCCTACAAAAAAAACCACATCGGTTGCCGTATGTTCGTTCCGTTATTATGGAACATGTCCTATTCTGTTCCGTAATAACGGACCGTGACTCAATACAAGTCAATGGGCCCTCAAAATCCCCGGAAGCCACATGGAAGCACTTCCATGTGACCTACGTCGGGTACACCTGCAGTCTGTGTTCCACTCCCCCACCAGTCCCGCGGCTGCTCGCAATGCAGAGTGTCAGCATATGCCCGCACTGCAGTGTGTCAGCAGATGCCCGCACTGCAGTGTGTCAGCAGATGCCCGCACTGCAGTGTGTCAGCAGATGCCCGCACTGCAGTGTGTCAGCAGATGCCCGCACTGCAGTGTGTCAGCAGATGCCCGCACTGCAGTGTGTCAGCAGATGCCCGCACTGCAGTGTGTCAGCAGATGCCCGCACTGCAGTGTGTCAGCAGATGCCCGCACTGCAGTGTGTCAGCAGATGCCCGCACTGCAGTGTGTCAGCAGATGCCGGCACTGCAGTGTGTCAGCATATGCCGGCACTGCAGTGTGTCAGCATATGCCGGCACTGCAGTGGGTCAGCAGATGCCCGCACTGCAGTGGGTCAGCATATTCCGGCACTGCAATGTTAGCATATGCCCGCACTGCAGTGCGAGCAGCCGCGGGGATGATGAGCGTTGCCGTCAGAAGGTTAGTAAAGTTCATTACTTGCGGTGATGAACTCCTGCACTCCTTACGTCAGCGCTCGTCACTGACCGCCACATTCTCTCATCACCTCTTGCGGGCGCCCAGAGACTGTCACTAGCGGTGCCGTCACGGGCTAAAAGTCAGTGACCAGAGCTGACGTCAGTAGTGCAGCGGCTTCCATCACCGCAAGTAATGTACCTCGCTAACCTCCTGAAGTCAGCGCTGGTCATGCCCTGCAGTGACCTCGGCTGACCTCATGATGTTAGCTCAGGTCACTGCACTGCTCTCCCAGCTAATGCGGAACGTTATGTTCTTCAGTGACTGGGACAGTGAGAATAGATCATCGTGGGACCTCCTTATTGGATTACACTGGACCCGGATTTGGTTTTTCTTTTCAATAAATTGGTGAAAGAGGGAATGTGTTGAGGAGGTTTTTTTCAAATAAAATTTTTTGTCGTCTATTTTTTTTTTATTACTGACTGGGTTAGTGATGTCGGGTATCTGATAGACACTGTGACATCACTAACCCCCGGGCTTGATGCCAGGTGACATTACACACCTGGTATCAACCCCATATATTACTCCATTTGCAAGCCCACAAGGGCATCGGGATGAGCTGGGGAAAGCACCAGGATTGGCGCATCTAATGGATGCGCCACTTCTGGGGCGGCTATGGCCTTCTATTCTTAGGCTAGGGAGGGTCCAAGAACTGTGGACCTCCCTAGTCTGAGAATGCAGACCACAGCTGTCCGCTTTACCTTGGCTGATGATCCAATTTGGGGGGGACCCTACGTTTTTTGTTTTAAATTATTTATTTAATTTAAAATAACAGCGTAGGGTGCCCTTTGTTTTGAATTACCAGCCAAGGTGAAGCTGCCAGTTGTGGTCTGGAGGATGCAGCTGTCTGCTTTACCCGAGCTGGCTAAAAAAAAATAGGGGGGACCCCACTTTTTTTTTTAATTATTTGTTTATTTTTTGGCTAAATACAAGGCTGAGCACCCTTTAGTGCCTCGTGAAAGGCACTAATGGGTGCAAGATTACAAAATGCTGGGGAGTGGGACATTATATATGTCTTTCTCATCTATTATCTATCTATCCCTCTAGCTATCCCTCTATCTATCCCTCCATTCATTCATCCCTCTATTTATCCCTCTATCTCTCTCTCTGTCTCTATCTATCCCTCGATCTATCTATTCCTCGCTCTATCTATCCCTCGATCTATCTATCTATCTATCTGTCCCTCTATCTATCTATATCTATCCATCTATTTATCTATCTAGCTGCTTCCGTGTTTTGCGTTCCCCAAAACGGGAGGCACACGGATAACACAAGGATTCAAACATGAAAAAACAGGACCGTTTTTTTGCGGACACAAAAATGGGACGGTTGTGTGAATGTAGCTTTAAAGGCAATCTGTCATGTCCCCAAATGCTATTAAATCAGAGATACAGGGTTGATCTGAACACTGGTAGACACAGATAGAAAAGAGACCCTGTGCAAGAACAATATATGGGCCCTTTGCAGACCAAAAGCTCATAAAAATTCACAATTGCACCTGCTTTGGAGGTAGAAATGGGCCCTTTACCTCTTGAGCCCCTGTCTGGCTGCACAAGTCGCATCAATGATATATTCACCCCTGGATCTGAAGATTAATAGTGTTCCAATGTAGTCCAACTACGTTACTGAAAGTGTGGCTACTGGGAGAAAATGATCATATTTCCTCCTTGTGGGCACCAATTTTCAGTCATAGAAGCATGCATGAAATGGTCGCAATAACCGCTCAATCCTTGGTAAGTGGCAACTGTAAGCATCCCCTATTACTTTGACAGCTCACTCTGTAGCGCATCTTTTCAGAGTGAGCTGTCAAAAAACTGAAGCGTGCTTACACCTGCTGCTCAGAATGCGGTGAGTGGAGACTGAAACCACACGATGCACTGCCCCAATGAAATAGAACCGGCAACACTCGGGAGGAATAAAGTTAATTTTCTCCCACTCTTAACACACCGAGAGCAATACCGCAGATCCAGGATCCAGGATGTGGGGCACCTGAAACAATGGATACAGGATGCCTGTGGTAGCATTTCTCTTGCGGTATTGCCCTCGGTGTGTCAAGAGTGGGGGAAGAGAATCGCGTTGACAATTCAACACAATGGGCAGCACTTTGAGCACATCCTTTAGTGGGATACTGTCGTTGTTCCATGTCACAAACGTGTCAATAACTCGATAATGAATAAGAAGGGAATTTTGTTACTTACCGTAAATTCCTTTTCTTCTAGCTCTTATTGGGAGACCCAGACGATTGGGGTATAGCTACTGCCCTCTGGAGGCCACACAAAGCACTACATTAAAAGTGCAAGGCCCCTCCCCCTCTGGCTATACCCCCCCGTGGTATCACGGGTTCTCCAGTTTTAGTGCCAAAGCAAGAAGGAGGAAGCCAATAACTGGTTTAAACAAATTAACTCCGAATAACGTCGGAGAACTGAAAAACCGTTCAACATGAACAACATGTGTACCCGCAAACAACCAAGAAATCCCGAAGGACAACAGGGCGGGTGCTGGGTCTCCCAATAAGAGCTAGAAGAAAAGGAATTTACGGTAAGTAACAAAATTCCCTTCTTCTTCAGCGCTCTATTGGGAGACCCAGACGATTGGGACGTCCAAAAGCTGTCCCTGGGTGGGTAAATAAATACCTCATGTTAGAGCTGCAAAACAGCCCTCCCCTACTGGGGTGTCACTGCCGCCTGCAGGACTCTTCTACCTAAGCTGGCATCCGCCGAAGCATAGGTATGCACCTGATAATGCTTGGTGAAAGTGTGCAGACTGGACCAGGTAGCTGCCTGGCACACCTGTTGAGCCGTAGCCTGGTGTCGTAATGCCCAGGACGCACCTACGGCTCTGGTTGAGTGGGCTTTTAGCCCTGAAGGAACCGGAAGCCCCGCAGAACGGTAGGCCTCTAGAATTGGTTCTTTGATCCATCGAGCCAGGGTGGCTTTAGAAGCCTGCAACCCCTTGCGCGGACCAGCGACAAGGACGAAAAGTGCATCGGCACGGCGTATGGGCGCCGTGCGGGAAATGTAGATTCTGAGTGCTCTCACCAGATCTAGCAAACGTAAGGCCTTTTCATACCGGTGAACCGGATGAGGGCAAAAAGAAGGCAAGGAAATATCCTGATTAAGATGAAAAGAGGATACGACCTTAGGGAGAAACTCCGGAATGGGGCGCAGCACAACCTTGTCCTGGTGGAACACCAGGAAGGGAGCCTTGGATGACAGAGCTGCCAGCTCAGACACTCGCCGAAGCGATGTGATTGCAACAAGAAACGCCACTTTCTGCGACAGCCGAGAAAAGGAAACTTCCTTCAGAGGCTCGAAGGGCGGCTTCTGGAGAGCAACTAGTACCCTGTTCAGATCCCATGGATCTAACGGTCGCTTGTACGGGGGCACAATATGACAGACCCCCTGCAGGAACGTGCGCACCTTAGGAAGACGTGCTAGACGCTTCTGAAAAAACACGGATAGTGCCGAAACTTGCCCTTTAAGGGAGCTGAGCGACAAGCCCTTTTCTAACCCCGATTGCAGGAAGGAAAGAAACTTGGGCAATGCAAATGGCCAGGGAGACACTCCCTGAGCAGAGCACCAGGACAAGAAACTCTTCCACGTTCTGTGGTAGATCTTAGCCGAATTCGACTTTCTAGCTTGTCTCATTGTGGCAATGACTCCCTGAGATAATCCAGCAGACGCTAGGATCCAGGACTCAATGGCCACACAGTCAGGTTCAGGGCCGCAGAATTCTGATGGAAAAACGGCCCTTGGGACAGTAAGTCTGGTCGGTCTGGCAGTGACCACGGTCGACCGATCGTGAGATGCCACAGATCCGGATACCACGACCTCCTCGGCCAGTCTGGAGCGACGAGTATGACGCGGCTGCACTCGGATCTGATCTTGCGTAGCACTCTGGGCAAGAGCGCCAGAGGTGGAAACACGTATGGGAGCTGAAACTGCGACCAATCTTGAACCAAGGCGTCTGCCGCCAGAGCTCTTTGATCGCGCGACCTCGCCATGAATGCCGGGACCTTGTTGTTGTGCCGGGACGCCATTAGGTCGACGTCCGGCACTCCCCAGCGGCGACAGATTTCCTGAAACACGTCCGGGTGAAGGGACCATTCCCCTGCGTCCATGCCCTGGCGACTGAGGAAGTCTGCTTCCCAGTTTTCTACGCCTGGGATGTGAACCGCGGATATGGTGGATGCTCTGTCCTCCACCCACATTAGAATGCGCCGGACTTCTTGGAAGGCTTGCCGACTGCGCGTCCCTCCTTGGTGGTTGATGTATGCCACCGCTGTGGAGTTGTCCGATTGGAATCGGATCTGCTTTCCTTCCAGCCACTGTTGGAAGGCCAGTAGAGCAAGATACACTGCTCTGATCTCCAGAACATTGATCTGAAGGGTGGACTCCTGCGGAGTCCACGTCCCCTGAGCCCTGTGGTGGAGAAATACTGCTCCCCACCCTGACAGACTCGCATCTGTCGTGACTACTGCCCAGGATGGGGGCAGGAAGGATCTTCCCTGAGACAATGATGTGGGAAGGAGCCACCATTGTAGAGAGTCTTTGGCCGTCTGGGAAAGCGAGACTTTCCTGTCCAGGGACGTTGACTTCCCGTCCCATTGGCGGAGAATGTCCCATTGAAGTGGGCGCAGATGAAACTGCGCAAAGGGAACTGCTTCCATGGCTGCCACCATCTTCCCTAGGAAATGCATGAGGCGCCGCAAGGGATGCAACTGGCCCTGCAGGAGAGATTGCACCCCTGTCTGTAGTGACCGCTGCTTGTCCAGCGGAAGCTTCACTATCGCTGCTAGAGTATGAAACTCCATGCCAAGATACGTTAGTGACTGAGTCGGTGATAGGATCGACTTTGGAAAGTTGATGATCCATCCGAAAGACTGTAGAGTCTCCAGCGTAGCATTCAGGCTGAGTTGGCATGCCTCCTGAGAGGGAGCTTTGACCAATAAATCGTCTAGGTAAGGGATCACCGAGTGTCCCTGAGAGTGCAAGACTGCTACCACCGCCGCCATGACCTTGGTGAAGACCCGTGGGGCTGTCGCCAGACCAAATGGAAGAGCTACGAACTGAAAATGGTCGTCTCCTATCACAAAACGTAGAAAACGTTGATGTTCTGTAGCAATTGGCACGTGGAGATAAGCATCTCTGATGTCTATTGAGGCAAGGAAGTCTCCTCTGGACATTGAGGCAATGACAGAGCGGAGGGTTTCCATCCGGAACCTCCTGGCGTGCACATGCTTGTTGAGCCGTTTTAGGTCCAGAACAGGACGGAACGAGCCGTCCTTTTTTGGAACCACAAAGAGATTGGAGTAAAACCCTTGCCCTTGTTCCTGAGGAGGGACTGGGATAACCACTCCTTCCGCTTTGAGGGAATCCACCGCCTGCAGCAGAGAATCTGCTCGGTCTGGCCGTGGGGAGGTTCTGAAGAACCGAGCTGGAGGACGAGAATTGAACTCGATTCTGTACCCGCGAGACAAAATGTCCGTCACCCACCGGTCTTTGACCTGTGACATCCAAATGCCGGAAAAGCGGGAGAGCCTGCCCCCGACCGGCGATGCGGAGGGGGGGGGCTGGAAGTCATGAGGTAGCCGCTTTGGAAGCGGTACCTCCATTTGCTTTCTTGGGGCGTGTGTGAGTCCGCCACGAATCTGAGTTTCTTTGCGTCCTCTGAGTCCCTTTGGACGAGGTAAATGGTGTCTTGCCCGAACCTCGAAAGGACTGAAACCTCTGCTGCCACTTTTTCTGCTGAGGTTTGGGTGTTCTGGGTTGTGGTAAAGAGGAGTCTTTACCCTTGGACTGCTTAATGATGTCAGCCAATGGCTCGCCAAACAGTCTCTCTCTAGACAAAGGCAAACTGGTTAAACATTTTTTGGAACCAGCATCCGCTTTCCAGTCCTTTAACCACAAGGCTCTGCGCAAAACTACCGAATTGGCGGACGCCATTGAGGTGCGACTGGTAGATTCTAGGACCGCATTGATAGCGTAAGACGCAAACGCCGACATCTGCGTGGTAAGGTGCGCCACTTGCGGCACTGCTGGATGCATGATAGCATCCACCTTTGCTAAGCCAGCTGAAATAGCCTGGAGAGCCCAGACGGCTGCGAATGCCGGGGCAAACGACGCGCCTATAGCTTCATAGACAGATTTTAACCAAAGGTCCATCTGTCTGTCATTGGCATCTTTAAGTGAAGCGCCATCCTCCACTGCAACTATGGATCTAGCTGCAAGTTTGGAAATCGGGGGGTCCACCTTTGGACACTGTGTCCAGCGCTTGACCACCTCAGGGGGGAAAGGGAAACGCGTATCTTTAGATCGTTTAGAGAAACGCCTTTCCGGGTGAGCGTCGTGCTTCTGAATTGATTCTCTGAAGTCAGAGTGATCTAACAAAGCACTCAATTTACGCTTGGGATAAAGGAAACGAAACTTTTCCTGCTCCGCAGCCGCCTCTTCTGCTGAAGGGGCTGGGGGAGAAATATCCAACAGCCTATTGATGGCTGAGATAAGGTCGTCTACCATGGCATCCCCATCCGGGGTATCCAGGTTGAGAGGGGTTCCAGGAGTGGATTCCTGATCACTCTCATCAGACACATCACAGGGAGACTGATTGCGCTGAGACCCTGAGCAGTGTGAAGACGTCGAGGGTCTTTCCCAGCGAGCTCGCTTAGGGTGGCTGGGGCCATCATCTGAGTCATAATCCTCGGCCTGTGAAGCCGGGGACCCCCCTGTGGGCTGGATTAATTCCAAGTGAGGGGGACCTGAGGACAGAGGCCTCGCCGTGCCCAGAGACTGAGCCCCATGCATAGATTGCAAGGTCTCAAGGATTTTTGCCATAGATACAGACATATTATCTGCAAAAACTGCAAAGTCCGTCCCTGTCACCGGGGCAGAACTTACAAGCGTCTCAGCCTGGGTCGCTACCTCTCCTGACTCCGGCTGGCGAAGCAGCACCGGGTCGGAGCATTGCACACAATGGGGGTCATCAGAGCCTGCTGGTAGATTAGCCCCACATGCAGCACACGCAGTATACACAGCCCTTTTTGCCTTGGCCGCCTTGCGTTTTGAGGATGACATGTTGCTGCTTCCACAGAGCGATCTGGGATATGCAGCCAGAAGCGCACCTCACAGTGCAAGAAATACAATATCTATATATATGTACCCAGTACACTGACACACAGTGAGGCACTAGAGGGACCAGCACAGAAAAATCGCTTACCGCCCGCTTAAAAAGCGGGTGTGTGGTCGCCAGATAGCCCCTAGTCCAGGTCTCCCAGAGCCTTGCGTCCTTCCTCCAGCCAGGCATGCATGTAATGGCTGCCGGCGTCTCTAGAGAGGAAGGGGGGCGGGCCCTGGGCGTTCCTGGCCAAGAGCGGGAAGCCTGCTTCCCTCTGTGCATAGTGTGAGGGCTGGAGCATGTAAATCAGGCTCCAGCCCTCGTCGCTGCTTGCGAACAGCGTCTCTCCCCTACCCTGAATGACAGGGTGGGGGGCGGGAACGAAACGGAGCTGCCGGCGTCCTAGGCCCAAAAAGCCGGGGACTAAAGTTATAACCGCCGCCGCCGTAAAAGCGCGGACGGCGGATCCCCGGCGCACCACAAGTCACAGCAGCGCCGCCCGGTCCAGAGGGGGTCGGCGCTGCGTTCCCATACACAAAACATCCCCCAGTAATCTGTAGGGACACTAACTCCAACATTGCGGTCCCCGGCGCACTACAACACCCAGCCAGCCCGGAGTGTGTCTGTGCCTGCCGGGGACACAGAGTACCTGTAAGATGCAGGGCCCTGTCCCTGATCGTACTCCTGCTCCGAATCCATCAGGTTCTAATGGGTCTGTGGATGGAGCCCGGCATCAGAGCTGAGAGGCCGGCAGGATCCCACTTCCACAGAGCCCTACCAGGGGATGTGGAAGGAAAACAGCATGTCAGGCTCCAGCCCTGTACCAGCAATAGGTACCTCAACCTTACAACACCATCCAGGGGTGAGAAGGGAGCATGCTGGGGACACTATATGTGTCCTCTTTTCTTCCATCCGAAACCGTCAGCAGCTACTGCTGACTAAAATCTGTGGAGCTATGCATGGAATGTCTGACCTCCTTCGCACACAAAGCTAAAACTGGAGAACCCGTGATACCACGGGGGGGTATAGCCAGAGGGGGAGGGGCCTTGCACTTTTAATGTAGTGCTTTGTGTGGCCTCCAGAGGGCAGTAGCTATACCCCAATCGTCTGGGTCTCCCAATAGAGCGCTGAAGAAAGCTACGTTAAAATGAGCACACCATTGTTTTTCTTGTACAATTCTCTGTTATGATCCGGAACCATGGAAGAGCACCACAAATCATTGGCAACAAGGTGACAAGAGCCTTGGCAACTAATCTGGCCGCCATCCCCTTACTAACCAACACAACTAGAAGTAGCCGAGGGGTGAACTAACATCCTGTGCACCGCGAACCCAGCCGGAGAACTAACTATCCTAAAGGTAGGAAAGATGAATAACTCTCTGCCTCAGAAAATAGACAAGAATAGCAAGCCCCCCACATTCAAAGACTGCGGTGATATAGGAAAAACACAATACACAGGTAGATGACAGGATTAGCAAAAGGTGAAGCCCCCGCTGACGAAAATAGGAAAAGACAGGAAAGGGACTGATGGTAGCCAGAGAAAAACCCTGCAAAATACCAACTTCCTGATAGTACAAAAAGGCCCTCAGATCGCTCGATCTGAACTCCGTCCTATACCAGGTGCCCTTGTCATACCAATGAACAGAAAACAAGAATTATAAGTAATTCAACAAGCCACAAACACATGGACCCAAAGGAGCAATACTCCACACAGAACTGCAGGGAGTTCCTCAACAATCTACTGAGGGGGAAAATCCCTGGAAGGAAATAAACTAAAACCTACCACAACAAATGACAAACCCAGATAAGCAAAAGAACCAGGCAATAAATAAAGAGCAAAAACTTATCTGGAGTGGATGTGATGTAGAGCAGGATTAAGCAGGCTGGAGATACAAAGAACAACTGACATCCGGCAACAGCCTGCAATCAGACCAGGACTTAAATAAGCAGAGAGTTAGGAAAGGAAACACCCACTGCACAACCCACCTGGTCTCTGTCCAAACCCTTCCTGGCCACCAGAGGGAGCCTCCCAGCAGCCAAGACATAACTAACATTCACAACAATTCTCTGTGTTTGATATGTCACATGACCCCCTTCCGATTGAAAAAAATTAAAGTTGATCGAAATGGCGGCCTTGCAGATGGCCGCCATGGACGTTACCCAGTCTCAAATGTTTGGCCCCTCCCATGTCATAATATGCCACAAACGGTAAGGTGATATCAGCAACCACTTCCATTTTTTCAGGGTGTATCCATACTTATGGCCCACCCTGTACATAGAGGACTATGCGGGCTACCTTATACATGGACTATGGGGGTGCATTAAAAAACATGGATGACTATGGGGGTGCATCATAATATATGATGAACTATGTGGTGCAGTATAATATATGGAGAACTATGGGGTGAATTATAATACATAGAGGACTATGGGAGTTGCATTATAATAATTGGAGGGCTACTTTATACAAGGAGAACTATGGGAAATGCATTATAATACATGGAGGACTAAGGGGGTGCATTCTAATATATGAAGTGTTATGTGGGACTCTTTATACTATATGGAAGGCTATGTGGGGGTCATTATTGCATTTGGAGAACTATATTGGAGAGGGGACAAAGATATAAGCATGGAATGGGAAAGTTTTGTGCTGAGGAA
Source organism: Anomaloglossus baeobatrachus (assembly GCF_048569485.1). Taxonomy (NCBI): domain Eukaryota; kingdom Metazoa; phylum Chordata; class Amphibia; order Anura; family Aromobatidae; genus Anomaloglossus; species Anomaloglossus baeobatrachus. The sequence goes on from NC_134353.1 coordinate 510,877,264, forward strand.
AAAAGGCTCTTTCCCTCAGCACCCAGCTTTCCCATGCTCTGCAATACATCTTATCTCAGGACCCAGCTGGGTGCTGATAGAAAGAGGGGTTTAAGATCATGGGAAACCTGGGTGCTGAGGGAAAGAGCCAAGTGTCAGCATCATTATCCCATACCCCGAGTGTTAGCATTATTATCCCGTACCCAGAGTGTCGGTGTACGTGGAGGTGGGGGGTCCAAACTTTGCACCGGGCCCATCAAACTCTAGTTACGCCAATGATTCTTTACTAGCTGTAGTACCCGGTGTTGCCTGGGATAGTATCTAAGTGTCTCTCTGTCTCACTTTCCCTCTCTGTCTGTCTGTATCTGTATGGGCCCAGGGACTGAGGACCTCAAATATTCTATATGTCACAGTTGCTGTTCTGGCACGAGGTTGCAGGGGCCGTGTTCCCTGGGTGGTCTACCAGGCCCTGATGTTCCCTGCTATCCACCCCCACACAGTATCCACAGCTGTTGGACAGTCCACAGACATGGTCTTGGGGATAACAGTTGCTTTAATACAGCGGGAACAAAGGAAAACAACACGGAATATACTGTATGTTTCAGTCTTTTGTGGGTAGGCCACGGCAAATACAGCTTGGTGTTGAATGCTGAAGTGCAATTAGGGTTCTGGAGCTTTTAAGAGCACAATTTGTTTCAGATTTAATTCTGGTATGCTTTTAGCAGGTTCAGAGTCTCCTGAGCCTAGAGGGTAGATATAATAAGATTGTACAGACCTGGAGTCCTGGGGTTAATTTCACTGCTAGTTCAGACACGTGCAGTACTTGTAAGCAATTGTAGAAAGTTGCCCAGCGCGCTACGGGGACCGGACGGCTGGTGCGTGGACAATGGCATGAAAGCCACTAATATTGCAGTGTGGTGGGAGACCCTCAAACGTCCCCAATCTGCGTGCAGTAGGGTCTAGTATATACTCAGTATGCCCTACTGTCTGAAGAGATGTATATCTGGCCAGTGAGGATTCAGGATAGGAAGCCTTCAATATATTGGCTGTAAAAATCAGTAAATGGTGAAATTCTAGGCCTCGGGCCTAGCAGGAGTCTTGTGGTAAAGAGAAACTCCACATAATGTCTCCCCTCAGAGGAGACTCAGCCAGAACCAGCTCATTCCAGTTCTTTCCAGACAGAGGCTGGAGAATAGCTCCACCTGTTGAGCCATGTGACCTAGAACTGGCCAATAGGAAAACACCCAATGCACACTTCAGATTCTTACGTTTTCACCAGTAGATGGTGCTAGAACACAACAAATGAAAAATGCTTTACTTATAACATATAGCATAATATTACATATAAGTAAATGTACTTAAAGAAACAGACACAATCTGGACCGGGCCACTACATATCCATCTCTGACAATCTATCTCCCTCTCTGTCTGTCTCCCTCGCTCTCTACCTCTCACTCTCTTCACTCTCTCTGTCTGTGTGTCTCCCTCTCTGTCTGTCTACCTGTTTCATAGGAAGTGCATGCATGCAGAAATACACAGCTACATCAACATACAGGCAGAGGCAACTCTAAGAGAAAAATAAACACATAAAACACATACTATACTACACCTACACAATGCTGTCTCTATGTGTCTCTGTGTTTTTGTCTCTGTGTGTCTATGCCTGTGTGTCTGTGTGTGTTTCTCTGTGTGTCTCTGTGTGTTTGTCTCTGTGTGTCTATGTCTCTGTGTGTCTGTGTTTCTGTGTCTCTGTTTCTTTGTGTCTCTGTTTGTCTATGTCTCAGTGTGTGTCTCTGTGTGTGTGTCTATCTCTGTATGTCTCTATGTGTCTCTATATCTGTCTCTGTCTGTGTGTCTCTGTCTGTCTCTGTCTTTGTGTGTCTCTGTTTCTTCGTCTCTTTGTGTCTGTCTCTGTGTGTCTATGTTTTTGTGCGTGTGTATCTGTCTCTGTGTCTGTCTCGGTGTGTCTCTGTCTTTGTGAGTCTCTGTCTCTGTTTCTTCGTCTCTTTGTGTCTGTCTCTGTGTGTCTATGTTTTTGTGCATGTGTATCTGTCTCTGTGTCTGTCTCTGTGTGTCTGAGTCTCTGTGTGTGTGTCTGTGTCTCTGTGTGTGTGAATATGTGTGTCTCTGTCTCTCTGTGTCTCTATGTATGTCTGTCTCTGTGTGTGTCTGTCTCTCTGTATGTATGTCTCTGTGTGTCTCTGTGTGTGTGTCTGTCTCTACTGATATCATATTACTTCGCACACGAGCTGTCTCATACTAACAATGGCCTTCATTGCCTATAGCAGACCTGGGCAAGGGGCGGCCTGCGGGCCACATCCGGCCCGCCTGCTCTCTGTGACCGGCCCGCCCGTCTTCAGCCGGTGCAGTGGAGCCGGGCTGCAGCGTGCCGAGCAGGGAGAGATCCTGTGCAGGTCCGCACAGTCAGTGCAGGCAGCGGAACGCAGGAGTCTTTCCTCTGTTCCCTGCCGGCACTAATTGTCAGTGACACACGCGCGCTCTGACGTTGTCAGTACTGCGCTGCGTGTGTCATTTCAAAAGTTCCCGCCGGGCAGGAGAAGAAGCAGCACAGCAGACGAAATAATTCATCTTGCAGGACCTGCGATGATGTCACGCCCATGTGACTGTGTGGGAGGAGACACAGGATGCCGGGCAGAAAGCAAAGATACTGAATCCTGAAGGAGAAGTGGACACATGATGACTGGAAATGAGAAAAGAGGGGACATGAGGGGGAGGGGGGCTGCAGGGTGAGTGCATATGTGGGAAGATGGAGTTGCAGTGTGAGTGGCATATGAGGGCTGCAGACTGACAGAAGGATGTGAAGGGGTGCAGAGTGTTTGAGAGGGGTAAGTTGGGGTACAGGCAGGGTGAGATATGTGGGCATGGTGTGTGACATATGGGGGTGTAGTGTGTGTGATATGGGGGTGCAGGCTAGTGGTGTAGTATATGGGGGTATAGTGATGTAGTATATTACAGGTGTGCTATATGGAGGTGTAGTATATTACAGGTGTACTATATGGAGGCGTAGTATATTACAGGTGTACTATATGGAGGCGTAGTATATTACAGGTGTGCTATATGGAGGTGTATATTACAGGTGTGCTATATGGAGGTGTATATTACAGGTGTGCGATATGGAGGCGTAGTATATTACAGGTGTGCTATATGGAGGTGTAGTATATTACAGGTGTACTATATGGAGGCGTAGTATATTACAGGTGTGCTATATGGAGGCGTAGTATATTACAGGTGTGCTATATAGGGGTGTAGTGATGTAGTATATTACAGGTATGCTATATGGAGGTGTAGTATATTACAGGTGTGCTATATAGGGGTGTAGTGATGTAGTATATTACAGGTGTGCTATATAGGGGTGTAGTGATGTAGTATATTACAGGTGTGCTATATGGAGGTGTAATATATTACAGGTGTGCTATATGGAGGCGTAGTATATTACAGGTGTACTATATGGAGGTGTAGTATATTACAGGTGTGCTATATGGAGGTGTAGTATATTACAGGTGTACTATATGGAGGTGTAGTATATTACAGGTGTACTATATGGAGGCGTAGTATATTACAGGTGTGCTATATGGAGGTGTAGTATATTACAGGTGTACTATATGGAGGCGTAGTATATCACAGGTGTGCTATATAGGGGTGTAGTGATGTAGTATATTACAGGTGTGCTATATGGAGGTGTAGTATATTACAGGTGTGCTATCTGGAGGTGTAGTATATTACAGGTGTGCTATATGGAGGTGTAGTATATTACAGGTGTGCTATATAGGGGTGTAGTGATGTAGTATATTACAGGTGTGCTATATGGAGGTGTAGTATATTACAGGTGTGCTATATGGAGGTGTAGTATATTACAGGTGCACTATATGGAGTTGTAGTAGATTACAGGTGTGCTATATGGGGGTGTACTATATTACAGGTGTAGTATATGGGGTGTAGTGATGTAGTATATTACAGGTGTACTATATAGAGGTGTAGTATATTACAGGTGTGCTATATGGAGGCGTAGTATATTACAGGTGTGCTATATGGAGGTGTAGTATATTACAGGTGTACTATATGGAGGCGTAGTATATTACAGGTGTGCTATATGGAGGTGTATATTACAGGTGTGCTATATGGAGGTGTAGTACATTACAGGTGTGCCATATAGTGGTGTAGTGATGTAGTATATTACAGGTGTGCTATATAGAGGTGTAGTATATTACACGTGTAGTATATGGGGTGTAGTGATGTAGTATATTACAGGTGTGCTATATGGAGGTGTACTATATTACAGGTGTAGTATATAGGGGTGTAATGATGTAGTATATCGGAGGTGTATTATATAGTGGTGTAGTATAATACAGGTGTATATGGGGGTGTAGTATATTACAGGTATATGGAGGGAGTGTAGTATAATACAGGTGTAGTATATAGGGGTGTAGTGGTGTAGTTTATTACAGGTGTAGTATATGGAGGGGGTGTAGTGATGTAGTATATTGGGTAGAACTGAGGTAATTATATTAGTCCGGCCCTCTAAACCAATCCCAATTTCTCATGCGGCCCCATGGGAAAATTAATTGCCCACCCCTGGCCTATAGAAACCAGTCAGAGTGATTGTAAATGCAGCGGTGTGGTTTCCTTTAGCGGACATACACACACACACACACACACACACACACACACACACACATATACATACACTCACCTTTATATATTAGATATTTCATCATTGAAAAATCACTGATAAAACTCTGATGGTAAACACTGACAGACTGATGCAACTCGGATGCAAAACACTGATGAATAACTGTCGGTGTTTTTATATACGAGAAAAATTACAAACCTCTGAATGAGGAATTAGTCTGGTCACCTGTGGGAAAAATAGAAGCAGCAGCAGGAACTTTGAAGATCATAAGTACCAATATTATCATGTGATAACATGTTATCTGCATAACCCAATTGAGTGAGTGGTGAATTTCTCCATTCCTCACAGTAGGTGGTGCTGGAATATAACTGGAATAACAAAGGCTTCAGATCTACATTCTCCTTTGCATGTTAGTTAATAGACTGATTTCTCAGTAACAGGAATTGACTGGCCATGTTACGTTTGCCTGGGCTGTCTTTGAAAAAGCTGCATGCACATATGAATAGTTGTTGGGTGAAATCCTGCTGACAGATTTCCTTTTAAGGAGAATTTTGATCTGGGATAAATATCTAATAGATGTAAGTCCTACCACTGGGAATCCTACCTATAGCTATCTATAGAACTGAAGGAACCCTCACCATCCCCTTTAACATTAAAAAGATCCTAGTGCAGGATTGAAAATACATTTGTTTAAATATGTCTTATATTGTTCCTCAAGCCATAATTTTTTAATGCTGGTGTTATCAGTGTGTGGCGCCCTGGCCTAGCCAGGTCGTTACAGACAGATAACATACAAACACCCCCACCCCCATTAGCCAGGGACACCAGCCAAACAAAAATCCTTGTTGCCTCCCTCTAGGTTCTGATGTCCACACCAGGTGGGGCGGAGCTAAGCGGTTGGCTCCACCCACCGAGGAGTTCACAGGCCTGGAGGCGGGAAAAGTGACAGAAGAGTGTAGGCGTTTGAAGTGAGAGGAGTGAGCACTTGGGTGTCTGGGTTGTGGCCCAGGCACTGACAGCAAGGTTGGCAGACGGTGGGGGCCGTCTGCAGGAGTGGTGGAGCAACGCGGAACCGTAGGACCGGGGACGGGCGACGGCCCGCCGGTACCGACCGGGGAGCGAAGTGAAGCCAGCACAAACAGGCAGGGCCATCGGACCCCGACCAGGCTTGGAGCCGCCGACAATAGTCAGATCCGAATGTGACTGGAACCCCAGGGGTTTCACAACAGCAAAAGTCCCGATTGAAGGCAACAGCCCACACCGTGAGGGTATACAGCTACCGCCTAAGGCTAGAGACCCAAGGGCCAGCGTCTGCGGGCAAACAGGCTCCTCCGGTACCCATACACCGGGGAGCGGACTATCGTTGGGAATCCATAGTAGTCAGAAAGAGAACATTAAGATGCAGGGAAAGACAGCCGCCATCACCTGTCTGGGGAGAAGCACTGCAGCCGGCTGCGGGACCCGTCCATCCAGCCGTTTGGTTTACCGAGGACTTTGGACCTTTCTTGCTGAGTGAGTACACCCGTGCCATCTGGCACCGCACCGCGCTGTCCCTGCAACCCTGCACCTCACCGACCCTGCCTCCTCCGCACAACATCATCGGGCCCCGGAACCACCGACCCCTACCCACGGAGGGGGAAAACAACATCCCAGCTGCTCCTTACAATCGCTCCCAGGATCCCCGTCATCAGCAGCGGTGGTGCCTATCTTCACCACGACCCGTGGGTGGCGTCACGGACTAAATCCCCCAAACCAACCACCCCTTTCACTCACGGGCGAGGAGCGCCACTCGAGTCCCCGGATCCGGTCCACCGCTCGAGCCACCGAGCAGCTATCGCAGCAGCGCCGTACCCGACCGTTAGCGAGAGCGCAGCAGCGATGGCGTCCTCCCCGCCCGCGACAAGTGACAGTAATAAAAGTGGTTTTATAGCACCAGGCAGTACTAGCATTGCTCCTCTTTATCCTGAGTTCCCCCTTGGGACTCTGCATTCACATGGAGAATGAATCATCAAATTTGCTGCTCTTTTTTGGCGAATTCCTAGGGAAGTGAAGATGCCTGGTCACTTGTTTATTCAGTCCCTCTCTACATGCAGTGGCCAGTGGAGGTCAGGAAACCCCATTATTGAGAAACTTATACTAGCTTCATATGAGAGAACATAATACAAAAATTTCAATCTGACCTCCTAAATCCCCCACTCCTTAAATGGAATCCATATCAAGTTTTTGCTATGTAATTTGGAGATTGCATGCTGCAGGGGTTAACAGAGATTTCAGCGATGTGTCTCTTATCACACTGTGTGCAGTTATTTACCTGAATCTTTGTTTTAGCTTCAGAAGATTATCATTGTCAGACTAAGTCAGCTAGAGTTTAACTAGTCCAACAAACCCCCTGATGTAGTTAGCAGCTCACTGTCTAAAAAAATGTACATACAGAGCATCGTGAATGTGGTGGCAGCTTTAGCACTGCAACATGCTAAATTTAAAAACTCTGATTGTATCAAAACTGCTGAACCCAGTAAACTAAGTGATATATTGTTGGATTCACAAAAAGAGATGATTGGACCTGTGGAAGTTCAGGTTTGAAGGGTTCAGCCGGACTTTAGATAAAGATCGGTTCTGGACCCGAACTTGACCTGAACCCGTTTGGAACTCACTGATTGGGCAGTTTGGCTTTCCCCCCACATACAGCCAGCCATACACAGATCACTTCAGGGGAGGGAGGGCAGGGGTTTTTCATTATTTTTTTTTGTACACACTATATTCGATAATGCTCTTGTTACCCCCTGTGTGAGCCATTCAAAGATTGCAAGTGGCTCACACTGGGCCAAGCACCCAGCTTACCTGAGCACAGCGACGATCGATCAAGTGGTTAGCATACATACAGCACCCGAAGTCCAAACTCGAACACTGTTTTTTGGTAAAGTCTATGTTCGATATAAACATATAAACACCAAACTTTACTGCTTGAGCTTACTCATCTTTATTAATGATCTCTTTGTCTACATCTTGCTGTTCTCAGATGAGGTAGAGAAAAATCTTCTGACAAATTCCCTTTAAGAACTTAGAGTCCATACCCTCATTTTAGAGAAAAGGCCATTTAGCAAAGAATGTTTAAATAATTATAATTTTACAAGCATAAAAAATGCGAATGCTTGGAAGAAACTTTAGAAACAGCTGAAGAGCTTTAAAAGCGAGATAAGAGCTCTGAATGTTTTGAGAACTGTGGGATTCTCAGCATATGAGATAAGAACACATGCATAGCAAAAAGACGGGAATGTTACATAGTGTCTATTTTTGTCTTGTTCTACAGAGGAGTTATGAAAGCTCGAGTGATTGCCAGGCAAGGGAACAAAGGGACAGTCCTGTTTTGTGACTAACAGCCATTTACCAAGGCCAAATATAACCTGCAGAGAACAGGGATGAATTTAGCTGCTTGACAAATCAACTAAAAACCTTCACTATCTTAGTTATCTCAGTTAGCCATTAAAAGGTATCAACCACTGAGGACTCTCTGTTCTTTTAAACAATTTTTTTATCACTATCTTATTAATTTGTTATCCCTACAAAGATTAAACAGTTACAGGGAAGTCTTGTTCTGGCTCACAACATATGTCACTTTTAGGCTGTGTGCGCACATTGCGTTTTTTCCTTTTTTTGGCTGCGTTTAAGGTGATGTGTTCCCACGGGGAAAGTGACATTCTGCAGGAGCTCCCAGAAAACCGAAGCACAACTTTGTCTGTTTTAATGCTGCAGTTGTAGTGCGGAATGTCCTGCGGATATGCTGCGATCATTCTGCATTGAGGATATCCTACCATGGCTTTGGCACTGCATCCTCAATGCAGAACAAGTGCTGGAGTGATCGGTGAGTTCATACTTACCTCCATCATGCAGCACTTCACTTTCCGGCCATGTCTGTCTGCACTTTGCAGGAGAAGGTGGGCGGGCCTGAACTAGCTCCAGCTGTCACATGACCGGGGCTCGTGCAGGCCCCGCCCACCTACTGCTGCCCACTCTTGGCTCCACCGTGCTCCTCTGCACCAGAGGAAGTGACTCCGGTGTCTTTTATCAAGGCAAGTAAGTATGGGATCGTATGGAAAAATCCGCAGGAATAATTGACATGCTGCAGATTTTCCGCAGGGAAACCCGAATTATTTCCGCTGCGGAAAAAAACGCAGCATGGGCACAGCAGTTCCAAAATGCCATAGAAATGACTGGGGATTCGCTGTACTGCGGATTTTTGAGAAATCTGCGGAATTTCCGCGAAAAAATCGCGGCAAGTTTCGCGAATTTTCCGCAGCGTGGGCACATAGCCTAAAACTGCAGCGTGTCATTGACAAAATGCATGCATTTTGCTTCCCCAGCAAAGTCTATGAGAAGTCAGCAAATTCCATGCGCACGTTGCTTTTTTTTTGGCAGCGTTTTGAATGCGAAATATTTGACAAAATCGATGCATTTAAAAAGCAGCATGTAACTTCTTTTGTGCGTTTTAGTTGCATTTTCCACCCTTTGAAATTAATGAGGTGTGTCAAAACGCAATCAAAATGTTTAGCTGTGCGCTTACACTGCATGTTTGTTGCGTTCTGCATGCTTTTTTGGCAAACAAAGACGCAGGTCTTTTGGTCTCTCTCTCTGTCGGACTCTCTCTGTCGATGTCGGTCTCTCTCTGTCGGTCGTTCTCTCTCTCTGTCGGTCTCTACCTCTCTCTTTCATACTCACCGATAACTGGCGTGGCGCTGCACGTCTGTCACACTGCTCTGGCGGCTTCTCCAGCTTTTGAAAATGCCGGCCGCTCAATATTCCATCTCGTATTCACTGCTTCCCCTGCCCACCGGCGCCAATGATTGGTTACATTCAGACGAGCCACCACACTGAGTGACAGCTGTCTCACTTCAAGCAATCACAGCCATCGGTGGGCGGGTCTATATCGTGCAGTAAATTAAATAAATAAGTAATTAAAAAATACAAAGTGCGGTCCCCCCCATTTTGATACCAGCCAAGGTAAAGCCACATAGCTGAAGGCTCAGGATGGGGAGCCCCACATTATAGGGAGCAGCCCAGCCTAAAAAAAATCAGCCAGCAACCGCCTGGAATTGCCGCATCCATTAGATGCGACAGTCCCGGGACTCTACCCGGCTCATCCCGAATTGCCCTGGTGCGGTGGCAATCGGGGTAATAAGGACTTAATGGCAGCCCATAGCTGCCACTAATTCCTAGGTTAATCATGGAAGGCGTCTCTGAGACACCCCCATGATTAATCTGTAAGTTAAAGAAAATAAACACATACACCCAAAAAATTCTTTATTTGGAATACAAAAAACCCCACCCTCTTTCACCACTTTATTAATCCTCAAACAGCCTTCCAGGTCCGACATAATGCACACGAGGTCCCACGACGCTTTCAGCTCTGCTATATCGGAAGCTGACAGCTAGCGGCCACAGACCACGACCGCTCTCTGTCAGCTCCACGCAGCAACTGAAGTGAGTCGCGCTATCAGCGATGACGTAACTCAGGTTACCCCCGGCCACAGCTAGATCCTCCAACTGTGACAGCAAGTCGCTTGAGTGACTGAAGTGAGCCGCGCAATCAGCTGTGCCCTCACTCAGGTGATTTGCGGTCTCGGGGGAGGACTCCAGCTGGCCGTGGGTAACCTGGGTGACGACACCGCTGATCGCGCGGCTCACTTCAGTCACTCAGGGGATTTGCGGTCACCGGTGAGTCCTTCACCGGTGACTGCAAATCAGGCCGCAGCACACAGACAGAGCCACACGATGACAATGAAGTCGGGTGAAGTTCATCCGAGTTCATTCTGATCTCGCAGCTCTTTCTCGAAGCCAGCCATGCTCTATGGGAACGTAGCAGAGCCACGTGGGACCGCACTGTCAAAAATGCATATAATATGCATTCAAAACGCATTCAAAATGCATCCAAAATGCATGCGTTTTGGATGCATTTTTTTGTCAAACGCAGTGTTTACAGTTGTCAAAACGCTGCAGTTTATTAGTCAAGCTAGAACGCAGCATGCGTACATAGCCTTAGATGTCAAGACCTTGCTTATCACAGGGGAGAAAGCATGGTAAAGTTTCTCCTTCCATAAATGTTCATCCCTGCAAAAGCCTAGAAGCATCTACACAATGACTTTTAATAGAAGTGTTGGGTTATACTTTATCTCCACATAGCTGTCACCAAGGCTGCCAGTAGACACAAGACATACCTCTTTTTTCTCCTGTATAAGGGACCAAATCTTCCCTGTCTTTCATTTCATTGGCTTGCTTTTCCAAATGGCCTAGGAGGGCTTCTCGCTGGAAGGGTCCCGTTGGCGTTTTGTTGGTCTGGTTCCTTTGTCTTAAGCCAACAGGCAATAACTCATTCTAAGAAGAAAAAAAAATAGCTTTGATCCAAGACTGAAAATAATGGCAAATATTTGTTGAACAGTTAATCTGATGTGCTGGTTTTTTTTTATAATGTTTGGGTGCTATAGTTGAAAAGTAATTCATGATGAATGTCAGATCTGCCTTGTACCAATGAAAGACCAGTAGAAACCATAGATTATGCAGAATTAATTGGGGATTTGTTGCTTTGATTTATGACATTGTAACCTTAACAGAATACTCATGAATGTCAAGATTTCAGAAAAAAAACCTGCCATTTAAAAGCCTTAATATATGTTGCATAACAGACTTACCAGTGATTTTTTAAAAACTGGCTAACAGTAGGTAATGTGGAATAAGATTATTACTTAGTCAACCTCCCATTAATCCAGCACTGCTGCTAATCTGGTCTATGCAATTTTTTTCAGAAATGATGAGAGATTTGTAATTCACGTGACCACTGCAGCCAATCACTGGTCCCACTGGCTAAGCTTGCATGTCTGGCATGTTAACAGTGAGGGTAGTGTTTGACTGCAATAGTCATGTGAATTATGGACATGACATCACATCTTCAAGACCGATGAGGACACATAGAGCAGCAGCGATGGAGGATGACTAAATGTGGAAGTAATGGTTATTTTATCCTTTTTTCAAAAACCAGGCCAGATAACAGAAAATAAATGGAAAAACAGATACAATTTTCTTAAAGATGAGATGCATTTGGAACAGATACAATTTAGACACACACGAAAAAGATTTATATTGGCTTGACGTTGGCTAACTACCATTTCACCCACTTTTTTACACAACATGATTATTGTGTACAAAATTCAGATCGATCAATGGTTTGCAAGTGCAGCGATTGTACTCATCTTTTCTGATGTCCTAAAGATTATGCTTTGTTGACATAGAAAATGAAGAGAAAAGCCAGCAAAGTTATGAAAACAGTGTGGTTACAGCCTATGAATGCATATACAGTATGTTAAATTAAAATTTGCTATTAAGCACAATTGTTACTAATTTATGTTCACATGTGAGGGGAACTTTAGACTGGCGTAAATGTCAAATAACCCATACAAGGGCCAGGTTAAAAAGTGGGTAATGGTCATGTAATAAAAACAATATGAATATAAGACATCTTAATGAGACTTGCCAATACATAATCTTGCCAGAGAGTTGTCTTGCCAACTAAAATGATAAGAGGGAGTTTATGTTCTGAAATGAAACCATTTTTTTAGAGAAGCTTCAGAAAAGAGAACCTCTAATAACTCAAAAGATATTGGCATAGTGATACTTACATCTGGATCTAACTCTTCTAGTTCTCCTTCTAGAGCACTTATTTCATCCTCTGTTAGCTTGTTTAAGATCTCTTCCTCATCCACATCTCGATATTTCTCTAAATCTTTTCTACGGAGCATTTTCTTGAGCTTTGGCAGTTTGTTTTTCTAGATTGACATATTACAACATACGTTACTACAATTTTACTAACTAAAATAAGTTACAATTTTCATCAGGAATGTGTTAGTTAAGAGCACAATTCTAGTGAAAATTAGTGCTTTTACTTGTAGTCTTTAATTGTATATCTTTTTTTAGATAGACCTGTAGGATGACTTATCTTTTGATGTAATATTTCTGAAAGTAAATTGTATTTTTGGTCAGAAAACAAAAAGGAATCATCCTAATAAGTTATCTGGTTTTAAAAATTTCAAGTCTGTAACTGTATTTTACACACATAATGTCATTAATTTCCATAGCACGTCAAATACATAATCTTCACTATCCTCACTAGGGCTCACAATCCAAATTCCCTATCAGTATGTCTTTGGAGTGTGGGAGGAAACCAGCGTACCCGGAGGAAACCTATGCAAATATGGATACAGCACAAACTCCTTGCAGATGTTGTTCTTGGTGAGATTGGAACCCAGGACCCCAGCGCTGCAAGGCTACAGTGTAAATCACTGCTCACCAAGACATAGATGAATGGTGGGTCAAGTGCCACTTCATGTGCCCAATTTAAAAACACTATCAGAAAATTATATTCTCTGTTCACCTTAATAGCTTCAAAGTAGTATGTGGTCACGATTTTGATTCTTATGGCCTTGATGCAACAGTAGCACCCATGGGGCAGGGGTTAAAATACTCGTCGTCGGGCCGGTAATGTTGGGTCTGGGATGTCACGGGTGGCCCTGCCCGGCTTCGTGGCCCTGAGGTGTACACCAATAGGGTAATTGGAGATGGGATGAGGATGGGTGATGATGAGGATGTTGGGAGTTGTCTCATGACGCCACCTGCGGTTTGCGGCCAGTGATTAGCCGCCGCTGCAGTTGCAGTCCTCTGGAGTGGATGGTGTCACTGCTAGGTGAAGCTAGGCCCCAGGGAGGATGATGGAGGCAGTAGTGGCTGTTGGCGCCGAAGCTCGAGGTGACGGCGCCGGCAATGAAGGACTCACACAGCAGTTGCGGTTCCAGGTCTTTACTCACTGTCCGTGGGTTGCTCGGAGGTGCTGGATTCCGCTGTGATGGGCCTCAGCCAATCCTGGATAGGTTAGAGGTAGCCACCGGTGTTTGAAAGTGTCCTTTCCCAAGAGATGCCCCTTCAGAAGAAAGGAACCTGGGCTGAGCTTCCAGCTCCAAGCCTCAGGCCCTGTGAAGAAAGAAGGAAAAAGGTGGTATCGTGTTGCCAGAACTGAAGTTCCGACTTGACTGAAGTTCCTACTTCTACCCCAAGTGGTGCCCGGCCCCCAGGTGGTTGTCCTACTGACCGGGAAAGTCCCATTCCTCGTGATGGCCACCCCCAGCCTACCCTAGTCCAGTTCCCAGTGAGAAGGTACCTAAGCTGTATGTAAGGTGAAATGTGTAAACACCGGTGATTAACCCCCTCCCTACCCGAGATGAATACTGCACCTTAAGTGAGGTGCAGTACCCTGTGGTGACTGAAGCCTCAGGGGCGCCAAATTCTCCAACAGCAAATGGCAGCACTTCCAGGCTGCAATAAAATAACAATGGTTCATCCCATTTTTGTTATGCAAAATAAACAGGTTAACAATCTTCAATTTATGGGAGGCATTATCAATCAACAGTTTCAAACATTTAACAGTTACTGGTCATCAGTGTGATCAATGCAACAAAACGTCAACATTTGCATACGAAAAAATTTACTCTGTCTTGGCTGCTAGTAGTACCAGAGGGCTGGTCTCAGCCCCCTGGCTCTGGGCACTCAAGAGATATCCTCTGGTGAAATGTCCAGCCTGCTTACAACAGCGACAAACCAGTATTACGATATCCATGGTGTCAGGAGCAGGTTTCCCCTCAGGAGCAGCTCCGGAGCACTCTTCCGGTAAAACACTCTGCAGGGGCTGGATCGCAATCACCTCAGTCTTTCCTCCATCACGGGGCTCCAAGGGTTTATACTGCCAATGCTGGACTCCCCAGGGACCAAGGTGGGCCATGGCGGACATCGGGGGAGCATCGGTTGGAGGGCATGCTTTCGACAGATCCCAGAGTCCTTACTGTTATGATCCGGAACCATGGAAGACCACCACATTCATTGGCAAAAAGGTGACAAGAGCATTGGCAACTAATCTGGCCGCCATCCCCTTACTAACCATTACAACTAGAAGTAGCCGAGGGGTGAACTAACATCCTGTGCACCGCGAACCCAGCCGGAGAACTAACTATCCTAAAGATAGGAAAGATGAATAACTCTCTGCCTCAGAAAATAGACAAGAATAGCAAGCCCTCCACATTCAAAGACTGCGGTGATATAGGAAAAACACAATACACAGGTAGATGACAGGATTAGCAATAGATGAGGCCCCCGCTGACTAAAATAGGAAAGGACAGGAAAGGGACTGATGGTGGCCAGAGAAAAACCCTGCAAAATACCAACTTCCTGATAGTACAAAAAGGCCCTCAGATCGCTCGATCTGAACTCCGTCCTATACCAGGTGCCCTTGTCATACCAATGAACAGAAAACAAGAATTATAACAAATTCAACAAGCCACAAACACATGGACCCAAAGGAGCAATACTCCACACAGAACTGCAGGGAGTTCCTCAACAATCCACTGAGGGGGAAAATCCCTGGAAGGAAATAAACTGAAACCAACCACAACAAATGACAAACCCAGATAAGCAAAAGAACCAGACAATAAATAAAGAGCAAGCACTTATCTGGAGTAGATGTGGTGTAGAGCAAGATTAAGCAGGCTGGAGATACAAAGAACAACTGACATCCGGCAACAGCCTGCAATCAGACCAGGACTTAAATAAGCAGAGAGTTAGCAAAGGAAACACCCACTGCACAACACACCTGGTCTCTGTTCAAACCATTCCTGGCCACCAGAGGGAGCCTCCCAGCAGCCAAAACATAACTAACATTCACAACAGTACCCCCCCCTTGAGGAGGGGTCACCGAACCCTCACCCACGCCACCGGGTCGCTCGGAATGAGCATGATGGAAAGCGCGAACCAACCTGTCCGCATGAATATCAGAAGCCACAAGCCAAGAGTTATCCTCCTGCCCATAACCCTTCCATTTCACAAGGTACTGAAGCTGATGCCTACTGCGACGGGAATCCAGAATTTTTTCAACCTCATACTCCAGATCCCCTTTTACCAAAACAGGGTCAGGAGGCGCTGCTGCAGGAACTGCCGGCTCCACATGTTTCTTCAACAAGGACTTATGGAAGACATTGTGAATCTTAAATGACGCAGGCAGAGTCAAACGGAAAGAAACAGGGTTAATAATCTCCGAAATCTTATAAGGTCCAATAAATCTGGGCTTAAACTTAGGAGACGGAACTCTCATAGGAATATTTTTAGAGGACAACCACAACATGTCCCCTACTTTAAACTGGGGGCGAACAGTCCGACGCCGATTGGCAAACTTTTGGGCAGTTTCTTGGGACTGAAACAATTTATCCACTACCTGCCCCAAAATCTGCTGCATTCTGTTGACCACCGAATCCACCCCCGGACAGTCAGACGCCTCAAGCTGCCCTGAGAGGAACCTAGGGTGATACCCAAAATTGCAGAAAAAGGGGGACACCAACGTGGTAGAGCTAGCTCTATTGTTAAGGGCAAATTCAGCCAAAGGCAAAAACGAAACCCAGTCATCCTGATCCGCAGAAACAAAACACCGTAAATAGGTCTCCAGGGTCTGGTTAGCCCTTTCAGTCTGACCGTTGGTCTGAGGATGAAACGCCGAGGAGAAAGACAGCTGAACACCCAATTTGGAGCAAAAAATCCTCCAAAACCTGGATACAAACTGCACCCCTCTGTCAGAAACAATGTTTTCGGGAATACCATGCAAACGAACAACATGTTGGAAAAACAAAGGCACCAACTCTGATGAAGACGGCAACTTAGATAGGGGAACCAAGTGGACCATCTTGGAGAATCTGTCACAGATCATCCAAATCACAGTCATTTTCTGAGAGACGGGAAGCTCTGAAATAAAATCCATAGAGATGTGCGTCCAAGGTTTCTTAGGTACAGGCAAAGGCAATAATAGCCCACTAGAACGTGAACAACAGGGCTTGGACCTAGAACAAACTCCACACGACTGCACAAAACGACAGACATCTCGGGACAGGGAAGGCCACCAAAAAGAGCGTCTCACAAGATCCCGAGTACCAAAAATGCCAGGATGACCCGCCAAAACAGAGCAATGAACCTCAGAGACAACTCGGTCTCTCCATTGGTCTGGAACAAACAGTTTCCCTGTAGGACATCTCTCAGGTTTATCCCCCTGAAATTCCGCCAGTGCCAACTGCAGATCAGGCGAAATAGCCGAGAAAACTACACCATCATTCAGGATAGTAGACGGTTTGACAACCTCCAAAGAGTCAGCGCAGAAACTCCTGGAAAGGGCATCGGCCTTAACATTCTTGGTGCCCGGCAAAAAAGAGACCACAAAATTAAACTGGGTAAAAAACAAAGCCCACCTGGCCTGCCGAGGATTCAACCTCTTGGCCGATTCCAGATAGATGAGATTCTTGTCGTCCGTAAGCACCACAACTTGATGTCTAGCCCCCTCCAACCAATGCCTCCACTCTTCAAATGCCCACTTCATAGCCAATAATTCCCGGTTCCCCACATCATAATTCCGTTCAGAAGGAGCAAACTTCCGAGAGAAAAAGGCACAGGGCTTAAGTTTACCCGAAGTAGCGTCTCGTTGAGACAGAACAGCACCTGCTCCGATCTCTGAGGCATCGATCTCAACTTGAAATGGGCGAGACACATCAGGTTGCTGCAGAACTGGGGCAGAAGTGAATCGCCTTTTAAGCTCCTGGAAGGCCACAATAGCCTCAGGGGTCCAATGCTCAGCATCAGCTCCCTTCTTTGTCAAATCTGTCAGAGGTTTGACAATGGCAGAAAAATTGGCTATAAATTTACGGTAAAAATTAGCAAACCCCAAAAACCGCTGCAGGGATTTTAGAGAAGTCGGTTGCACCCAGTCGTAAATAGCCTGAACCTTAACTGGGTCCATTTCAATAGCGGAGGGAGACAGGATGAAGCCCAAAAAGGAAATCCTTTGCACCCCAAAGAGGCACTTTGACCCCTTAACGTACAGTGCATTATCCTTAAGTATCTGAAAAACATCCCGTACTTGCCCAACATGAGAGTCCCAATCATCAGAAAAAATCAAGATGTCATCCAAATACACAATCAAAAATTTACCAATAAGGTCCCGAAAAAATATCATTCATGAAGGCCTGGAAGACGGAGGGTGCATTAGTGAGCCCAAAAGGCATCACTAGGTACTCAAAATGCCCCTCAGGAGTATTAATTAATTATCATCACCCTCCTTAATACGGATGAGATTATACGCACCCTTGAGATCCAGTTTCGTAAACCATTTGGCACTCTTCACTCTAGAGAACAGATCAGATATCAGAGGCAAAGGGTACTGATATTTGACCGTAATTTTATTAAGAAGACGGTAATCAATACAAGGCCTCAACGAACCATCTTTCTTAGCAACAAAGAAGAAGCCAGCACCCAAAGGAGAAGATGAGGGCCGAATGTGCCCCTTCTCCAATGATTCTCTGATGTATGACCGCATGGCATCATGTTCGGGCACAGACAAGTTGAAAATCCGCCCCTTGGGAAATTTACAACCGGGCACCAACTCAATGGCACAATAACAGTCCCGGTGTGGGGGCAGAGAATCAGATTCCTGGTCATTAAATACATCACGGAAATCAGACAAGAAGGCCGGGACATCAACTGCCTGAGCAGACGTGGACGACACAGAAAGGTCCTGATGCAAACCTTGACAACCCCAACTAGCTACCGACAAGGATCTCCAGTCAAGAACCGGATTATGGGTCTGCAACCACGGAAATCCCAGTACCAAGGTATCCTGTAGAATATGCAATACTAAAAATGTACAAGTTTCCTGATGCGCTGGTGCAACTCTCATAGGCACCTGGGTCCAAAATTGGGGTTTATGTTCTGCCAAAGGGGTAGCATCAATGCCCCTTAAAGGAATAGGAGTTTGCAAAGGAACCATGGGAAAACCACAATCCCTAGCAAACCCAAAATCCATCAAATTGAGCGCTGCCACTGAGTCCACAAAGGCAAATGCAGAAAAGGAAGACAATGAGCAAATCAATGTGACAGACAAAAGAAACTTTGGTTGCAAAGAACCCACAGTAACAGAAGTAGCCAATCTCCTTTCACGTTTAGGGCAGACAGAGATGTTATGAGAAGCGTCTCCACAATAGAAGCACAGTCTATTCTTCCGTCTGAACCCCTGCCGACTAGCAGTAGAAAGGACCCTATCACACTCCATAGGATCCAAAGGCTGTTCCACAGGCACAAAACCAGCAGGTATCTTCCTGCGCTCACGTAAACGCCTATCAATCTGAATGGCCAAGGTCATAGAGGCATCAAGACCAGAAGGGACGGGAAATCCTACCATTACATCCTTCACAGCATCCGCAATACCCTTGCAAAAAAGAGCCGCAAGCGCATCATCATTCCATTTGGTAAGGACCGCCCACTTACGAAATTTCTGACAAAACGTTTCTGCAGAATCCAAACCCTGAGTTAAGGACAACAAGACCTTTTTCTGCTTGGTCCACAATATTGGGTTCGTCATATAATAATCCCAAGGCCTGAAAAAAGGAGTCCACATCATTGAGAATCGGATCATCAGACGTTAAAGAGAAGGCCCAGTCCTGAGGGTCACCACGCAGCAAGGAGATGACAATCTTAACCTGCTGTACGGGATTCCCTGAGGACTTAGGGCGCAGGTCAAAAAATAATTTACAATTATTTTTGAAGCTCAAAAATCTCGACCTATCTCCCGAAAAAAATTCAGGAACAGGAATCTTAGGCTCTGCAAGGGGAGTCTGTGCAAGAAAAGACTCTATACGACGAACCTTAGCATCAAGATGAGCAACACGCTCACCCAATTCATCCATGCTAGACAAAAGAAATCTTCCACAGAACCCAAAGAAGAGGAAAAATACCAAAAAAAAAAAAATGTTTTCTCAGCAACTTTTTTTTTTTTTTTTTCCCCCCTTCTTAAGAGTACCCTTTAAATTTGTTGGCCGGATGTACTGTTATGATCCGGAACCATGATAAAAAAACTGTGGAGGAAAGAAGCGCAATAGGGTCTTACCCAAATAGCATTGGGAGGAAAAGAAGGGGAGATATTACTCACCTATAGGGGTTGTGAAAGTCACAACTCCTATACCAGCATGTGTGTAGATAATCCAGAGTCACAGCAGCGGTCCCTCGGTTTGGCAGATAACAGAGAGCAATAGAATGAGGGTTTTCAAGCCGCGCCAATGACAACCAACATTAAGCTGTTAGATCAATGTTGCTTTTTATTCCAATTACAGGTCTACGCGTTTCGGAAGGCACCCCTTCCTTCTTCAGGACCAGATGGCAAGAGAACATCAAATCTGCTGTCCAGAATAACCTTACAGCACTATATACCCCACTGATGACGTCATGATCCACCCACTTTTAGAAAAAATCGGCGGGAATCAGTACATTTAAAAATTACAATGACGTAGTATCTTAGTTATCTTCCATTTCATGAATAAAACATTTACAGCCATTTCTTCCTTTATCAGGAAAAACGGCAGCAGAATCATAAATAAAAAACTTTTTCAAAAATAGAAATTGTGCGTGTAAAGACTCTTTTTTTATTTATTTCTGTCATATAGTTGTATGCCAAAAAATGTGTCTGTGTATATAGACTTATATATATCTATTCATATATATAACGTGAGAATATGTGGAATATTAACCTTTGCCTAGAACACCATCTCTGTGTAACACCCAGATCAAAGTTGCTGAAGTGAACCCCCTTGTTATATTCAGAGCCACCAAGGAACTCTTATTCGTAGTGAAAAAAAGGGGACGATCGATTAGAAAAGGTGACTGTGTAATGCAATATGAGAAAAAACAGAAAAAACGGGAAGAAAAATAGGAGTGAGGACGAGAACCCCCTTATAGTACAAATCATACTCAATCCGTAAAAACAGAGGCACCGATATCTCAAGTGAGGTGCACGGGAATTAAAAGCCCACATACGTGAACCCTGTGTAATGTCCGCAAGGGTGAATAGAACTCCGAACATTAAAGCCCGGTTAGATGTATCCGTATTATGACTGCATGGCTATCGTTCAAGCCATCCAGACCTATACATGTATTTTAGGTGCAGAAAGGAGGAGAAGCCCCTTCATACTGTGAGGGTTTTAACTTAGATCATAAGCGTGGGAAAAAAGATTACCGCGCATGCCCCGACTAATAGATGTGTAGCGAGTGTAATGAGAATCAATTGAAGGGGTGAAAAGAGTTCAGAACCGTGGGAAAAAAAACCTGTGCGCATGTCCATAATCTGTATCTCAAAAACAATATCTGTTATAGTGTTATATGAATTCAGAAATTTTTTTATATGTGTGGGAATTAAGGGCATAAATAGGAACCATATTATTAGATTAAAATTAACGTATTTAATATATATATATAAAAAAATATATTAAAATATTAAAAAATGTTATGGACATGCGCACGGGTTTTTTTTCCCACGGTTCTGAACTCTTTTCACCCCTTCAATTGATTCTCATTACACTCGCTACACATCTATTAGTCGGGGCATGCGCGGTAGTCTTTTTTCCCACGCTTATGATCTAAGTTAAAACCCTCACAGTATGAAGGGGCTTCTCCTCCTTTCTGTACCTAAAATACATGTATAGGTCTGGATGGCTTGAACGATCGTATTATGACTGCATGGCTATCGTTCAAGCCATCCAGACCTATACATGTATTTTAGGTGCAGAAAGGAGGAGAAGCCCCTTCATACTGTGAGGGTTTTAACTTAGATCATAAGCGTGGGAAAAAAGACTACCGCGCATGCCCCGACTAATAGATGTGTAGCGAGTGTAATGAGAATCAATTGAAGGGGTGAAAAGAGTTCAGAACCATGGGAAAAAAAACCCGTGCGCATGTCCATAATCTGTATCTCAAAAACAATATCTGTTATAGTGTTATATGAATTCAGAAAATTTTTTATATGTGTGGGAATTAAGGGCATAAATAGGAACCATATTATTAGATTAAAATTAACGTATTTAATATATATATATAAAAAAATATATTAAAATATTAAAAAATGTTATGGACATGCGCACGGGTTTTTTTTCCCACGGTTCTGAACTCTTTTCACCCCTTCAATTGATTCTCATTACACTCGCTACACATCTATTAGTCGGGGCATGCGCGGTAGTCTTTTTTCCCACGCTTATGATCTAAGTTAAAACCCTCACAGTATGAAGGGGCTTCTCCTCCTTTCTGCACCTAAAATACATGTATAGGTCTGGATGGCTTGAACGATCGTATTATGACTGCATGGCTATCGTTCAAGCCATCCAGACCTATACATGTATTTTAGGTGCAGAAAGGAGGAGAAGCCCCTTCATACTGTGAGGGTTTTAACTTAGATCATAAGAGTGGGAAAAAAGACTACCGCGCATGCCCCGACTAATAGATGTGTAGCGAGTGTAATGAGAATCAATTGAAGGGGTGAAAAGAGTTCAGAACCGTGGGAAAAAAAACCCGTGCGCATGTCCATAATCTGGATCTCAAAAACAATATCTGTTATAGTGTTATATGAATTCAGAAAATTTTTTATATGTGTGGGAATTAAGGGCATAAATAGGAACCATATTATTAGATTAAAATTAACGTATTTAATATATATATAAAAAAATATATTAAAATATTAAAAAATGTTATGGACATACGCACAGGTTTTTTTTCCCACGGTTCTGAACTCTTTTCACCCCTTCAATTGATTCTCATTACACTCGCTACACATCTATTAGTCGGGGCATGCGCGGTAGTCTTTTTTCCCACGCTTATGATCTAAGTTAAAACCCTCACAGTATGAAGGGGCTTCTCCTCCTTTCTGCACCTAAAATACATGTATAGGTCTGGATGGCTTGAACGATAGCCATGCAGTCATAATACGGATACATCTAACCGGGCTTTAATGTTCGGAGTTCTATTCACCCTTGAGGACATTACACAGGGTTCACGTATGTGGGCTTTTAATTCCCGTGCACCTCACTTGAGATATCGGTGCCTCTGTTTTTACGGATTGAGTATGATTTGTACTATAAGGGGGTTCTCGTCCTCACTCCTATTTTTCTTCCCGTTTTTTCTGTTTTTTCTCATATTGCATTACACAGTCACCTTTTCTAATCGATCGTCCCCTTTTTTTCACTACGAATAAGAGTTCCTTGGTGGCTCTGAATATAACAAGGGGGTTCACTTCAGCAACTTTGATCTGGGTGTTACACAGAGATGGTGTTCTAGGCAAAGGTTAATATTCCACATATTCTCACGTTATATATATGAATAGATATATATAAGTCTATATACACAGACACATTTTTTGGCATACAACTATATGACAGAAATAAATAAAAAAAGAGTCTTTACACGCACAATTTCTATTTTTGAAAAAGTTTTTTATTTATGATTCTGCTGCCGTTTTTCCTGATAAAGGAAGAAATGGCTGTAAATGTTTTATTCATGAAATGGAAGATAACTAAGATACTACGTCATTGTAATTTTTAAATGTACTGATTCCCGCCGATTTTTTCTAAAAGTGGGTGGATCATGACGTCATCAGTGGGGTATATAGTGCTGTAAGGTTATTCTGGACAGCAGATTTGATGTTCTCTTGCCATCTGGTCCTGAAGAAGGAAGGGGTGCCTTCCGAAACGCGTAGACCTGTAATTGGAATAAAAAGCAACATTGATCTAACAGCTTAATGTTGGTTGTCATTGGCGCGGCTTGAAAACCCTCATTCTGTTATGATCCGGAACCATGGAAGACCACCACATTCATTGGCAAAAAGGTGACAAGAGCATTGGCAACTAATCTGGCCGCCATCCCCTTACTAACCATCACAACTAGAAGTAGCCGAGGGGTGAACTAACATCCTGTGCACCGCGAACCCAGCCGGAGAACTAACTATCCTAAAGGTAGGAAAGATGAATAACTCTCTGCCTCAGAAAATAGACAAGAATAGCAAGCCCCCCACATTCAAAGACTGCGGTGATATAGGAAAAACACAATACACAGGTAGATGACAGGATTAGCAAAAGATGAGGCCCCCGCTGACTAAAATAGGAAAGGACAGGAAAGGGACTGATGGTGGCCAGAGAAAAACCCTGCAAAATACCAACTTCCTGATAGTACAAAAAGGCCCTCAGATCGCTCGATCTGAACTCCGTCCTATACCAGGTGCCCTTGTCATACCAATGAACAGAAAACAAGAATTATAACAAATTCAACAAGCCACAAACACATGGACCCAAAGGAGCAATACTCCACACAGAACTGCAGGGAGTTCCTCAACTATCCACTGAGGGGAAAATCCCTGGAAGGAAATAAACTGAAACCAACCACAACAAATGACAAACCCAGATAAGCAAAAGAACCAGACAATAAATAAAGAGCAAGCACTTATCTGGAGTAGATGTGGTGTAGAGCAAGATTAAGCAGGCTGGAGATACAAAGAACAACTGACATCCGGCAACAGCCTGCAATCAGACCAGGACTTAAATAAGCAGAGAGTTAGCAAAGGAAACACCCACTGCACAACACACCTGGTCTCTGTTCAAACCATTCCTGGCCACCAGAGGGAGCCTCCCAGCAGCCAAAACATAACTAACATTCACAACACCTTACCTACCGACACTCAACAGGGGTGCTTCCACTAAGTATTGCAGTGCCCACTCTCCAGAAGTACAAGACTTTGAATCAAGCAGCTCAGGTGTCACGGGTGCAGTGTCTGGATAATCCTGGTCTTCTCTCTTAATCGACAAGGTCTTTCCTTCCGGTTCTGCCTGGTTCCCTGGGTGTGTAGCACTCGTCTCCAGCAGCGGGGCTTTTCTTCGCATGCTTTTCGTGGTGCCTCCCATGACAGCACCCCCCCCTTTTCTTCCCGCGTGGAATGATTAATGGTGACTGTCATTTTAGGAAATCAAATTCAACACAGTTCTGCAAGGCGCACAGTATCCGTTGTTGCGGGCACGTTATCCTGTTCGTGATGTCAAAATGTACCACCCGCGGGGCAGGGTTTAATCCCTTAACGACCCATGACGTACTGGGTACGTCATGGATCGTGTGCCGTTAAGCCCCGCACCCTGCAGCGGGCAGGCAGCGGCGATCCGCGCACATATGAGCTGTTTCCAACAGCTGACATGTGTGCCTGCTAGCCATGGGTTGAATCGCTTCCACCCGCGGCCATTAACCCCTTACATATCGCTGCCAAAATCTGGCAGCGATATGTATATGCACGCCGCCATGACAGTCACTTACCCCGCCCCCACCGGAAGTCTCGGTGGTTGCCATGGTAGCACAGGGTGATGTGATGTAAAAAATATATAAATATAAATAAATATAATATATAAATAAATATATATATATTAGTGCTCACTTCAGTTATCCTATTCAGTTATATGTAGTTTTTTTCTGAATGTCAACACAGCTCCGCCCCTTTCGGCCATGTTTTTTCCATCTCCTATATAAGAAAGTCCTTGGTTACCCCTCTCCACCCACAGCAGTTTTTAATTGCAATGAGATGACACACAGTTAGGGTCACAGAGCTAGGGACCCCAATATAGAGATATACCTTGACGAGGTCTTGGGGCTCAGTTACATTGATCAATGCGATTGCTTAATATCTCCTTTTTCCTAATGTTCATGGCAGGTATGCAATTCATTATTCACATGTTCAAATTAGCAAGTAGCATTTTTCATTGTATATTCCAATATTTTTCCATATGCTTGAGGCATTATACCATTATCTAAGTTTGATGTGCAGCCTTATCCTGATATAGTATGTATTTTTTGGCTTGCACTCATAATATATATATATTAGTGCTCACTTCAGTTATCCTATTCAGTTATATGTAGTTTTTTTTTCTGAATGTGAACACAGCTCCGCCCCTTTCGGCCATGTTTTTTCCATCTCCTATATAAGAAAGTCCTTGGTTACCCCTCTCCACCCACAGCAGTTTTTAATTGCAATGAGATGACACACAGTTAGGGTCACAGAGCTAGGGACCCCAATATAGAGATATACCTTGACGAGGTCTTGGGGCTCAGTTACATTGATCAATGCGATTGCTTAATATCTCCTTTTTCCTAATGTTCATGGCAGGTATGCAATTCATTATTCACATGTTCAAATTAGCAAGTAGCATTTTTCATTGTATATTCCAATATTTTTTCCATATGCTTGAGGCATTATACCATTATCTAAGTTTGATGTGCAGCCTTATCCTGATATTGTAGCTAACATGAGTCACTTCCTCTCAATGCCGGAATACAGCCGGCATTGAAAGTAAAGCACCAAATCTGCAGTTCTCAGCTCTGTAGCTGAGATCTGCAGATAATGCAGAGCGATCGGATTGCTGATCGCTATAGCCCCCTAGGGGGACTAGTAAGATAAAAAAAAAAAAGTAAAAAAAGTTTTAAAAAATAAAAAAAAAAAAAAACCTAAAAGTTCAAATCACCCCCCTTTCCTCCCATTGAAAATTAAAGGTTTTAAAAAATAAAAAATATACACATATTTGGTATCGCCGCGTTCAGAAATGCCCGATCTATAAAAATATAAAATCAATTAATTTGATCAGTAAATGGCAAAAAAATTCCAAACGCCAAAATTACGTTTTTGGTCGCCGCAAATTTTGCGCAAAATGCAATAACAGGCGATCAAAATGTATCATCTGCGCAAAAATGGTACCGTTAAAAACTTCAGGTCGAGACGCAAAAAATAAGCCATCACTGAGCCTCAGATCCCGAAAAATGAGAACGATATGGGTCTTGGAAAATGGCGCAAAACGTGCGCCACTTTTTTTGGACAAGCTTGTGATTTTTTTTAACACCTTAGACACAAGTAAACCTATACATGTTTGGTGTCTACAAACTCGCACTGACCTGAGGCATCACATAGATACATCAGTGTTACCATATAGTGAACACAGTGAATAAAATATCCCAAAAACTATTGTACAATCACACTTTTTTTGCAATTTTTCCGCACTTCGAATTTTTTTGCCGTTTTCCAGTACACTATATTGCACAACTTATGTTTTCATTTAAAAGTACAACTCGTCCCGCAAAAACCAAGCCCTTACATGGCAAGATTGATGGAAAAATAAAAAAGTTACGGCTCTCGGAAGAAGGGGAGCAAAAAACAAAAACGCAAAAACGGAAAGTGCCCGGGGGCTGAAGGGGTTAAAATACTCATCGCCGGGCCGGTGATGTCGAGTCTGAGATGTCACGGGTGGCCCTACCCGGCTTCGTGGCCCAGAGGTGTACACCAATAGGGGAATTGAAGATGGGATGAGGATGGGTGATGATGAGCAAGTTGGGAGTTGTCTCGTGACGCTACCTAGGAAAAAGGTGGTGTCATGTTGCCCGAACTGAAGTTCCGACTTGACTGAAGTTTGTGTAAGAGTTGCTCCTACTTCTACCCCAAGTGGTGCCCGCACCCCAGGTGGTTCTGCTAGTGACTAGGTAAGTCCCATGTCTCATGATGGCCACCCCCCAGCTTACCCTAGTCCAGTCCCCAGTAGGAAGGTACCTAAGCTGTATTTAAGGGGAAATGTGGAAACACCAGTGATTAACCCCCTCCCTACCCGAGATGAATACTGTACCTTAAGTAAGGTGCACTACTTTGATTCTCTGGCCAATCAGGTTAACCCCTTCGTGCCGAACCTGTTTTTCTTCCTGACCAGGCCAGATTTTTCAATTCTGATCAGTGTCACTTTATGCAGGGTCGGCGTCACCGCCCAAAGCACCCGGTAAAGTGTTGGGACCCTGGACAAACGGTCTACTCACCGTTGGCAGTGGTGGTGATCTTTTCACTGCTGAATGCAATTACACAGAAGGACAGTGTTCATTTGTGGGCAGAGTAAGCGCATCATTCGCTCCCGTCTCATAGATGAAGTCTTATTTATGCCCATAGTAATGTGTATGCCCCCACCAGTAATGTGTGCCCCCCACTAATTTGTATGTCCTTCCCAGTGGTCTTTACCCCTAGTGATGTCTATGCCCCCAGCCTCCCCTGTGATGTATTTGTACCCAGCCCCTCCTGTGATATAAACACTGTAGCCCCATCTCCTGTTACGTATATACAGCAGTCTCAGTGTGCACTGTATGGCCATGTCTGCTAGCAGTGATGCTGGCCGGCACACAAACTGAATTAAAGGCGCATTGCAGACATAAAAACCTCACTGTGCGCAGCCACATACGTGGGAGGAGTTGGACAGGAGAAAAGTGAGGGAGGTGAGTGACGGTTGTTGCCAGCTTCCCTATGGGTGGGTTAGCCTGCCCCATACTCTGAGGCAGGTCCTGGCTAGGTGTGTGCCATTTGAAGCACCCATTGGCATACCCATGATGTGATCATGGATTGCCGATGGGTTGCTATGACAGCTGAAGACCTCTATGTTTGTCATAGCAGCGCTTTGAAACCCTGCCTGCAGCTGGGCTTCGAAGGAGACTGTGATTTTTGTTATATACAGCAATATGGTATTGCTAAATATAGTATACTAGCTATTAAACCTGTTCTGTGCTCAGGTGTTGATGATTTAGCATCAGGTTTGGACTTTGTGGGTGGGTCTTTTTCTATCTATTTCTCCTCTGGCTTCTTTTTTCCCATTTAAATTTTAGAACATGGCCGCCGCCATCATACCTATGGTCGGAGTGTGCACAGTGCTATGCTCACGTTGTAGTTGAATTCTTGACTAAAATGGGGCTCAGAGTAAACACGTGCGCATACCGCCAACCTCCATTTTATTGAAGACACTGTGTGTGTGAATATCATCCAAAACAAACTGGTGACTGGTGATATTCACAGAGACAATCTCTTCAATAAAATGGAGCTGGAGTTGGTGGTATACGCATGTGCTGACTCCGGCACCATTTTATTGAAGAATTTAACTACAACTTGAACATAACACTACGCACGCGCCGGCCCATTGGTTTGATACTGGCTTGAGACCAAAGGATGTGTGTGAATACAGTGAATGAATGAATGAATATATATGTATACTGGCAGATAACATAAAGCAGCAGCATGGGTTGGTCCGCGCAGGTGACATCAGTGAATTGACTGCATGTGTGTATTGGTAGATAACACGGAGCAGCAGGGCGCCCCTTGTGGTTGGCTAAGTGACCTCGGCCAGCCCATGCATTGCTCTGAGACACCACTACCGGCCTCCTTAAGCACACAGCCCTGTGCAGCCTCCACGGAGATGCTGTGCTCCCTGGTGCAGAAGCAAAACCTATATATCATGCAACCCCAGCCCGCACAGTCCGTGCCCTGTACCACAGCGTGATGGTCAGTAAGCAGCTTCCTTCCAGGTGCAGCCATCTGCTAACCTCCCTCAGCATGATGTGTGGTGTGGGTGGCCCGATCTATCAAAATATAAAGCTAATTAACACGATTGGTACACACCAGGGGTGGACATATCATTGGTAGAACCTGTGCAGCTGCACCAGGGCCTAAGACATGGGGGGGGGGCATTTTCACCTCCAAAACAGGTGGTATTGGGCATCTTGAAGAATTATTGGACTGAAAAGGGCACTTAAGGGGGCTTTACACGCTACATCGCTAATGCGAAGTCGTTGGGGTCACGGAATTGGTGACGCACATCCGGCCGCATTAGCGATGCCGTTGCATGTGACACCTATGAGCGATTTTGCATCGTCGCAAAAACGTGCAAAATCGCTCATCGGTGACATGGGGGACCATTCTCAAATATCGTTACTGCAGCAGTAACGAAGTTGTTCCTCGTTCCTGCGGCAGCACACATCGCTCCGTGTGACACCGCAGGAACGAGGAAGCTCTCCTTACCTGCATCCCGGCCGCTATGCGGAAGGAAGGTGGGCGGGATGTTACGTCCCGCTCATCTCCACCCCTCCGCTTCTATTGGGCGGCGGTTCAGTGACGCAGCTGTGACGTTGCTGTGACACTGAACGAACCGCCCCCTTAGAAAGGAGGCGATTCGCCGGTCACAGCGACGTCGCCGGGCAGGTAAGTATGGGTGATGGGTCTGGGCGATGTTGTGCGGCACGGGCAGCGATTTGCCCGTGTCGCACAACAGATGGGGGCGAGTACCCAAGATAGCGATATCGGTACCGATATCGCAGCGTGTAAAGCCCGCTTTATACTCTTTGTTGCACAGGGGCCCTTTTCTGACTATGTCCGCAAATGTTAAACGTCAAGCCCTCACACAGCTCCATCGAAAAATGAAAACGTTATGTGTCATGGAAAAGGACAACTCCTCCCCCATTTTTTTTTGCAAAAGTCTGATTTTTGCTTCACCACGAAAATAATAAAAAAACTGGATATGTTTGGTATTGGCATAATCGTACTGATGAAGAGAATTATATTACAAAGGTAATTTTTTACCACAAAATGTACACTGTAAAAACAATTTCCAATAAACAATGTCAGTATTGTGGGTTTTTTTTCACAATTCCCCCCCCCATATGGAATTGTTTCCTTGTTTTAATGTACACTATGTGGTAAAAATAAAAACGTTATGACTTTGACAGGAAGAGGATGAAAAAACTAAAATTGGCTGCATCACTCAAAATCAATAATAAATAAAATTTACAACATGTCTACTTTACATCAGCACCATTTTTTGAAACATAATTTTTTTGCCATTTTTTTGCCCCTGGCTCCGTCTTCCACCAAATAGCTTAAGGCACGGCAGATTCAATGACGCCACATAATTGTGTGTGCTTCAGTGCATCAGTGCACCGCAGGCCCAAGTAGAGTGCAGTGGGAACAGAAGCGAGGGGAGTATGTTGTGGGGTTTTTTATTCATATGTATGGGATGTCTGCATGTATGTTGGAGGCTGTGTGGGGGATCCCAAAATATATAGACGATTGTGTAGGCTCATAATGTATTTAAGTGGCTATGTAGGGCTCATATTGTACAGTGGTATGAAAAAGTGTTTGCCCCTTCCAGATTTCTTCTTTTTTGCATCTTTGTCACACGTAAATATTTCAGATCACCAAACAGTTTTAAATATTAGATAAAGTTAATACAAGTCAGCACAAAATGCAGTTTATAAATGAAGGTCTTTATTATTAAGGGAAAAAGAAATACAAACCTACAGGGCTCTGTGCAGGGCCAGATTAAGGTTGGTGGGGGCCCCTGGACAGAAAATCTGGTGGGGGCTCCATAAAGTTAACATTTTTAGTCATAACAGTAGAGCACGAACTATAGCATTTAAATCAGGGCCGTATTTGCCATTAGGCACTTGAGTGCACGTGCCTGGGGCGGCGCCTTCCAGGGGGGCGGCGCCCAGACCAAAACTTTAAATTTTTTTTTTTTAAATCTTCCTCCGTCCTCCAAACTCTTTATTAAATCCGGCGCCTTTTTGGAGGAGGGAGGGGGCACCGCAGTCATTTATAGTCGCGTCTATAACACGCGACTATAAATGAAACTGTGAGCATGCCGGCACTTCCGGGGTCAGAGAGACCCACAACAGCACTGGCTAGCAGTACAGGGGCTTACCAACAGGGGGAGATCGCAGTACAGGGAGCGTACCAACAGGGCGAGATCGCAGTACAGGGAGCTTACCAACAGGGGGAGATCGCAGTACAGGGAGCGTACCAACAGGGGGAGATCGCAGTACAGGGAGCGTACCAACAGGGGGAGATCGCAGTACAGGGAGCTTACCAACAGGGGGAGATCGCAGTACAGGGAGCGTACCAACAGGGGGAGATCGCAGTACAGGAAGCTTACCAACAGGGGGAGATCGCAGTACAGGGAACGTACCAACAGGGGGAGATCGCAGTACAGGGAGCGTACCAACAGGGGGAGATCGCAGTACAGGGAGCGTACCAACAGGGGGAGATCGCAGTACAGGGAGCTTACCAACAGGGGGAGATCGCAGTAGAGGGAGCTTACCAACAGGGGGAGATCGCAGTACAGGGAGCGTACCAACAGGGGGAGATCGCAGTACAGGGAGCGTACCAACAGGGGGAGATCGCATGTGGCGCAGTACAGGAGCTTACCAACGGGGGGAGATCGCAGTATAGGGAGCTTACCAACAGGGGGAGATCGCAGTACAGGGAGCTTACCAACAGGGGGAGATCGCAGTACAGGGAGCTTACCAACAGGGGGAGATCGCAGTACAGGGAGCTTACCAACAGGGGGAGATCGCATGTGGCGCAGTACAGGAGCTTACCAACAGGGGGAGATCACAGTACAGGGAGCTTACCAACAGGGGGAGAACGCAGTACAGGGAGCTTACCAACAGGGGGAGATCGCATGTGGCGCAGTACAGGAGCTTACCAACAGGGGGAGATCGCAGTACAGGGAGCTTACCAACAGGGGGAGATCGCATGTGGCGCAGTACAGGAGCTTACCAACAGGGGAAGATCGCATGTGGCGCAGTACAGGAGCTTACCAACAGGGGGAGATCGCAGTACAGGGAGCTTACCAACAGGGGGAGATCGCATGTGGCGCAGTACAGGAGCTTACCAACAGGGGAAGATCGCATGTGACCCCACATGGGGACTATTCGCCTGTCATTGTCAAATCCTGTCCTGTGTTTTATTATATTCTATATCCCATGTACCTTGTGTCTAATAAACGCTATAGTGCACATAAAAAGTTTTATTATCGCTAATTATTGACCATTGGATATACAGATACTTAGGCAAATTTAAAGACTTCTGTTTCTTCTTATTTGTGCATTCCTATTGAAGTTGTTGCCTTTCACTCCTAATGAAGCCCATATACACTGCTCTGTTTTCCTTAATCTTGGTGTGCTGCAGGTAGTCCAGCATATTCATGAGCTCTGTATAACTGCAAGATCTGCAGCAGAGAAAATGACAGCAAACAGCTCAGTAAGTGACACATTGCTGGAATCAGTCAATGCTTTAAAGGGGTTTTATCACATTGGAAACTTACTTGCGATGGGGAATAACTTTCCAATCGCTGTGGGTCTGACTACCGTGGTCCCGAGTTTTTCCGAGAACCAGAACATGCAGACAGAATGGATTCCGGGAGTAAAATTTCATAGTCCTGTCTACTGAGCTGTGCACTTAAGAGGTCTTTTGAGCAATTGGTGGGGGTCTCAAGTCCCACCCCATGATGCCCCTTCTCCCTACTGAGCCCACCTCTGCCCTACTAATCTCAAAATTAATGGACCTAAACATATAAGATCTCCTCTCCTCCAAAAGTTAAGTCTACTGCCTGGGACTAATCAGTATTGTGGTTCTTATATGGTCTACAGTCTTATGATGGCTGGTAACAACTACCAGCATCTCCTCACCATTGTTAAGGACATACTGGGAGTTGTATGTTAATGGAATACATATATGTACATGGGTCTAACCTGACACTGCACTTGATTGCTGTACGAAGTTGGCAATGTATTCATGTACTGATGGTGGTTTTGGTGATGCCTTATTGTCTTTAGGGTGGGTTTGGCAATGTATTATTGTCTTTAGGGTGGGTTTGGTGATGTATTATTGTATTTAGGGTGGTTTTGGTGATATTACTGTATTAACAGTAGTTCTGTTGATGTATTACTGTACTAACTGTGGTTTTGGTTACGTATTCTTGTATTTAGTGTGGTTTTAGTTATGTATTACTGTACTGATGATGGTTCTGGTGATAGTCATGTAGCTGTTGTAATCTTTACCTTATCAGTCTTGATCCTAAAACATAAGGTCAGCGTGCTGGACTAAAAATACAGCTATCTGCATGTCTGTCAGCCTAATAAATAAGAGACTAAAGCCCCCCATACACTATAGTCTGATTTTTAGGCTGGCAGCTATCTTGCTCAGCTCTCCCATATACAGGAGCACTCATTCTACCAAGTGTTTCTGTGTTCTTTATTAGAGCCGCTGCTGGACATCTCCGGCAGCAGGTTATCATTTAGAGGATAATAGGATCTACACTCCGTAATCGGACATGCTGGATCCTTATTCCCCCCGACAATCAGAATTGAGAGCCCCCATACACATTGGGCTATCAGCAGAACCCGTCGATATTGGCGGGTTTAGACCACTTTAGGTTAATGTGTATGCAGGTGTTAACTACTATCTGAAGGCTCTGGGCTCTATCAGGGAATGTGCACACGTCTTGTAGATGTCTGTGAACCCCTGGAATTATTCAGACAGAATACGCTTCAGGACAGTCATCATTTTATCCTGTAGCAAATATATATATATATATATATATATTTATTTTTTTTTTGCTGTTGCTTCTTGGTTGTTTTTTCCAACATCTTTTAGCTACTGGATTTTACTTATATTTTTTAAATAAAGTAGTAAGCGGCATCCAAGCAGCAGCCGCCATATAATGGACCGGTCACTGTCAGCCGCTTCATGTCTGAGGAAACCAGACGCGCTTAAAAAAACTGCAAAGACTGAACATATGGACAGCAAGTCGTTTTTACATTGCAGTGTATAAGTTCATTTCTTTAATATTTAGAGTTTGGGTTTTTTGGGCGGGTTACAGCGCGGATCTGTCTGAAAACAAAATGCTGTGTGCACATACCCTTAATCTGACTGATCAGAAGGGGGCGCCACCACTGACAGTGCCTAGGGCAGCAAAAACCCCAAATACGGCCCTGATTTAGATATAAATCCAATGAACATGTATCTTATCCTGTTCTGCCACATTCAGATTTACAGTACTACAATACAGATACAGTCCAGGATAACTCAAAGCCGTTCACTTATACACTATGTGCAGAATTATTAGGCAAGTTGTATTTTAGAGGATTTTTTTTTATTATTGATCAACAACTATGTTCTCAATCAACCCAAAAGACTCATAAATATCAAAGCTTAATATTTTTGGAAGTTGGAGTGGTTTTTTTTTTAGATTTGGTTATCTTAGGAGGATATCTGTTTGTGCAGGTAACTATTACTGTGCAGAATTATTAGGCAACTTAATAAAAACCAAATATAATCCCATCTCACTTGTTTATTTTCACCAGGTACACCAATATAACCGCACAAAGTTTAGAAATAAACATTTCTGACATGCAAAAACAAAACCCAAAAAACTTAGTGACTAATATAGCCACCTTTCTTCATGATGACACTCAACAGCCTATCATCCATAGATTCTGTCAGTTGCTTGATCTGTTTACAATCAACATTGTGTGCAGCAGCCACCACAGCCTCCCAGACACTGTTCCGAGAGGTGTAATGTTTTCCCCCCTGTAGATCTTACATTTTATGAGGGACCACAGGTTCGCTATGGGGTTCAGATCAGATGAACAAGGGGACCATGTCATTATTTTTTCATCTTTTAGACCTTTACTGGCCAGCCATGCTGTGGAGTCGTTGGATGCATGTGATGGAGCATTGTCCTGCATGAAAATCATGTTTTTCTTGAACGATACCGACTTCTTCCTGCACCACTGCTTGAAGAACTTGTCTTCCGGAAACTGGCAGTGTGTCTGGGAGTTGAGCGTCCCTCCATCCTCAACCTGAAAAGGTCCCTCAAGTTCATAAGTTCATCTTTGATGATACCAGCCCATACCAGTACCCCACTTCCACCTTGCTGGCGTCTGAGTTGGAGTGGAGCTCTCTGCCCTTTACTGATCCAGCCTGTGGCGCATCCATCTGGCCCATCAAGAGTCACTCTCATTTCATCAGTCCATAAAACCTTTGAAAAATCATTCTTAAGATATTTCTTGGCCCAGTCTTGACGTTTTATCTTATGTTTCTTGTTCAAAGGTGGTCGTTTTTCAGCCTTCCTTACCTTGGCCATGTCCCTGAGTATGGCACATCTTGTGCTTTTTGATACTCCAATAACGTTGCAGCTCTGAAATATGGCCAAACTGGTGGCAAATGGCATCTTGGCAGCTTCATGCTTGATTTTCCTCATTTAATGGGCAGTTATTTTGCGGCTTTTTTGCCCAACACGCTTCTTGTGACCCTGTTGGCTATTTGCCATGAAACGCTTGATTGTTCGTTCGGTGATCATGCTTCAAAAGTTTGGCAATTTCAAGACTGCTGCATCCCTCTGCAAGACCTCACAATTTTCAACTTTTCAGAGCCCGTCAAATCTCTCTCCTCACCCATTTTGCCAAAGGAAAGGAAGTTGCCTAATAATTAAGCACATCTTATATAGGGTGTTGATGTCATTACACCAAACCCCTCCTCATTCGGCTCCAGGTTTTTGTGGCCCCCGGGTGACATACAGATACGTACACATACAGGCATATGTACATATACATATTTGAAGACAAATTCACAAAAATACATATAAACAGACAAATATATACACAGTCATATACACTGACATGCATGCAGACACAGATGCATTATTAATATGATATTATGCAGGTATTAATATGGGGAAGTCGCCAGCAGCTTCACTCACCTCTCCCGCTTGTTTCCGTCCAGCTCCTCCAGGACATGTGGCTGTGTTGCATGATGGCCGTCACTAACAGACATGACTGCACACCGTGCACACTGACACAGCACTGCTGTATATACATCACAGGAGGGGCTGGGGGCTACAATATATACATTACAGGAGGGGCAGGGGGCATAGACATTACTGGGGGGGAATACATGTTACTGAGGGGGGCATAGATATTACTGGAGTGGCAAACAGCTCTGGGGGAATACATGTAGCGCCCCTGAGAACCTGAGGACACTACAAGGAACTGCATCCTCTTGGGGATGCAGGACCTACCCCCTGGGACCTGGCGTACCAGTGCCGATTCCACCAACACACATCTAAATCCTAGTTCTCCTCTCCACACTGGGCATAAAGGGTTAACCATGTAAGGGGATGGTCGCCATGGGAACAAGTCCCTGGGTATAGCCAGCCTGGTGGGAGGGGTTAGTCAGTCGGTAAGTAAGGAGGAGAAGAGGAAGCACACAAAAGAGACGTGCGCACACAAAAGAGATGTGCGGACATGCATGATCTGGGTCCATGTAACGGTGACACCGGGGGCACAGGAGAGAGGTCGCCAGGACGGGTACAGAGATATCGCTGGGACCGAAGCACGAACGGGGCACAGGGCCCTAGGTCAAATGTCAAGTTTCAAACGGTTTGATAAATACCTGCACGGTGAGGACACCTTCATGGACTTCATCGAACCAAATAATCCAGGGGCATCAGCAGTAAACTAGGATCAGGGTTCGGACACTTACCCCCCCCGCAGTGTCCGTACTGCCTGCCGTACAGAGAAGAAGACTGTACCCCAAAAGGGACAGTCGGCGCCCCCCAAATGCTTCAAGGTACGGGGACTCAATCTACAGAGAATGCCGGGTACAGAGCAACCTGGGTCACTATATTGGCACTGGTCCTCCAAGGGACCTGAACCAGCAATCCCTGGGTCCACAGTGAGTAGAGCGTGTTAAAGACAACCTGGTATGGTCTCCATTATTGTCCCACTACATCTCCCAGGCACGGCCCTACATGCGGAGGGCCTACCATCACAGCTGTCACTATCACCATCCGTGGCAGTACCCACATTGAGCAGCGGCGGTTCCCCATATGTGACGCCCTGGCAAAACCAGGTAATCACAGATAGGCCCCTGCATAACACTTTCCCTCACTTAGGAAACATACAGCCGACCTGAAACCCTAGTCACCCCCCTTAGGGAAAGATAGACACACCAGTAGGCGGGACCAGGCGGTTGGACACGCCCACCCAGGGGTCTAGACAGCCCGGGGCTGGAAAACAGACAGATTAGTTTTCAGTTCGAGTTGAGAGGAGTGTGGGTTGGAGCTAGGTGTAGCTCCAGCAGAGGAGGTTCAAGTTGAACCGTGCCAGGGCAGAAGCCCTGGTGCCTTTGGCTAGGTGGCAGACGGTGGTCTCCGTCAGCAGGAGACGGGAAGACGGCTTGGCAGAACCGAGGTAGACCGGGACAGGGTTGTAGCCCGCCGGTACTGACACGGGGAACCAACACGGAAACCGGAGCACAAAGGGGGGTACTCGGACCCTGAAGCCAGGACCGGAAACCAGCGGCCTCGTTAATTAACCGATTGAGGCCAGGACTAGAGGTCCTGTCCCACCCAAAGTCCCTCATAGAAGAAAATAGCCCACCGATAGGGATAGGTGGTCACCGCCAGGGCCCATAGATCACGCGGGCCAGCGTCTGCGGGCACGGCTCCTTAGGCCATATCCAGCCAGGAGCGGACTCCTGAGTTCCAGACTAGGAAATCCACCTTACACAAAGTCAGTGCAGAGGAAAAGGATAGAGACCACCAGCCCGGGTGGGGGATCCGAATGCAACCGGCCGCGGAGCCGGCCCCCAGCACCTTGGTTTACCAAAGACTCGTGTGATTCATTGACTGTGAGTAATCAAACATCCCCTTGCCATCGCTATACCCTGCACGAAGACACTGGGTCCCGGGGCAACCAACCCTACCAACGGAGGGGTTAACATCTAGCTGCCACTACATCTCCCCCGGGTGCCCCATAACAGCAGTGGTGGTGTCCAAACTCACCACACACCGTGGGTGGCGTCACAAACTTAATATGGCCTAGCCCGTACATCTACGTCCCCCCTTTTATTCTGCGTGTCCGCGAGACCCCCGGGTCCGGAGACCCTCGAGCCACCCCCATTTGAAGGTCCGGACCCGAGCAGCGGTGGCTGCTGGCACGGGGGCGGTACACATACTTAACCGCAACCCGCGGGTGGCATCACGAACATTAACTATCATCCTCTGTAAATACTCCCTTTTTATTATGCATCCCCAGGGCACGGGATCGGGCAACGGCTAATAGAGCGAAATTCCCAACTGCAACTGCCCGGGACCGAAAACCCCCTTCCCTGGGCAACACATACACATTACTGGGATGGATGGCATAGCACTCTGGGGGACCCATATAGTTCTGGGAGGCCGCACAGACTGCTCTGATTCATGCATATACACACACTCACACAGCTCTGACACACACACACAGCTTTGACACACTGACACACACAGCTGACACACACACAGCTCTGACACACACACAGCTCTGACACACAAACACAGCTTTGACACACACAGCTCTGACACACACACACAAACCG
Organism: Anomaloglossus baeobatrachus; assembly: GCF_048569485.1. Taxonomy (NCBI): domain Eukaryota; kingdom Metazoa; phylum Chordata; class Amphibia; order Anura; family Aromobatidae; genus Anomaloglossus; species Anomaloglossus baeobatrachus. The sequence goes on from NC_134353.1 coordinate 510,915,846, forward strand.
CTCTAGTTATCGCCTTTTTTTTCTCCTTTTTATACAAGGGTTGTAACTTATGGTGGGGGCAGCTGAGATATGTGCATACATGGCTCTGAGGGCCACACACACAGCTCCATTGAACAGCACATACAGTTCTGAGGGGCCAGCACACCACCGGAAGGCAGCGCTGTGTTGGAGGACTCTGGCTGGTGCTGTGGCTGCTCTTCATCTGTGGGACTCGAGCACACTGTGCGGTAGCCTCGCCCACAGATGAACTTCAAACCAGGAGCATGCAGCGAACGCTGTGGACTACATGCCAGTGTGGGTTAAAGGGACGGCAGCCGCACTTTCCTGCCGAGCACTGTGGCTCCCGGAACTCGGCCCAGGGGCTGCAGAACTGACTGACCAATGGCTGTTCAGGGCCCCGGCACTTGTTAATAAAATGGCAGCCACATAAATGGAGGTGGGTAGGGCCGTATTTGGCCTTCATGCTGCACTAGGTACTGTAAGTGGTCGAGCCCCTCACTGACATCATAAAACTACGAGTCTGTGCACACGACATTATTTAAGGCGGATCTACTCTGTAACACACTTGGAAAGTGGTAAAATGCTAAAAGAATGAAGATCAACATTTGCTGCGCATATGATTAGGTGTTTTTTAGCTTCTTTCAACAGCTTCAGGTTTTCAAAGACACTAAGTGGTTAAAATAGGTAATGAAACCATATTTCAGGCTGCCGGGAGGTTGCTGATTAGTACAAAATACAATTTCAATTTAAAAAAAAAAACAGAGAGCCACCGCCGCCAGGACAGAGAGAGCAGACGCTGGGGACAGAGAGAGCTGCTGCGGGGCACAAAGAGCCGCCGCCGCTGGGCACAGAGTCGCCGTCGGGTAGAGAGGGCCGCTGCCGGGCACAGAAAGCCGCCGCCGGGCACAGAGATGCTGCCGCTGCCGGGCACAGAGCCGCTGACGCCGGGACAGAGAGAGCCACAGCCGGGCACAGAGAGAGCCGCCGCCAGACACAGAGAGCCGCCGGGCACAGAGCCACAGCCAGGAACACAGAGAGCCGCCGACAGGCACAGAGTCACCGCCACTGGGCACAGAGCCATCGCCGGGCACAGAGAGAGCCACCGCCGGGCATAGAGAGCGCTGCCGCCAGGCACAGAGAGAGACGCCGCCGCCAGGCCCAGAGAGAGACGCCGCCGGGCACAGAGAGCGCTGCCTGCCCGGCACAGTAGCACCTGGGTGATGATGGGGCAGTCGCTCCTCTTCTGCTGGATTGTAGCGCTCTTCAAGCCTACTCCGCCTACAAAGTACGTCCTCATGCTAGCCAATGCCAGCGTGGGGACGTAGTCCTTCAGGTATAGTAATTGCAGCATGCAGCATTGAACGTGCCATGCGGGGTTTTAAAGGGTCAGCACCCAGCAAGATGCGGCTGCTGCCCCTGCAATGCAGTCCCCGGGAATCAGCTTGGGGGCCGCAGAAAAAGTCATTACGGGCCGCATATGGCTCGCGGGCCAGAGGTTCCCCACCCCTGCCTTATACCAATACACATATATTACATTGGTAATACTGGTGTACCTCTACATATTAACATTCTCAACTCTACTACATCTTATATATTATAGTATATGCCATGTCCTCGTCACCTCCGCGGCTCTGCGTTACCTGCAGGAGCGTGATGAAGTCGCAGCTTGAAGACCTCATCATGCTGCTGCACGCTGGGCTGCGAGATGACGCATCCTGCTCTGCTTAACTGACCCTTGCCTACCAACAAGGCTAATTTGCATGCAAAGGGCAATGCATTCAAATTAACCATGTGGTAGTGTGGCTCTGGAGGGGAGCCTTGTCCCAGGGCTTAATAAAGTGAAGTAAATACCCCGGCTGTGCCCCTTTCCTCCCATCAGTAAGGGCATTAGTGGCCCTGCCAGCAGGTGCCAGTGCCTGGCCCCACCAAAGGATCCTCTGGTTCTCTGGTGATCCAGTCTGACCCTGGACGTATAGAGCCTAAATAGGAAGTGAGTGGCCAGCCGCAGCTCTTATTCCCTCTTGATGTTCTATTTGTCCGAAGGCAGAGAGCGTGAAGCCAGTGATGATGAGGCACTGGTCTCGCATGATATAACAACATCAAGTGAGCCCCGTGAGAGTGTATGCCAACACCACTGGAACGGCGCCAACACTGAAAGTGAATATTAGTATTTTTATTTTAACGGGCAAACACTCTGATCTATAAAGGCTGCTTTACACCTTACAATTTTGCATATATCGTATGCGATGTGACCCGCCCCCATCGTATGTGCGGCACGTTCAATTTGTTGACCGTGTCGCACAAACGATTATTTCCCGTCACATGTACTTACCTTCCATATGACCCCGATGTGGGCGGCGAAAATCACTTCCTGGAGTGGGAGGGACGTTCGGCGTCACAGCGACGTCACGCGGCAGCCGGCCAATAGAAGCTGAGGGGCGAAGATGAGCGGGACGTAAACATCCCGCCCACCTCCTTCCTTCCGCATTGCCGGCGGAAGCCGCGGGACGCAGGTAAGGAGATGTTCATCGATCCCGGGGTGTCACACACTGCGATGTGTGCTGCCTCGGGAACATTGAACAACCTGAAGTGCAATTTTTAGTAATTGAACAACGTTTTAACATTCAATTGCAATCGCATGGAGGTATCACACGCTACAATGTAACTAACGATGCCGGATGTGCGTCACTTACGACGTGACCCTGCCGACACATCGTTAGATAAATTGTAGCGTGTAAAGCCCGCTTAAGGGGTTGTCAAAGTAGAAAACCACCCATTTAAGTTGGCTAGTGAGGGAAGAATAGTTTCAAAGAAGTAGATAGAAAATGTATACTATTCTCACAAAAATAACATAGAAACGTCAGTAAATATGAATAAGATCCTGTCCATGTGTACAGTATATTCTATTATCTGCTAAAGTTCAACAGTGACTTTTATATGTGATATTTTTAGTTTTGATAATAGCATACATTGTTTCTATTGGTCAGTTTCTTTGAAGCTGTTCTATTAGTATTTACTTTTAGAGCACCATTGATTCTATGGTGCTGTATATGTGATAAGGGGTTTACAGACAAATTTACAAGAGTAAATTATAATCAACAAAATAAGTGTAGAAAGGTACAAGGTACAGAGGAGAAGGGACCCTGCCCTTACAGGATAATGAAGATGGAGACAGTAGGTTGGGGGGTTGCAGCAGCTCTAGTGGTGGTGAGATGGCAGCAGGATCATTGCAAACTGTAAGCTTTCTTGAAAAGATGGGTTTTCAAAGTTCTGCCTGAAAGTTCCAACTATAGTGGATAATTGGATATGGTGAGGCATGGAATTCCAGTACATGGGAAATATTTTGAAGTCTTGGAAGCGATTGGGTGAGGAACGTGCAAGTTACAAGTGTGGTGGAAACATCGGTAAACTAGTTTCGAGATACATGGAGGAGGCAGATTATAGATACTCTTGTTGATCAATGTTAGCAGTTTGAACTAGATATGTTGAGAAACTGGGAGCTAATGAAGGAATTTGTAGATGGGAGAAGTGGGGGGAGTAGCGAGGAGAGAGGTGGATTAGTTGGACACAAGAGTTAAGGACAGACTGGAGGGGTGCGAGAGTGTTAGCTGTGAGGCCACAAAGCAGGATATTACATTAGTCAAAGCTAGAGATGATGAGAGCATGCTCTAGAATTATAGTAGATTTAGGGTTAAGAAAACAACAGATTCTGAAAATATTTTTGAGTTGGAGGCGGCAGCAGGTGATAAGAGCTTTTGATATGTGGGTTATAACAAAGCAGAGTCAAGGGCTACTCCTAGGCCGCAGACTTCCAGTAGAGGGGAAAGCATGATATAATTTATTGTGATTGATAGGTTTAGTAGGGATGTTGAGTGGGATGGAGGAAAGCTGATAAGTTCAGTTTTGTTCACACTGAGCTTTAAATAGCGTAATGAGAAGGAGGAGTATATGGCTGATAGACGCTTTGGGATTCTGGACAGCAGAGAATTGCTGGGCCAGAGAGGGAGGTAGATCAGCGTGTCATCAGCATATGGTACGGAAAGCCATGGGCTTAATGAGTTGTCCCAGGCCAAAGGTATAGCTAGAGAAGAGTAGGGGTCCCAGACAGCGCCTTAAGGGACACCAACAGAGAGAGGCCAGGAAGACGTACTAGAATGGAAATGGATATGCTAAATGTACGGTTCCTAAGGTATGAGGTGATCCAGGAGAAAGCAAGGTCTTTGATGTTAAGGAAAGAGAGGATCTGAAGTAAGATGGAGTGGCTGACTAGGCCGAACGCAGAGGACAGATCTAGAGGAAGGATACTGAGTTGGAGCAGAGGTGGGAGGAAAGATCAATGTGAACTTGCTGTCCGAGGAGTTTGGATGTGATTGGGTGCAGCAATATGGGGCAATAGCTGGATGTACAGGTTGAGCCGAGGATTGGCTTCTTCAGAGTGGAGGAAAATTATGGGGAGAAAGTTATTGATCTGTTTATTTGAAGGGGTTGTGGTTGATCTTGTTTTTGAAATGTGCAGCAATGTCTTCTGCAGAAATGTGAGAGGTCGGAGGGTGTAATGATGGGTGGATGAAGGAATTAAGTGTTGAATAACTGTTTGGGGTTATGAGATAAAGAAGATAATGGCATCTAAATGATAAAATGACCACAACCATATGTAAACATTAATTACACAGCTAACAACGCATCCAGTAATTATACTATAACACAATTGAATTATATATGGCTCTGTACTAGCATCTATGCATGTTCAGATCTGCATTACAGCCTCCAGTCTATGGACAGGTGTACGCATAGATCCAGGCGATGTTATGTAATCATGCTATTAGTACGCCACTTTCTTGTATTTTTGGAAAACCCCTTTAAAGTTAGTATGTAATAAATAATTGAAAAGCCATGCATATGAGATCAATTTCCCCCGCTTGTTTCTTCAGTTTCATAAAATGACTTTTAACCTTTAGGCTATGTTCACACACTGCGTTTTTTACCTGCGTTTTGGGTCCGTTTTGGGTCCGTTTTTGCTGCAGAAATTTCTTGAGAAATTCTTGTAACCTTTCTGCAGACATTCCCCAGCAAAACCTATGGCAAAAAAAATTAGCTGTGCACACACTGCGTTTTTTTCTTAAGAAAATTCTTTCAGTAGATTTTCTTAAGAAAAAGAATGAGCATGTCACTTCTTTTCTGCAGCTAACTGCGTTTTTTGCCATAGATAATTGGCACAATAACGCAGGGAGCAACCAGCGGTAAAAACGGACCTAAAACGGACCTAAAACGGACCTAAAACGGACCTAAAACGGACCTAAAACGCAGGTGCGTTTTTGGTGCGTTTTTTAACACAGGTGCACTCTTAAGAAATTTCTTAAGAAATTTCTTAAGAAAAATCATTTTTCTAGTGTGAACATAGCCTTACACTGATTCTCTGACTTTGTAATAGAATATGAGCAAAGAAAGGTGACCACATGCTTCCAAAAATACATGTCCAGATAACACATTTGTTAACTTTAATCCTTCTAAAGCTGTATAAAGGTTTTCCGATGGGAATGTATATTAAAGCAGGTACATCACAGCAAAGTATTAATGATAACTACCAGATTAAGCAGACAAACATAAATGTTAACACTAGCCAAGAAAATGATCAAAATTTTAAACATAGAATTCTAGATTAATAAAGCCGAGGTCAAAGTATTTACCCATGTTTTTCATTTTTCTAGCTGATAGTAATGATGCAAGCCTGAGGAAATTACTGGCTCTTTTATGTGATCATTTTGTCTAGCTGTGTTATGTGGAAATTGTTCAGTTTTCCATCAAAACATCCTTCTCCCCAATCCCTTGTGGTTTTAGAGTTCTCTGCCAACAATACCCAGTAATACCTTCATTATCCCCTGCACTCCCAATGCTAATACAGAATGACTTGCTGATCAGGAATGTTGGCTACATCTTTGAGTCAGGACCTTCTCAACCCTACACAAATTAATGTAAAATAAAATCACATATTATTCGTGAAAAAGAACCAAACAAATATCACTGTACTTGACTCACTGCCCATATAGCCAATATTGGCCAAAGCACATTATACCTATGGTTTGCTTATAACAGCAATGTTGACTAGTTTGACAACGACACTACAATGCAAGTATGGAAATACAAGAAACATATACATAAACTATATGCCAATAATCGTGTGATAAAAGATGTGTGATAAAAGATGTCCAGCAATGTCTCAACCATTTGTAAGGAGGTGGACAGGCTGTCACGTTCCCCCCTGAAGACAACAATCGTAGTTGTGTAATGTTTGTATTTCTACAATGCTTTCCTGTGGTAACGAGTGTTAATTCCATGTGGGCTGCGCTACTAACCATTCGTTATAAGAGGTCACTGTCTTCCTTATAATATATAAGCTCTATAAATAGGCACAGAATCAACTAATCATAACCTGTGAAAGGTTAAATACCTGGGAGAGAGGGGAGCCAGCACGATCTGAAAATGGCATGCATCATATAAAAAGTGCAAATTCACAGATTTATTCCAACTGTACTGTAATATAAATGAGATTTTTAGCAAATAATTGATCAATTCTTTGAGCCACCCCTGCCAACGTTACGGCAAATCTCAATAGGGGGGGTCCTACACTATAGTCTGTATTTCATGTGCCATGCGGCCTCCTAGATAAAGTGATGGTTCTGCTTTTAACTTTATCTAGGAGGCCGCATGGCACATGAAATACGTAATATAGGTTAGGACCCCCCTATTGAGATTTGCCGTGACGTTGGCAGGGGTGGCTCAAAGAATTGATCAATTATTTGCTAAAAATCTCATTTTTTTATTATAGTACAGTTGGAATAAATCTGTGAATTTTCACTTTTTATATGATGCATGCCAATTTCAGATCGTGCTGGCTCCTTTTTCAAGGTTAAATACCTGTAGACATGTAGACATGATTGAGAGAGTGTCCGAGCAGTAAGTTCACTAGGGAGCTAGGAAGCTCCTCGACGCACATTTCGCCAAAAATGTAGTGGCGTCATCAGGAGGCGTTAGATACTGAAACTCTTACTTCCTGGAGAGTGTTCTTCACTTTGTGGATATTGTGAAGATGTGTTTCTTCACCAGGGAAAGGATTCTGCGATCATACACCACTGTTGTCTTTTGTGGACGTCCAGGCCTTTTTTACTTCCCAAACTCACCAGTAAATTATTTTCTTTTTTTTTAAGAATGTAACAAACTGTTCAGTTGGCCACTTCTAACATATCCGCTAAATCTCAAATGGAGTTCTTCTTTTTATTTTAGTCCAATGATGGTCTGTTTCTCTTCCATTAAGAGCTTGTTTTTCCGCATGTTGTGGTTTGACAGCAACTGCTTCCAAAGGTAAATGCCACACCTGGAATCAGTTCCACACCTTATACCTGCTTCTTTGATGATGGATTAACAAAGGAGTATCCCAAACAGCCAATTATAGAGCTTTTGAGCTTATTATCCAATTACCTTTGGTTCTTTAAAAAAGCGGCAGCTACTTATTAAAGAATTGTAAATCTTAAACCCTTACTCCACTTAAGATGTGAATACCCTAAAATTATAAATACTGCATTTTTAGCCGGTATTGATTATATAACTGCATCTTGAATATGTTTTGGTAAACAGCTAAAATGCCAAAACTTGTGTCACTGTCATAATATCTCTGGACCTAACTGTATATATTACCACAGTATTATTTTTTATGTGCATTTTTTTCTTACTTAGAATACTAAAGCTAGACAATATAAGTCTTTTGAGAGCTTTATTTTGTCATGTTACATTTCTTTGGTGCATGTACATTATACCCAGCACGTGAGTTTGTGACCAAAATTTTCAGACCTCTGTAAAATAGTCATGGCCAAAAGTTTTTGCACCCTTCAAATTCTTCCTGAAAATGAAGTACCGTATTTTCCGGATTGTAAGACGCACTTTTTTTCCTCCAAGATGGGGGTGGTAAAATGGAGGAGCGTCTTACAAAACGGATATAGCTTACCAGGGCGGCAGATTAGGGTCATAGGAGACAGAGTCACAGGACGCACTCGGGGGTGTCGCGGTGGGCGAAATTGATCTGCGTGCGAGCGCTCTACGGGTATGTCACAGAACGGGGTGTCTCAGTAGCGGGTGCATTGAGCTGACTGCAGGCTCCATTGAATCGCCCGCGGTTGACGTGATGAACTTCAAGAAAATGGCTGGGGAGGCGCCCAGTGCGCACATGGATGAGATGAAGTTAAAGAAAATGGCAGTGAAGTCCTATCTGCGCCACATGCTGCCTCCTCGGCCATTTTCTTGAAGTCCATCTCGTCAACCTCGAGCGATTCAATGGAGCCCGCAGTCAGCTCACCTCATTCTGTGACACTCCCGCAGCCCGCCTGCAGATCAATGGCACTTACCGCGACATCCCCCAGTGCGTCCTGTGACCCTGCCTCCTATGACCCCACTCCACCACCGCAGCCTCAGTAAGCCTTATCCAGGGGATTCAACAGAGCCGCAATGAAATCAATGGCACCCACTGTGACATCCCTGAGTCTGCAGTATTGACGACCCTCCTGAGCTGCAACACCCCCTCCTCTGAGCCCGCAGTATCACCCTGCCTCCTGTGACTTTCCTGAGCCGCTCCACCACCGACGCTTCCCCCTGGTGAGCATTAGGATTAAGATGCACTAGGATTATAAAACAGACCCTTTTTTAACATTAAAAACTATTTTTCCTATTTTCCTCCTCTAAATTTGGGGAGCGTCTTATTACACTGGTCAACATAAAAAAAATGTCTTTTTCCTGTATCTGGTTTGAAAATGGGTGGTTTCAACTAATTTTGGGGTGCTGATTTCTGTGGAAAATTCAGATTCTTTCTATCACGTCACATTTAGTAGATACACAGCATTTTAAGAAAGACGATAAACTATTAGGCCTACTTAAAAGCTACACTATCAATGTCATAAAGTCGTAATGATGACTCAGTCATAATAATAGCAATAGCACTTAAATTATACACTTTCAGCTTAATTGCTATCAAAATCCAAATTCTAATGTCATGTTGTTTGGGCAAAATGGGCTGATGAGGCTTTCCTACACAACATCCAGCAGTAGTCGCCCATCATTGCAGGATTCCAGCATCCTTGGTAGCGTTTCTCCATTGTAAGAATGTTCTGGTGAAAACGCTCACCTTGGTCGTCACTAACAAAACCCAAGTTTTCTGAAAAAAAGTCAAGGTGCGAATGTAAATAAGAATTTTCAATGACATTCTACAGCCCATTTCTTTGTAGTTTTGCAATAACTCATTGACTATGGAAACGTAGTCATTATCTTTATTGTTACCCAAGAAGCCATCAACAATTGCTTTGAAGAAGGACCAAGCAGAAGACTCATGCTTCTTGAGTTTTGACTCGATTGTTTCATCTTTTAGCAATTTCCTGATTTGAGGTCCAATGAATATGCATTCGTTTAACTTAGCTGCACTCAATTTTGGAAACATAGCAAAATTACAAAGTTATTGATCAACCCCAGCTTTATATGTACAGGAGACAGAATTATTTTGCTTGGATCAACCAGTGGGATATATTTGACATTTTCTTTTCCAGGAATGTACAATTTCCTCACAGGCCATTCCTTGAATGTGTAATGGTTTTTGGTGTCTTGGCTGCCCCACAAACACAAAAAGCAGCAGAATTTAGTAAAACCACCCTGTAAACCTAAAACCAGAGCAACAACTTTTAACTCACAGCAAATCTGCCATTCATGATCTTTATATTTCACATTTTTGTTTTTGTTTGCATTTGTAAACTTTCCACACACAAAGCAGAAGTTATCAGGATGGTTTACGCAACAATGACAACTTTGAGCACTTGCCATTTTGCTATTTCATTGTAATTAAATAAGACAAGAATTTTAAAAGGGTCTCATGTTGTGAATGTCATCCGAGTGGGTGCTGGTGTGGAGCGCCCTATGGTGGCCAGGAATGGTAATGAAGCTGAGACTGAATCTGTGACTCAAACAGGTGTTGGAATTAATTAGGAATCCAGGAAGTACTATTGCAGATCAGCCTGGTTTATATAGGTGAGCAGTTTCTGCTTGGCTGCTGCCAGTGATACATTTTTGCTTCTGCCTCTGAAGATGGCTTGGAGATTGGCCTTCAGTTTCCTCTACTTGCCCTGTGCCAGAATTCACTCCAGATAAGTCTGCAGATTTCCTTGCTTATTTGCTAGTTTTGCACCTACGGGTGTTTGTGGGTTTTTTTCCATTTTGTTCTGTTTGTTTTCTTGCATGTGAGGATCTGGCTCTCTACTATTTTTGAGAGGGCAGTTCCTTCTGCAAGAAAGGGAGTTTCTCCCTGTTCTGATTTTGATTATTTGCACTTTTGTATATTAATTGTTCTGTGATTTTGTTCCTTCCCATTATATCTGCAGTTTTGTTTAAAGTGTCTGGCACAATAGTACCTGATATAGTGGGGGAAGACTGTGTGCTCTTAGGCCTTTTTTCTACCAGGAGTTTGGTATTTTTTGCAGGGTTTTTTGCTGGCCGCAATCCATTATCTTTCCTGTCCTGTTGTATGTAGTAAGTCGGGCCTCACCTTTGCTGATCTATATTTTCTATGTATTGTGTTTTTTTATATCACCATCGGTACATGTTGGGGGCTTGCTATTCCTTTGGGGACTGCTCCAAGACAAGTTAGGATTCCTCATTTCTATCTTTGAGGTGTAGCAAGTTTTTCCGGCAGTGACGAGGTGTCTAGGTGTGTTAGGAACATCCCACTGCTACTTCTAGTGTTGTTCAATAGATAGGGGATTGTGGTCAGCTTAGTTTCCAACTACTCTTGTGGTTTTTGTTTTTTCCTGATTAATTTGATTTTTTGTGATCGTCTACACTTACCAATTCATAACAGTATCACCGGCCACACAAAAAAATGGTACTCAAAAGAAGGAAAAACATTTTTATTCTGTATATTTTTCCACTTATTCTTTGGGTTTCCTTGAAGATGTTTTGCTGGCATGGATATTAACAAATTGTCTGATCGTGTTGAGCATCTTGCTTCTGAGGTTCAGGGTATATTGGCTTATCTTAGACTCCTTTGGTAGAACCTAAAATTCCCATTCCTAAATTGTTCTCTGGGATAGGTCTAAATTCCTGAACTTTAATTGTACATTATTTTTTGCCTTAAGACCTAAGTCCTCAGGGAGTCCCGTGCAGCAGGTTAAGATTGTCATCTCCTTGTTGCGCGGTGATCCTCAGGACTGGGCCTTTTCCCTGCTTCCTGGTGATCCGATTCTTGCTGATGTGGTTTCCTTTTTTCAGGCCCTGTGATTGTTGTATGACAAACCTAATGTTGTGGATCAAGCTGAGAAGGCCTTGTTGGCATTGGTCCAGGGTCAGGATTCTGCTGAAATTTTTTGCCAGAAATTCAGAAAGTGGACGGTCCTTACCAAATGGAATGATGATGCTCTTGCGGCACTTTTTCGGAAGGATCTTGCGGATACTGTAAAAGATGTTATGGTGGGATTTCCTATCCCTTCGGGTCTCAATGCCATTATGACCTTAGCCATTCAGATTGATAGGCGTTTTCTCGAGCGCAAAACGATACGTGCTGATGTATTGCTTGCGGAACAGTCTTCGGAGCCAATGCAGTGTGATAGGGTTCTCGCTAATACTGAGCGGCAGGGTTTTAGACGGAGAAACAAGTTGTGTTTCTATTGTGGAGATGCTTCTCACACTATCTCTGTCTGCGCTAAATGAGAAAAGAGATTTGCTTGTTCATTTACTGTAGGTACTGTGCAACCTAAAATTTATTTTGTCAGTCTCTTTAATTTGCTTGTTATCCTCGTTTTCTGCTATGGCTTTTCTTAATTCAGGGGCCGCCCTGAACTTAATGGATATTGGGTTTGCAAAAAGTTGTGGCTTTCCCATGGTACCTTTGCAAACTCCTATTCCTTTAATGGGCATTGATGTTACTCCCTTAGCTGAGAATAAACCCCAATTTTGGACCCAGGTGACTATGAGGGTTGCACCAGCTCATCAGGAGAATTGTAAATTTTTGGTACTACACAACTTGCATATTTTGGTACTTGGATTTCCTTGGCTGCAGACCCATAATCCAGTTCTAGATTGGAGATCCTTATCTGTGGTTAGTTGGGGTTGTCAATGTGTGCATGATGACCTTTCTGTGTTGTCTATTTCTGCTCAGACACATCATGAACCTGAATATTTGTTGGACTTCCTTGATGTGTTTAATGAGACTGGATCTGATTCCTTGCCTCCCCATAGGGAGTGTGATTGTGCAATTGAATTAGTGCCAGATTGCAAATTTCCTAAGGGACGGATTTTCAATTTGTCTGTGCTCGAACATGATGCTATGCGAACTTATATTAAGAAGTCATTGGAAAAAGGTCATATTAGACCGTCATCTTCACCCCTGGGTGCCGTTTTTTTGTTTGTGTCCAAGAAGGATGGGTCATTGAGAACTTGTATTGACTATAGCCTGCTTAATTAAATCACTGTTAAATATCAGTATCCTTTGCCCGGATGTCAGTTCTGTTTTCCAGATTTAAGGGGGCTAAATGGTTTACTAAACTTAAGGGGGCATACAATCTCATTCGAACTAAGGAGGGTGATGAATGGAAGACGGCTTTTAATACTCCAGAGGGGAATTTTGAGTACCTAGTGATGCCTTTTGGGCTCACTAATGCCCCCTCCGTCTTCCAGTCATCCAGGAATTACAGTTAGGTCCAGAAATATTTGGACAGTGACACAAGTTTTGTTATTTTAGCTGTTTACAAAAACATGTTCAGAAATACAATTATATATATAATATGGGCTGAAAGTGCACACTCCCAGCTGCAATATGAGAGTTTTCACATCCAAATCGGAGAAAGGGTTTAGGAATCATAGCTCTGTAATGCATAGCCTCCTCTTTTTCAAGGGACCAAAAGTAATTGGACAAGGGACTCTAAGGGCTGCAATTAACTCTGAAGGCGTCTACCTCGTTAACCTGTAATCAATGAAGTAGTTAAAAGGTCTGGGGTTGATTACAGGTGTGTGGTTTTGCATTTGGAAGCTGTTGCTGTGACCAGACAACATGCGGTCTAAGGAACTCTCAAATGAGGTGAAGCAGAACATCCTGAGGCTGAAAAAAAAGAAAAAATCCATCAGAGAGATAGCAGACATGCTTGGAGTAGCAAAATCCACAGTCGGGTACATTCTGAGAAAAAAGGAATTGACTGGTGAGCTTGGGAACTCAAAAAGGCCTGGGCGTCCACGGATGACAACAGTGGTGGATGATCGCCGCATACTTTCTTTGGTGAAGAAGAACCCGTTCACAACATCAACTGAAGTCCAGAACACTCTCAGTGAAGTAGGTGTATCTGTCTCTAAGTCAACAGTAAAGAGAAGACTCCATGAAAGTAAATACAAAGGGTTCACATCTAGATGCAAACCATTCATCAATTCCAAAAATAGACAGGCCAGAGTTAAATTTGCTGAAAAACACCTCATGAAGCCAGCTCAGTTCTGGAAAAGTATTCTATGGACAGATGAGACCAAGATCAACCTGTACCAGAATGATGGGAAGAAAAAAGTTTGGAGAAGAAAGGGAACGGCACATGATCCAAGGCACACCACATCCTCTGTAAAACACGGTGGAGGCAACGTGATGGCATGGGCATGCATGGCTTTCAATGGCACTGGGTCACTTGTGTTTATTGATGACATAACAGCAGACAAGAGTAGCCGGATGAATTCTGAAATGTACCGGGATATACTTTCAGCCCAGATTCAGCCAAATGCCGCAAAGTTGATCGGACGGCGCTTCATAGTACAGATGGACAATGACCCCAAGCATACAGCCAAAGCTACCCAGGAGTTCATGAGTGCAAAAAAGTGGAACATTCTGCAATGGCCAAGTCAATCACCAGATCTTAACCCAATTGAGCATGCATTTAACTTGCTCAAATCCAGACTTAAGACGGAAAGACCCACAAACAAGCAAGACCTGAAGGCTGCGGCTGTAAAGGCCTGGCAAAGCATTAAGAAGGAGGAAACCCAGCGTTTGGTGATGTCCATGGGTTCCAGACTTAAGGCAGTGATTGCCTCCAAAGGATTCGCAACAAAATATTGAAAATAAAAATATTTTTTTTGGGTTTGATTTATTTGTCCAATTACTTTTGACCTCCTAAAATGTGGAGTGTTTGTAAAGAAATGTGTACAATTCCTACAATTTCTATCAGATATTTTTGTTCAAACCTTCAAATTAAACGTTACAATCTGCACTTGAATTCTGTTGTAGAGGTTTCATTTCAAATCCAATGTGGTGGCATGCAGAGCCCAACTCGCGAAAATTGTGTCACTGTCCAAATATTTCTGGACCTAACTGTATATTTTCCGGGAACTAATTGGGAAATTTCTGATCGTCTATTTGGATGATATTTTGATTTTTTTTCTGATGATTGGGACTCTCATGTTGAGCAAGTTCAGACTGTATTTCAGATACTTAAGAACAATGCATTGTACGTTAAGAGGTCAAAATGTCTCTTTGGCGTACAAAAAAATTCCTTTTATGGGGTTTATTTTGTCCCCGTCTTCTATCGAAATGGATCCGAGTAAGGTTCAGGCCATTCATGACTGGGTTTAGCCTACTTCTTTGAAATCCCTTCAGAAATTTTTGGGTTTTGCAAATTTCTACCGTAAATTTATAGGCAATTTTTCTAGTATTTTTAAGCCTTTGACGGATTTGACCAAAAAAGGGCTGATGTTGAGAATTGGATCCCAGAGGCCATTATGGCCTTCCAGGAGCTTAAAAAGAGGTTCACTTCTGCCCCAGTCCAACCTGATGTTTTTCTTCCGTTTCAAGTGGAGATAGAGGTCTCAGAGATTGGAGCAGGAGCTATTTTGTCTGAAAGAGATCCTATAACTTCCAAACTGAAGCCTTGTGCCTTCTTCTCTCGGAAATTTTCTCCATCTGAACAAAACTATGATGTGGGTAATCGGGAATTATTGGCTATGAAGTGGGCTTTTGAAGAATGGAGACATTGGTTGGAGGGTGCTAGACATCAAATTGTGCTGCTCACTGATCATAAGAATCTGACCTACCTTGAATCTGCCAAGACACTGAATCCTAGGCAGGCCAGGTGGGCTCTATTTTTTACGCATTTCGATTTTGTGGTCTCTTTTCTACCGGGCATTAAAAATATTAAACCAGATGCCCTCTCTAGAAGTTTCTTTGCTGATTCTCTTGATGTTGCTTAGCCATCTACCATCCTGAGTGAGACATTCTACTGGAGATTATACTTTGTATGGAGATGTAGGGAGACATAGTTTGTAAAGGGACTGAGGATCTTCTTATAATTATTTTTGGAGCTGTTGATCAAGGTACAAGGGAGGAATAACAAGAGAAGCATGGTTTACTTTTTTTTCATACACTTTATTAAAAGTAGTAAATTACAATGTTTTCATTAGCTGCTACTGATAAAAAAAACATGTTACAATAAGCCCTACCATAATATGTATTGGCAGTAACAGGTAGCCAATAAACGTAATACTGCTCAATATGAAGTGATGAAATTAATACAAAACAAAAATTCTTACAAAGAGCAAAATTAAAACAATTATCTGGGACTTTTGTTTTGCCCTGCAACGATCTCTTCCGCCCCAGCAATTCTCCCACTTCTAGTTTCTGTCATGGGTAGTAGTGCTGGATTACCGGAAAGCAGGACAGACGGGCAAGGAAAAGTCAGGAAAGCAACAACAACAAAAAAAACAGGAAATCCAGAAATGTAGTCAATAACAGGTGATATAGTAATACAACAGAACCAGCGGCAAAGCTTTAACTGCCAGCTATGGGCTGACTGCTGAGGGTTTAAATAGCAAGGAACCTCGCATCTCGCTCTAGCAGAGAACTAATTGAAATTAACCACTGAAGTAATGGATCAAAGCAGAAAAGACAGAACACAAGTCTAACAGGCAAGGTTTTAGCTGAGTTTAGTAGACATCGCTGGCGTGGTAGAGCATGTTGACACACAGATGTTATAGTGACATTATGTCCACAGAGTAGCTTCTAATCTTCTACCTTGTTCTGTTAACGGAGCGTCATTTCTGATGTCATTCTGTTTGACAGCTGGCTTCCGCTGTCAAACTGTGGGGTGCTATCTGTCATTCAGCATAATAACTGACTCCTCACAGAACAGACCAAAAGTAAAAAAGCTGTTCTGTTGATGTACGGACAAATAAAGCCTGAGAATCGTCACAAGAGCCACATCATCACAAGGCAGGACAGGCAAGAAGTTACAAACTACCTACTGGTATATTCTTTGCCAAGAAACACAAAAGTTCCAAACATCCACTTTAAGTTTGGCCCTCAATATACAGTCGGTACTGTTGTAACGATAACTACTCTTTGGCTACTGATGTGTTATTGGTAGAGACGAACTGTAAAGTTTGTAATTCGTACCAAACACGGACTTTTAAAAAAAATCAGTGTTGAGTTTGGGTGCTGAGCGTATGTTAACCACTCGATCGAGCATCGGGGTGCTTGGGTATACTCGGTGCTTGGCCCAGTGCGAGCCACATACAGACTCTTAATGGCTGTCACTAGGGGGTAAAAACCCCACCCTTTCTCCCTCCCCGGAAATGCTTTTTTATAGCTATCTGTATGTGGGTGGAGAGCTGAACTGCTTAATCATTGACTTCCATTGGGGTTCAGGTCAAGCCCGGGTCCCGAATTGAACTTTATCTAAAGTCCGACTGAACCAGGCAAACCCAAACTTCCTCTGATCCGCTCATCTCTAGCTATTGGGACTATTTTATAGGAAGTTATGTGAATGCCAAAATTTCATGTGACAATCACACTTGTCCTGTCCAGTCTTTGAAGAATGACATTTGCAATTTGTAGTGCAATTGTTTGAGCCAAAGACAGAAGTGACCGAAAGAGCAGAAGATTTTTTTATTTTTGACTCTCACTCTTTCTCTTTCTCAAAACATCACATAGCAAAAAGTGCATGCAAGTCCAGTCTTAAGCGGGCTTTACACGCTACGATATATCATACGATATGTCGTCGGGGTCACGTCGTTAGTGACGCACATCCGACATCATTTGCCATATCGCAGCGTGTAACAGCTATGAGCGAGTGTGAATGAGCAAAAATACTCACCTTATCATTGCTCGTTGACACGTCGCTCATTTTCAAAATATCGAACGTCCTTCTGTGCGCCGGTTGTTCATCGTTCCCGAGGCAGCACACATCACTCCGTGTGACAACCCGGGAACGACGAACACCACTTACCTGCGTCCCACCGGCAAAGCTGAAGGAAGGAGGTGGGCGGGATGTTTACGTCCCGCTCATCTCCGCCCCTCCGCTTCTATTGGTCGTCCGCTGTGTGACGTCGCTGTGACGCCGACCGTCCCTCCCCCTTCAGGAAGTGGATGTTCACCACCCATAGCGAGGTCGTTCGGGAGGTAAGTACGTGTGACGGGGGGTTACAACATTGTGCGACACGGGCAACAAATTGGCCGTGAGGCACAAACGATGGGGGCGGGTGCGATCGCAAATGTGATTGCACGATTAATTGCAGCGTGTAAAGCAGACTTTACTTTGCTGACAATACTAACATTTGATCTAAATTTTTCCATAGGCAAGGCAGCGACAAAAACTTCAGGTTAGCGCCACTGTGTAGATATAGTAGTGTGTGGCCTAACTCTAGAAAAAAGGTGTCAGTGTGCATAGGACATTATATATTGCTAGTTCTAGGCATTGAAGCTGAGAACACATCATTCTCCTAAAGGCCCCGTTACACGCAACGACATTGCTAACGAGATGTCGCTGGGGTAATGGACTTCGTGATGCACATCCGGCGTTAGCAACGTTGTTGCATGTGACACCTACCAGCGACCGCTAACGATCAGAAAAACGGGAAAGATCGTTGATTGTTGACTCGTCGTTCCTTTCCCAAATATCGTTGCTCGTTTGGGACGAAGGTTGTTCATCGTTCCTGAGGCAGCACACATCGCTACGTGTGACACCCCGGGAACGACGAACAACATTGTTCCTGCCTCCTCTGGCAATGAGGTGGGAGTGGCCTTCATGTGGCTGTTCTCTGCCCCTCCGCTTCTATTGGTGGCCTGCTATGTGACGTCGCTGTGACGCAGCACGAACCGCCCCCTTAAAAAAGAGTATGTTCGGTCGCCACAGCGACGTCGTTAGGAAGGTATGTTGGTGTGACGCGTACCTGCGATATTGTTCGCCACGGGCAGCGATTTGCCCGTGGCACACGAACGATGGGGGCGGGTGCTATCGTTAGCGACATTGCTAGCGATGTCGTTGCGTGAAAAGCGGCCTTAAAGCTATGACTAACTTTAGGTTTTGAAGTCCAAGGCCACATGCACATGTTGAGTATTTTGTGAGTCTTTTTTACCTCAGTATTTGTAAGGCCACGTGTACACATTGAGTATTTGGTGAGGGTTTTTTTACCTCAGTATATGTAAGCCAAATCCAGGAGTGGGACAATCAGAGGAAAAGTATAATAGAAACACTGGCACCACTTCTGTATTTTTTACCCAACCCTGGTTTTGTCTTACAAATACGGAGGTAAAAAATTAACCAAATACTCACTGTGTGCACATGACCTAAAAGGTATTGAGCTGGTTTGTTAAATGACATGAAATTTTTTGCTTTTATGTAGTTTCACACATAGGCTGGAGTCACACGACCGTATTAAAAATTGGTCCGATCTTCATCCAGAAAAGTAGGACGATTTTTTTTTGTTGTTGTCCGTATATAATCTGTTTTTTCTCTGCAACTATTATTCATTTATAGTACAATTTAGAGTGTTCTATGCTACAGAATAGTTATGTAGCCATAAAAAACAGATGTCACTAGGATGGTCTGTGTGGCATCCATTTTTTTTCTCGTACCCATTTACTTGTATTGGCAAGTCTAGCACGATTTTGGAATACACTCGCAGCATGCTGTGACTTTTTCTCTTCGAGAATATGAATGAGAAAAAACTGACAATCTGCTCTAACTCATTGACTAACATTGGTCCCATTTGCAATGCAAGATTTTCTCACATTGCACCCGTCCAATTCATACACTCGTGTGAGCGAGGCCTTAGACAGGTAGCATCTCATGTCTGACAGAAGTTGTCAGGAGAATGCATTTTAAAAAGCCATTCAGCTCAGAACGTAAAGCATTTAACAGATTTTATTTGGTAAAAGTGTTCTTTGTTTTAAAAGAAAAAAAAAAAGCAAACCTCTTTGTTGGCGGGTCCCTTGATAAACTGATCACAAAGAGGTACCCTAGAAGTAACTGTTTTTCTGTAGTGGCACAACAGGAGAAATTAAAAATTACAAAGTGCCCTATCAAATGAATAGGTATGCAGAACTGGTACTCCAGAGCATGATGTAACTACTCTCTAGTCAAGACATGTGGATCCTGAACAGAAGACCCCTTTACTAATTCAGAATTCCTTAATAGGCTTTATTAAAATAGGTTGATGAAATCTATCCTGGTGAAGTATATAAATTGTGTCTGTGACGTTCTGGGGTCATATTTAGGGTTCTTGATAGTACCAGCCAACATCCTAGAAACGAGAATGAAAAAGTAGTCTCTAATTATTTCCCAACAGAAATGCGGCTTCTTGTGAAAATAACATTGAAATGATGTACCATTATATCCAACCTCTAAGAATTTCCTGTACTAAAGCACAGAACATACGTGGGTGCCATTAAATTCTGTGATATTAATACAATATACTAGTCACCAACATGCTAGCGTCAATAATGTATTCTTAACCTAGTAAATGAAGACAGGACTATCCAAGAAGGATGACTAGATCTGTAGTAGAAGGTTCAGAAAGGTGCAGCTTAGCCAATAATGCTATAAGTATATCATTGTTTATGTAGGTTCTCAGAGCAGGATTATGCCAAGATGAAGAAGACATTTTTTCTGGACTTATTAGATATATTGATGAACATTACATTTACACTCTTCTCATTCTGGAATAGCTAAAAACAGAGGGCAATAAATTACATAATGATTTAAAGCTAATGAAAAACACCTAATGTAAGGCAATATTATGCACAGCAATTAGTGGTAATAGCAGTGGTGGAGACATATTGCAATCACAGGTGCCTTATTCTACACGGGAGACAGTGCCGTTGAAATGAAAAGCACCTTGAAAGTAGGAATAATTGATAAAAAAAATAATAATTTATAAGCAATTTAGGTACAATGTAGAGACTAATGATCCATTGATTTGTTTTGCGACAAGCATTGTAAACATTTTGTAAGTGGAAAACCATTTAAAAGCCTACTCACACCTAAGCCTGTAAGGGTGATCCAACACGAAAAATGTATTTTCTAACTATCTTATCATTACCCCCTAACCACTTTTGTAATTATCTTTATTATACAATTCCCTACACTTCTCCCCTATCTGACATCACAGTAGGCTGGAGCTGCAGTCACTCCACACAGCGTCCATCACCCCTCCTGGAATGGTACCAGGGGGCAGAGCTGCAGATACTTACTAGTTTCTTACATTGCCTTAGGCTAGTTTCACACATCCGTCTTTTTGCCGGATTGGCGGTTCCAGCACACTCCAGTACAGTGTGATACAGTACAATGGCAGTGCGGCAACTTCCAGGTCACATGCTCCGGTCACAGGGCAGCATGTGACCAGAGCTTGCTGCGCTGCCATTGTACTGTATACACTGTACTGGATCCGCCAATCCGGCAAAAAGACGGATGTGTGAAACTAGCCTTAAACTGAGGGTGTCTTGGATTTTGGAAAAGTGGTGATGGACGCTGTGGCTGAGTTTAGTGGAGTGCTGGCATATTAGCATATTACTCATCTCTCTGCGGCCACTTGCATTGCTTGTGAGAAATACAACGGCTGGGGGCAGTTCTAGATGCAGTGAATGAAACCAATTCCACCCACAGCCTTTAGCACTGCCATCAAATGAAGTGTCATCAGCACTGGTGTCACTTCCTGCCTCTAGGATCATCCTCGAATGAAGTAGAATCAGGGGTGTAATTAGCAGCAGAGACTGACATCAGTGCCGCCCCACTTCCTATTGCACCGCCCTCAAACGAAGTGTCATTCTCGCTAGCGTCACTTAATGCTTCTAGCACCTCTCTCAAACGAAGCATCATCAGGGGGTGGCGCTACTGTTTTTCATTACTTCTAGCACCAGCCCCTTATGCTTCCTTTGAGGGCAGTGCTAGAAGCAGTGTGGAGGTGCTTGAGTAACTAAATGCATATTGCACTGCAAACTGGCTGAGGATTTCTAGGGGTTCTTGGAATGCAATAAATGAGCTTTAGGATACTCTCACACTAGCATATAAAATGGACAAATGTGAGAAAAAGCACTTGCTCCCTAAGGCTACTTTTACACTGCGTTTTTACTTACGTTAAGTGGTCCCGTCGGAGCATCCGCCCCAACCGCCCCTCCCCCACACCGCAAAGCGTGTTTCGGGCACATGAGCCGACAGGGCCATTGACTATAATGAAGCAGACTCAGTTAGTGAGTGCTCTGTTTTGCACATATACGTTTTCTGCAGGCGGACACCCGAATGTAGTCGACTAACTCTCAGCCTGTGACCACTCAGAATATCAGCACATTGCCCTCCTAAAATACTCTGTGCTCCTGGGAGACCATGCTCTGCTATGCAACTCTCACTATTACCTCCCACAAGATCAGGGCAATCATGTCCTAAAATACTCTCTGCTGCTGAATCTGATTATGTTCAGTCCCTGCTCATACGGGCTCCCACAGACAGATTACACCATCCTATTTAATTGCTGATTTACTGTGAGTGCAAGGAGTTCTCCATCGGCAAAACATTATAACTACTCCTAGAGATCTTAAGCCAATTTGCAGTTCGTTGGGAGCGGTTCTAGAAGTAGTGAGACACCCATGTTTGACGCTTCGTTTGAGAGCAGTGTCAGAGGCAGTAAGTGACACCAGTGCTGATAAGGCTTCATTTGAGGGCAGGGCTAGAGGCTGTGAGCGGCGCTGGTGTCACTCACTGCATCTAGCACCGCCCCAACTGTTGTATTTCATGCATGAGAGCTGAGGCAGAGAGATGAGTAACATGCTGACGTGGTACTAAACCAGGTCATAGTGTTCATCACCCATCATCCAGGACATCTTCAGAGGTCGGTGATGCAAGGAATTAGTAAGTAATTTCAGCGCTGGCCCTTGGTGACGCCTTGTTCTATGTCATGGACACTGTGGGGACTAACTGCAGCTCTGGCCTTCTGTGACGTCACATTGAGACTCCTCTCAAATGAAGCATCAAGAGGAAGTGCAGTTAAAAAAACAAAACACCTTTAGGGATTAGATAGATAGGGAGAAATGTAGGGAATTGTATAATATAGGTACCGTAATTACAAAAGTGGTTAGGGAGTACAGATAAATAGTTAAAAAATACAGTTTAGGTGTTGGAACACCCCTTTAAGTGGTAATGGAATAATCCATCCTTGCTCAACCACTGGAGGAGATCAGGGCCGCCATCAGGGCTTTACTACTGTGCCTGATGTAGGGGGCCCGGTGAAGAGAGGGGGCCCGGGGTAAATACTTATCTTTATTAAGCACCCAGCAGGACGGGCCCCTTCTCTTCACCAGGCCCCGGTCACAGGAGCAGCATAGGTGCCCCGCAGCGTCGCACTCACTTCACTTCCTGACATGACTAATTTGCATGCGAAGGGGCGGCGCATGCAAATTAGCCATGTGCTGTAGTGGAGGCAGGGTGATTAGAGCAGACCGCCGGCATGTCATCGCTGAGCCGTCCAGCAGGAGGTGAGGTCATCACTCTGTGACCTCATTACACTCCTGCAACAGCAGCTGAGGTGGCGAGGACGCGGCAGCCAGTGGGGACAGGTAAGCGCTGTGAGCCGAAGACGATCGCAGGGGGGGGCCCGCTGACCTCTGCTGGGGGGACGCTGTTCTCTGCCAGGGCCCGCTGACATCTGCTGGGGGGGGGGCGCAGATCTCTGCCTGGGCCCCCTGATCTCTGCTGGGGGGAGCCGCTGATCTCTGCCCGAGTCCCCTGATCTCTGCTGGGGGGAGCCGCTGATCTCTGTCTGGGCCCCCTGATCTCTGCTGGGGGGAGCCGCTGATCTCTGCCCAAGTCCCCTGACCTCTGCTGGGGGGAGCCGCTGATCTCTGCCCGGGCCCCCTGATCTCTGCTGGGGGGAGCCGCTGATCTCTGCCCGGGGGGGGAGCCGCTGATCTCTGATGGGGGGGGGGACGCTGATCTCTGCCTGGGCCTGCTGATCTCTGATGGGGGGGGGACGCTGATCTCTGCCTGGGCCTGCTGATCTCTGATGGGGGTGGAGGACGCCGATCTCTGCCTGGGCCTGCTTATTGCTGATGAGGGGAAGGACGCTGCCCGGGCCCTCTGATCTCTGCCCGGGCCCTCTGATCTCTGCTGGGGGGGGCCACTGATCTCTGTCAGGACCCTCTGATCTCTGCTGGGGGGGGCGCTGATCTCTGCCCGGGGGGGGAGCCGCTGATCTCTGATGGGGGGGGGACGCTGATCTCTGCCTGCTGATCTCTGATGGGGGGGGGAACGCTGATCTCTGCCCGGGCCCCCTGATCTCTGCTGGGGGGAGCCGCTGATCTCTGCCCGAGTCCCCTGATTTCTGCTGGGGGGAGCCGCTGATCTCTGCCTGGGCCTGCTGATCTCTGCTGGGGGGGCGCTGTTCTCTGCCAGGACCCGCTGATCTCTGCTAGGGCGGGTGGGGGCACTTATCTCTTCCCGGGCCCGCTGATCTCTGATGGGGAGCCGCTGATCTCTACTGGAGGGGGCCACTGATCTCTGCCCGAGTCCCCTTATCTCTGCTGGGGGGAGCCGCTGATCTCTGCCCAGGCCCGCTGATCTCTGCTGGGGGCTGATCTCTGCCCGGGCCCGCTGATCTCTGCTGGGGGGAGCCGCTTATCTCTGCCCGGGCCCGCTGATCTCTGATGGGGAGCCACTGATCTCTGCCCAAGTCCCCTTATCTCTGCTGGGGGGAGCCGCTGATCTCTGCCCAGGCCCGCTGATCTCTGCTGGGGGGGGGGGCGCTGATCTCTGCCCGGGCCTGCTGATCTCTGCTGGGGGGAGCCGCTGATCTCTGCCTGGGGGGAGCCGCTGATCTCTGATGGGGGGGGACGCTGATCTCTGCCTGGGCCTGCTGATCTCTGATGGGGGGGGACGCTGATCTCTGCCTGGGCCTGCTGATTTCTGATGGGGGTGGAGGACGCCGATCTCTGCCTGGGCCTGTTTATTGCTGATGAGGGGAAGGACGCTGATCTCTGCCCGGGCCCTCTGATCTCTGCTGGGGGGGGCCACTGATCTCTGCCTGGGCCCTCTGATCTCTGTCCGGACCCTCTGATCTCTGCTGGGGGGGCGCTGATCTCTGCCCGGGGGGGAGCCGCTGATCTCTGATGAGGGGGGACGCTGATCTCTGCCTGCTGATCTCTGATGGGGGGGGGGAACGCTGATCTCTGCCCGGGCCCCCTGATCTCTGCTGGGGGGATCCGCTGATCTCTGCCCGAGTCCCCTGATTTCTGCTGGGGGGAGCCGCTGATCTCTGCCTGGGCCTGCTGATCTCTGCTGGGGGGGGGCGCTGTTCTCTGCCAGGACCCGCTGATCTCTGCTAGGGCGGGTGGGGGCGCTTATCTCTTCCCGGGCCCGCTGATCTCTGATGGGGGGGGGGAACGCTGATCTCTACCCGAGTCCCCTTATCTCTGCTGGGGGGAGCCACTGATCTCTGCCCAGGCTCGCTGATCTCTGCTGGGGGCTGATCTCTGCCCGGGCCCGCTGATCTCTGCTGGGGGGAGCCGCTTATCTCTGCCCGGGCCCACTGATCTCTGATGGGGAGCCACTGATCTCTACTGGAGGGGGCCACTGATCTCTGCCCAAGTCCCCTTATCTCTGCTGGGGGGAGCCGCTGATCTCTGCCCAGGCCCGCTGATCTCTGCTGGGGGGGGGGCGCTGATCTCTGCCCGGGCCTGCTGATCTCTGCTGGGGGGAGCCGCTGATCTCTGCCCGGGCCCGCTGATCTCTGCTGGGGGGAGCCGCTGATCTCTGCCCGGGCCCCCTGATCTCTGCTGGGGGAGCCGCTGATCTCTGCCCGGGCCCCCTGATCTCTGCTGGGGCAGCCGCTGATCTCTGCCCAAGTCCCCTGATCTCTGCTGGGGGGAGCCGCTGATCTCTGCCCGGGCCCCCTGATCTCTGCTGGGGGGGAGCCGCTGATCTCTGATGGGGGGGGGGGGGGACGCTGATCTCTGCCTGGGCCTGCTGATCTCTGATGGGGGGGGGGGGAACGCTGATCTCTGCCTGGGCCTGCTGATCTCTGATGGGGGTGGAGGACGCCGATCTCTGCCTGGGCCTGCTTATCGCTGATGAGGGGAAGGACGCTGATCTCTGCCCGGGCCCTCTGATCTCTGCTGGGGGGGGGGCACTGATCTCTGCCTGGGCCCTCTGATCTCTGCCCGGACCCTCCGATCTCTGCTGGGGGGGGGCGCTGATCTCTGCCCGGGGGGAGCCGCTGATCTCTGATGGGGGGGGACGCTGATCTCTGCCTAGGCCTGCTGATCTCTGATGGGGGGGGGGGAACGCTGATCTCTGCCTAGGCCTGCTGATCTCTGATGGGGGTGGAGGACGCCGATCTCTGCCTGGGCCTGCTTATCGCTGATGAGGGGAAGGACGCTGATCTCTGCCCGGGCCCTCTGATCTCTGCTGGGGGGGGCCACTGATCTCTGCCTGGGCCCTCTGATCTCTGCCCGGACCCTCTGATCTCTGCTGGGGGGGGGGGGGGGGCGCTGATCTCTGCCCGGGGGGGAGCCGCTGATCTCTGATGGGGGGGGGGATGAACGCTGATCTCTGCCTGGGCCTGCTGATCTCTGATGGGGGGGGGCGCTGATCTCTGCCCGGGGGGGAGCCGCTGATCTCTGCCTGGGCCTGCTGATCTCTGATGGGGGGGACGCTGATCTCTGCCTGGGCCTGCTGATCTCTGATGGGGGGAGCCGCTGATCTCTGATGGGGGGGGGACGCTGATCTCTGCCTGGGCCTGCTGATCTCTGATGGGGGGGACGCTGATCTCTGCCTGGGCCTGCTGATCTCTGATGGGGGTGGAGGACGCTGATCTCTGCCTGGGCCTGCTTATCGCTGATGAGGGGAAGGACGCTGATCTCTGCCCGGGCCCTCTGATCTCTGCTGGGGGGGCCACTGATCTCTGCCTGGGCCATCTGATCTCTGCCCAGACCCTCTGATCTCTGCTGGGGGGGGCCGCTGATCTTTGCTGGGAGAGGCTGCTGATCTCTGCTCGGGCCCGCTGATCTCTGCTGGGGGGGCGCTGATCTCTGCCTGTGGCCGCCCGCCGACCACAGGACCGCCGACCCCAGCCCGTCTTGCTTCAGCTAGATCAGGGGTGGAGAACCTCCATCCCATGGTCTCCTGCCTCCCTCTGCTGTGAGCCTCCTGCCACCCGCGCAGTGCTGTGTGCCTCCCTCCAGTGCTGTCTGTGCTCCCTCAGTCCTGTTCATGTCCTCCAGTCCTGTTTGTGCCCCTCTAGTGTTGTCCATGCCACCGCCAGTGCTTTCTGTGCCTAGCAGTACTGTCCGAGCCCCAGCCCCTCCAGTGATGTATATATACGCCCCCAGTCCCTGCTGCTGTGATGTGTGTATATGTCCCCAGCCCCTCCTGTGATATATACATATGCGCTCAGCCCCTCCTGTGATGTGTGTGCCTTGAGCGTCTCCTACCTGATGTATATGATTTACCAATCTATTGACCTAGACAAACTTGGAAAAGCAGTTGTGAGAAGCCACATGATCAATATCACCGAACACCACAGCCGGACCAAAGAGAAGCAGCTGCAGCCACCACAGTAAGGGTTAATTAATCAATTAACCAAATATATTAGGGTAATTTTCAAGCTGATAACTTTTTGCAGCCCCCGAAGGGTGGTAGAAATTTCCAAATGGCCCCCGGCAGAAAAAAGGTTCCCCACCCCTGGTCTACATGCACGGGAGGGTGCTGAAATGCATCACGGCTCACTGTTCAGAGAAGACGCCGTGCGACGTGGGAATCGGGGAGGGTGAGCAAAATGTTTTTGTTTTTTTTTGTGCAGCAGACAAATATGCCAGGAGGCCCCCAGGATGGGACATATATACTGGGAGGAGGACATATTTACCAGGAAGAATCAGAAACCAGGCTGGAAACATATATACCAACATGTGCCCAGGAGGGGGATAAATAATAATAATTATTAAAATAGATGATGACATCTATACCAGGAGCAAGACATATACACCATGAGTGGCCTGGGAAGAGGTCATATATACTAGAAGGAAATATATGTATGTGTGTGTGTGTGTGTATATTACATGTTTTTCCAAGAGTGGCAGTGAGACTGTAGGAGGTTTGATGGGTGGGGGCAGAGCTGGGGTGGAGCCTGGGCGGAGTCCCAAGGGGCCCCGAAAATTTTGCCAGTATGGGGCCCCGAAATTCCTAGTGGCGGCCCTGGAGGAGATACGGAAACAGCAGAGAGAGGCTGTCAAACATGGCCAGTTTTTGCTCTTATATTCTGCTTGCTGCTCCGCTGAGTATTCTGAGTTTTAGGACCGATGTAGCTAAGCAATTACAGCTGTTCAAATAACCCTCTAATGCCATAAAATCTATAATGACAGCCATGTACATGACTAGAGCCCACACAGCAATTTTAACCTAGCAATGTTAACAATTCACATTTCCTGAATGAATCTATATATTTCTATGGGTGTTCATCACCTCCTTTACAATCATTTCTTAACAGCATTGTGTTAAGCTGGTTTCACACCCTCGACTTCCACAGTGCTGGTTGCAGGTCCTGACCATAACTCAGTAGATGTTGAATTTGGGTCAGGAGATCTCCGGTGATCTGGGCGTCACTGTTTGTACTTGGAATATGAAAATCAGATGTTCAAAATCAGACTTACAAGAACATAACTAGAGATAAACTGTCCAGTTTTGATCATTTTGGCAGATTATGGTCTAAGAATGATATGCGAACAATGGTTCACAATGGCCACTGCCAAAATGCTGTTGGGCAAAAATGTTTTAACACATTGGACTTTTTTGTCAATTGTTGGCTGATGCACTTATGGCATGATCAACCGAATGTGGCAGGTCACCACTTTACTCAAGCGCAATATATTTCTATTTGAACTGTCTCGCTAATCTGCTAGTTTAGTCTGGTATGTTAACAGCCGAATCATTCGTACTTATGATCTGATGAACTATTTATCAGATACACTCTGGTTCATTATAATACTATGTGAATGCCCTGCTTCAGTTGCAGGGCTGTGATTGGCCCCATGACAAGTCATCTAAGGAAAGGAGAATACATGGTAAACAACTAAAACATCTTACAGACTATGTATTGTGTGTATCAACCTATCTGATCTTTTCAGATGTAGCATACGTATGTAGGACAGCAAGTTGGCTTTAAAGTACTGAGGTCCTGGGTATAAATCCCACCAAGGACAACGTCTGCAAGGAGTTTGTATGTTATCCTTGTGTTTGAGTGGGTTTCCTTCGGTTTCTTCTCACACTCCAAATACATACTGACAGGGGATTTAGATTCTGAGCCCCAATGGGGATAGTGATGACAATCTCTGTAAAGCGCTATGGAATATGACGGCGCTATATAGGCAAAGAAAAATAAACTTCTTACTTTGCAAGTTCAGAGCTGTATAACAGGACAAGACTACATCACTGGTGTGTCAATGAAAATCTATTACAAAAGTAAGCTATACCTAAAAATGACAGATGCAGAGTAAAAAAAATGCTACAATCTAGGTCCAGATTTATTATTGTATTTGTGCCTATTTGTGTTGAGTTTTCAGTGTTTTCCCCTTTTTTAGTTTATACCATATTCATCTTTTTTTTTTAATGTGTTTTATGTATTCACCTCTTTTTTCATGTTCGCCATAGTGGGCAGAGCTTATGGGTTTTAGATATTTTCTCTTAATTCATCATTTGTGCTTTTTTTGTCTAGATTTTGGTGTTTTTTCACTTGTTTATAATATGTGTCTCATTATTCTTTTCATTTGCACCTTTAAGTCTATTTTATATGTTCTAGGTATTTTTTTGTTTCCAATTATGGGCAGTGTTTTGGTTTTCCAGATATTTTTGCCTGAATCATTTTTCGAAATTTTGCAAACTTTGTCGCCAATGTACTCCCGTTCCTCCCCTCACTCAGGAAACGTTTGATGTACGCCGGATATGTTGCCGCACAATTTGTGAAACGTGACTTTATTTGCAGCAAAAAGTTGCAAAATAAGTTAAACTTTGTTCAAAATTTACAAACCGCGTGAATAATTGTGAGCAAAAATATGCTAATGACAAGAAAAGTGTCTTAAAAATAAACCAGAATTATGAATTGAGACTAAAGTGATTCACAAGTTCACACGACCACATAAAATTACACCCGATTTATCATCTGTATGTTATCCGTATAGCATCCGGTTTTATACATCCGGAATTAAATTTTATACATCATACATACAGTACATCATACATACATATTTATTTTATACATCAGGAATTAAATTTTATACATCATACATACAGTACATCATACATACATTTATTTTATACATCAGGAATTAAATTTTATACATCATACATACATACATATTTATTTTATAAATAAGTGAATGAAATTTACAGTTTCCTACGTTAATAATGGCATCTGTAGAAATTGGATGCTATACTGATGATCCATATGGATCAGATTTTTTTTGCGTAACCAAAGACCCTAATAAATGGGACTAGTGCATGCTGGGATTTTTCTCTTCTGCACCGCCTCGTGGAATAACATTGTCCCAAATGAGGTCCGGTTTTTCCAGTGTGAACGCAGCCTTTCACTCTATGTGGTGGATTAAGGCTATGTTCACACAGTGCATCTTTGCTAACCACAAAGATGCAATGTTTTGGCCCCAAAAAACACACCCACAGCAAAAACGCATGTGTTTTTACCGCATTTTGCCCAATGCGTTTTTTAAGTCAAATCTATTGACTGGAAGGGCTCAGAAACGCTGGAAAAATGCAAAAAGATTTGACATGCTGCATCTTCAAAAACGCAGCCAAAAAATGATACACAGTGTGGACAGCAAAATAGAAATCTCAGACTTTGCTGGGAGAAGGAAACGCATACATTTAGGCTAGGGCCCCACTTTGCGTTCATCTACTTGCAGTTTAGAACGCACGTTTTGGGCTTAATTGATTTGACCAAAGTTGCCTTTTTCAGAAATTTAGCGCTGAAAACGCATGCGTTTTTGTTGCGTATTTGATGCGTTTTCAGCGCTTTTTACATGCGTTTCCACCTGCTTTTTACCAGATGCGTTTTGTAAATCTTGACACTGCTAAATAAAGTTAAAACAGTCAAAAATAATGAAAAAAGAGAAAAAAAAGGATTAAATACATAATTTCATAAAATTATAAAGAAAATAGAAATATATAATGAAATTATAGCGGTAATATAGTATATTAGAAAAATAGCAATAAATTATAAATTTTCTTTAATTTAATTGTAATAATTGTCGGATTATGTGTGTGTGTGTGTAAAGGGACATATGAAATCATTAATGTGCAAAAAGCATGCGTTTTGTAAGTCCAAAACGCATGTTTTCTGTATATAAAAAGCAGGTAAAACGCAGGAATTTGAAGGAATCTTGGTTTTTGCCATTTCTCATTGACTTCAATGTTAGCAAAATGCACCGAAAATGGCAAAAACAATTGACATGTTGCTTCTTTGAACGCATGTTTTTTGCCACAAAATATGCAAATTAAACGCAGCGTTTTAAAAAGCAAAGTGGGGTCTGGAAATCACCTTTATCCATTGAATATCATGGAAACACAAAACGCAGGCCATTGGCATGAAAAAGGTGCTTCTCAAAACGCTGCAGAAACGCAGGTAAAAACGCAAAGTGGGTCCCTAGCCTAGGTGCATCTTTGTGACCTCAAAAATGTACCAAAAACGCAATAAAAGTGTGTGAACATAGCCTAGAGCCCAATATATTATTAATATTATTGGAAAAGCAGAAAGGACCAGTAATATAGGATAATACATAGACTAGTGCTCCCCTGATACCCAGGTGCCCTATGTGAGGCAGAATGCCAGCTGCTGGCACTATAGTAATAGTATGATGATCTCAGAGCAGGACAAGTGTGCATTGTCTCCATCCCCTCGGATATTTATAGAGGGGAAGCCGAGCAGTCCCTTTGGTGACAATGAATATTTTGCCCAGATATGGTCCTGGCTCTGCACGGAGCCGGCAATGAGCGGACAACACACAAGTTGCAGAAGAGCAGCTCCTTACCCAGTGGAAGCGCTGAGGAGAAGGAGCGGGACGGCTGGGACCGGTCCTTGGAGTCTTGTGAGGGGCGGCCGCCCGGGTGAGGTGCAGGCTGCAGAGTGCAGAGTCTGAGGGCACTGCCGCTCACGTGACGTCAGCCGGTGGGCTCCGGGCGCTGCTGTGGGCGGCTTCTGTCAGGTGAATATGGCAGGCGCAGCCTCCCGAGCGGCTCCTTATCCCTGATATTCAGTTACATGGTGTATACAGGCAGCAGGAATAGAGGACACTCATGTGGAGAACTTAGAAAGCGGAAAAAGCCGCCCGCCATGTGTACAAAACTGAGGCTGCGGCACATATGTCTCCTGAGGTAAACGCCTCACCTCTAGAGCCCGTGCACACGACGGTACGTTCATCCAGGACAGCGGGACGATTGTGTATATTATACACTAGAAGGTGGCCCGATTCTACGCATCGGGTATTCTAGAATTTACGTATTGTGTAGTTCATGTATGATTTTTGTTTTATATATATATATATATATATATATATATATATATATATATGTTGTGTGTAGTTACCAAGTGTTTGTGTAGGCGCTGTACATGTTCTGGGTGTTGTCTGGGTGTGACGGGGGTGAGAGCGGTGTTGTATGTGTGTTGCGTTGTTTGTGGAGCGCTGTGTGTCTGTAGCGTTGTGTGTGTGTGTTGCGCGGTTTGTGTGTGTGTGGTGTGTTTTGGGGGGAGGTATGTTTTGTGCAATGTGTGTGTTGTGCGGTATGTGCGTATATTTGTGTGTGCCGCGGTGTTTGTGTGTTGGGTGTTGTGTGTGTGCAGCGTTGTCTGTGTGTGTAGGTGTCTGTGTAGGGCAGTTGTTTGTGGTTCCCAGTGTGTGTGTGTGTGTGTGGTGTGTTGTGCAGTGCGTGTGTGTGTGTGTGTGGTGTGTTGTGCACTTCCCATCGTGCTCCATCCCCCATGCAGCGCACTCCCCATCGTGCTCCATCTCCCATGCTGCGCACTTCCCATCGTGCTCCATCCGCCATGCTGCGCACTCCCAAACGTGCACCATCCGCCATGCTGCGCACTCCCAAACGTGCACCATCCGCCATGCTGCGCACTCCGAAACGTGCACCATCCGCCATGCTGCGCACTCCGAAACGTGCACCATCCGCCATGCTGCGCACTCCCAAACGTGCACCATCCGCCATGCTGCGCACTCCCAAACGTGCTCCATCCGCCAGGCTGCGCACTCTCAAACGTGCTCCATCCGCCATGCTTCGCACTCCCAAACGTGCTCCATCCGCCATGCTGCGCACTCCCAAACGTGCTCCATCCGCCATGCTGCGCACTCCCAAACGTGCTCCATCCGCCATGCTGCGCACTCCCAAACGTGCTCCATCCGCCATGCTGCGCACTCCCAAACGTGCTCCATCCGCCATGCTGCGCACTCCCAAACGTGCTCCATCCGCCATGCTGCGCACTCCCAAACGTGCTCCATCCGCCATGCTGCGCACTCCCAAACGTGCTCCATCCGCCATGCTGCGCACTCCCAAACGTGCTCCATCCGCCATGCTCCGCACTCCCAAACGTGCTCCATCCGCCATGCTGCGCACTCCCAAACGTGCTCCATCCGCCATGCTGCGCACTCCCAAACGTGCTCCATCCGCCATGCTGCGCACTCCCAAACGTGCTCCATCCGCCATGCTGCGCACTCCCAAACGTGCTCCATCCGCCATGCTGCGCACTCCCAAACGTGCTCCATCCGCCATGCTGCGCACTCCCAAACGTGCTCCATCCGCCATGCTGCGCACTCCCAAACGTGCTCCATCCGCCATGCTGCGCACTCCCAAACGTGCTCCATCCGCCATGCTGCGCACTCCCAAACGTGCTCCATCCGCCATGCTGCGCACTCCCAAACGTGCTCCATCCGCCATGCTGCGCACTCCCAAACGTGCTCCATCCGCCATGCTGCGCACTCCCAAACGTGCTCCATTCCCCATGCTGCGCACTCCCAAACGTGCTCTATCCCCCATGCTGCGCACCCCCCATTGTAATCCATCCCCCATGCTGCACCAGCATCAGCCTCTCTACCCGCAGCCTCAGCCTTCTGTCCCCAGCCTCAGCCCCTCTCTGTCCCCAGCCTCAGCCCCTCTCTGTCCCCAGCCTCAGCCCCTCTCTGTCCCCAGCCTCAGCCCCTCTCTGTCTCCAGCCTCAGCCCCTCTCTGTCTCCAGCCTCAGCCCCTCTCTGTCTCCAGCCTCAGCCCCTCTCTGTCTCCAGCCTCAGCCCCTCTCTGTCCCCAGCCTCAGCCCCTCTCTGTCCCCAGCCTCAGCCCCTCGCATCCACTCACACACACCCGATCGCATCCACTCACACACACCCGATCGCATCCACTCACACACACCCGATCGCATCCACTCACACACACCCGATCGCATCCACTCACACACACCCGATCGCATCCACTCACAGACACTGACGATATCGCACATACGCGCTGATACTCACAACATCCGGACATACCACATGCCTCTGGCCATGTGATCCTCCGTCAGGTCCTGGAAGATCACAACAGCACAGTATCGAGGCCGAGAAGCAAGCGATATCGCCGGATGCTGTGAGTATGTGGATGCGATGTGTGTGTGAGGTGTGTGTGAGGTGTGTGTGAGGTGTTTGTGAGAGTGAGTGCGATCTGATGTGTGTGTGTATGCGTGTGTGTGTGCTGTTATGTTTGTGCGTGTGGAAGTCGCGCCGCTGCAGGACCTTGATTTACTGGTAACTATGCAAGCATGGTTACCAGCGCAACACGTCCCCCGCTCGCACGGGAGCCCACACCAGCATACGGCGGCGGCGTACGCTGATGTGGGCTCCCGTTGGGGAGGGGGGAAAGGGGGGGGGGAGTACAGTACTCACCTGGGATTCGTGGCTCCGTGACCGTGTCAGTTCGGGCAATGCGGGGGGGGGGCGAGAGCTAACATCTATTGCGTGAGGGGGGCGGGGCGTGGCGTGGCCGAGTTGCCAATGCCTGCAGGGTGCCGGGGCGAGAGGCCAATCCGTGTGGGGGGGCGGGGCCATGGCGAACCCAGCGGCCAATCAGCTTTGTGTCACCGTAAGGACATGTCACGGTGACACTGTCACGTGACACAATTTTGGAGCATGACAGACAGACAGACAGAATAAGGCAATTATATATATAGATTATATACTTGTGTATATTATACATTATATACATCTTATTTGCACATTTTTATGCAGGGTGGAGCACCCAGAATACCACTTTCCATATACTAGTTGCCCTTATCTATACAATCTCACTATTTGGCTAAGTTCATATGACTATAAAATAAAATAAATTGTCAATTTCATCCAGAAAACTTACAAATTCTTCCTCCCTCGTCTACTGTGTGAAGTCAGTTTCTTTACAGTAGCAGCTGCTAATTTACAGGAACATTTAGGCCCTGTGCGCACTTACCGTTTTTTCCCGCGGATTTTCCGCGGATTTGCTGCATGTTCCGCTGCAGAAAATGTTCATAACATCTCTGCAGTGAATCACCAGCAAAACCTATGGGAAAAAAAAATCCTGTGCGCACTATGCGGATTTTGACAGCTGCATGTTTTGCTGCAGGATTCCCGCAGCAAAAACAATTGCATGTCACTTCTTTTCCGCACGTCGCTGCGGGATTTCACTCCATTGACTGCAATGTAATCATGAAATCCCGCAGGGAATAACGCAGGCAGCAAATTCTGTGCAATTCATTGCGTTTTCCTGAGTTATCCCCTCCGGTATTTCGCGGTTTACCTGCGGTAATGTACATCGCTGCCTGAGGTTTGCAGGGAAGTGATGTCATTATGACAGGAAGAGGAAGCGGAGCAGAGAGTAAACACACACACACACATCACAGACATAGAATACACACAGATCACACTCACACACAGACATATAGAATACACATAGAAAGCAAACGGAAATATAGAAAAAAAAACACGTGGGCTCCGCCGTATTTTTACCGTCCAGCCGAGGTAAGCACACAGCGGCGACCCGGTATTCTCAGACTGGGGAGGGCAAGGGGCAGGGTTAATGTCCCCCGCCTCCCTCCCACCTCCCGCAGCCCGCAGCCGAGAATTTCAGCCGCAGCTGCCCCGGGACTGTCGCATGCATTATGCGGCAGTACCAGAGTGTCCCCAGCTCTTCTAGATGCCGTGATGCGGTGGCGATCCAGGTAATAAGGAGTTAATGGCGGCGGATCGCCGCCACTAAGTCCAGGCTTGATCATGGCAGCGTCTATGTGACAGCTGACATGATCAACCCGTAAGTAAAGTGAAAAAACACACACACCGAAAAAATCCTTATATTTAAATAAAACAGAAAAAAGCTCCTGGTTCACCATTTTATTAACCCCCCCGAAACACACAGCTCCGGCGTAATCCACGTCCTGCGATGCTTGCATCCAGCCGCAACTGACACAGACACAGTGCTGAATGCAGCCTCGCAACGAGACAGCAGAGGTAACCACAGGGCATTTCCCACGGCCGGTAATTTGAACTCACTAACGACCGTGAGAAATGCAGCGTGTGCTCACAGGGACTATCTATCCCTCTATCTAACTACACTGTGTTCCAAATTATTATGCAAAAAGAGTTTAGGAGTGATAAGGTCAGAAATTTTTTGTTTGTCATTTAAACTCATTGATGGTGATGTGTGCCAGGGCTCTTTATATCACTGACAGAAATTGCAGATACCTGTGCAAATTAGTTTGGAAGGTGTGTCCAAATAAAGGCAAGACTATTTAAGAAGGCTGTTCCACATTATTAAGCAGCCTACATTTTTTGCCAAAATGGGAAAGAAAAAGGATATGTCGGCTGCTGAGAAGCAACAAATTGTGGAGTATTTAGGTCAAGGCATGACTACAATCAACATTGCCAAGACACTTCATCGTGATCATCGCACAATCAAGAAGTATGTAGCTGATTCACAGCACACACGTGTGCGTGCGGATAAGGAAAAATTGAGGACCCTTTCCAACAGGCAATTGCGTCAGGTTAAAAGAGCAGCTGCTAAAATGCCTTGTCATAGCAGCGGACAAGTTTTTGAAGCTGCTGGTGCCTCCAACGTCCCCCAAACAAGATGCAGGGTCCTTCAGAGGTTTGCAGCTGTGTGTAAGTCATCCTGTCGACCACCACTATCCACTGCACACAAGCAGAAACGGCTCCAGTGGGCCAAACGATACATGAAGACTTACTTCCAAACTGTTTTGTTCACCGATGAGTGCCGTGCAACGCTCGATGGTCCGGATGGATGGAGTGGAGGATGGCTGGTTGATGGACACCCCATGAAAACACGGCTAAGGCGCCAACAAGGAGGAGGTGGAGTAATGTTTTGGGCTGGAATCATGGGGAGAGAGATTGTCAGTCCCCTGAAGGGGTAAAGATGAATTCCATAATCTATGTGGAGTTTCTAAAACAGCACTTCCTTCCATGGTTCAGGAGGAAGAACCGTGCATTCCGCAGCAAGATCATTTTCATGCATGATAATGCACCGTCTCATGCTGCAAATTACACATCTGCATCTCTGGCTGCTATGGGCATAAAAGAGGACAAACTTATGGTGTGGCCACCATCATCCCCTGACCTCAACCCCATTGAGAACCTCTGGAGCATCATCAAAAGGAGTGTCTATGATGGCGGGAGGCAGTTCACATCTAAGCAACAGCTCTGGGAGGGTATTCTGACCACATGCAAAACAATTGAAGCATAAACCATCCAAAAACTGACAAATTCAATGGACGAGTGAGTTCAGAAGCTTCTTTTGAACAAGGGGTCCTATGTGCAAATGTAACATCACCTACAATTAAGTTTTGACTTGAAAACTGTTTGATTTCATTTTGTAATAAGCTGATAATGCTTAGAATTTCACAATTGACCATTTGGTTTTTCAAAATAAAAATAAAAAGGTTAAAAACTCTGCTGTGCATAATAATTTGGAACATGCATTTTGAGTGTTTATTATTTTTAAAAATATACTGTTTTCATAGGCAGTTTGATCAAAAACATTTCAATTATACTCGAATAGTAGATGACTGGAAAATAACAATGACTGCAATTCATAAAGTTAATTTAGGAAAATATGAAAAAATATTTTTTGCATAATAATTTGGAACACAGTGTATCTATCTATCTCTCTATCTATTCTATCTATTTATCTGCTATCTAAGGAAGGAATTTGTTTTTTTTAATGTGCTTTATTGCATTGAAAAAATTGTTTAAAAGAACAGAGAGTCCTCAGTGGTTGATACCTTTTAATGGCTAACTGAAAAGATGGTAATAATTGCAAGCTTTCGAGACTACTCAGGTCTCTTCATCAGGCATGGTATAACACAAAATCTGAAGAGTCACATACTTATACACAACAGGACTTAGAATAGTGCAGTAAAAAAAAAAAAAAAAAAAAAAAAGAACAAGTTATATGAAACAGAACTATCTCTATGGCAGGGGGACAAGCTGTTCTAGCCATAAATACTGCTGCAGCAGTATTTATGGCTAGAACAGCTTGTCCCCCTGCCATAGAGATAGTTCTGTTTCATATAACTTGTTCTTTTTTTTTTTTTTTTTTTTTTTTACTGCACTATTCTAAGTCCTGTTGTGTATAAGTATGTGACTCTTCAGATTTTGTGTTATACCATGCCTGATGAAGAGACCTGAGTAGTCTCGAAAGCTTGCAATTATTACCATCTTTTCAGTTAGCCATTAAAAGGTATCAACCACTGAGGACTCTCTGTTCTTTTAAACAATTTTTTTATCTCTACTGGCTAACACGGTACAAAGATATATTTTACTTATTGCATTGAATGCATTAAAGAGCATGTACCAACCCGCACGTACCAACCCGCACGCGGCAAAACCGCGGCAATACCGCGAACAATATCGCGGTAAAGCCGCGGCAAACCGCATGCGGTTTTCGGGTGCGGTTTGCCGCGTTTTTTTACCGCGGGTGCGGTAATCTTTCAGTGCTTGTGGAATTTTCTTGAGAAAATTCCATTTTCCAGTGTGCACAAAGCCTTACAGTTTCCCATCTTAGGCTAGGTTCACATTTCCATTCTTATGCATCATTCACATGCGTTGCTTGACGCTTGTGACTGATGCGTTGTACAACGAATGACAAGAATTGGATTTCATTGTCATGATAAAGCGGATTCCGTTGTAAAATGAGAAAGAGAGAACGATCAGCTGATCGCCGGCGGCCGGCTATTGTGAACGATCAGCTGATCGGCCGGCTATTGTGAACGATCAGCTGATCGCTTACAAAAGCCGGCCGCCGGGCGATCAGCTGATCGTTCACAGAAGTCGGCCGCTGGGCGATCAGCTGATCATTCGGCCGCCGAGAGAGACATTTATTTGAATGATTAAACGCAAGATTTGAGCATGCGCAGTGAAAACATAAGGATTCCGCTGCTCAAAGAAACGTTCCATGCTGCGTTCCTGCCACCAGACGGTAAGTCGTTCCACAGCTGATCAGTCGGGCGGCGGATGCAACGCAAGTGCATCAGTCGCATTCTGCCGCTCATACAAGTCTATGGTTAACAACGGAATCCGCCAAACGGATTGTGACTGATCATAAACAACGGAAATGTGAACCTAGCCTTACAGAATTATATCTGTAAAAATCGGATGCCATACTGCGGCTTCCTTTTTCTCCTGCACTCAGAGACTTGAATGGGGGAGTCTCCTCCGATTTGTATCATGTTGCCATATGTTTCACAAAGTTTTGATCAGTGAAAAAAAAATTGTCCAAACGAGATAAAAGCAGGATCCAGCTCCCAATGGAATACGAGGGGCTGCTGATAAATCTTTGGCTTTACCCAGAAAGAAACAAGATAGGATGATGAAACGCTACATTTATTCCACATACCGTGTTTTTCCAAAAGTAAGACACTGTCTTATACTTTTTTTGCCCCCCCAAAAAGCACTAGAGTTTATTTTTGGAGGAGGACTTACTTTTGGAGATACATGGTTGAGGGTAAGTTTACCCCCCCCAAAAAAGCAGACCCCTCACTTCCCAGGAGATTCATACTTACCAGACCCGGACATCTGCGTGGCTCCCAGGTCCTCCTGCACTGCGGCAGGTCCTTGCGCTCCACTACACAGCCTCTCAGGATTCTGCCAGCCAGAAGAAATCGGTGTCGCTGGATGTGGTGAGTGTGTGTGTGTGTGTGATCCGATGTTAATGAGGCAGCTCCCATCTGCTATTTTTTTCTCAGTCCAAATCGTAATGAGAAAAAAATCGCAGCATGCTGCGTTTTGGGGAGTTTCTCGCATGAGTCACTCCAATGCTATGGGTGCGTGAAAAAAACGGATGTCACACGGACGGCACATACACAATTCTAGTGACATCCGTTTTTCTCAATACATTTCACGCATGTAGCAGAGAACAATGTAAATGCTTCTGTGCATAACATTACATGAGTAGCAGCTGCTGAGGGTAAAAACTGGTTGCACACTGACAGCACACTGATGAAAAGTGAACTAAAATTGTCCGACTTTCTAGCATGAGAATCGGAACGATTTTACACGCACAAGTGTGATTTCAGCCTTACATCGGTATTTCAAGTTCTGTAAGCCTAGCAAAAAGAAGGATTTCGGTTGTGCCTCAAACAGGCATCTGTAGCAGCCATAGCATCAGAAATGGTGTGACATTTTGTACCCTTGAGGTGTTTCTTCAGGTTGGAAACAGATGATAGTTGGAGGGAGCTAGATCTGGTGAATAAGGTGGGTTGCTAACCAGTATTACCATGGTCTCTTGTGCAGTGCAGTGTGAGCGGAGGCGTTTTCTTGAAGGAACAAAATTCGTTTAGACAGCTTGCCGCACCTTTTGGCCTTCAGTGCTGCCTTCAATTGGTCCAAAAGTTCAATGTAAGACCTTGCATTGATGGTGGAACCCTTGTGAAGGTAGTCCACTAGCAGCACGCCCTCCTTATTCTAGAGCATAAACGCCAGTACCTTAGTGGCTGATTATTGCACCCTGAACTTCTTTGGACGAGAACCACTGTGCCTCCACTCTTTTGACTGCTCCATGTTTTCAGGGTCATACAAATAAATCCAGGTCTCATCCATAGTGACCAGTCAATACAGGAAGTTCTTATCAGTCCGGAAATGCTGACAAATGGATCGGGAAGTTTTCACTTGCATGCTTCTCTGATTTGTTGTCAAACATTTGGGGACCCACTTTGCATATAGCTTCCTCATGTCGAATTGTTCATGGATAATGACACAATGTTCACGGGTAATCCCATTAGCTGAAATTTGTCGATTCTCCAGTATTAGGTTTTGTAAAGCATCGATGATCTCTGGAACAACAACCACTCTCGGTCGTCCAGGACATTCCTCATCATCGGTGCTGAAGTGGCCCGTTTTAAATTTGGCAACCCAGTTCTTAACTGTGGAATATGAAGGGCATTGACCCCCCGAACGCCTGCGACATATCACCATGAATATCCTTCACGGAATTTCCTTGCAGAATCAAAACTTTTATCACTCCTCTGCTCTCAGTTGCTGTGAATATCGCATTAGACTGCGCCATTTTGTTTTCCCGCGTGTGTAGAACATTGTTCCCATAAGCAACAAGCACAAAATTTTGAAAACATATATTAGACACATAAGGCTTTCATGTGATGTACCTTTCTTTACCATAGAAACAAAAAAAGATCACAAAGACTTATCAGCCACCCTCGTATAAAACGTAATCTTTCCGTATTAAAATCCAGATCCATGATAAGAAAGAAAGGAATTTATATCCCAAGTTCCCAATCGCATGACAAAACATGTGTAGCTCCCCCTCGTGTTTTTCCATGCTACTCTAGCAACCTGGGCTATCTAAGGCTGGTTTCACATCAGCCGGATCCGTTTTATTTATAGTACACCGCATGCAACCACAAGTCACCGGACCGTTATTTTACAGGATCTGTCTACCGGATCCGGCATAAAAACGGACCGTTCACTTGCGGTTGCATGCGTTTGACTGCTGTTTTTTGGGCAAATTTTGACGGATCCTTTTTTTTTATACATTGTTTGACTGTTCTGTTATATTTGTATATACTAATATAAAAAGATATATGTACACAATTTTGTGTGTTGGTGTGTATATATATATAACATCATCATCACCGCACACATCCCGACACTACCGCCCACATCATCACCGCACACTTCCCGACACTACCGCCCACATCATCTCCGCACACAACCAGACACTACCGCCCACATCATCTCCGCACACATCCCGACACTACAGCCCTCATCTTCACCGCACACATCCCGGCACTACAGCCCTCATCTTCACCGCACACATCCCTGCACTACAGCCCTCATCACCGCACACATCCCGACATTACCGCCCACATCATCACCGCACACATCCCGACATTACCGCCCACATCATCACCGCACACATCCCGACACTACAGCCCTCATCATCACCGCACACATCCCGACATTACCGCCCACATCATCACCGCACACATCCCGACATTACCGCCCACATGATCACCGCACACATCCCGACACTACAGCCCTCATCATCACCGCACACATCCCGACACTACTGCCTACATCACCGCACACATGCAGGCACTACCGCCCCCATCACACCGCACACACACCGGCATTACCTCAGTGACATCACCACTGAAAGTGCGACTCCCTTCAGTTGCTGCATGGAGCTCACAGTGAGCGGCGGTGTTCGACGGCCACTCCTGTCAGCTTCATGTAGCAGAGCTGAGAGCGTCACGGGACCTAGTGTGGATTACGCCGGACCTGGAGGGGTGTTTGGGGTTTTTATTAAAGTGGTGAAAGAGGTTTTTTTTTCTCTTTTATTCCAAATAAAGGATTTTTTAGGGTGTATGTGTTTATTTACTTTCACTTACAGGTTAATCATGGAATGTGTCTCAGACGCATCCCATGATTAACCTAGGACTTAGTGGCAGCTATGGGCTGCTGTCATTAACTTCTTATTACCTCAATTGCCACCGCACCAGGGGAATTCGGGATGAGCCGGGTACAGCCCCGGAACTGTCGCATCTAATGGATGCGGCAATTCCAGGCGGCTGCTGGCTGATATTTTTAGGGTGGGGGGCTCCCCATAATGTGGGGCTCCCCATGCTGACAATACCAGCCTCCAGCCGCATGGCTTTACCCTGGCTGGTATGAAAATTGGGGGGACCGCACGCCGTTTTTTTAAAATTATTTATTTATTTAATTTACTGCACGATATAGACCCGCCCACCGGCAGCTGTGATTGGTTGCAGTGAGACAGCTGTCACTCAACGTGGGGGCGTGTCTGACTGCAACTAATCATAGGCGCCGGTGGGCGGGGAAAGCAGTGAATACTAGATGGAATAATGAGCGGCCGGCTTTTTCAAAAGAGGAAAAGCTGCAGAGCAGAGCAGTGTGACAGCCGTGCATGCTGCGCTGGTGATCGGTGATTGGTGAGTATGAGAGAGGGGGGAGAGGGATAGACCGACAGAGAGAGAGACCAAGAGGGTGAGACCGACTGACAGAGAGAGAGAGACAGACGACAGGGAGACAGAGACAGAGAGATCGACAGAGATAGAGATTGACCGACATCGACAGACCTCACTCATTTATAGTGTTTTCTGCTACATGCGATAAATGTAGTTATAAAAACGCATGTCACTAGGATGGTGTGTGTGCCGTCCGTGTGACATCCGTTTTTTTTCATGTACCCATGGACTTGGATTGAAGAGACTCGCGCGAGAAACTCACCAAAATGCAGCATGCTGCGATTTTTTTCTCAGTCCGATTTGGACTGAGAAAAAAATAGCAGATTGGAGCTGCCTCATTGCTTAACATTGGTCCGAGTGCAATGCGAGATTTTCTCGCATTGCACTCGTGCGAGTTAATTGCAAGTGTGTCTCCAGCCATAATGTGTGTGTGTGTATATTTTATATATATATATATATATATATATATATATATATATATATACATATATATACACAGACACACACACACACACACACATATATATATATGTGTGTGTGTGTGTGTGTGTATATATATATGTGTATATACCGGATCCTTGCGGTACAAAACGGATCCGGTGCTCATTGAAAAGCATTGCAGAGTGCGCCGCAATGTACTGGATCCGGTTAGATGCAGTATTTTATCTTTTTACAAAAACGCAACATGTTGCGTTTTTGTATCAAGATAAAATACCGCAAATTACAGGATCCGGACAGTAACGCATGCAACCGCATGCAAACGCATGTTACTGCAAGTCCATTGAGAATGCATTGAGCACACAACAGATCCGGTAATGTGTTTTGCGTTTTTTTGCCGTTAGGCAAAAAAACGCTGATGTGAAACCAGCCTAACTCTTCTTTTTCATGCAGCTGGAATTTAACCCCTTCAACCCCCGGCTTATTTTCCGTTTTTTTTGTTGTTTGAGTTTTTTGCTCCCCTTTTTCCAAGAGCCATAACCGAGTTGTACTTTTAACTGAAACCATTAGTTTTACCATATAGTTTACTGGAAAACTGCAAAATAATTCCAAGTGCGGAAAAAGTGCAAAAAAAGTGCGATTGCATGATTGTTTTTGGGATATTTTATTCACAGTGTTCACTATATGGTAAAACTGATGTGTCGGTGTGCTGCCTCCGGTCGGTAAGAGTTCGTAGACACCAAACATGTATAGGTTTACTTTTATCTAAGGGGTTAAAAAAAATTCAAGTTTGTCCAAAAAATTGGCGTACTTTTTGTGCCATTTTCTGTGACCCATAACATTCTCATTTTTTAGGATATGGGGCTCAGTGATGGCTTATTTTTGTGTCTCAAGTTGATTTTTTTGAATGGTACCATGTTTGTACAGAGGCTACGTTTTGATCGTCTGCTATTGCATTTTGCACAAAATTGTTGGCGACCAAAAAACGTAATTTTGGCGTTTGGTAAACAGCGTAGCGGCAAAATAATTCCAATCAGATTAATTTATTTTTTATTTTGATAGATTGGACATTTCTGAACATGGCGATACCAAATGTGTGTATATTTTTTTATTTTTTTAAACCCTTTAATTTTTAATGGGTTAAATGGGGGTGATTTGACCTTTAAGGGTTTTTTTTTTATTTTTTAAAACATTTACTATTAACTTTTTTTTTACTAGTCCCCCTAGGGGACTATAAGAATCGCTTG
This sequence comes from Anomaloglossus baeobatrachus, assembly GCF_048569485.1. Taxonomy (NCBI): domain Eukaryota; kingdom Metazoa; phylum Chordata; class Amphibia; order Anura; family Aromobatidae; genus Anomaloglossus; species Anomaloglossus baeobatrachus. Next base: position 510,960,356 of record NC_134353.1, read on the forward strand.
TTCATTTCTTTTGATCACAGCTACACAGCTCTTGTCACTGGCAGCACTCGACCAGGTGAAACAGGAAGTGAGTCATGATAGCTCCAGGAGTCATCTCATGGCAACCATCGGCTCACAGTGATCATGTCACAGCACCGCCGATGGAGTCGGGTAAGTGAAGATTTTCTGCGACGGAGATTAAAATCGCGATGTCAAATTTTGACATTGCGATTTAAGGGGGTGCATAGATCCCGGATACACCCCTGTCTGTGAGGCACACGTCAGCTGTCCAAATCAGCTGACATGTGCACGGATCGCCGCTGGCTGCCCACAGCGGCCGCAGGTGATTACATTATGACCGCTTAGGACATACCGTTACAGCCCGCGTTCGTTAAGGGGTTAATACTCAAAGATTTAATGTCTATTGCATTTGGAGCTGGATCCTCCTTTTCTCCCTGTTTGGATCACCCATGTTGTCAGAATGGTGTTCTCTTCTCCATTTTTACTTGTACAACAGCGTCAAAACATCAAATAGAAGTGGACTCCCGCGCTGTTGACAGCGCGGAAGTCCACTTCTGTTTGATGTTTTGATGCTAACCTCCTCGTGGTGGCTGCTGCAGCCGTAACTCGTACGCCTTCAATAGCAATTGTGACTATTTCACAACTGTATCATGTGAGCTCATCTGATGTTCTCTATGAACGTTCTTTAATATTATTACCCTATTAGTGACTTTTGTCTTTTCAGTTTCCTTACATTACTTGAACGACAGGGGAGGGAGCTGGCTATAGTCCTCCTCTCCCCAAAAAAAATTGGTAACCTGCACTACCTCATTGAATAATATTTGGTTTAGTTTTTTCAAGGACAGCACTCGGACCAAAAATACAATTGTGCAATTGAGTCCTTACAAGTGTTTCACCTCACATTTTACGGATGCTGTACCTCCATTTTTTATTTTAATTTTGCCCAATTTTACAAGAGCAATAACTTTCTTTTTTGTTGTTAAGATAAGCTGTTAACATATTCATTCAGACATTTCCATTTAGAGGAACACACAAACAGAACTCATACAAAATTAATATGCTTCATAACTGATTCCAACGGAAGCTGAGGGGTCCCTCTGATTATTGCTGGATCTATCTGGTTTCCATTACATGTCCATTTTAAAACCGAAAAAAAGGTCTGCATTATGCGCCTTTTCTTCCATTCTAAAAACAGATAACAGGACTCAGACAGACCCCATAATATTCAGTGGGGCCCATCTACTTCCTCTAAAGCAGGACCTAACAACTTTTTCTGATCCAAGAGCCATATTGTCATACTGAATTACTCACAAGAGCTGAAATAAAACTGAAAAGGAAACGGTCAAGCATTTCAGGCTGCCCAATCATAGGCAACATGAATCACAACCTAGCTGATGATTGAAGACAGGTATCACTGAAATTTGTGGATGGCCTAAAAATGTTTGCGGGACATAGCCATGAGCAACACTGGAGTGTTATATAAAATATCAACACTCCAATATTGCCTAATTTCTGGCTTGTTCATTATGCCCATGTGAAGAACCAGATCCCAATCATTTCTACTGTGTCAAAGGGAGTTCATGTAGTAAATGATAAATTGGTTTTGAGCTAAAAATTGTTGGGCATGCAAATTTATTTGGCCCACCATAAGGCCGGAGTCACACTTGCGAGTGACTTGGTGAGTCTCACATTAGCATCACCCGACATGGCCGCACACTCTCTGGACAGGAGTGTGTCAGCTGCATAGAAATACATGCAGCATATCCGCTCCTGTCAGGAAAGTGTGCGGCCGTGCCGGGTGATGCTGATGCGAGACTCGATGAGTCACTCGTAAGTGTGACTATGGCCTAAGATCGACAAAATCATCAGAGAAAAGGACTTTGAAAAAATCGATTTCACTCAGGCCAGCAGTGTCAAATTGGATTCCTGATTGTGGCACAAAATCAGCAATCTGTGGTGCAAAAAATCTTCTGGTGGTGAGGTCCATAGGGGGTCACTGGTGCTGGGTTGGAGGACCCTGACGCTGAATTGGGTGTCACTAGTGTTGGGTTGGGGGTCACAAGTGGCGGGCGCTAACTTCGACGTCTCTGTTTTGGTTCAGAATCACTGGAGGAGTAAGAGAATTGGGAAGGAATACAGGAAGGAGGTAACCTCTCACTATAATAGTCGGAGACCACAAATGCATATGCCTCCTCCTCTGAATATCATCTTTGGGACAAACGTGACATTTTATTTTTTGTGTGTGGTGTGTGTATAAAGCAACCAAATTTTATTCTGGTGTGTGTGTTTGGTGTAAACTTTTTTTTATTTATTAGAATAGCAGAAAAGAATTTAGAAAGAAAAGGATAAAATAAAATGAAAACGATTTGGTAAAATAAAAAACCTAAACTGATGACAGTAAAATCAATTACTGAGCGTCTGCAACTAAGCTACACTAATCATAAATCTATGCAGTAGAAAAAAGTGTAGTATGAGTACTACAAGATTTTCCACAACAACTACTAAACTGACGACAGTAAAATAAATCACTGAGCGACAGCAACTAAACTACACTAACCACAATTCTGTGCAGTAGAAAAAAGTAGTATGAGAACTACAAGATTTTTCCATTACAATAACTAAACGGACGACAGTAAAAATAAATTACTGAGTGCCCGCAACTATCTCATGTTAACCCTGACTTTATTCAGCAAAAAAATACGGTACTAAACAGCAAATACTACGGTAATAAATAATAATAATAATAATCTTTATTTCTATAGCGCCAACATATTCCGCAGCTCTTTATAGTTTTACTTTCCTTAATCTAGGTCTATCAACTATCTGACGCTAACCCTTAGTATAATTCACTAAAAAATACGGTAGTAACCGGCAAATACTACGGTGTAGTTTTACTGTCCGTAATATAGACGTATCAACTACCTGATGCTAACCTTGACTAAAACCAAGCAAAAAAGTCAAAGTTCATGAATAATATAATATTTATTCATTTATATAGCGCTGATAATTCCACAGCGCTTTACATACACTGGTAACACTGTCCCCATTGGGGCTCACAATCTAGGTTCCCTATCAGTATGTTTTTGGAGTGTGGGAGGAAACCGGAGTACCGGAGGAAACCCACGCAAATACAGGGAGAACACACAAACTCCTTGCAGATGTTGTCCTTGGTGGGATTTGAACCCAGGACCCCAGCACTGCAAGGCTGCAGTGCTAACCACTGAGCCACTGTGCTACCGTTGAATCTGTCAAAAACGTCTGGATAAGTAAATTCATAGGGGAAAAATAAAAAATAGTCTTAAGAAAGAAAGACAACTTAAAAAGTTGCACAAATAGTTTAGAAAATAAGGTGCAAATACTAAAGCCACTAAAAAGAGAAAATTACTCCAGAAAAGTGCAGAAACAGAAATCATAATTGACTTGGGAGCTACTGATTTTATTATTAGATTGTTCAATGGCTCCACCTAGTGGAAAATAAAAGAAATTACCTTATTGTGAAGCAAAGCTCTGGCCCTAACATCCATTGAATAACATAATGCACATTACATTATTGGAAAAGACTAACATTAACTGGAAGTGTTAAAAAGGCACTAACCTGTCAAATATAATCATTAAACACACTGAAACTTAAGTACTCCCTATGTATTTCTTGAAAGCAAACAACCTGACTCTAATCTCTTCTTCATCCCTAAACATCTGGAACATTTAGTCATCTAATCCACTATCTCTCAGATAACGCGCTTCTGGAGCATTTACAATCCAGTTCTGTTCTTTATACTCTACTAAAACTGCCTTTGCTAAAGTCTCTATCTATTAACAGCTAAATATAATGGTCACTACTCCCTGCTGATTGTCCTGGATGTCTCTACTACATTTGACACTGTAAATGAACATTTCCACCTCATTATACTCCACTCACTTGGCCTCCAGAAAAATGCTATTTCTTGATTCTCTTCCTACTTCTCTAACCGATCATTCAGTTTATCAGTTGCTGACTCTTCTTCCTCTCCTCTTTCCGTTACTGTTGGGGTTTCTCAAGGTTCAGTCCTAGTCCCCCCCCTCTACGTTTCTCTATACGCTGCCCCTATTGGACAAACCATCAGTAGACTTGGTTTCCAGTACCATCTATATGCTAATGACATCCAATTATATACATATTCTTCTGACAGCATCCCCACATTAAAGGGAACCTCTGTCACTAGATTTGGTGACTATAAGCTGCGGTCACTACCACTGGGCTCTTATATACAGCATTTGTAACATGCTGTATGTAAGAGCCCAGGCCGCTGTGTAGAGCGTAAAAATGACTTTATAATACTTACCTAAACGGTCGGTACGGTGCAGATGGGTCAGATGGGTGTCGCCGTTCTCCGGGTGTGGCGCCTCCTCTTTCGGCCATCTTTGTCCTCCTCCTTCTGAAGCCTGGGTGCATGATGCGTCCTACGTCATGCACACAGGCGGGCATTGAGGTCCTGCGCAGGCGCACTTTGATCATAATCCGAACTTGCCACATCTGTCTCCAAGACTTCTCTTGTGCTCTGCCAGTTAACAAGGAATTCAGTACTCCAGACAATGCAATTAATACATAGCCCCCACATTTTTAAGCATGCTTTAGAAACAAATCTCTTTAGACAGAACTACAGAACTATAACCTTATTTCAGTAATCTAACTTTTCACCTATTCATCTGTCTCCACATCCTCCATGCACCTAATAGCAGTTGGTAACTTACTTAGGCAGATACAAGCTGATGACCAACTTACGTGGCATTATTTATAATGATAGCTGGACCATACTTGACAAGCACTTTTTTACCTATTGTGTTCCTCCTATGTCCTTATAGGTTGTAAGCTTGTGAGCAGGGCCTTCACCTCTACAGTAATGTAAATGTTGAACTATGTGTTACTTGGCAATTATGTTTCTTTATGTCTTTATTCTCTGTACATGTCCACCTCAATTAAAAAGTACTGCGGAATTTGTTGGTGGTATGTAAATATTATCATTATTATTTACCTATTGCTTATGGTTGTCAGTTTGCTTACATGTCCACCTACATGTAATTTTGTGAAAAATAATTCTTTAAATAATGCATTTAAAAATTCATATAAACCTAAAACTCTCATACTAGCAGAGATTTATACACAAAAAAAAGGTAAAATAATAGATGTTACTCCAATAAGAGCTTGTGTTTTCAAAAATGCTGAGACGGAGCCCTTGCAATTTGGCAATAATGGGTTAAAAAAAGACTGCCAACAGCTCCACTCAAAGACAAAATTGCTGGTACACTTCTGTAAAAGTAAATAAATCCATAATGGTCACTGAAATAACTTGAAACTGACAAAAGTAATTTTCTAATTAACTTAACTAAATATCAATTAATGAAAATTTGACATTACGTCTGAGCTGTGGTGCACAAAAAAAAGGATAGAAATATTGCAAATAATTTGACCTAGTTTAAACAAGCATCAGAGGTGTCTACAATTTTATAATAAGCCAGTCTGCCTATTTACAGGGTGAAAAATAGTCACTGTGCTGTTTAGTATTAGGAAACATTCACATGACAGTTCTGTTTTTGCGGTCCGCAAAACGGTCCGTTTTTTTACGGATGCATCCGTGTGCCTTCCATTTTTTTTGCAGACCGCAAAAAACATAAGCAGCTAGAAAGATAAATAGATGGGTAGATATAGAGATGGATAGCTAAATATAGAGACAGAGAGATAGAGGGATTGATGGATGGATGAATGAATGAATGGATGGATGGAGGGACAGATAGATAGATAATAGATGAGAAAGACATATATAATGTCCCACCCCCCTGCATATTCTAAGCTGGCACCCTTTAGTGACTTTCCTGTGGCACTAAAGGGTGCATTGCCTTGTATTTAGCCAAAAAGTAAATAATTAAAAAAAAACACGTGGGGTTCCCCCTATCTTTTGTAGCCAGCTAGGGTAAAGCAGACGGCTGTAGCCTGCAAACCACAGCTGGCAGCTTCACCTTGGCTGGTAATCCAAAACAGATGGCACCCCACGCTGTTATTTTAAATTAAATAAATAATTTAAAACAAAAAAACGTGGGGTGCCCCCCAAATTGGATCACCAGCCAAGCTAAAGCGGACAGCTTTGGTCTGGTATTCTCAGACTAGGGAGGTTCACAGTTATTGGACACTTCCCAGCCTAAAAATAGCAGGCCACAGCCGCCCCAGAAGTGGTGTATCCATTAGATGCGCCAATCCTGGCGTTTCACCCCAACTCATCCCGTTGTCCTGGTGCGGTGGCAAACGGGGTAATATATGGGGTTGATGACAGATATGTAATGTCACCTGTCATCAAGCCCTGGGGTTAGTGATATCACGGTGTCTATCAGATACCTGACATCACTAACCCAGTCAGTAAATTAAAAAAAAATAGACAACAAAAAAAGTTTTATATGAAAAAACACTCCCCAAAACATTCCCTCTTTCACCAATTTATTGAAAAGAACAATCAAATCCGGGTCCGGCGTAATCTAATAAGAGGGTCCCATGATGATCCATACTCACTGTCCCAGTCAATGAAGAACAGAATGTTCCCTATTGGCTGGGAGAGTAGTGCAGTGACCTGAGCTAACATCAATAGGTCAGCCCAGGTCACTGCAGGGGGTGATGAGCACTGCTGTCAGGAGGTTAGATGAGATCATTACCTGCTGTGACGATCTCCTGCACTCCTGACGCCAGCGCTGTCACTGACTTCCATTGTCTGCCGTGTTCTCAGCGTACAATCGCAGGAGCCCGTGACGTCACCGCTAGTGACAGTCTCAGGCCTGACATGTGAGAACGCGGCGGGTATAGAAGGCAGTGACAGCGCTGACGTCAGGAGTGCAGGAAATCGTCACCACAGGTAATGAGCTTTACTAACCTCCTGATGGTAGCGCTTGTCATCCCCGCGGCTGCCCGCACTGCAGTGCGAGAAGCTGCTGATACTGCAGTGCTGGCAGACACTGACACACTGCAGTTCGGGCAGCCGCGGGGCTGGCAGGGAGCGGGACACAGACTGCAGGGGCACCCGAAGGAGGTCACATGGAAGTGCTTCCGTGCGGCTTCCGGAGATTTTGCGGGCCCATTGACTTGTATTGAGTCACGGTCCGTTATTGCGGAACAGAATAGGACATGTTCCATAATAACGGAACGGACATATAGCATCCGAAGTGTTTTTTTGTAGGATCGGATGCACATGGAAGTGCTACCGTGTGCCATCCGATCCTACACAAAAGACATTGAAAAGATGGTCCTGTCAGTAGGTCCGCAAAAAAACAGGAACTGACCAGGACAAACGGAACGGTCATGTGAATGAGCCCTTATAGTGTATAGCACACTGAACATGGACCAAAGAAGGCAAAGAAGAGAGTTTTCTTAGGAGATAATAAAACAAACGTATAAAGGTAAAGGCGATAAGACCATCTTCAAGCAGCTTGATGTTTCTGTCACTACAGTTGCACATATTATTCAGAAATTGAAGGCATATAGAACTCTAGCCAACCTGACTACAACAGGAAAATTGATTACAAAATAGAGAGGGATATTATGAATGGTAACTAGAGACCACTTTGGCTTACTTGTTTTCGGCACATTCCACCACTTTTACACAAACTATATAGTGCCCTAAATAATAATAATGCCTCTACCGTGTCCTGCAAAGTAGTAGTAAACTCCTTTTATTCCCCACACAATAACAGTGCCATCTCTGTGCCCCACCACACTAATATGGTTTACTCACATGTCCCAAGTCTGAGCTCTGCTCCGTTCTTCCCGGTCCACTAAACTTTGTTGTGTTCCACTTTGGGCTTTGCAAGTAGCCGGGCATGCTTCCATGTGTTGAGTTTCCTATGCCTATATTAGACCCACTGAGAAAAAAAACACCTGGATCTTGATAATAAGACTTGAGTATTGCTAAGACTTGTAGTTTGCCTGTCCACAGCTACCTCTCTGTGGTCTTCAAGGCGTCTCCTGTTTGCCTGTGGCTTCTAGTACCCCTGAAACCTGTCTGTAGTTTCCAGGCCATCTCCTGGCTGCTTGCAACTCTCAGTTCCTTAGCTATCTGGCTGCCTGCGGCTTTCAGGACATCTCCAGGATGTCTAAAGCTTTTAGTACCTTTATAACCTGTCTACAATCACCAGGACATCTGGCAGTCTGCGGCTTCCAGTTTCTCAGCTACTCATCTGCCTGCAGGTTTCATTACCTCTGCCACATGTCTGTGGTCTCCAGGAAATCTCCTGGCTGTCTGTGGCTTTCAGTTCTTCAGCTACCAGTCTGCCTGCGGCTTTCAGCACCTTTGCTAATGCTCTCATATCTGCTGCACAAACGCCTGTGGCCCGTGTGCCCATCTGAACCTTGGGCTTAGAGGATCTGTCTCACCTAGTGAGCATCCTAGCACTCTTTACTCTCTCATAGTAATAGTGGCCCTCTATGCCTCCTTACAGTTATACAGTACCTTATAGAAATAGTGCCTGCTTATAATAATTGCCCTTTGCCTCCTTTAATATTTCCATTTGGCACTTTATTATAACAATGACCCAGTAAATTCTTATAATAATACAAACATCCCTGTCCTTTCTTGTATAATCATAATGATTCCACAGTGTATCTGTTTAAAATAATACCCCCTCCTTATTGTGCCTCCTTATAATAATGACCAAGAGCAGGGGCGTACGTAGAAATCACGGCACTATATAGCACAAGTCCTATCACGGCACATAGGAGCAGTCTAAGGAAGGTATTCATTCTGTCTTTTTAAGACATGGAGAGGAATATGTATTGCATAATTTACACATTTATTTTCCCGTACCGAAGCCCCTTTTTGTTCTCACCCACTATGATATCCCTTCCATGGCCCCCGTGGAGTATAATGCTCCATATAGAATTATGTTCCCACATTCCTTCACCTACACAGCATGATGGCCCTACTACTCCACAGAGTATGATGGTCTCGACTGCCCCCACACAGTATGCTGGTCACCACTGTTCACTACACAGTGTGATAGTCTTCACTACACAGTGTGATAGTCATCACTGCACCCAACACATTATGATGATAACCCCAGCCCCCCACACAGTTGTCACGTGGACATAGTTAGTGGTCACCTGGCAGCTCCAAAATTGCTACGACTAACAGGTTTGGTGCCATCTACTCTGTGTTCCAGAACTCAGGGGTTGCCCTGGCCTTCACTCTTTAAAGGGAACCTGTCAGATCCAATATGCCCCCAGAACCACAAGCAGTTCTGGGCGCATATTGCTAATCCCTGCCTAGCAGTCCCTGTATACACTAGCATCGATAAAGGGATCTTTAGAAAAAGTATTTCTAAAGATAGTTTATAATATGCTAATGAGGCCAGGGACTAGTCGCAAGGTGCGAGTTCCATTGGCTTTTCGGCCCCCTTAGCATGTTAGCACGCCCCTGTGGGAGTACTAACATACTAATGAATGCGCAGCAACGCTGCACATACCTCAGTCTTGATGCCAGCCGGCGGAGGATGGATGCACATTCCGCATGATCCGGAGTCCCCCGGGACTTCCGGTTATGTGCACTATACCTCACTGAAGCTAGGAAGCTTACACCCCGCATCAATTTAGTGCGCATGATCAGAAGTCCAGGGGAGTTCGAGTCATACGCAGTGCGCATCCATCCTCCGCCAGCCGCCATGAAGAGTGAAATATGTGCAGCGAAGCTGAGCATTCATTAACATGTTAGTACACCCACAGGAGCGGGCTAACATACTATGTGGGCTGGCTAGCCAAGGGAACTCACACCCTTATGACTAGTCGCTGGCCTCATTAGCATATAAGAAACGATCTTTAGAAATACTTTTTCTAAAAACCTGTTTATTTATGCTAGTGTATACAGGGACTGCTAGGTAGGGATTAATAATATGCCCCCAGAACTGCCTGTGGTTCTGGGTGCATATTACACCTGAGAGGTTCCCTTTAAGCCATATTTGTTTTTATCAATCCATTCCCCTATACCTGCTTGTCTGTCTGATCACAATTTCTGTCATAGTTTTTTTTTTTTTCCAATTTGTCAATAGCTTTTATTTCTTCCAAGGATAAAAGTCGAAGATGGGTGTGTTCAGGGTGATGAAGTATTGCATGTTGGTGTTACTCGTCTTTTTCACACTTGAAGGAACTCTGATAGGAGGGCAATCTGGATATCTCGTTGGTCATATTTTAAAAAAGATAGATGTAAGATTGCAGGGCTCTTTGCAAAACAGACTGGTAGGTCAGCTGCCTGATTGCAGTTCCATTTATTCTCTATGGTGCTGCTGGAATAAGCCAAGTGCATCTTTAAAGGTAATGACTAGACTAGCGATCGAGCATATATACTGCTGGTACATTCTAAAAAAATAAAATATCTCCATTCTGCCAATTGGTGCAAGATAAGTTATTACCTCTCGTGATGATCGGTGAAAACAAGTTGCACCTAACAACCCCTTTATGGATACAACACTCTTTTGGACACAACACCCAAGAGGACCAAATCCCTAAGTTTGAACTTGCGATAGAACGGGATACTCTGCCTGTAATACAGGAACAAAATATGCACAGTTCTTTGTGTTCATGCTAATGCCACAGGAGGTTTGGACTTGGCAGTTGTTGAGTTTGGCGACTCATACTATACGCTTCTCTGCACACGGCAAGCTCTTCCTGTGACTCCAAATGGTCTGCCAATTTGTGGTTCAGGTTCTTTGTTTTACAAATGCTTACACTTTTCAATACCACTCACAATTGTGAGGGAAATACTCTGCTTCTATGCCATTGGAACTCCAAATTAATAAGATTTGTTTTACATGCGCTTGGAGAAATCAATACAGCACATCTATGATGTACTGAAAGTTTCTGCTTTATTACATTATGTGAGCAGCTTATATAGTACCTCAAATAAAGAAATTACCATGCAACAATAAGAGCTAAGAGCTGCAGGGGTGTGTGTAGAAATGTGAAACCTCCCCACCCATCAGTGTTGGCTGAGCCCTATGACATCATTCAGTTATAAGACAAGATGGTTTCTATAAGAACATAATGGCAAAATGGCTTATATTCTCTCACACAAAATTGATCACGGAATATTTACTTGGGAAGAGATTTCACTAACTTACCTGTTACAACAAAATGCCGATTACAATACCATGCTTCAATGCAGTGAGCTTTTAAAGGGAACCTGTCAGGTGCAATGTGAACCCAGAACCACAAGCAGTTCTGGGTGCATATTGCTAATCCCTGCCTAACTATCCCTGCCTATAGTAGGATAGATAAAGAGATCTTTAGAAAATGATTTCTCAAGATCCTTTATGATATGCTAATGAGGCCAGTGACAAGTCGCAAGGACAATAGTCCCAGAAGTCCGGGGACTTCTAATCATGCACACTGAGCCGAAAACCAGTGTCGGCAGCAGAGAGGTGAGCGTGGCCTTACCTTTCCACAGGGGCGTGATTACATGCTTAGGGGGCCGACTAGCCAAGGGAGCTAACGCCCTTGTGACTAGTTGTTGGCCTCATTAGCATATCAAAGGATCTTTAGAAATACTTTTTCTAAAGATCTTTGTCTATGCTACTATAGGCTGGGACATGCTTTAGCATTTCAGAGTGCAAACTGTCTTTCTGCAATCGGTTAGGCAAGGATTACAAATATGCATCCAGAACTGCTTGTGATTCTGGGTGGATATTGCATCTGAAAGGTTCCCTTTGAGAATGACCTATTCTATCATAAATGTTACTACTGCAGCAGGAGTGTAAATGGATTACCCTGCTACAGACTGAGTCACCTACAAGGTTAAATGAAACTAAGTCATTTGCATGCTTTCTCTGAGTAGGTTGACTTGATGGATTATAAAAGGGGTGTCCATTTTTATCTTTGGATTTTGGCGCAGCATGCTTGAGATGCACATATACATATATGTGTGTGCGCGTGTATAGATGTACACATGAGTGTGTGCATGTGTACATGTGTATATATGTGTATGTATACATATATGTGTATCCTTTTTAGTAGTTACAGCAGCTTTTGCTCCACTGTTCTCCTACACTGCTTTTAATCATTTTTAATGTGTATAAACTTTGTTTTTCCACAGTTACTTTTCCCTGTCGCCTTGAGGAGAACTCTGTTTGTGATTGTGATCCCTATGGCATTCTGCCCACCATCCGGGGACATCCTGTTCTATATGAAAAAAGTCACCATGATTGTGTGCAATTTTGGATATACAGTGCATTTTATTGTACATGCATATTTTGTACATACTGGTATTAATGTGATGATATGTGGAACATTGGATTATGTCCCCTCAAAAGGACGTATTGAGTCCCAGGTATATCCCTGTGCGCGTGTACGCTGTTCTCCGCCTGCTCTCCAGGATGACGCTGCTGTCACAAGCGACACATGTGCGTACGGCATCATAGCCACCCAGCACACACGTGCGACGCCGACGAGCGGCGCTTCCGGGGGAGTGGTGGATGGCATCGCGCATGCGTCAGCGTGGGATCGCAGGTGGGACCTGATTAAATCACAACAGTACAAAAGGTGTGGGTGCATAGATTAATGGCAGCCCCCTGAGGAAGCGTTTTTCTGCGAAATGTACATTGGGGTGGAGGTCTTACTGTCCTGATTCACCTCTATACAATGGGTAATACTATTTTGCTATGTTAGACTGTGTCATCTGGACCACGAGTGCTACAAGTCGATCATACAATGTATATCTGAATAATGATTGTTGACTTACATGTGTGGATCCATATTTGCCCAGCCATTTGTCCAATTTGGAGATGGAACATTTACTTACACTGGTTCATACAAATGGTGATTGCATTCTTCATATTTTTTTCTTTTGACCAAACACTGTGATTATATTTACTCTATGGGCAACATAGCAATTATTAATCTCTTGTTTGCACTAAGCACTTTAATCATAACATCTAGGTGATTTGTATATATCTGTTGCTTTGTATTAGCAGGAAGAATAGACCTATGTAGGCCCTTCCTGTTTGTTACATTAATTACTTTACTGCAACGGAGATTCAGCCTGTATTTTTGTCCTCTGCATCCGTGTGTGTTTTGAACACTGTAACACTTCATTTTTTAATGTTCATGTAGGGTTTTATCATTGTCAAGTTGATATGTGTAATAAATACATTTTTGTATTATTGAAATGCGCAATTACTCCGGTGTTCTCTTTGTGTAAATACTGTAGTGGAGTTAGCATAGTATTTTTTGATTATGCAAATCTGGATAAATGCATTCATTATCATAAATGTTAGTAGCAACACACTGCATCAGTAGGGGCTTATTTGTATACATCTGTGTCAACAGGATTTAATGAAGACTCTGAATTCACTAATTATGAAGTGTCCCAAAACGTCTCTGCAGTGTTATTGCAGAACTTAGTAATTGAGGTTAACAGTTAAATTACAACTAACGCTACAATGGAAACCTCACAAAAAAAGTAAAAAAAATAAGTTTAACAGGTAATAAATACATTTGTAGGCAGACTATTTAAAAATGTCATTTTATTGTTCTAATTAAAAATGTAAGAGGTTAGAAGTCATAAATAGTTTCTGACTCTCTCTGTGGGACCACTCTGAAGACTGGGTATCCCTCCCTGCAACGTCAGAACATTTGTGTGACTTGGCCAACACCATAAGACTTTAGTAAGGTGAAATTAGAGCTAGTTGTTACAGAATAACATTCAGCCTCATTTATCAAAAGTTGCTATAGAAAAAAGTTTGTTTCCGATAGCAACCAATCAAAGCCCAGTTTTCTATATTTAATCTGCTCTAGTAGAATGAAAGTGAGCTGTGACTGGTTGCTGTAGGCTACATAGATTTTCTATTAGACACTTTAGATATATCTAGGTATATTTCCAGCTTTTTTCATCTTGGAAGGGGCTGATTTATCCATCCTTATACCAGTCTATGTTTATTTGATGCTGTCATCTAGAAGAAACCTTACTCTATAGACCTCCTTTAAAGGCCTCTTACCCAGTATCAATTATTCTATTATTAATATTAAAGGTTTATTCCCATCTCCAAGACCCTATCCCAAAATGTAGTAGGTGTAATAATATTAGCAAATACCTCTAATTAGAAATGTAGTATAGTTCTCCTGATAGAGCCATGTCTCTTACCTCATGTGCAGGGCATTACAGCTTGGGTATCCATGGTTATGTCAACCCATATAGTATAACAGTTAGTTTCTCATGGTCGTAACTATCGATAGCTAAGCTGCAAAGCCTGCACCCGAGGCAAGAGACATGGCTATATGTTGAGAACTATACTTCATTTGTAACTGAAGGTATTTGCTTATATTATTATGATTACACCTACTACATACTGGGATAGGATCATGGAGATGAAAATAACCCTTTAAGTAAAGAGCCTTTAAACAGCAGTCTGTAAATGAAGATAGTTAGGTCAGAAATATATTGACAGTGACACAAGTTTTGATATTTTAGCCGCTTAGACTGGTTTCACATCAGCGGTATTTTGCCACACTGCTGGATCCAGCACAAATGCAATACAGTTCAATACAGTTCACAGGCATTGCGGCAAGCTCCAGTCACATGCTGTCACATGCTCCGGTCACATGACCGCATGTGACCGGAGCTTTCCACGATGCCTGTGAACTGTATTGAACTGTACTACATTTGTGCTGGATTCGGCAGTGCGGCAGAATACCGCTGATATAAAACCAGCCTTACCAAAACATATTCAAGTTACATAATCAATATGGGTTTAAAGTGCAGACTCTGCTTTAATTTGATTGTATTCATATCCTAATTGGAGTAAGAGTTTAGGAATTAGAGCTCTTTAATATGTAGTGCCTCTTTTTCAAAGGGACAAAAACAATTCTCTCAAATGTTCTCTAATGTACTTCATAGGCTATCCCTCATTAATCCATCAATTAAACAGGTAAAAGGTCTGGAGCTGAGTCCAGTTGTGTCATTTATATTTGGAAGCTGTTGCTGTGAACCTACTATATGCGGTCAAAGGAGCTCTCAATGGAAAAGAAAGACTATTAGGCTGAAGAAAAAGAAGAAATCCATCACAGATAGCAGAAATTCGGACTGACAAAATCAACAGTTTAGTACATGCTTCAAAAAATGAGCTAACTGGCCTGGATGTCCAAAAAAGACAAAAATGAGGGATGATTGCAGAATCCTTTCCATGGTGAAAACAACCCCTTCACAACATCCACATAAGTGAAGAATACTCCAGGAAGGTGTTTCAGTATCTAAGTCTACTATGAAGAGAAGACGTCCTGAGTGCAAATACAGAGGGTTTACCACAATCAGCCAAAAAAATTATATATTTTATATATAATAGAAGGATTTTTGTGTTCTCACCGTAAAATCTCTTTTTCTGAGTCTTCATTGGGGGACACAGGACCACGGGTGTATGCTGCTGTGACTAGGAGGCTGACACTAAGTAGACATAAAAAAAGTTAGCTCCTCCCTAGCAGTGTACACCCTGAGCCGGAGGCGGATCTATGCCAGTTTAGTGTACAAGCAGTAGTAGGAGAAACCTGAACAACCATAACTAATCAAGGCAATAACAAGAAACACACAGTATCTTATCTAAACCTATACGGTATATAAATATATATATAAAAACATAAATAAGCCGGGTAAAGAAAAACGTGGTCTCAAAGAACCAGTAACATCCGGCAAACTAAAGGCAACCCAATATCCAAACAGGATGGGTGCTGTGTCCCCCATTGAAGACTCCGAGAAAGAGATTTTACGGTGAGTACACAAAAATCCTTCTGTCTCTATCGTTTTATTGGGGGACACAGGACCATGGGACGTCCAAAAGCAGTCCCTGGGTTGGTAAGGGAGCAATCACACAGATCCATAACATATCAAAACTCTGTGAGAATGCTCGGTCCAAAAGTGTACCGCCTTTTCATAAGTGTGCGACAGCTGCCTGCAACATGTTTCTCCCATGGGAGGCAGCCGCTGACGCCTGGGTGTGTAACTTGTAAACCCTGGAAAAGGTATGAAGGCTGGACCACGTGGCGGCTATGCAGACTTGCTCGGCTGACGCCTGGCGTCTGATTGTCCAAGATGCCCCAATTGCACAGGAGGAATGGGCTTTTACACCCCTCGGAGGAGACGTGTCTCTAATCCTGTAGGCCTCTGATATGGCCGGCCTGATACAACTTGCAATGGTAGCCTTGGATGCCGGCATGCCCCTTCCTGGGCCCAGTAGACAGGACGAATAGGCCGTCTGAGTTGCAGAAGGGTGCAGTTCTCGAAACGTAACTCCTAAGAGCTCGCACTAGATCCAGTGTAAGCCGTGACCCTTCTAAGGATCGAATGGAGGCTGGACCGAAGGATGGAAGCACAATCTCCTTATTCAGATACTACTTTCGGTAGGAAAGCAGAAGATGGGCGCAGACCAACCTTGTCTTGGTGGAAAACAAGAAAAGTGACCGGCATGAGAGGGCTGCCAGGTCAGACCTCCTTCTGATTGACGTGACTGTCACCAAAAAATCCATCTTCCCGGATAGGTGCGACATTGAGGATTGCTTTAGAGGTTCGAACGGGGCTAATTGAAGAGACCCTAGAACCAGATTGAGATCCCATGGTTCTAGCAGGGAACGATATGGCGGTGCCAGATGGGCGACTCCCTGGATGAACGTCCTGACTTGTGGCCGAGATGCTAGATTTCTCTGGAAAAGACAGATAGAGCCGACACCTGTCCTTTGAGGGTTGCTAGCGAGAGATCCGCCTGTAAGCCTGAATGTAGGAAGGCCAGTAACACTGGGAGTGACAGATCCAGTGGATATGAGTTGACGTTGACCTCGCACCATTGAAAGAAGGCCTTTCAAGTGCGGTAGTAGATGTTCGAAGACGAAGACTTCTGAGCTCTGACCATAGTCTGTATCACCTGTGGGGTAAAGCCTGCCTGGGCTAGTAGCCAGGATTCAGCAGCCATGCAGTCAAATTGAGAACCCATGAATTTTGATGGAAGAGAGGACTTTGCGACAGCAGGTTCAGACGATCTGGGCACCACCATGGGGTGTCTGATGAGCTGCGTGAACTCTGCGAAGAACGCTTGCCTGGGCCATTCCATGGCAATGAGAGACACTGGGATGCCCTCTGCTCTGATTTTCTTGAGGACTCTTGGGATCAGTGGAAGTGGTGAGAAGATGAAGGGTAGCCTGAACTGATTCCACGGAAGTATGAGAGCGTCGACTCCTGGCGCTCGCCGGTCGTGGTAAAGGGAGATGAACTGTGTGACTTGATTGTTGAACCGAGAGGCCATCAGGTCCACATCCAGAATCCTTCATCTGAGGCAGATTCATTCGAAAGCCTCTCTGTTGAGGGACCCTTCGCCTGCCACCAGATCTTGCCTGCTGATGAAGACGGCTGTGCAATTCTCCACGCCGAGGAAATGTACTGCGGAAAACCTGGAGTGGTGAGGCTATGCCCACTGTAAAATCTTTTTCACCTCTGTCATCGCCATGACGCTCCTTGTTTTGCCCAAGTGATTGCTGTATGCCACTGCTGTGGTGTTGTCCGACTGGATCCTGGTTGGCGATTCCTGTATGAAGAGCTGAAAATTCTGTAGGGCTCGGAGAAAAGCTCTGATCCCTAAAAAACATTGATAGTCAGTCGGCACTTCTGGGAGGACCACCGACCGTGAGCCGTGTGTTTTGGAACACCGCTCCCCAGTCAGAAGACTGGTATCGGTGGTGACAGCCTGCCAGTGGTATGAAAGACATTCCTCTGGACCAATTAGAGCCGCTGGTCCACCATAGAAGCGAGCGTCGGGTTCCCAGAGTCAATTGGATCCTGCGAAGGTGGAAGCGGGCAAACGGAACCACCTCTATTGCCGCCACCCTCCGACCGAGGACTCTCATGCCAAAAAGTGTGGATACCGCCTTGGAGTGACGGAGGATCTGGAGGTCTCTTCGGAGGAAGACGATCTTTCCTAGTGGAAGGACACGCGTCCTTGGATGGTATCGAACTCCATGCCTAGAATGGTAATCCTGCTGGCCAGAGTCAGAGAGGGCTTCTTCCGATTGATGAGCTAGCCAAGTCGGGACAGAATATCGATGGTGACCTGAACACGTAGGGGACAGTCGTCAAAAAAAGACCCCCTGGTCAACAAGACATCCAGGTACGGAATCACCAAAAAAAAAAAACCAAACTCCTCTGGAGTGCAGGATAGACATGGCAGACGCCATGACCCTTGTAAACACTCAAGGTGCAGGAGCGGGGACGAAGGGTAGAGCGGTAAACTGAAAATGATCTGCTATTGCGAAGCGCAGGAATATCTGTGCTGTTGGGAAATTGGGATGTGCGTCCTGTATGTCCGATGATAGAATTGATGAAAACTATTACGTACCCTGAGTCCAGCATCTCTCCGACCCAGGCATCCGTGATCAAAACCTGCCAGCGGTGTTTGAAATGAGACAGGCGCCCCCCACCTGATCTGCGCTGGTGCGCGACGACCATCAGTCATCTAGTGGGGTAGCGCTGTGATCTGGATGTCGTCTTTGATGGCTGGCGTGGCTTAGAATGCCAGAAAGGGCATGTTTTGAAGAACGGAATCTTCCTGTTCCTCTGCGGGGGCCTGTTTCTCTTATGTGCTGGGGAACTGGAGCTCCTGTGACCTCGGCGATAATCTGATCCAGACAGTCCCCAAACAGGTGACCTCCTGCAAAGGGGAGGGCTGTAAGTGATTTCCTAGAAGCCGCGTCCGCATTCCAGGCTCTGAGCCAGATCGCCCGACAGATGGCCACCGTGCTGCTAGCCGCTTGCGCTGTGCAGTAGGCTGCTGACAGAGATGCGTTGACTATGTACTCACCCGCTAGAGCAAACTGTGTAGCAATGTTGTGAACTCCAGATTGCTTGATCCCGCGCGAAGACCGCTGCGGAGGTTATCGGCCCAGGACATCATGGGTCTTGCGAGTCAGACAGCGGCGAAAGCAGGAGGCGTACCGTGCCCGCCGCCTCACAGGCCGAACGGGCAAAACTCTCGGTGTTTCGATCCGTGGTGTCTCGGAGCGCTGCCCCGTGCGGGAGCGATAGTACTGGGAGATGACAGGCGGGAAACAGGAGGGTCGACCACAGGCGAGCCTGCCCATTCCTTCCTGAGAGCCTCAGGGAAGGGGAAATGTAAATCAAATTGAATAGCTTGTCCTTGGTAGAATTTCAGCAAATTCTGGATGGTCACAGAATTGCCCGAGTGCCCGCTTAACCCGTTTGAAGGAGACATGCGAGCACTGGGTAGCCACGGAGTCCGTCTGGAGCTTCAGCGTCTGACTTACCGCTTCGACCAGACTATCTGCCATAGGTCCGACATCGGCCATCTGATGTGGATCCAGCAGCGAGGCTGCATCCGACTCTACTCCTGAGAAAAGCACGGCCGGTCCCGAGGACGAGTGGTACTCGGGCCCTGGAGGTGATAGAGACCTCTAGGAGGAAATTGAGAGTAGGCCCAGCAGGTCCGCTTGTGCGCTCCAGTAGTAGGGTCTGGATCAGACCGACTGTTGTCCAGAGCCAGCTGGACCGGGGGAGCATGGTCGTAGGGAGCACCTGCAAACGCCTGCGCGATGGTCAGAGACACCTTTGGAAGAGAGTCCACAGACTGGGACAGAGGGGTCTACCACTCCGGGGGGGGAGCGCAGCGGAGCGACGGGGATGCTGGCGGTGGCTAGGGTAATCTGCATGGGCTGTTGGTCTGGGACGCAAGCCGAGCGGGGGGGGGCCTAGCCTGGCCTTGGGAAAATTTTCCTTGCAGGCTGTGCATGCAGAATACAGTATAAAGGGGGCCCGGTTTGGATCTGGTGACTAGAGTAAGCCATGGTGGTTAGGGAGAACCACTACTAACACTAGGGGGAAGACAGGAGATAGGGGAAAAAAAAAGAAAAAAAGAAATAGTCTGTTCTTAAGCAGGAGCAGCACTCACCCAGGTCCTGTGTCCTTCCCAGGTCAACAGGGGTTTCAGAACTGCGGGGACAGCATTGCTGAAGTAAGCGCGGCCCTTCCCTTTTTTTTTTTTTTTATTCTCTTTCTGTGGAGGGCGTGCAGAAGGGCTGGCTGGCTTGTATCCGGGCAGAAACTGCAGGGGGCGATCAGTCTTACCGCAGCCCCTTGGATACCGAGCCCTCTTCCTGCTAACCTGAGACATCACCCTACAATTGGTGCCACTCTGGAGTGCTGTTCCCTGGGACAGGTCCGCAGATTACTACTCCCAGTCCCCTCTCCTCTCTCACCCATAATTGGCTCCCCAGACTTCTATCCGAGTTTGACGGATCCCGTCTTTCGCCGCTGGATAGAGGAGGGGCGCTTCCGGGCGTGTCACCTAATAACTGACGGGGGCTGGCCCTCGCTCGGGGCACTCACAGAATGCGAGACACCGAGACAGTTGGGAACCTGGAGGTCCATGCAACTCAGACATTACATCAGCTCTCTCCCCGACCACTCGCTGTACACGGCTCGCCCCACGGAGTTTGAAGCGCTGTGTACCCGGGAGGGAGTGCTACGGCACTCTCTTTCCCTGGTGTACAGGATGTTGACGGACCCTGGCGACCTCCCCCCTTCATATTTCTCGCACACTGGGAACAAGACTTGGGTCTTTCCCTGACAGATACGCAAAGGAATAAAATGTTGGCGCTCGCCCACAAGACCTCAATAAGCTCCAGACTTCAGGAATCCAATTCTAAACTTCTCTCGAGGTGGTATAGGGTCCCAACCAGAGTACACAAGATGTTTCCAGGCGTAGACCCTTGCTGTTGGAGATGTGGGACGGCTGAGGGGGACTTTGTACACATATTCTGGTCTTGTCCGGCCCTCCGAGGGTTCTGGAGCGGAGTGGGGGAGGTGATTAAACACGTGACTGGAACATCACAGACCCTGGGTCCGGAGTTGTTCCTCCTTCAATTGACTGAGATGTCTGTCTCTGCATACAAACAGTCGCTCTTGCACTTTCTGGTGATGGCGGCCAGGTCATGCATCCCCTTGAAGTGGAAGTCGGACGCCCCCCCTGCTCTGTCCCTCTGGGCCTCCAGGGTCAATGAGCTTCTGCAGATGGAGGAACTGAGCTCCTCCCTGCATGATCGGTACGAGCGCTTCCACGGGATCTGGCTTCCCTGGATGCAATTTAAGCTCTCTAATGAATACGACCTCCTTCTGCATGATGCGTAGGAGGAGCACATTCTCCTCGGTCGCTGGCCTTTCCCCCCTGGCAAACCTTCCCCCCCCCCCCCCCCTTTTTTTTTTTTTCTCTTTCTCCTCTCTCTCCTCTTCTTATTCTCTCCCCTTCTTCTCCTCTTCTCTCATCTTCTTCCCCCTTTCTCTCCCTCCTTTCCCTCCCCCTTCCTTCTTTCTCTCCTTCCCCCCGCTCTGCCCCATCCCTTCCCCTTTCCACTCTTCCTCTACATTCCTCCCCCTTTCTTTTCTCTCAGATGGTGTGAACTCTCCCCTGTTGAGAGATGTCTGAATGATCTTTAGGCACTTTTGCCTCCATTTTGGTACTTCTCTTTCTTGTCTATGATAAAAATTGAAAAAGAACGGACCCGTTCGACAATTTGTGGGGTTGGCTCAGATGCTAGTGATTTTGTATTGAGATGTATTCTCCCAAACTCTGTTCAACTGTTTTTGTCTATTTTGCCAACTGACTGCTTTATGGTTTGTAAGGGTCTGCTGTATAAATAAAGAATTTAAAAAAAACCCAAAAACTGCAGGGGGTGTGCCTGGGAAAGCGCGTGCGCAAACGGGGGGAGGGGGGGAAGAGCTGAGGCCCGAGGTAGGCCAAAGCCGGGGACTAAATTAGTGGGCGGCCGCCGGGAGCGCAGCGCTGAGTGCAGGGAAGTCCTACCTGCGTCCTGCCGGAGTCGCTGCGATCCTCGGCCTCATCCTGCCTGCCGGTGAGTTGCTGTACTCTGGGGGAGCTGGGGTACACTTCTGAGCGCTCCTGCGCTGCAGTGACCAAGATCCTCTGCCTGGGCCCAGGGTAGAAGTGAACGCTGGGGGAGCCCTGGTGTTACTGAGCGCTCCTGCGCTGCAGAGCCTGCAATCCACTCCCTGGGTCCTGTATTGTAGGGGACACTGGGGAGGTGTAGAGCTGCTGAGCGCTCCTGCGCTGCAGTGGTAACAGTCCTCTCCTGGGTCCTCGATTGACGGGGACGCTGGGGAGGCCTGGTGCTGCTGAGCGCTCCTGCGCTGCAGAGCCTGTGATCTCACATCGGGTATGGAGAAGGCCACGGGTTGCAGAGAGTCATTGCTGCCTCTACCAGAAACACCCCTCGGGACGGTACCATAGGGGAGGACGGGGAGTGTGCCCTTAAAAATGCTCGACCCCAAGCAGCCCTGGGACGGGCAGGAGGGGGAGAGGGCCTGGCGTCTCGAGCCTCAAACAACCCTGGGGACGGTACCCAGAGGGAAAGAGCAGGCGAGGGTTCTCTCTGTTGCAGGGACTGGAACCCTGCATAAAAGACAAAAGAATAGAAAATGAGAGGGCTGAGCGCCGCCGTGGCCAAAAAAAAAAAAAAAAAGGAAAAAAAACCGGAAAAATATAGCCTAGGCTGAGGTTGGCCCACAGAGATATGGGCCCACTTCAGCCTCCTACGACACTAAGCAAAAAACTGACATAGATCCACCTCCGGCTCAGGGTGTACACTGCTAGGGAGGAGCTAACTTTTTTTTATGTCTACTTAGTGTCATCCTCCTAGTCACAGAAGCATACACCCATGGTCCTGTGTCCCCCAATGAAACGATAGAGAAAATGGCAGTTCTGGAAAAGTATTCTTTGGACAGTTGAAACTAAAAATCAACCTGCACCAGAATGATGGGGAAAAAAACAAAAAAAAAACAACAAACTATGGAGAGGTCTTGTAACGGCTCATGATCCAAAGCATACCTCATCCTCTGCAAAACATGGTGTAGGTCGTGTGATGTCATGGCCATGCATGGCTTCCAATGACACTGGATCAATAGAGTTTATTGATGATGTGGCTGAAGACAGAAGCAGCTGGATGAATTCTGAAGTTTACAGGGCTTGACTTTCTGCTCAGATTCAACCAACTGCAGCAAGGTTCTTTGAACAGCTCTTGATGGTACAAATGGATAATGACCCAAAACATACTGCAAGAGCAACCCAGGACGATTTTAAGGAAAGAAGTGTAATATACTGCAATGGCCAAGTCAGTCACCAGATCTCAACCCCATCGAGCATTCATTTCTCCATTTCACATGCTTAAGACAAAAACTTAAAGCAGAAAGACCCACAAAAAACAATTGAATTCAGCTGTAGTAAAGGACTGGCAAAGCATCGCAAAGAAGGAGATATTTGGTGGTGTCCATGGCTTCCAGACTTTAGGCATTCATTGCGTTCAAAAAATTCTCTACAAAGTATTAAGAAACATTCACCGAAAAGAAAAAACGACATAAGGTCTCAAGTAAATAATTAAAATATTTTATTGATAATTGTAAAATAACCAGGTGCAGCTAAAAACTTAATGAACACAATGGATTATCAATAGGAAGACACACAATTTCATATATAACGGGTAACAATATGCAGACGATAATTCCAATTTAATAATGGCAAAATTGGCAACCAATATATACAGAACTCAAAGCACTTATTCAGACAAAGATATTACAGCTGGTAATAAAACTTGCTTCTACAGATTAAAATAATGTATGTCAATAAATAGTAAAGTTATTTATTATCGATAAAATGCTGAAAAATATCAGACCATAAACTATGTAATCCCAGAACAGGCCTTGGCAACAAAGTGGTTGACAGTAACAAGGTGACATGTGCAATAGAAAATAAATAAATCCCAAGTGGGTCCCACAATTGGCCACTCCAAACAACGGGGAGTAGGGGTCTAAATCCACGGAATGAAGTCAGGTATAATTACATGCCCCCCTCCCTACAAACTTATTAATTTCTTTTTGCCAGCTAATTATTAAAACGAAAACTAGTGCAAGGAAGCCGATTATGAATTAAGCAGCAATGAGTAATGAATATGACCTATAATTGGTAAAGTGTAAAGAGTCCAAGCTTGAGCAGCAAAATGGTATATAACAAAATGCTATGTGCAAAAAAATTATACAAATTCAGGGAAGCTGGTTACCATTAAGGCAGCAATATGTGATAAATAATAACTGTAAAATAAAGTTCTAAAGTGTCTGATAATGGCAGTCACATATTTCTAATACTAAACTGAGCCAGAGCAGCAAAATGGTATTAAAGGGAACTAGTGATGAGCGAGTATGCTTGTTACTACTCGGTACTCGCACGAGTATCACTGTACTCCGGCTACTCGGCGGGGACCGAGTAATCTCGCGATACTCGTGCTGTACTCGTGGTCTTCATCCCTGCATGTTGGCGCTCTTTTGAGAGCCAGCCCTCATGCAGGGATTAGCTGGCAGACCACTGCAATGCCACAGCCCTGTTAGTTGTGGAATTGCAGTGATTGGCCGGCCCGCACAGCGTGACCGAGCCTTTATACCGGCGGGCGCGCTGTGCTCTGCTCACAGCCATCCAGACAGTCAGTGCAGGGAGAGAGTTGCTGCTTCAGGGAAAGGTTTGCGGCCCTTTATAGTTAGTTCCGGAGCAGGGCTGCAAACAGTGTGACCAGAAGTCCTTCTCAGGACATACAATAAGTTGTATACAGGCAGGCAGGGAATAGCCAGGTCGGAGTACAGTAGCAGAGTCCTTCTCAGGACTATTGTTGCTGTATACAGGCAGGGTATAGCCAGGTCGGAATACAGGCTAGTGACCAGAAGAGTCCTTGTCAGGACTATTGTAGCAGTATACAGGCAGGCAGGCAGGCAGGCAGGCAGGGTATATAGCCATTCCTAGTGGTGACTGTATACCAGCCTTCATCATATCTGGGGCTGGTGTACACAGTCTAAAACAGTCCAGATAGTGTCAGACTTCTCAGTAATTGTCGCTCCTAAAAACCTGTTAGGTTCTTATTGCGTCCGTGCTTGCATTTAAAAACCGCACGTGTGTGCCTGTCGGTGGCAGCGTACAGGTGCACGTTTTGCACAAACTATTATATAACGCACAAGTCTAGTGAATAATACACGTCAGTCAGCAGTGTCTGATAGTGTCAGACTTCTCAGTAATTGTCGCTCCTAAAAACCTGTTAGGTTCTTATTGCGTCCGTGCTTGCATTTAAAAACCGCACGTGTGTGCCTGTCGGTGGCAGCGTACAGGTGCACGTTTTGCACAAACTATTATATAACGCACAAGTCTAGTGAATAATACACGTCAGTCAGCAGTGTCTGATAGTGTCAGACTTCTCAGTAATTGTCGCTCCTAAAAACCTGTTAGGTTCTTATTGCGTCCGTGCTTGCATTTAAAAACCGCACGTGTGTGCCTGTCGGTGGCAGCGTACAGGTGCACGTTTTGCACAAACTATTATATAACGCACAAGTCTAGTGAATAATACACGTCAGTCAGCAGTGTCTGATAGTGTCAGACTTCTCAGTAATTGTCGCTCCTAAAAACCTGTTAGGTTCTTATTGCGTCCGTGCTTGCATTTAAAAACCGCACGTGTGTGCCTGTCGGTGGCAGCGTACAGGTGCACGTTTTGCACAAACTATTATATAACGCACAAGTCTAGTGAATAATACACGTCAGTCAGCAGTGTCTGATAGTGTCAGACTTCTCAGTAATTGTCGCTCCTAAAAACCTGTTAGGTTCTTATTGCGTCCGTGCTTGCATTTAAAAACCGCACGTGTGTGCCTGTCGGTGGCAGCATACAGGTGCACGTTTTGCACAAACTATTATATAACGCACAAGTCTAGTGAATAATACACGTCAGTCAGCAGTGTCTGATAGTGTCAGACTTCTCAGTAATTGTCGCTCCTAAAAACCTGTTAGGTTCTTATTGCGTCCGTGCTTGCATTTACAAACCGCACGTGTGTGCCTGTCGGTGGCAGCATACAGGTGCACGTTTTACACAAACTATTATATAACGCACAAGTCTAGTGAATAATACACGTCAGTCAGCAGTGTCTGATAGTGTCAGACTTCTCAGTAATTGTCGCTCCTAAAAACCTGTTAGGTTCTTATTGCGTCCGTGCTTGCATTTACAAACCGCACGTGTGTGCCTGTCGGTGGCAGCGTCAGGCTCCATATTGTCCCTGGATAGAGATGTGCATGAGGGCCTCAAAACATTGTTCCCATTGCAAAAGAGCGGGTCTCCTGTCGTTGTAATGCCCATTCTGAAAGAATGGGCGAAAAAATTTACCACTGGGGGTATACCTGAAACAATGGCCTAACTATTGTAACGGTCATCATGATGGCGCATGAGGAGAAGGAGGAGCAGTCCAGCGATTATCCAAAGTCCAGAAGTGTGTTACCATGGGTGAGTGGAGGTACATGGCAAATTCCCGTTACAAACTTTAAATTCCGCTGTCATTTGCTGGTGGTGTGGTGAAGTCTGGCCCAATCCAACCCTTGTTCATCTTGATCAGAGTCAGCCTGTCAGCATTTACAGTTGACAGGCGGGTGCGTTTATCTGTAATGATTCCACCTGCGGCACTAAAAACACGCTCTGACAAAACGCTAGCGGCAGGGCAGGCCAGGACTTCCAAGGCGTAGAGAGCCAATTCATGCCACGTGTCCAGCTTGGATACCCATTAATTGTAAGGCACAGAGGAATGTCGGAGTACAGTTGTTTGATCGGCAAGGTACTCCTTGAGCATCTGGGCAAACTTAGTATTTCTTGTGGCACTACCCCGCACCTCAGGGGCTGTGGTATGTGAGGGGCTGAGAAAACTGTCCCACATCTTAAAGACTGTTCCCCTACCTCTGGCGGATTGGACTTGTGCCCCTCTCGGCTGTACGCCTTGGTTGTCCACTGATTCCTGACCTATGCCGCTAGCGTTTTGTGAGGGGAATGCTTTGCCTACTTCCGTGACTATGGCCTTCTGGAACTGCTGCATTTTGCCTGACCTCTCCGCCTCGGGAATAAGAGACATAAAGTTCTCCTTTTAGCGTGGGTCTAACAGTGATACCAACCAGTAATGATTGTCGGCCAAGATGTTCTTAACGCGAGGGTCACGAGACAGGCAGCTTACCATAAAGTCAGCCATGTGTGCCAAACTCTTAACAGCCATCACTTCAGTATCCTGACCAACATGATGACTGAACATGCTGTCCTCCTCCTCCTCCTCATCATCTACCCTGTCCTCTGGCCAGCCACGCTGAACCGAGGATATGACTGCATGTCATATCCTCAATTTGGCCAGAGAGTTGCTCCATGTCTTCATCCTCCTCCTCGTCATAGTCCTCCACTGCACGTTGTGATGAGACGAGGCTGGGCTGTGTGTTATCACCCACACCCACTACTGTTTCTTGCTCAAACTCATCGCGCTCCGCCTGCAATGCATCATGGTTGTTTTTTGAGCAGAGACCATTTTAGAAGGCAGAGAAGCGGTATGGTGACGCTAATAATGTCGTCATCGCCGCTCACCATCTTGGTGGAGTCCTCAAAGTTTTGGCGGATGGTACATAGGTCAGACATCCATCTCCACTCCTCAGGTGTTATGTGTGGAGTTTGACCCATTTCCCGACGGCTTAGGTGATGCAGGTACTCAACAACTGCCCTCTTCTGCTCACATAGCCTGACCAACATGTGCAGAGTTGAATTCCAACGCGTGGGGACATCACACACCAGTCTGTGAGCCGGAAGATGCAAATGGCGCTGAAAGCCGGCAAGGCCGGCTGAAGCAGTAGGTGACTTTCGAAAATGTGCAGACAGGCGGCGAACGTTTACCAGCAGATCAGACAGCTCTGGGTATGACTTTAGAAACCGCTGAACCACGAGGTTGAGCACATGGGCCACGCATGGAACATGTGTCAGCTGGCCTCGCCTCAAAGCCGCCACCAGGTTCCGGCCATTGTCACACACAACCTTTCCTGGCTTTAGGTTCAGAGGTGTGAGCCAGTGATCTGCCTGCTGTTTCAGAGCTGTCCACACCTCTTCTGCATTGTGGGGTTTGTCACCTATGCAGATTAGCTTCAGCACAGCCTGTTGCCGCTTCGCCGAGGCAGTGCTGCAGTGCTTCTGTGTCGCCCTGGACAAGCCAGGGGCCACAGAGCACAACACTTACACACCCCACACTCCCTGCAGACATATCATAGTCAAAACACAAAATCCTTGTTGCCTTCCCCAGGGGCTGTTGTCCACACCAGGGGGTGGAGCCAGGTGGTTGGTCTCCACCCACCAAGGAGGAGGGAAAACACAGGCAGTGAGAGTTAAGCTAAGGAAGTGGAAGGAGGAAAGTAGTAGAGAGGAGAAAAGTGACAGCAAAGAGCCTGAAGTTGGTCCGGGTGTGTGGCCCGGACAGGACAGCAAGGTTGGCAGGATGTGGTGACCGTCTGCAGTGGAGGCCGATTGGAGTCTGCCGTAAGGACCGTGGACGGGTGGTGACCCGGCCGTACCGGACCGGTATACAAAGAGAAGCCAGCACCATTGGCAGGGGCCTTTTGGATCCCGGCAAGGCTTGGTGTCGCCGTGAATTTGCCAAATCCGTTAGTGAAGGGGACCTCAGGGTTTCCAAACAGCCAAGTCCCGATAGAAGGCAACCGTACAACCGTGAAGGGGAGACACCGCCACCGCCAAGGGCAACCGTCTACCAGGGCCAGCGCCTGTGGGCAAAAGGGGCTCCTCCGGCCCATATCCAGGTCGGGGAGCGGGTTACCGGTGGGAAACCATCACTACCAACACTGAACTTAGGTGCAGGGAGAGACAGTCATCACTAACCTGCAGGGAGGAACAACCGCAGCCGTCCGAGGGACCCGTCCATCCAGCCACTTGTTTTACCGTGAACTGTGTCATCATCATTGGGCTGAGTGAGTACCTCCGTGCCGTGCGGCACAGCGCTGCCCCTGCGACCCTGCACCTCATCAGGCCCCGCAACCCGCCTGTCATCCATCTCTACCCCATCACCGGGCCCCGGGACAACCAACCCCCCTACCCACGGTGGGGAGAAATAACAACAAAGCTGCTCCCTGTCACAGGCTCCCGGGATCCCCGTCCAGAGCAGCGGTGGTGTCCACACAATCACCACAACCGTGGGTGGCGTCACGGACAATATCCCCAAAACCCAAACGACCCTTTTTTCACTCACGGGCGATGAGCGCCGCTCGAGTCACCGGGATCCGGCCATCGCTCGAGCCACCGAGCAGCAGCAGCCGTAGAGCAGCGGCAGCCGGACCCGAGCAGTGGGAGAGCGCAGCGTCCCCTCCTCCGCCCGCGACACTTCCAGCTTGGGACTGGTGTGGAGGGTAAAGTGGATGAGGATGCGCAGGAGGAGGAGGAGGCTGAGGAGCATGACATTCCGGAGCTGTAGAGTGTGGGTGAAACCCTGACTGAGGTAGGGCTTGCAAAACTTGGTGTGTGAAGGACGTGTTCCGTCCCTCGCTCAGACTGGGTCCCAGCTTCCACAATATTAACCCAGTGTGACGTCAACGAGATGTAGCGGCCTTGCCCACATGCACTTGTCCACGTGTCTGTGGTTAGGTGGACTTTGGCTGAAACAGCGTTGTTCAGGGCACGTGTGATGTTTTGTGACACGTGGTTATGCAATGCGGGGACGGCACACCGGGACAAATAGTGGCGGCTGGGGACCGAGTAACGTGGGACAGCTGCCACCATCAGGTCGCGGAATGCTTCTGTCTCAACCAGCCTAAAAGGCAACATTTCCAGCGCAAGCAGTCGCGAAATGTTAGCATTTAGAAGTGTGGCATGTGGGGCGTTGGCAGTGTATTTGCGCCTGCGTTCAAAGGTTTGCTGAATGGATAACTGAACGCTGCGCTGGGACAAGGACGTGCTTGATGATGGTGTTATTTCTGCGTGGGCAACTGCAGGTGCAGGGCCGGAGGAGGCTTGTTCGCGGGCAGCATGGACAGGGGATTGGCTCGCATGCACAACAAGCGAAGACGTAGCAGTGACATCAGCAAGCACTGCTCCTCGACTCTGTTGTACATCCCACAAAGTCGGGTGCTTGGCTGACATGTGCCTGATCATGCTGGTGGTGGTCAGGCTGCTAGTTTTGGTACCCCTGCTGATGCTGGCATGGCAGGTGTTGCAAATGGCCTTTTTAGAATCATCTGGAGCAAACTTAAAAAACTGCCAGACTCGGGAAGACCTAACATTTGTACAGGCACCTTGTGTCGTGTTGTTCAGGGGAACAGTTGCCTGACGTCTGCCTGGGGCCACCACCCTGCTTCTTACTGCCTGTTGGGATTCTACGCCTCCCTCCCCCTGTGCACTGCTGTCCTCGCTCTGCATATCCTCCTGCCAGGTTGGGTCAGTTACTGGATCATCCACCACGTCGTCATCCTCTTCCGCACCCTGCTCCTCCTGACTTCCTGACAATTGTGTCTCATCATCGTCCACCCCTTGTTGAGACACGTTGCCAACTTCGTGAGAACGTGGCTGCTCAAATATTTGGGCATCTGTACATACAATCTCGTCATGGCCCACTTCAACAGGAGCTGGCGAGAGGCCAGAATGTGTGAATGGAAACGTAAACGAACAGCTCTTCCGAGTGTCCAAGTGTGGTATCAGTAATGTCCGTGGACGTGTACTCGGCCTGGTGGTAGGAAGGAGGATCAGGTTCTGAATGTGCGGTGCAGTATCACGGCTACTGACACTTGACCGTGTGGAAGACAGAGTGTTTGTGGTGGTGCCAATCTGACTGGAAGCATTATCCGCTATCCAACTAACAACCTGTTGACACTGGTCTTGGTTCAAGAGTGGTGTACTGCTGCGGTCCCCAAGAATTTGGGACAGGACGTGCGAGCGAGTAGATGTGGCCCTTTGTTGTGGCGAAATTAGAGCTTGCACACGACCTCGGTCTCAGCCTGCACCACCATCACGTCCACTTCCTTGTTCGTTGACAACGCCCTTGCGCATTTTGCAATGCTGTGCTGATGTGTATTCACTGAACTTGTGCGTTATATCCAAGTTTTTGCAAAACGCACACAAGTGCAGCGGAAAGCTGCCACCAACAGGCACACACGTGCGGTTTTTAAATGCAAGCACGGAGGCACTAAGAACCTAACAGGTCTCTATCCAGGGACAACGTGGAGCCTCCCAATTTTTGGGTGCCCTACCAAAGGGCTATACTACAATAGACCCACTTCCTTACAATAGGCACTTCAGGTTTACAGGCCCTCATGCACGTCTCTATCCAGGGACAACGTGGAGCCTCCCAATTTTTGGCTGCCCTGCCTAAGGGCTATACTACAATAGACCCACTTCCTTACAATGGGCACTTCAGGTTTACAGGCCCTCATGCACGTCTGTATGCAGGGGCATTGGTGAACCTCACAATTTTGGACTGCCCTGGCAAAGGAAAATACTACAAAAGACTCACTTCCTCAAAATGGGCACATTAGACTCAGAGGCCTTTATGTACGTCTCTTCTCAGGGACATCGGAGTGCCACACAATGTTTTACGTAAAATCTTTCATGTATTAATCTCAAAACGTAACATACATTAGCTCTATCTCACTATTGGGTATGTGCCCTTAACATTTCCGCCATGAAAATTCATTTTGGTGTCATTTTTGAAGGTTTTCTGGTGAGTCCGTAAAAATGGCGTAAAACGCGGACAAAATTGTTCACAGCTGTGACTTTTGAGTGATAAATGCTTCAAGGGGTCTTCCCCATGCTGTTGCCATGTCATTTAAGCACTCTTCTGAGACTTTTGTGCCATTTTTAGGGTTTCTACATGCTGCCGGGGGTCATTTCACAAAAATACTCCGGTCTCCCATAGGATAACATTGGGCTCGGTGCTCGGGCCGAGTACACGAGTATCTTGGGATGCTCGGCCCGAGCCTCGAGCACCCGAGCTTTTTAGTACTCGCTCATCACTAAAGGGAACCGGTCATCAGAAATTTAGCTTTCAACCTAAAGGTTTCCCCCTCTGCAGCTCCTGGGCTGCATTCTAGTAAGGTTTCTATACTTTTTGTGCCCCCTTTTAAACCAAAATAAATACTTTATAAAACTGTACCTTTCGGTTTGAAAATCTTGTAAATCGTCCATGGGGGTGGGCCGTGTGGCATCCGTTGCCGTCCCCCATACTTCAAATCATCCCTCAGGACGCCGCCCACTGCGCCCAAGGTCCCGTGCACGCCGGGACACCTGGTGACGTGGTCGCACGCACGAGAGTATGGGCGGCGCTGTGATTGCATCGCAAGTGCCCGCCCATACTCTCGTGCCCGCCCTTTCCCCACTGCCTCCAGCGTTTTGCGCCGGCCCGACGTCACCTCCTTCCCATCGTACCCTGCAGCAGGAAATAGATGGGAGGAGCGGAGCAGGCCACTACAGGAGAAGCGGAGGATCTGAGCGACGTACAGAGGGGAGAGCGCGCCCACGAGAGTATGGGCGTGCACTTGCGATGCAATCACAGCGCTGCCCATACTCTCGTGCTTGCGACCACGTCACCAGGTGTCCCGGCGTGCACGGGACCTCGGGCGCAGTGGGCGGCATCCTGAGGGATGATTTGAAGCGTGGGGGGACGGCGTAAGATACAGCAACGGACGCCACACGGCCCGCCCCCATGGACGATTTACAAGATTTTCAAACCGAAAGGTACAGTTTTATAAAGTATTTATTTTGGTTTAAAAGGGGGCACAAAAAGTATAGAAACCTTACTAGAATGCAGCCCAGGAGCTGCAGAGGGGGAAACATTTAGGTTGAAAGCCAAATTTCTGATGACAGGTTCCCTTTAAAGTGACATGTGCAAGCGGGACAGCAGATAATAAGAAATAATACCTATGAAGTCCTGGAATGAAAAAAGGCTCTCACAGGCAGTAGCATACAGTCCCAATGATTAACAGAGCCAGCGCTGCAAATGGTATAGGCAAGGTGACGTGTGCAATATAGCCAAGAATCCCTGAATGTGCCAATTTAACAAATATTAGCCAAAGTTACCTATGGATGTCCAGTGTGCGCGTGAGTCAACATCTCCAACGTACGTTTCAGCATACCTTCTTCAGGGTATGAAAGAGTGCCATGTGTTGTGCAGGGAGGGTTTATTTTTTTTGCACATCATTTTTTATTAAATTGGGATGATTGTCTGCATATTGTTACCTGCTATATACAAAATCGTGCGTCTTCCTATTGATTTTCATTGTATTCATTATGTTTTTACTTGCACCTGGTTCCTTTACAATTATCAATAAAATATTTGAATTATTTACTTGAGACCTTATGAAGGTTTTTCTTTTCGTTGAATATGTGTTGATGGTTCCGATTGGTCTAGAAAAACAACATATAAATATCCTTGTTCTGGCACTAATTTGATTTGGTCTCTACACTATTGTGGTTTATTATGTGCCTTTTTTCCCTGTTTGTCTCTAAAGTATTAAGAAAGAACATTTTATTTATAATAAAGTAATCTTTTCCAATTTCTTTTCAGCCCCTTTAAATGAGAAGGCTTTGTAGAAATATGGTTGCTATCCCTAAACATTTCACAGGGAATTTTTGTTCAACTCCTTCAATTTAACCTGATGGTCTATGCTTCAGTTGCATCTCAGTATGGATGAGTGGACCCTTGGATGCCCTGGGTTGTGCAGAACTATAGTTAAAAGCTTGGAACGGTACTTGAACTTGACCCCGAACCCCTTAGAAGTCAATGGAGACCCAAACCTTGGTGCTGTAAAATGGTCATAGTAAGGGTTTGGGGGCTGCAAAAGGAAGAAACAAGGGGGTAAGCGCAGGACAATTGCCCTGCAAACAAATTTGGATAGGGAAAGGACTTAAGGGGTTCTGTCACCATAGTAGTCTGGTTAAATAAGGAAGTAAATTCATAAAATACAAATTTCAAGAGTGCTCCTAAAGATCCCGTTTTCAGAATTCTTTCACAGACCCAAAATTTTAAGAGTGACGCCACAAAACCTGTTTTCAGAGTTCCCCCACAGAGCAAAAATGTTAGGTCCCCCACAGAGGACACACAACCTCTTTAAAATAACAATACAAAAAAAAATATTGAACCAAGAGGCAGAGGTCCAAGTAGAGGTTGAGTAGGAGGTTAAGGTGGATGTGGCAGTGTAAATGAAAGGTTTAGAAGAGGTAGACAATTTTTTTCCTTTTTTTTTAAATTAATTTGGGGAGACTCCAAACATTTGGAATGGCAAATAGAACAAAAACTGCGGTGGAGTATAACAATGACTGGATGCGGCTACTATACTTCTTTAGTCAGCCAAACCTACGGGCAAGTCCTGTGGGATCCAAGCGTGGTTCATTTTAGTGAAAGCAAGCTTGCCCACGTTGGATGTGGATAGGCCAATGTGCCCGTTTGTGATCACACCTTTTGCAGTGCTTAACACAAGTTCCGACAATACACTTGCCGCAGGGCAGGCCAGCACGTCTAAGGCATAAATTCCAAGGTCAGGCCATATGGCTAGTTTGGAGATCCATAAGTTAAATGGGGCGGACCAATCACTCAGTACGTGGAGATGTGTGGACACACACTGTTCCACTCTTCTACTTCTGTACCAACACACTCATCTGCCAACCCAGCAAATCTGGGGTGTGCCAGATCAGGACTATAGCCTTTCTGACACCCTTCGCTCTATACCACTTTCTAAAGGAGCATTTACACTACACGGTTATTGTGCACAGGAATACGACAAGCAAGCAAATTATTTTTCCCAGGGTGAAATGATCTTTTGGTGTGCCCTTAAAAGGACTTCATATAGAATGACTATTCAAACAAAGTACAGCCGCTCGGTTCACCATTGCAGTACTAATAATTTTAATGCACTGTCTCACCTGCTCGTTTTCCTTCCATTTCCACCCTTCCCTCTTCTTTGATAGCTCTAGTTTCATAGAGCCAGAGAAGGGTGGAGATGGATGGGAAGTAAGGAGGTGTGAAGGCGCACTTAACTGTTTGGCCATGCCATGGTGCACTAAGCTCCTGTACTTGGTTTGGACAGTCATTTTGTGCTGAAAGAGATCCTTTAGGATCATTGTTCTTGTTTACACAGCACAATGTTCTACCAAGAACAATGATAGATTGTTCAGAGCACACCTGAACAACAATTTGCTTGTGTAAGCAAGCAATTAAACAACATGTTTTGTGGTCAGCGGTCATTTAACACATTACATAACTCGCCCTGCTAGGTGCCTCATTTCCTGTAGCTCCATACTATAACCCCCTACACCAGTGTTGCAAGCTACAGTCTTAAGGTCCAGTCACACTAAGCAACTTACCAGCGATCCCAACAACGATAGGGATCGCTGGTAAGTTGCTAGGAGGTTGCTGGTGAGCTGTCACACTGCGACGCTCCAGCGATCCCACCAGCAACCTAACCTGGCAGGGATCGCTGGAGCGTGGCTACACGAGTTGCTGGTGAGCTCACCAGCAACCAGTGACCAGCCCCCAGTCTCCTAGTTACAGCACACATCAGGTTAATTAACCCGATGTGTGCTGCAGCTAAATGTGCACAGAGCAGGGAGCAGCGCACCCTGAGCGCTGGCTCCTTGCTCTCCTAGTTACAGCACACATCGGGTTAATTGCCTGATGTGTGCTGCAGCTAAATGTGCATAGAGCAGGGAGCAGCGCACACTGCTTAGTGCTGGCTCCTTGCTCTCCTAGTTACAGCACACATCGGGTTAATTACCTGATGTGTGCTGCAGCTACATGTGCACAGAGCAGGAGCCGGCAGCACAGGCAGTGAGAGCGGAGGAGGCTGGTATCAAAGGTAAATATCGGGTAACCAAGGACAGGGCTTCTTGGTTACCCGATGTTTACATTGGTTACCAGCCTCCGCAGAAGCCGGCTCCTGCTGCCTGCACATTTAGTTGTTGCTGTCTCGCTGTCACACACAGCGATCTGTGCTTCACAGCAGGACAGCAACAACTAAAAAATGGCCCAGGACATTCAGCAACAACCAACGACCTCACAGCAGGGGCCAGGTTGTTGCTGGATGTCACACACAGCAACATCGCTAGCAACGTCACAAAAGTTGTTCGTTACCAGCGATGTTGCTAGCGATGTTGCTTAGTGTGACGGGGCCTTTAGATCCAATATCTGAACTTCCACATATAGAAATATGCAGAGAATTATGAACCCTTAAATGGCTTGTCAAGGATAACAAGTTGCATTCTGGGTGGTATTGTCCATATGGAGCATAATTTACTAATGGAGACTGCACAAACACCAGAATGTATTGAAAGATAATTAGTGACTTTCTAAAGTCCTTGATCTTAAAGTCACACATTTTAGCCAAAACACTCACAAGCATGCTTTTTCAGATGTTTTTGAAGATACTTTTTGGCCCTTACCTATATTACAGCCTGCAGCTCACCACAGTGTTTGTATGCCTGGTGTCATTGTTGCATTAGAACGGACATTGCACCAGGCCTACTAATTATAAGCGCCGATGATGACAGCAGGTAGTCGGAGGTTCTCAGAGCTCTGATGTGGCAGCCACGGATTACTGGTGTGATGGCCAGACCAGAGTCATGCAATTTTTTCTCAACTCTACTATTAACCACTAAACGGAACCTAATACCTAATCAAATGGTGGTACCATGTCTGTCCACCCAATTTGCTATGAATATGTTAGATAGTTTAATTGGTATCTTCATTAATGCCTTGAGCTGCATCAGGATGTTTGTCTATAATGTCTACTGTCAACACCATATTAATAGCTGCATAAGAATCACTAAGGCAGGGTAAATCCCATTAATGTATTACAGTAAAGCTACTTATTGCAGAGAAATGCACGCTCTACCTTTGCATTCTATTTTAAGCTGGACATAAAACACAGCCCCATCCACTACTAACCGTTTGCACCACTATGCCTTCATTAGGGTGCTTTCATTTGTTGCTATATAAAATTGAATGATTTTTCGGAATCTGCTAACTATACATGTTCTACAATTAAAGGATCATCATCATCCCTATTTTTTGCATGAGCAATCTGATAATGATGGGATGCAGCAAAACAATTACATAATGGGAGCCCATTATGCTACCCTCTCTGAGGACTGTAATCATGGTACAACATGTGCCCTAAAACGGTTGTACATAACTACCACCACATTTATTATGTATTGCAGCCACTTTCTGTGGATTGTGTCTTTTTACAAAAGGACAGTGAACTTCTCGGGTGGATAATCTTCATACACGCTGAGATTCAGCGTTTGGTCTCATCAGTTGTGATTCTCTGAATGAATTGAACAACCGCACCATATAGATTAAAGCACTTTGTCGATTTTTATTGTTAAATAAACGTTATAATCTGCATTATTCAACTTTTTACAGCTACATTAACAATGTGCAAATAGTCAGAAAAATCAATTCCTGTAAACAAAATGACTGTTAAATATCTTTCACAGAAAACAAAAAAAAAGGTAAGTTATTCAAACTCTGGAACGTTCCATCAAATCAGAACAGTAGTGAACAAGTTAACTTCTTAAAAAGATTTCTATAGGCATATCCGTTATTGCTTCTTAAAGCTGTGTGGCGGGCTATGGAGAGATTAGTTAGATTTAGAAAGCTCAACAAGGTATTCCGACATCAGGTCATGAATCCAGATATCCGTATCTGGTAAAGTGGTGTCCACTATGTAAGCCACTACCTTCCGATCCCATGGGTTGGTGCTTTCATGAATATCTTGTATAAGTGCTACAAGAGGCTTCTTTTCCACATGGTTTCTAAACACGATCGCTGCTTCTTCAGACCACTGCTCACACTTGACACCTAGTGAAAAAAATTGAAAACATTTACAGCGATATCCTTCACTATTTAACAGTGAGCCACTTTTTGCAAAAAGATCAGGATGCCTCACATAGTCCACTCAAATAAGGGAACCATCTAAATTTTGCAACAGTTCTCCATTTTAGTAAATGGGATGAGTTCTACAGATTAGTATGAAACCCTCACCAGTCGAAAAGATTCAGAAGTCTTAAGCCTGCCATACACAGTCAGAAGTTGGCTCTCCCATACACTGGCGTGGTCGTTTGGTTAAGCACTCCTGTATTATATCCCCTTACAATAATGGTCTGAGGCTCCCATACTCAATGTCAACCAAACCCGTATACAGTGGAACCTTGGTTTACAACCACAATACGTTCTGGGAGTGTGCTGGTAAACAAAGTTGCTCATCTAGCAAAGCAAAATTTTCCATAGGAAATAATGCAAGCTCAAAAAATTCGTTCCACAACTTGTTCAATGTCCCATCCTGGTCCCCTATTGTGCCATTTCACACACGCACAAACACACACACATATTATGCTCACCTTACCTTCCGTTACATCGCCGGCCTCACGGTTCTTGTAGTTCGCCGATACAGGATGTGTATCGGGTAACAATCGCGACCAATGCCACGGAGTTCCGCTGCTAGAACGCTGACGTTAAAGGCAGGATACGCTTGCCTCTGATTGGCCAGCGTGCTGCCTTTAAGTAGCGGCTGACAGAGGAAGTTCCTCCATCGTCGCGATTGTTACCCGATACACATCCTGTACCAGCAAACTACAAGAACAATGAGGCAGGCGATGGAACGGAAGGTAAGGTGAGCATAATGTGTGCGTGTTTGTGCGGACTGCAAGAGCAAGTCAGAGCGCGGTTAAAGTACAGAACCGGAAGTGTGTGCGGTGAGTATTTACTCGTACAGCAAAGCATTGCTCGTAAACGGAGTTACAAATTTACAGCAAGCTTTGCTTGTATAGCGAAATGCTCGCAAACCGGGTTACTCGTAAATTAAGGTTCCACTGTATTATGGGCTCTCCCCACATTGGTCTAATGTGTATGGGGTTCTTTAATAGATATCCACATGTGAAAGGATTTTTTTTTCCTTTTAGTAGTGAACTCGTAGGATGCATTCACACAGTGTCTAGTCAGGTGCCTAGTCGGCCTTGCTAGTTTGACTGTCAACAAGGATATGTCAATATGTAACAGCTGCAGGCTGGTCAAAGAATGTATATGTATTAAGTGTTTGTTTTTTTTTGTTAGTTTTTTTTTAAAACTAAAACAAAGAAAAAAGATAAAAAAAACCAAAAACAGTTAAAGAGGTTTGTCCAGGCTTGGAATAAAAATCTGCAGTCACTATTTGACTGCTGAATTGCCCCGCTTCCTTGGTATTGCCAGTATGGGCAGGCGGTCACGTCACTGCATGTATGCAATCTGTATGCTTGCAATTGCGCTGAATAGACCAGTTTGGCTTCTGCCAATAGAAGCGAATTGACAGAAGCTGGACATGTCTAGTTGGCATGTTTTCACTCATGCTGGCACTGGCAATACTGGGGAAACGTGACAGCATACGCACTGCACCTTATCACAATTTAGTAGTCTGCACTCACACAGAGTGACTGCAGACTTTTGTCCCAAGCCTGGAACACCCATTTAATCAAACTAAATGGAATCAGCATGGACACCAGTGCAGCTAAACATACTACACAGACAATAATGCAGAGCTTCTGACCCCCCTTTTTTTTAGTCAAATTAAAGATTACACAAAGCAAGCTACTTACCTGCTAGCTGACTTGTTACAGCCTGGAATGGTAATTGCCTGAATTTATCCATTAAAGGCTGGACCTGTCTGGAATTCACAAGCTCATGCCGGCCGAAGTCAAGCTCATACACAGATACAAGACCATTTGTAAGGATTCCTCTCAAAAGTACCCTGTACCACCTAGATACAAAAACAAAAAAAAGAAATAAAAATACTATGTTAGGTACATACCTTCTAAGAAATATTTATGCTATGGCCAAAATAAAATGTGTTTTTATATCCCAGACTCCTAAAAACCATTGTAAATATGCTGATACTGAAACCTCCATGTACACGGCACAATGTGAGGTGCTTTACGCCAGCAGATTATTGATATTTGTTCTTTATCTGGATAGATGTTCAAATATTAAAAGGGGATCTGTTACGTGGTCCATGCTGCCTCACCATAGTGTGAGTTAAAGGGGTTGCCCAGTTTATTATAACAATATAACATAATACATGTTCTTCTCCATTTTCTGAAGCCTTCCTCAGGCAATACAGAGCTCCTGTAGAACATGCCCCTCCATCAGAAATGAAAAGCTGTGCAGTCTGAGGAAGGCTGCTTTAACAATCGTGGGAAGAAATTTTATACGGCTTTAAGGGGATGTCCCAAAAGTAAGCACTGTTTAAATCGATAATGAAAAATTAAGAATTTTCACAACTGGAGGGGCTTAGCTACTGTTAACAACGAAATGGAGGATATGTCAATATGCTATACTGATGCCACTGGCAGGGCCTCTTGCACGCTGCTGATTTGTATCATGCTAGTCTCTCTATTTCCTTTTATCTAAATTGCAATGTATGTACTATAGAATGGGATGTGCTCACCTCAAATCACACCAGCGCACTACAACAAGCTTGGTAACAGTACATAAAAACTAAAAAAAAACCAAAAACACTGAGCTCATCATACACCACTGTTTGTTTCTTTTTAGTTTAATTTTTTTTTAGACGAGCTCAAATTTCCCCTGCTAAAGCACACATTGCTACTTAGACGAAAAAGACAGGCAGAGTAAGGCTGCTTTCACACTACGTTGTTTTGCAAAGAAAAACGCATGCAAACGCATGTGTTATTTTGCAGGATCCTGTCACTTTAAGTTTATGGGCGGGCATTGAAGTCATGTGATCGGGAGTGAGGGGAAGTGAACGTGAAAGACTGGGAGCCGACATTGACAGCTGCAGAGGCTCGTAACCAAGGTAAACATCGGGTAACTTGCTTGGATACCTGATATTTACCTTGGTTACGAGCATCTGCAGCTGCTAGGAGCAGGGATGCCTGCTCCCTGCACACATAACCAAGGTAAACATCGGGTAACTAACAGGGGGGGATAGAGAGACTGATCACGCGAGGCTGGTTTTTGGGCATGCTCAGTAGAGCAAGCAGGATCCTGTCTATCAGCATGCCAGCGTTCACATACGTTTGCGTGCAGTATAGTCAGGATCCAGCAATTTGCAGTATTTGGACGCAGCTCAAAAACGCTACAAGTAGCATTTTTGAAAAAAGTTAAAAAACTGCGAGTCACTGGATCCTACTATAACGCACGCAAATACAGGTGAACGCATGTTGACGCGAGTCCATTGCAAATGCATTGAAATGAAAACGCATTTGCACTGGATCAGTTTTTGCGTTAAAAAACGTTCATGACGCATGTTAAAAAAAGTTGTGTGAAAGCACCCTAATGCGATAGAAATCAAGCCCTTGCCAGCGGCATCAGTTGAGTATATTCACTTAGTTTATTAACCTCACAGAAGGGTGGATAAGTAAATACTCTACTGATGCCGCTGGCTTTCTACCGGTCCCTTTCCTCCAAGTATTGACAATATGTGTTATAGAAGAGGACCTTCGGGCTCATCTCAATAAATCACACCAGTGTTGTACATTGAGCTCAGAGGCTGGATATATACGCTGTCTTTTCAGGTTACATGTCCAGCCACTAAGCTCGTTGTACAGCACTGGTGTGATTTATTGAGATGAGCCCAACAATCCCCATATAGCACATTCTATCGCTACTTAGAAGAAAGGTACAGGCAGATAAGAGTGCCGCAATACAAATCGGCAGCATGGAATAGCCCGTGCATCAGTAGAGAATAGTCACAACCTATTTTCTGTGAGAACAACAAGTAACTCTACAGGGTTGGGCAGAGATAGTTCTAAAAAGATACATCAGGGGTCCTATTGTAAGAATTTTTTATTTTTTTTTTAAACACATTCAATCCTTAAAGAGCTTACAATTTTATTAAAGGCGGGGTCGATTGTTTTGAATATCTTGTAATATACTCCACAATAGAGACTCCAGGACTGAGGTTATGACGAAGAGGCATTTAGCTTTGAAACGCGTAAAATTGCTACATGTCAGTTTTTCGTGCTTGATTTTCATGTTCTTTATTTCATCCTTTTAGTCTGAAGAAATAAAAGTCCAATTTTTTAAGAATTTCTGGATTTTCTACTGTGGATCTCTTCTCAAACCTTTCACCGTTGTACACTTTTGAAAAAGCGAGCTGGATTTTTCCTTTTCATCAGATAAATGTGTAGTGTACTGTAGGACCAGTCCACCGCAAAAAGGAAAAACAACCCCTTTTTATATGGAATTCTGTAGTGATTTATTTCCTCCCTTTTCCCTATGATTGCGCTACAGAGAAAGTGAACATTTACAGCCAGGTTTCCATACAGGTTACGCTGGCAGGAAACTAGCCAGGTCTTTCACCGGGAAGGAACAACCACGGGAAGGGCAGTCTCCAGTCAAGGAGACCACCTATGCCAAACATGGTATCCATCCACAGACAGCCGTTTCGGGGTATTTGCCCCTCATCAGTGTGGAGTAGGAATCTGGCTAGTGGGACATTGCCTAGTAAAAGACTATGTGAGCAAGGATGGTTGACCTTAGGGAGATCAACATCCACCACTGCGGAGACACCATCACGTGTTTCTCAACGCAGTGATTCTAGAGCAATGCCCCCTGGGAAATATTCAAAGCAAGAAGGCCTGCGGAGACACCATCACATGTTTCTCAACGCTGGCAGGAAACTAGCCAGGTCTTTCACCGGGAAGGAACAACCACGGGAAGGGCAGTCTCCAGTCAAGGAGACCACCTATGCCAAACATGGTATCCATCCACAGACAGCCGTTTCGGGGTATTTGCCCCTCATCAGTGTGGTCTTTTACTAGGCAATGTCCCACTAGCCAGATTCCTACTCCACACTGATGAGGGGCAAATACCCCGAAACGGCTGTCTGTGGATGGATACCATGTTTGGCATAGGTGGTCTCCTTGACTGGAGACTGCCCTTCCCGTGGTTGTTCCTTCCCGGTGAAAGACCTGGCTAGTTTCCTGCCAGCGTTGAGAAACATGTGATGGTGTCTCCGCAGGCCTTCTTGCTTTGAATATTTCCCAGGGGGCAGTGCTCTAGAATCACTGCGTTAAGAAACACGTGATGGTGTCTCCGCAGTGGTGGATGTTGATCTCCCTAAGGTCAACCATCCTTGCTTCCATACAGGTTACGTCTGGTCATTGGGAGCTTGAGCAGAAAACCCCCCAAATCAAAACCAAAATTCTTTGTGATCAGTTTAATTTTCAAGGAACACTTTCAACAGGTAAGGATTGTCCAAAGCAGATAACCACCTTGATCTTATTCCCTGAGTAAAGGTGGTGTCACACACAGCGACAACGAAGTCGCTGCTACGTCACCATTTTCTGTGACGTAGCAGCGACGTCCCGTCGCTGTCGCTGTGTGTGACATCCAGCAACGAGCTGGCCCCTGCTGTGAGGTCGCCGGTCGTTGCTGAATGTCCTGCTTCCTTTTTTGCTCGTCGCTCTCCCGCTGTGAAACACACAGCGAGAGAGCAACAACTGAATGTGCAGGGAGCCGGCTTCTGGCAGCCTGCGGTAAGCTGTAACCACGGTAAACATTGGGTAACCAAGAAGCCCTTTCCTTGGTTACCCGATATTTACATTAGTTACTAGCACCGCAGCTCTCACGCTGCCAGTGCCGGCTCCCTGCACACAGCCAGAGTACACATCGGATTAATTACCCGATGTGTACTCCAGCTACGTGAGCAGGGAGCCGGCACTGGCAGCGTGAGAGCACACCGCTGGCTCCCTGCACACGTAGTCGGAGTACACATCGGGTAATTAACCCGATGTGTACCGTGGCTAGGAGAGCAGGGAGCCAGCGCCAAGCGTGTGCGCTGGTAACCAAGGTAAATATCGGGTAATTGTTACCCGATATTTACCTTAGTTACCAAGCGCAGCATAGCTTCCACAGCGATGCGTGTCGTTATGATCGCTGCTGCGTCTGCTGTGTTTGACAGCTAAGCAGCGATCATAACAGCGACTTACTACGTCGCTGTTGCGTCACAGAAAATGGTGACGTAACAGTGATGTCGTAGTTGCTGTCACTATGTGTGAACCCAGCTTAAACCTCTTACTGCTCTAGGCTATGGTCAAACGTTGCATTTATGCTGCTTTTTTCTGCTGCCAAAAAAGCAGGTTTCCTGACTCTTGCTGCTTTTCTTATAGAGTTTTTTTTTTTTTACGATCCCTATTTCCACCTTGCAAGAAGAAACAATCTTTGAATTGTTTAGGCCACCAATGCAAGACATATTTGAAACCACATTTTTTTTTTATAGAAAAAGGGACAACTAGATCAAATGGTTTACGGGGTAAAAGGTTTTTTTTTAGGTCTGAAAAAAATTAAAAAAAAAAAAAAAAAAAGAAGAAACCATGATCTAAGGTTACATGGGTTCATGAAATGAAAGATAGCCGAGGGAGTTGAATTGATGCATTGTTTGCCCTACCAATGTGTGAAAGTATTCAGTGTTTATTTTCACATAATGGTAAGGCATACAGTTGGTAGGGCACTGTGTACTCTAACTCCTCTCACTACTTTAATTATCACTTATACAGAGTTATAAGAAACATCTATGATCATGTGAGAAGAGAATACCAAGACATTATGCTTTATACTAGGGGGAGAGAAAGAAAAAAAAAAAAAAAGATTT
Source organism: Anomaloglossus baeobatrachus (assembly GCF_048569485.1). Taxonomy (NCBI): domain Eukaryota; kingdom Metazoa; phylum Chordata; class Amphibia; order Anura; family Aromobatidae; genus Anomaloglossus; species Anomaloglossus baeobatrachus. The sequence goes on from NC_134353.1 coordinate 511,004,867, forward strand.
TACATCCTGATTTTTCTACGTTTTATTCACCAAAAGCGTTGCAACAACTGATAGCACTGTTTTTGCACTTACTCATTGCTTTCTATGGGTGAAATACTTGCGATGCGGCTTCTTTAAAGGGAACCTGTCACCACTTTTTTGGTGTATAAGCTGCGGCCACCACCACTGGGCTCTTATATACAGCATTCTAACATGTTGTATACAAGAGCCCAGGCCGCTGTGAGAACATAAAAAACACTTTATAATACTTACCTAACGGTCGTGCTGTGAGCCTTATGGGCGTCTCCATTGTCCAGTGCTGACGCCGCCTCTTTAGGCCATCTTTGATCTCCTTCTCTAGCCGCGGTGCATGACGCGTCCAACGTCATAGACACTCGCCGGCATTCAGGTCCTCAGAAGGGCAGATCAAAGTATTGTAGTGCGCCTGCGCAGGACCGGCGACTGTGTAGGACGTAGACGCGTCATGCACACAGGCTTCAGAAAGAGGATGAAGATGGCCGAAAGAGGAGGCGCCGGCACCGGACAACGGAGACGCCCATAAGGCCCTCAGCGCGACCGTTAGAAAACACTTTATAATACATACCTACGTTCTCACAGCGGCCTGGGCTCTTATATACAGCTTGTTAGAATGCTGTATATAAGAGACCGGTGGTGGCCGCAGCTTATATGCCAAAAAATTGGTGACAGGTTCCCTTTAAATAAATGTAGCAGTTTTCCATTTCAGTCACGAAATAAAAGGAATTGTGTGTATGAGATTTCTGAAATATCATAGCTTTTGCTGGTACTGTAAAAAGAAGCTTTGCTTTGTATAAAACTCAGGAATAATTGCAGAAAAAATGCAGTGTGAGAACATAGCCTAAGGTTCCTCCTTCCTCCCCCCCAGCAAGTAACAGAAAAGTACTTACTTGTTATCCACCTTTGCAGCATAGAGTTTATTCTTCTCCATATCCGTCTGCTTCTCTTCAGTAGTGCTGTAGTGTAAGAGCATTTCCTCCATAAGCACCTCTAACTTGTGCAATTCCTGCCAAGGCTGGATGACAAAATGGCCAGGATGGCAAGCCACAGATACGAAGACGTCAATGTGTGCACCAGACCTGGGCAGAGGTAGTGGTGGTGGCAACTCCATGGAAGGGCCGGTGGTGCCTTGTTCTGCAGCTAGTTTCTTTGTTACATTGCTCTGTTCTTTCTGGGTCACTGCTACTTGTGTTCCAGAATCTCCTCCGCTCTTTGACAAGTTAGAGGCAGTACTGGACAATATGTTCTTCTGCTGTTTCCACAACTCTTCACTTGTAATTAGGCGATTTATGCTACGTTCGGGATCAAGAGAGGCCCTTGATGTGAAGAGATAAACGTACACCATGTTTTTGGATTCATCTATTTTCACTACCTGTGAAGAGCACAACAAAATAGAAACCAAATCAGGAGATAAAATTAAAATTACAGTGTGCAAATTACAGTATGACAACTAGTGTTGAGAAATGGTTTTCCTTTAGTTATTTACTACAGTGAGGATTATTACTAGATTGAAAAGCTCATATTTAAAAGGGAACCTGTCACAATTCATGCTGACCAAACTAAAGCTGCATGAAATTCTCCAGCGTTCCAGAGAAAAACAGTGTAAGGCTATGTGCCCACGCTGCGGAAAATTTGCTGAGATTTGTTCGCGGAAAATCCGCGGATTTTTCAAAAATCCGCAGTACAGCGAGTCCCCAGCCATTTCTATGGCATTTTGGAACTGCTGTGCCCATGCTGCATTTTTTTCTGCAGCGGAAATAATGCGGATTTCCCTGCAGAAAAATCTGCAGCATGTCAATTATTCCTGCGGATTTTCCCTTACTTAGCTGCCATGATAGCAGACACCGAAGTCACTTCCTCTAGTGCAGAGGAGCGCGATGGAGCCAGGAGAAGGAAACAGGAGGTGGGAGGGGCCTGCACGAGCTCCGGTCATGTGACAGCCGGAGCTAGTTCAGGCCCGCCCACCTTCTCCTGCAGACTGGAGACAGAAACAGACGGAAAGTGAAGTGCTGCATGATGGAGGTAAGTATGAACTCCCCGATCACTGCAGCACTTGTTCTGCATGGAGGATGCAGTGCCCAAGCCATGGTACTGTATCCTCAATGCAGAATGACCACAGCATATCCGCAGGACATTCTGCAATAAAACTGCAGCATAAAAACAAAGTTGTGCTGCGGTTTTCTGGGAGCTCCTACGAAATGTCCTGCGGATATATCCGGTAGACACATTGCCTACAGTCCCTGACCTGATCTTAGGCTGAGACAAAACTAGACAGTCACCACAGCTCCAGATTGACCACTTTCTCCCATGTGTGTACTTAGCGAGAGACCTGCCAGTCACCTGAAGGGGTCCGTTTTTTTGCCGGAGCCAAAAAACGCTGCATGCTGCGTCCTTTCTGGCCACCAGACAACCATTTTTCACCGGGTCCGGCGGACGCGACATGCAATGTAAGGCCATCCGGTGCTAATACAAGTCTATGGGGAATAAAACGGATCCGGCGCCGGATCAGTTTTTTTGCCGGATTGTGCCTGATGCAAAAAAAAAACGATGTGTGAAAGCAGCCTAAAGCCACTTATCTCCAGATCTCAGCTGTGTTCTGGAGAAATGGAAGAGCGATCAGACTGCTGATAGTTATAGTTCCCTAGGGACCTAGTAAAATTAAAAAAAACAAACAAAACAAAAACACACATTTGGTATCACCGCGTTCAGAAACTCCCGATCAAAATATAAAACCAATTAATCTGATCGGTAAACGGAGAAGTGTCAAAAAAATTTGAAAATGCCAAAATTACATTTTTTTTGGTTGCCGCAAATTTTGCACAAAATGCAATAACAGGTGATCAAAATGTAGCATCTAGGCAAAAATGGTACCATTAAAAACGTCAGCTCGAGACACAAAAATGAGCCATCCCTGAGCCATAGATCCCGAAAAATGAGAACGCTATGGGTTTTGGAAAATGGCGCTAAAAGTATGCCACCTTTTTTGGACAAACTTGTGAATTTTATTAACCCCTTAGATAAAAGTACACCTATACATGTTTGGGGTCTACAAACTCGTACCGACCTGAGACATCACACCAACACATTACTTTTATCATATAGTGAACATGGTGAATAAAATACCCCAAAAACTATTGTGCGATCACACTTTTTGCAGTTTTTCCTGTACTTGAATTTTTTTTGCTGTTTTCCAGTACACACTATATGGTAAAACTCAGAGCATCGTTTAAAAGTACAGCTCGTCCCGCAAAAAACAAGTTACAGCTCTCGGAAGAAGGGGAGCAAAAAAGAAAAACAAAAAACGTCCGAGTGTGAAGGGGTTAAAAGAACAGAGTCTTGCTTTTTATCTGTTAAGTACTAAAATGTTCACTATGCAATTTTCTGCTTTAGTTTTTTTTCCTCCCTTTTTCCAAGAGCCATAACTTTTTTTGTTTTCTGTCAATATAGCCATATGAGGCATTGTTTTTGTGGGACAAGTTATATTTTTGAACAATACCATCCATTCTGCACTCTAGTATACTGTAAAATGGGGAAAAAAATCCAAGTGAGGTGAAATTGCAAAAAAAATGTGCAATTGCACAGTACATTTTTTTTTTTTTTTTGCCATGTTCCCTATAAGGTAAAACTGACCTGGCAGTAGGATTCTCCAGGTCAGTACGAATTCATAGATATTGAACACATAGAAGGTTTTTTTTGTTTTTTTAATTTAAGCGGTTAAAAAACAACCCATTTCGCTTTTGGCGCCATTTTACTAAAATTTTAATCTGGGTCTAAGTGATGGCCTATTTTTTGAGCCATGATCTATTTTATTGATACAATTATTGAGTAGAGATGATGTTTTGATTGTCTCTTACTGAATTTTATTGCCAACAAAACCTTTAATTCTGGAGTCTTGATTTATTTTTGTTACGCTGTTTACCAATTGGATTAATATATTTTATATTTGGATAGATTGGACATTACCGTAGCTGCGATACCAAACATGCGTACATCTGAACATTTGTGATTCCATTTTGTTTTCCAGATTTTTTTTAAAAACTTTTTTTTTCTTTTTTTCATGGCATTTACTAGTTTTCTTAGGGCAATGTAGCTGCGATAGTCAGATCACTTCTGCTGTACAGTGCAGTACGAGGGGCTACTGATAAGTCTTTGGCTTTAACCAGAAAGAAACGAGATAGGATGATGAAACTTTACATTTATTCCACATACTCTCCACTGATGTCAACACACTTCTTACATCAGTATTCCAAGTTCTGTAAGCCTAGCAAAAAGGATTGCTGTTCTGCCTCAAACAAGGCATCCGTAGCAGCCATGGCATCAGAAATGGCGTGAAATTTGGTACCCTTGAGGTGGTTTGCAAACAGTCTGAGGGAGCTAAATCTTGTGAATAAGGTGGGTGGTCAACTGGAAGCCTAGGTATGCCGTGGTCGCTTGTGCAGTGTGAGCGGAGGTGTTGTCTTGCAGGAACAAGATTCCTTTGGACAGCTGCCGCGCCTTTTGGCCTTCAGAGCTGCCTTCAATTGGTCCAAAAGTTAAGTGTAATACCTTGCATTGATAGTGGAACCCTTTTGAAGGTAGTCCACTAGCAGCATGATTCCTTATCCTAGAACACAGACGACATCACTTTAGTAGCTGATTTTTTTACACCCTGAGCTTCTTTGGACGAGGAGTGCCTCCACTCTTGACTGCTCCTTGTTTTCAGGGTTATACAAATAAATCCAAGTCTCATCCATTGTGACCAGTTGATCCAAGAAGTTCTTTTCAGTTGGGAAACGCTGACAAATGGACCGGGAGGTTTTCACTCGCATGCTTCTCTGATTTGTTGTCAAACATTTGGGGACCCACTTTGCAGATAGCTTCCTCATGTCGCACCCCCCTGACGGCATCTGCTAAACCTCAATGTCAGAGACTGACAGCAGACTTTAACAAACAGCAAAGGGAGGATCTACGATGCGGGCTTGGCGTGTGAGCCCGCCTCAAAGCAAGGGGCACTGCGTAGTGTGTACCAGTATGTCCAACTTTCTGAAGAGTTTATTTTTGATAAAAGTAAAACTATAGTTTAAGTATGATGCAGGGAAAGCGGTTGTCCTAGACCTAAGTGCAGATGATCCATCTGTAGGATAGGTCATAAATATGAGATAAACTGCTGACCATTACTGTAGTTTCTCTTTAATTCACTTGAATGGGACATAAGTGCAGCATTTACATGGTCACTAACTGTACGGTTCCTCATTGTACATGGCTTACATCTGGCCGCTGCCGGAGCAGAAATTA